>NC_031966.2:15727798-16450298 GCF_001858045.2 Oreochromis niloticus
AGAGAGAGGTATGATTCTTTATCTTTGATAAAAAATGTCAGTGCTTTTAATTCATTTAATTAATTTAAATCCTGTTTATTGCAAAAATAATTCCACTCAAATGATTATACTTGTTGACACTTTTGAGTTTTAATTCACATTATGGATTACAATCTATGCTTTTTCTACTCTGTCTCTCTGTGCAGGTATTGCTGTCTTCTGAGTTCTTCAGTGTCCAACTGAGACATTCAACCTCATTGCAGAGCTCATGTCTTTCCTCACATCATGTGAGTGTGAGATTGCTCTGGATTCTGGTTATGTGGCCTGCAGCACTATAGGTATTTCAAATTGTTCATTGTATACTTATTTGTAGTTTTTAGGCCTTAACACAAATAAAATGTTCCTTTTCTGTATTTTTAGAACAAGCTCATCCTGCATGCCTGCATTCCAGCTTCTTAGACTCTACACAAGTGGACAGAGTATCAGTGTTTGGCCACTCTTACAGACACCAACTTCTGTCAACTCACTGCTACTGATCTGGCACCTCACTCCAGGAAGAGAGAGGGCTGCAAGCCTGTCATCGTTTCCAGTGTGACTTTGCATTCTTGGATAGCATCAGATTTTCCCACAAATATTCAAAGGTAACACTTATTTTGAGCTCATTTATTAATCAAAAGTCTTCCATTGTGTAAATTATATTTGATATGTTTTTGTCTTCTTTTTAGATTTAGATGCAGTGACCGGATGTGCTGCAGCTTTGTTAACTGTTTGGAAAACATCTGTTTGTGATGGTATTTAAAATTACACTTTAAGGTGACAGTTTCCTTGTAATTTCAGTCCTTTTTCTAAACAAAAACAATTTTTAATTAACATATTTTTTATTTATTTTTATCAGCACATCATTGGTCAAAGTTAAAAAGAGCCACATGTTACACCAACAATGATTTTTGACTCTGTTTGTGTCACCAGATTTAACAAACAATATCAGACCTATGAAATAAGTAATTGCACCATTTTGGATAAATGTGCAATTATATTGTTTTGTATTTTCAATTGTTGAATAATTATGTTGTAGAACAAACCCAATCTGTTTAGCCAAACAACATAACTTGTTTGGTTAAATAGTGGATTTGTATAATTTAGTCTATAAGTATAGCAAGCTGAATTCATACAAACACACAGCTCTAAATCTTGAATTGTAGGATGCACAATAATGATAATTTAATTATTATGGACATTTAAATCAGAATCTATTGAACCATTACACATATTCTTTATAGAGATTACACAACCTCAAAATGCAAAAAAAACAAGAGTGTTTAAGAGGATAAATAAAAACAGCTCAAAGTGTGTTTGTATGAATACTGCCTAGTATGGGGTGTCAGTAAGTACATGAGTATAGAATAGGTGTAACAGTGGTTTTCCACATCTGGGCTTAGACTGCTCTAATATATATAGATAATGGGTCAGACATATAGTTTGACCCATTAAGTCTATTTGAAAAGTTTATGAAGTTCATGAAGATCACATCCAGTCATATGTGTTTCTGTTTATCATTTTATGAGGTCACACAGCTGACATGAGTTTTGATCACAGTAGAACCATAACATTCATGTTAATGAGTCTACTGTTTACAGCTACTTTATGATAAATTTATCCTGGTCACAGCACTATGTGAAAAGCTGTAAGAGGTAAAGTTAACCCAATTAATACCTCATCATAAATCACTCTCTAACACAGGGCAGTGATTATTTTCAATGTAATTTATTCCACAGCAATGTTCTTTATTTGATCCCTGTTTCTTTAAATATGTGCATCAATTGTTCAGCTGTGTGACTCTCCATACCTGAAATATATCACAATGTGAACTTCATTTCAACAATATTCTGTAGTTTATCATCAAATCAGGAAAGCTAAACTAAAACTAAACTAAATGAAAAAAAGAAGCTCTTGGGAGTTTTAATGTATTTGTAATGTTGTTTATCCTTGCCATACGGGATGTGCACAAAACTCCAGCAAATCAGAGAATATATTTTGTCTCTCATTTCCTGTTTATATATGTATATATTTTTGCAGTTAATAGCCTATCATGTGTCTGCGCATCTTAGGGCCATAAATGTAAACATGGCAAACAAGGATGTATTCACAATTCCAACGGATGCTTCAATTGTTTGTATAGATTTTAGATTAATTTGTAATGTAATTAATGTAAATTAATGTACCTATGTAAAAATTGTGTTTCTGTTCTGTGTCCTGTTCTGTTTGTATGTGTGTGTGTGTGTGTGTGTTTTCTTTTTTTTGTGCTGCTGATACAACCAAATTTCCCCCTGTGGGACAATTAAAGGATTATTCTATTCTATTCTATTCTATTCTATTCTCATTGATATCATGTCTACCCAGAAATCTCAAGTTCATCATTTTGCTCTTCCACAATTATTTGAATAAAAAATTAAAAGAGCAGGAATGTTAAAATGAATAATGAAAGGAATTTTTGGGGTTTTTTCAAAAGGTACAAATCAAATATTGTTGATAGACCTGCCCCCTTTATTATGTACAAAATAAAACATTAAGCCTTGATCTGTTCTGTTATTCTTCTTTTAAAAAAACCCCCAAACATTTATAGCCTTCCAGTGTTCAAAAAATTTTAAACAAACACAAATATATATATATATATATATATATTATATATATATATATATATATACATATATATATTGTAACAGGGGGGCAAAGCGGGGGGGGGGGGGGGGGGGAGTGAGTGTCCAGGATGAGAGGGGTGATTGATGATGATGCTGACTTTTCGCTGAAGTCTGCCTGTATAAATTCTCTGAGGGGAGTTAGTGAAGTGCCAATTGCCTGCTCTGCTGCCCTCACCACCTGCTGCAGTTTGCTTTTGTCTTCCACAGTACAGCAGTTGCACCAGTGTAGAGTAGTAGGTCAGAAGGCTGTCAATGGTGAAACGGTAGGTGTTAATTAGAAGTATTTGAGTTATTTGGGCCTGGCACAGCTTCCTGAGAAAATGCAACCTTTGTTGTGCTTTCCCTACCTGGTGGGAAATGTTTGTGGACCTGGTAAAGTTGGCCAAGATGTGGGCCCTGAGAAACTTATAGATTTCTACCCTTTCTACCTCCTCATCAAGGTAAAGTGCTCAGATCACCTTGTTCTCCTGAAGTCGATTACCATCTCCTTTTCTTGGTCTTGACTGTGTTCAGATGTAGGTTGTTGTTGTCACACAAAGAATGTTTTAGTAACCATACTTTCAGCTTCATTTAATAGACACAAGACTGTGTTATGTATTTCCAGCTATTTATTTGATTTATTAGATTTTTCAAAAATAAGTTAAAGTTAAAACAGTTAACTATGGTACAGGGCTAGATTCTAATGAACAGTCTCTACTTGATAATAAAAACAAACAGAATAATTATTTTATATACCTGTGTATATAAATTTACACAAAGGTCTTCATCTTAATATATACTTTATAATAAAAATAAAACAGATACAATGGAAACTGGCAAAATTACCCTGAATTGGGCATAATGGACACCAACTAGAATTTGTAAACTGGCAAACTTTTCATTTATGTTGCTGTCACTTAAGTATTTAACAATGTGTGATTAAAAATTATAAATACATAGAAAAATGAACTTCATTGTTTTTAATTTATAAAATATAACATTTTATATTTTTGAACAAACAAACAAGTAACAAACAAAGGAACTGTACATTTTTTTAATTATTCACAGTGATTCTTTTTTAATCTGCATAATTTGCTTCCCCTTAATTTGAACTTTTACCCTGACCGCTGCCTCCTCAAGTTCATTATCAAATGGTTTCCAGAGCTCACTGTCGATGAAGAGGCTCTGCCCATCATCCAAAAGCACCTCAAGCTGGTTCGGCTTGTCACTCGTAGCCACACCAATGATGAGGACCTCCACTCTGTCCTCTACTTTTGTCTGTTGACAAAGCATAAGCACATATTTAGCCCTGCAAACGTTCCCTTTTTTTATCCAAAAAGAAAATCTATGGTCATCATGTGGTTTCAGTAAGTCACCAAGACACACACATTGTGTTTATACGTTTATATGTATGTGTTACATTATGCATTATATGATGCATGATCAATCATGCAGGTAATTAAATCCCAAAGACGTCTTGGGATTATGTTCATCTGGACATCTATATGTGTGTGTGTGTGTGTGTGTGTGTGTGTGTAAGATAATATGATATATATATATATATATATATATATATATAAAATATTATTTCATATTTTGACCCAGACTGAAAGAATATGTAGTTACATTTCAAAACCTAGTTCTAATCATTTGTTGATAAGACAATGCTGTGAAATATTGGTACAAAGGTTTAGCTTCTTCATACCTCAATCGTTGTATAAGTAGTGCTGTGCAGCTGTGGCCCATATGCGGTGTGGTTCAGCTTCATGTGGGAGAGGTTAATCTGGTCTCCCACATTAAAGGTGTGAATTCCTGCCTCCCTCCAGAGGCAGACTGACATGGTATAACCATCCTGAAATCACAAATATGACAGAATTAAAGATTTATTAATTAAATAATCCAAAATCCAGTAACTAGAAAAAGAAAGCCCACAGCCTCATACACTCTGCTCATGTACCAGCAATGTCAAATTTGTCACATTAGTTTAACCAATTTCAATATAAAACTGAAATTGCATCATTACCTCCTTTAGCTGGAGATTTCGCAAGGGAACGTGCTGTTTTCCTGACAGTACGTCCTTTACTGCAGAAAACTGAAAAGTAAATTGAAATAAAATATCAGTAATAGTTAGTGTATTGATATGTGGTAGGTTTTTATTTCTTCAGTAAGATTTTTAGATTATATTATTGCTGTTATTAAGTATTCTTCATTGAACTTATCAGAAGCAGTTTATTAGGATGTTTTTCATGATTATGAAACAGCTTGAAGGAAATCTTTCTACAAACAATAGATTTGTAACTTAGTTGGATTCTTAAGTGACAGCAACATAAATGAAAAGTTTGCCAGTTTACAAATTCTAGCTGGTGTCCATTATGCCCAATTCAGGGTAATTTTGCCAGTTTCCATTGTATCTGCTTTTATTTTTATTATAAAGTATATATTAAGATGAAGACCTTTGTATAAATTTATATACACAGGTATATAAAATAATTATTCTGTTTGTTTTTTATTATCAAGTAGAGACTGTTCATTAGAATCTAGCCCTTACAATACAAATGTATGTAGACACAATGCAAATTGGCTGCATAAATACCAGAAACGGTCTTAGGAAAATATTTTTTAAAAATTGTGCTTAACAATCTTAACCGAATTTAGTCTCTGCTTGACAGCAAAAATTATTTTTAACTGTAAAAAATACACGCAATAATGGGTTATTTGGAAACCTAAAGCCATGTAAATTCTGATGGAACCACAAATACTTACCTCCACCACCTCCCCTTGGACTGTGATGAGCCCGCCATTTGTGGAGCTCATCTTCAGAGGTGTGAGTGGAGCAGGAGGATGCAGAAGATGCTCTGCTTCTGTGAAACGATCTTCAATAACAGTTAGGGTGGGTGCCCTAAAAAATTGTGTTCGTGCAGTTATATTTATATTGTATGGTGGGGCTGTGCCCCTGAGTTCATACCCTCTCATTATATAACACCCCCCCTGCTGGATTTTAGAGGCAAACTCCTCAAATATCGTGACCTTGGTCACAGTCTGGCTATCTGTGATGGCTGCCACTTTGTTCTTTTTGGTTATCAGGGGTTTAGCTGTCCCATCTGTGAAGTCCCAGCTAGTGACCCTCAGCTGGTCGCATGATCTTAACACTCTGAAGTGCAGTGGGGGTGGCCGGAAATATGGCGTGTCAGGGCGGGTATTTAGAAGCTTCATTAAAGCCATTCTGAAAAAAAGGCAACACAAAAAATATTAAGAAATTAATACATTTCTGTTACAACCAAGGGTTTTATAATATGGTAACACCTGTAGATTTTGTGCAGTCTCTTTGCTTTCTGATGTCAAACAAAACTCAAAAATACCTTTCTGAGGTTCCCGCTTAAAAATGACAGGCCAAAAAACCCAGGCCTGTCTAAAAGTATTTTTCTGATATTAAATACAATGTTGGTTTTAAAATAAAGCTAACAGTTCTAAGATTTCATTGAATTAATGCAAATATTACAGCAAAGAGAGTTGGTCAAAGTAACTGAAGACTGAACTCATACTCATAGAACCAATGAGATGTTTTTTCTTACCAAATTTTTATTCATTTATTTTTTGTATTTTCTAGCATATAATGTCCTTTGAAAATATGCTGGCAATACACTCCAGAAAATAAGGAATCATCACATGAATATTATCTTTGCAAAGATTGATGCTGCTGAAGTGAAACACAGTGAAACAACAGTTTTAGTTAAGACAAAGCCGGGTATTCATAATTTGTGAATACCTTCTTTGGCTCTAAATTTGTGAACAAGAAATGATTTAACTTTATTTAAATGCCTAAAATATTTGTTGTTTGTTGGAGATTACCCCCCCCCCCCCCCCCTCCACACACACACACACACACACACACACACACACACGAATGTAATGCACTTGCATAGTTCCTGTGGCTTTGGCTCTTTCTATTGGTCCCCCTTGTTAATCATTTGAGCCAATAGAATGACAGTAATCTAGCACGCTTTCATGTCAGTCACAACCTCTGTAACTGCACAGAAAATTTTTTTTTGACGAGTAATGGCTCTGAGGCATTGTGGGAAATGAAGTTATTCAAAATATGGTTTCCATTAGGTTTTTGTTTAAGTCTTTTAGCTTAAGTCCTATTGGTTATTCAGTTTTTGTATAGCTTAATTGAGAAAGTGCTAGAAAGTGTTGTTGCCAGGGCAGAGTGCCAGCCTTAATCAAATTTAGAGACTCACAGCTCAAACTTAACATCTTAAAGTTTATAAAACTGTTATAGATCTTGAAGATTTGTCAAATTCGTTAAGATCTTAATATTTCATATAAAAAATTAGGACTGAAATTATTTTTCATTAATACATTTAGATCTTTTTTCAATTAAATACCCATGAGACAATAAGTTCATCAACTATGACACCCACTAATACATTACTGTCAATAGTAAATGTGAATTTATCGATAATGAATTCCTCTGCAATAGAAACGTAACATAGGAAAAAGAAAGAAAAGTCAGATTAAATTTTGGTACTTTGACAGTCTTTATATTGACAGCAAGTTAAATGGCTAGATCTTGTGTCTTGCCCTATATTGTATTATACATATTATAAGGGTAGTAAAAAAAAAAAACACCCTCAAAATTCAATACTTACGTTTTATGAAGTTGTTAAGAACAGTAAGAGCTGTCTGTGTCCCTCGAAGTATCTTAGAAAGATCAAATAAGGTTCCCGCCGGTCTTTAAGTTACAACTTGTGATGTAATCTGTTGTCACCCGCCCTGATTGGCTAACTACGATTGTGTTTCGTGATTGGACTGCCTTGTGTTGATTTTATGTTATCACTGTTTTGGGTTTTTTTTTTGTTTGTTAACTCGTCTAATTTTAATTATGGAATTATCATTACTATTTTATAAGTCTCAAACGTAAAATTTGAGATTTATAAAATCAGTTATAGGGCTTTGGAGTTGACGTCACGCCGCAATGCATTGTGGGAGCATGCCACCATTTTATCAGGCCACGAATCAAAACAAACACACTCGTTTGGAAGGAAGATACAAACCGTACTTAAAAGCAGCTCAAAACAAAAAGAACTTTATAGACTCAGATTGTGTCGGACGGTACTTGCAAAAAAATAGCGTGCATTGGAAATGTGGACCCGTATGAAAAAACGGCAGTGGAGCAGAAACCCCGAAGCCTGATATATTTCCGTACCTGTGGAGTCAGCGCATACACAGCGAACCAGTTTCGCAATTATAAATGGCTGGAGGCGCACATCCGATTAACCAATGGTTGGTTACAAGATTTGGCTATTTTTAGACTCCACGTTGTGAATACGTCGTCATTCAAACAAAGGTAAGTCAGCTTGAGTACTGCCAGTAAAATGCGTTTGATTTCCCTCCGAACATTCAGATTAGTGCAGCATAAATTCATTCATGAGGGGAAATTACAGTGAGAACATGTTGAGGCCCTGTTAGATGGACAACATAGTGAGTTCAGTGCACTGATATGACATTGTCCTGAAGGATTTAGTCATTCTTTCTATGGTTAAAGAAATTGCACTAATGAATTCATATTTATTATATGTAATTCTAATTACACGTCTTGCTTCCGTGTTTTTGTGCTGTGTAACTAAAATACATTTATTTTAGTTTTATACATTGGTTAATGACCTGCAGTCTTTGATCGTCACTTAAGTTGAACTTTATGTTGTCGTCTTATAAATCATACACAAAATGCCACATTGAAAAAAAGGTTTTATTTTCATTTTGACACTTGAATTAAATTTATTTCCAGAAATAACTTTTAAAACTTAGGGTAATTGAATATCAGTTACCTGTATTCTAGTGCTATTTTTTAAAATTACATTTTAATAAAAGTATGCTATTCGGGTACTCTGTCGGACACTGAGAAAGGTCAGAGAAATTATACTCTGAGAGACTTGGTAAACAGTGCATGCATGGTTGTTCAATTCAGTTCAGTGCTGCTGTTTGTCTACTTGTAAAAAGATGAATTCACAGAATTATAAATGACTCTGACTAACTCCAGCTTTATTTTCAGTGCCATCATCTAGCCCTCTTTGTACCTGGTGGATGTCACAGGCCTCTGCCTCTGAATTATTGTATAGCCATTGTGTGTAAGACTGCCTCTCTATGTGCTTTAGTGCAGACAGAGCAGAGGTTCGGGACCCTGTTGTCCTTATTTCTGATCGGTGTTGGTGTGTAGCTGGCAGTGTTGTCTGGGCTTATGCTGGGCTTACACTGTGTGATTTTTGGCCCATTGTGAGCCGATTTTTGAGTCGTGTGACCGTTTTGGTGATCGGCCCGATTTTGGCCTTCATCGTGCGTCGTGCATCGTGTAGTGTACGTGGGGTAACGAGAAGCGATTGACACCTCACGACCAGCTCCCGATCATCAATCGCTTGGTCCTGAGGATTTCAAACCTGTTTGAAATCCTCGCGACCGTCGTGAGGTCGTGAGAGGGTGTCACCGCAGCTTCTCACACTGCGCACGCGCAAACACAAATGTCAGCGAAAAAGACGGCGCAGCACGGCAGTGCAGCGTGTGATCTGGACACAAGCGATGGAGGCACTTGTAGAACTTTGGAAAGCTCATCCGAGCCTTTTCGATGTGGCCTCACAAAATTATCACGACCACAACAACCGTGAAAATAGTTGGATAGACATTGCTGCTCAATCACAGCTGCCTGATCAATGTTTTTCATTAGCAATTTAGCAAAGTTGATGGTGGTGGTGTGTGTGTCTGTGTGAGTGAAAGACAGAGAGGGAGAGCGAGTGACAGAATTTCTGTTATAACCTTCATTTTATGGACGCACAGTGTGAGCACTCAGGTCGCATTAGAGCATCGGGTCGTATAGTGTGAGACCCTGCATCGCGACCTACGAACTTCTAACCCCTGCGAGTCAATCGTGCAGTTTGAGCAGGAGCTGAATCGCGCGACTGACAAAATTGCACAGTGTGAGCCTTGCTCTTTCAATCAGAAATGAAGGTGCAGGTTGTCTCTTCACACCTACAGCGAGACAGAGCAACAGTGGGACAAACCCAAACAGCACTGAGATTCATATTTAGGCCTGACCCTTTAATGTTCTTTTCTAACCTGCAATAAATAATATGTTATATGCTTTTTTGATAAGTATTTTTTTAAAAATATTTGTTATTGCTTTTTTTCAGGGGTTGGAACCAGGGCCAGCTATTAAAATGGTCATCACCAGACCAAGGCTCAATCGAGTCATGGAAGGAGGAATCAGGTGAGATAGTAAGCTGCTGTTATATACAATATTAGTGTACAACAGTCAGGTAACATGCTCCAAGCACAATAGAAAGTGCAATGTTTAAATATAATTAATATAATTATATATACATCCTATAGCAGCTATTCACAAAAGTAAAGACAAACAAACATAAACAGTAAAACTTGTAAACAGACCAAAAACTGTCAGACGTTGACAATCCAGTTAAAAGTGATTTAAGTGATGAATAAAGTGCTCGAACTTTAAGTGCTCAGGTGCAAAACTATTGTGTGCGAGGTAGTTTTTTAGTGTACATATTGTTGTTGTTATTATTGTTATTGTTATTATTGTTGTTGTTGTCGTCGTCGTCGTCGTCATTATTGCACAGATGACTTTCACAGTGCCTCATTTTACCCTCATATTATTATGTGAGGCATTTAACAGAAATAAACTGCACAACGACTTGGCTGGTGACCCACTTCACATCTCCTTGCTAAACACTGGAGAATCATGCGAAGACTTTGATGTAACAGATTGACCTCTAACAGCAACCATGGGCATCAGTGATGAGAAAACCTGTGTTGAGACAGCATTGGTGAGTGTGCTTTCTTACCAGCAGCCCAAATTAGCCACAACATCTGTAAACATTTACCAAGATCCTCCTCTTTACCTGCCACTGCTACTCTACACTGTGAGTACAGGCTGAACCCCACAGAGTGTGTGCATGTCTGCAGTGAGGATGAACTCTTCCACCTTGAAAGCACAGATGACATGGCAAATAAGATTGAGACAGCAACAGGAGAACAGGCAGCCGACCAGGAGTGGCATCAGCTCCACAGGCCAAGATTACATCTTCATGTTTAAGAGGTTTGTTATATGAGGGGTGAAACTGTGCAGAGAGAATCCTCAAAGGAACGAGACAGACTGCAGACGTGAGCACAGGGACAGACATGGAGTTTAACGCCGCTGGAGAAAACTGCAAATTGAAAAACTTTAACTATAGGCCTCATGGCCTCGTTGTCCACCCTGACGCTCCCTGGCTTGGTTCCTCACCAGATGGGTTGATCTTTGATCCATCTGCACAGCCACCGTTTGGACTGCTTGAGATAAGGTGTCTTTATGTGAGGAATTATGTTCACTTCAGATACCTTCAACTAAGAATGGCGCCCTGTGTCTCTGTAAAAGTCATTTGTAACGACTATGTTGACACTAAGTTAACAGCAGCATCAGAGAGAGGGCGTGGACTGGTGTTACTTTCATGTTCACACGTTGATGCACTTCTCTCTTAAAAATAATTTGAATTCTATTGTGTGGTCTTAAAAGAGTACAGGTGATTTAAAGATGCCAAGTTAAATGTTCAGTATGTTGGTCACACCACACACATGCACTCTCCAGTTTCTTCTTCTCATCTAATGCAATCTTAATGGTAAATCAACAGGGTGCTTGGTTGCATAATTAGCTGTGCATATGTTGAAATAAATGTAGGTTTTCTTTATTCTTGGCAGGAAAAACATATATCCAAGTGTAAATCAGTGCAATTCATAAATGTGATTATGTAAACATTACTAAAATAGCCAAAGCATAGTTCCAATATTTACATTTGAGGGGCTACAATCACTAAAATCTGAATTTCATTAAAACCATTTTTTACATTTACTTGTTAAAAATTGTTGTTTGTTATCAATAATTAGAGCTCTAATCATTTACATCATATATAATCTACCTGAACCAATATAAAACTATTTACTATAAAAAATAGTGCAGTTACAAGCACTGGTCTGAGCGGTGCAGCTTTTTAAAACATTTTGTTGAATTCAATCAGTGGAATAAATACAAGACTACAGCTGCTGCAGAGGATCTCGTAGCTTTAGTATATGAGGTGCCCTATCTACCAGATGAGCAATCTGAAAAGTGTCTGAAAAGGGCTGGGAAAATCATCAGAGACCCCAGTCACCCATCACATAGACTCTTCACCCTCCTGCCCTCTGGGAGGCGCTACAGGAGCCTCCGGACTAAGACCACCAGGTACCGGAACAGCTTCTTCCCCACAGCTGTCAGACTCCTGAACTCTGCCTCCTGACATCTGACCCACGTTAAACTCATGGACTGAACATACATTAAACTCATGGACTGAACATACACACAACCACTAGCACTTTACCACTACTGTATAGTTCTGTGTAGATAATCATTCTGTACATACGATAATTTTTAATCCCACAACTGTTTATAACTTACATAGTTCACATTCTGTATAACTGTATATCTCAGATTTCTGTATAGTTTTTATTTCATATTTATATCCTGTTCATAGCCTGTACATAGCTTGTACTCACTACAGCCTGTACATACTTAGTTATAGAATATTCATAACATACTTCATACCGTGTACATTATAACATACCATAATAGACCCATTTCTGTAATATACTTACACATCTCTATTATTGCTAATTTATATTGTAATATATCTATATCACGACTAAAGCACTTTCTGGATGGATGCAAACTGCATTTCGTTGCCCTGTACCTGTGACATGTGCAATGACAATAAAGTTGAATTCTATTCTATTCTATTCTAAATGCAAAGTGAACTGTGCAACTTCACTGACAGTGAAATCTTTAGCCAAAGTTTTAACCAGGGGTTTGTTTTGATAATACTTAGGAAGCAGACGTGTGCACTGCCAGCACCGTTCAGAGGGATAATGGTGTCAAATATTTTGATCGCCTTGATGCTTCTAATTGTTCTCTCCACATGTATCATTAGACGTGAAATCTTCTAAGTGAATAGTGTGTGGTAATAAATCTTATCATTCGATTCAGGGTAGTGTGGGATTTGTACTGATGAAAACATTTTATCCCAGTATTCAGACATGGGTGTCAGAACACTGAAAATACACTTGGAATCATGGTTCCAATCATCTCAGGAGAAATGCATATCCCAATTGCATTGAGTAAGGTGCACCAATTTCATGATGATTTTTTTTTTAAGAAAATAAATGTGTTGACATGGTTTTTCTGCCAATTTTTCACAAGTAGTTTTGAGGTAACTTCATCTTGTTCTGTTTATTTATTTATTTTTTTCAGTTTTGTGTCATAACTGTCATAAATGTTCACTAAGATATGACATTTTTAACTAGATATATTTTTTGCTATGATATAGTATTTGTGCTTATTATATTATTATATTTCTGCTGAGTCACACTGTTTTCCAAAGTTGTTACTTTTCTGCTAAATTATAGTATTTCTGCTACAATGTTATAGTATTGTATACCAAGTTATACTGTTAAACCATTTCTTCCAAATTGTTATGTTTGTGCTAAATGTTAACATTTCAGCTGAATTACAATACTTCTGCTATATTATACTATTTCTTAGTAAGTTACAATATTTCGGCCAAGTTGCATTTCAGCTAAGTTTTTTAATTTTTGCTAAGTTGTTATGCTTCTGCAAATTGATTAAAAGTTCAACTACTTTTCAAATACTTATTTCAGCTTCTTCAGCTGTTTTCAGCAGACAGCTTCAGCTTTACAGCATCCACACTGCATTTTCGCAGGAAATGCAAATTTTTCTAGTTATTATTATTTTCCTTTTTCCGCCTGAAATTTTGCAGTGTATCTCGACCCGCAGTTTTTGGACAAGCTTCATATATGTTACCTCATTTTGTGTGGCTGGATCTGGAATGGTGTGCTATGACTTTTGGTGTTTATGAATATTATAGTTTTTTAAATATTAATATTTTAGTGAAAATTTTCCCGCGCTCCTCTGCCAAACAGTTTTGACAATAGGGGTACATATGTTACATCATTTTGTGCGGCTGGAGCTGGGCTAGTATGGTGTGACTTTTGGTGTTTATAACTTTTATAGTTTTTGAAATATTTAGATTTTAGTGCAAATTTAGGCCAATTTCTAGGCTCCTGAGAAAGATTCTGCTTTTGGCACCATAGAAACAGACTTCATTTGTGGTGTCTTGGCTCTCTCTAGTGGTATACCGGGAGTAGTACAGCCGAAAAGATTTTATCCTTGTGTTGAAAACTCCATATCCCACAATTCATAGCACGCCTCTACAGAGTGAACAATGGCGGCCACCACTTCGTTTTATATGTCTTTTATTCGTGTTTCTAGGTCACAAAATAAACTTTTAAGATATTTTCAGGCGAGAATGTAGGTGTGTAAACTTCAAATATCTGCTTGTTTTATCAAGACATCCCATATTTAGCGATAGTGCTCTGACGACGTCGGTCCTGCCTGACAGCTAGCCGGCTACCTAGCTAGCTGCCGCACTTGGCTGCAAAATGGATAGCGAGGGGACTCTCTCTGTCGTTTCACCTCCCCGGTCTCTCGCAAATGCTCGCATAGAATCGGAGTTACAGCTGGATGTGGAAAAAATAACTGAGTTGTTTGGTGGTGCTATAACGCGGAGCTACAACAGTGGGCAGCTATCCACCGGTGTATGACAGATAGGACATGCCGCGACCGCTGATCGACCGGTGTTTGCTAACGCGGAGGTCAATCGTGGATCAGGGAAAGCGAAGGCAGGAGCGTGAGGTGAACTGAATTTCAGGTAAGAAGTTATGACCTGCACTCTATTTGGGTCAGATATAAACCGAGTTTAGGTGTAGTTTATTTAGCAGCAGTTCTCTTATGTGTTGCTGATAGCCGGCTAGCTAGCTAGCGCCGCTAGCATAGTTAGCTAGCACCGCTAGCGACCCTTCGTGAAAAAGCACCCAGGCTTGGCTTATATTGAGGCGGGTGAAACTCGTGTCAGCACCCGGTCGCTCGCCGACAGTATGTGTTTTAGCTGGACTTATTTTTCGTTTATATGGACCGATGATTTATTTATTTATTCATTTTAGTAACGGTATAAACAGTGAAAGGTGGTGGATTGGCCAGATGTAAACTTCAAATATCTGCTCGTGTTACCAAGACATCCCATATTAGCTCTGATGTTTTCGGTGCCTGCAAAGAGCTAGACAGGTAGCTAGCTAACCCGAGCTGGCTGTCTTTTTGACTCAGGGTCATAGCTGGACTTGTTTTTCGTTTTTATGAGCCGATGAGGGTTTTTTTTTAGTAACGGTACAAACAGTGAAAGGCGGTGGATTGTCCAGATGCTGGTCTTACAGATGTGGAAAAAATAACTGAGTTGTTTGGTAGTCGCTGACGCGGAGCTACAACCGAGGGCAGCTATCCACCGGTGTGTGTCAGAAAGAACATGCGGGGAACGAGGCGGCGAGGCGACCGCCGATCGACCGGTGGTAGATCGTGGATCAGGGAAACCGAAGGCAGGAGAAGCAGGCGGCTGCCGGTCGGAGCGTGAGGTGAACTGAATTTCAGGTAAGAAGTTATGACCTGCACTCTATTTGGGTCAGATATAAACCGAGTTTAGGTGTAGTTTATTTTCGTTGTGCTGACTTTTTACAATCAGTTATAATAACTCGTACTGCGTGGTAGCTAGCACGATGGAGTTTCTATACAGCTGTGTGCCCGCTAAGTTACTGATGTTGAACTTTATGACAGCCTCCCCTGTCATTCTCTCGCCTGTTCAAACTTCAGTCATGAAACTGATCAATGATCGGCTTTTCTCTCTTGTTTGTTTATCGCGCTAAACAACAGCAGCACGTTTAAGCTTGATCAGCTGTTGTTAGAATTCATTTGATTTTAATTTCTAGTATCAGCTGATGTTTGCTGGAGCCACAGCTGTAGAAGCGGCTGGTCGAAACCAGGAGATGACCTTACTGAATCATCAGAGCTGAACTGGTGATGGAGAAACAGGTTTACCTGTTTAGGCAAGTTGTATTTTTGAGGAATAATTTTATTATTGAACAACAACCATGTTCTCAATGAACCCAAAAAACACATTAATATCAAAGCTGAATGTTTTCGGAAGTAGTTTTTAGTTTGTGTTTAGTTTTAGCTATTTTAGGGGGATATCTGTGTGTGCAGGTGACTATTACTGTGCATAATTATTAGGCAACTTAACAAAAAACAAATATATACCCATTTCAATTATTTATTTTTACCAGTGAAACCAATATAACATCTCCACATTCACAAATATACATTTCTGACATTCAAAAACAAAACAAAAACAAATCAGCGACCAATATAGCCACCTTTCTTTGCAAGGACACTCAAAAGCCTGCCATCCATGGATTCTGTCAGTGTTTTGATCTGTTCACCATCAACATTGCGTGCAGCAGCAACCACAGCCTCCCAGACACTGTTCAGAGAGGTGTACTGTTTTCCCTCCTTGTAAATCTCACATTTGATGATGGACCACAGGTTCTCAATGGGGTTCAGATCAGGTGAACAAGGAGGCCATGTCATTAGTTTTTCTTCTTTTATACCCTTTCTTGCCAGCCACGCTGTGGAGTACTTGGACGCGTGTGATGGAGCATTGTCCTGCATGAAAATCATGTTTTTCTTGAAGGATGCAGACTTCTTCCTGTACCACTGCTTGAAGAAGGTGTCTTCCAGAAACTGGCAGTAGGACTGGGAGTTGAGCTTGACTCCATCCTCAACCCGAAAAGGCCCCACAAGCTCATCTTTGATGATACCAGCCCAAACCAGTACTCCACCTCCACCTTGCTGGCGTCTGAGTCGGACTGGAGCTCTCTGCCCTTTACCAATCCAGCCACGGGCCCATCCATCTGGCCCATCAAGACTCACTCTCATTTCATCAGTCCATAAAACCTTAGAAAAATCAGTCTTGAGATATTTCTTGGCCCAGTCTTGACGTTTCAGCTTGTGTGTCTTGTTCAGTGGTGGTCGTCTTTCAGCCTTTCTTACCTTGGCCATGTCTCTGAGTATTGCACACCTTGTGCTTTTGGGCACTCCAGTGATGTTGCAGCTCTGAAATATGGCCAAACTGGTGGCAAGTGGCATCTTGGCAGCTGCACGCTTGACTTTTCTCAGTTCATGGGCAGTTATTTTGCGCCTTGGTTTTTCCACACGCTTCTTGCGACCCTGTTGACTATTTTGAATGAAACGCTTGATTGTTCGATGATCACGCTTCAGAAGCTTTGCAATTTTAAGACTGCTGCATCCCTCTGCAAGATATCTCACTATTTTTGACTTTTCTGAGCCTGTCAAGTCCTTCTTTTGACCCATTTTGCCAAAGGAAAGGAAGTTGCCTAATAATTATGCACACCTGATATAGGGTGTTGATGTCATTAGACCACACCCCTTCTCATTACAGAGATGCACATCACCTAATATGCTTAATTGGTAGTAGGCTTTCGAGCCTATACAGCTTGGAGTAAGACAACATGCATGAAGAGGATGATGTGGACAAAATACTCATTTGCCTAATAATTTTGCACTCCCTGTATAAAATATTTAGCTTTTATTAAATAGTTATCTGAATCTTACAACCAAAGTTTGTATAATAATACACAAGATTGGCTGTAGACCATTGTTCATCATTCAGAACACTGGGTAAAAATAACAAAAAACAAAAAGTGAATGCAAAAGTGCATAAATATTTATTTTACGTGTTTGATGTGTGTGGCGGGGCATGGTCTGCAGTGCCGCTGCAGGGGAGGTGGACCCACCTGAGCGGCACCTGCAATCACGCCTCTCGGGCGTAGTCTGTGCTCTCGGCTGTTTTTGGGTGTGTGTCGGGCTGTGAGTTGAAAAGCTACAGCCGGCTGTTTGGGTACACCAACCATGTGTGAAAAGTGGTCCATAACGTAATGTTTCAAAACGTGTTCATGCAAACATTGTCGGATCTGCCGTGGTACAATGGGACTTCTGCTCATGAACCTGTGTGCACAGCGTCTGCAAATCGGCGCTGTACGAAGTAACTTCATCTTTACACAAAACTGTAAGCTGTCATCTGTGAAGCGTGAGCGGTGTTTGTTTTTACCATAGTTCATGGTGGAGAATGGGTGCTCTTCTGAGTTTTACTCTCTGTAGCTGTATGAATGGCAAACTACACTGAATAGCAGCGGCATAGGCACACATAAAATTTCTTCTGAAATTTTCCCTTTCTAGTTATTATTATTATTATTATTATTATTCTCCAGTTTCCGCCTGAAATTTTGCAGCGAATCTCGCCTCGCAGTTTTGAGACAAGCTTCATATATGTTACCTCATTTTGTGCGGCCGGATCTGGAATGGTGTGCTATGACTTTTGGTGTTTATGAATTTTATAGTTTTTTAAATATTAATATTTTAGTGAAAATTTTCCCGCGCTCCTCTGCCAAACAGTTTTGACATTAGGGTTACATATGTTAGATCATTTTGTGCGGCTGGAGCTGGACTATTATGTTATGACTTTTGGTGTTTATAACTTTTATAGTTTTTTAAATATTAATATTTTAGTGCAAATTTAGGCCAATTCATCTTTTGGCGCCAAATAAACAGACTTCATTTGTAGTGTGTTGGCTCTCTCTAGTGGTATGCCGGGAGTGGTACAGCCTGTGTACCCTTATTTGGATTACCGTAATGATGACAATTTCAACGGTGCGCACAGCGTCGCTGCTTTCAGGAGCCCTTGGAATTTTTAAGGTTGCGCAAATCATTCAAAAGTTACGGTAATGCTTGGTGGAAAACTCAATATCCCACAATTCATAGCACGCCTCTACAGAGTGAACAATGGCGGCCACCACTTCGTTTTATATGTCTTTTATTCGTGTTTCTAGGTCACAAAATAAGCTTTTAAGATATTTTCAGGCGAGAATGTAGGTGTGTAAACTTCAAATATCTGCTTGTTTTATCAAGACATCCCATATTTAGCGACAGTGCTCTGACTACGTCGGTCCTGCCTGACAGCTAGCCGGCTACCTAGCTAGCTGCCGCACTTGGCTGCAAATGGATAGCGAGGGGACTCTCTCTCTCTCCTTTCACCTCCCCGGTCTCTCGCAAATGCTCGCATAGAATCGGAGTTACAGCTGGATGTGGAAAAAATAACTGAGTTGTTTGGTGGTGGAGCTACAACAGAGGGCAGCTACCCACCGGTGTGTGACAGAAAGGACATGCCGCCAACGAGACATATGAGGCCGGGCAGGCGATTGCTAACGCGGTGGTCAATCATGGATCAGGGAAAGCGAAGGCAGGAGCGTGAGGTGAACTGAATTTCAGGTAAGAAGTTATGAACTGCACTCTATTTGGGTCAGATATAAACCGAGTTTAGGTGTAGTTTATTTAGCAGCAGTTCTCTTATGTGTTGCTGATAGCCGGCTAGCTAGCTAGCGCCGCTAGCATAGTTAGCTCGCGCCGCTAGCAACCCTTCGTGAAAAAGCACCCAGGCTTGGCTTATATTGAGGCGGGTGAAACTCGTGTCAGCACCCGGTCGCTCTCTATTTGGGTCAGATATAAACCGAGTTTAGGTGTAGTTTATTTAGCAGCAGTTCTCTTATGTGTTGCTGATAGCCGGCTAGCTAGCTAGCGCCGCTAGCATAGTTAGCTCGCGCCGCTAGCAACCCTTCGTGAAAAAGCACCCAGGCTTGGCTTATATTGAGGCGGGTGAAACTCGTGTCAGCACCCGGTCGCTCTCTATTTGGGTCAGATATAAACCGAGTTTAGGTGTAATTTATTTTCGTTGACCTTTTACAATCGTAATGCCACGGGAGTTTATATACAGCTGTGTGCGTACTAAGTTACTGACGTTGGACTTTATTTTATTCATTAGGGTTAGTTCATAGAGTTGCCGTACAAACGGAATCGTCCCACATTCAGAGAAAACATTATGATTTATTCTGTCGTTACAAAGCCTCCCCTGTCATTCTCTCGGGTGTTGAAACGTCAATCATGAAACTGATCAATGATCGGCTGTTCGCTCTTATTTATCGCGCTAAACAACAGCAGCACGTTTAAGCTTGATCAGCTGTTGTTAGAATTCTTTTGATTTTAATTTCTAGTATCAGCTGATGTTTGCTGGAGCATGAAGATGAAATCAGGAGATGTCCTTACTGAATCATCAGAGCTGAACTGGTGATGGAGAAACAGGTTTACACTTTAGGTGACATGAATGAGTTGAAGGGAAGTTATGAGTTGTTTCTGAGAGACAAAGACCAAGCTCCTTTTTTGTGTAGCTGACAGCTGGTAACTGTGCAGGGGCGGATCTAGCAAAGCTTTTAGGGGGGGGGAAGCTAGGGCATTAACAGAGAAAGGTGGACACAAAGATATACTTTTCTTTCTTACTCTCATATAAAATATTTAGCTTTTATTAAATAGTTATCTGAATCTCACAACCAAAGTTTGTATAATAATACACAGGATTGGCTGTAGACCATTGTTCATAATTCAGAACACTGTGTAAAAATAACAAAAAACAAAAAGTGAATGCATGTGTGAAAAGTGGTCTATAATGTAATGCTTCAAAGTGTGTTCATGCAAACATTGTCGGGTCTGCCGTGGTACAATGGGACTTCTGCTCATGAACCTGTGTGCACAGCGTCTGCAAATCGGCGCTGTACAAAGTAACTTCATCTTTACACAAAACTGTAAGCTGTCATCTGTGAGGCGTGAGCGGTGTTTGTTTTTACCATAGTTCATGGTGGAGAATGGCTGCTCTTCTGAGTTTTGCTCTCTGTAGCCGTATGAATGGCAAACTACAGTGATTAGCAGCGGCATAGGCACACATAAAATTTCTTCTGAAATTTTCGCTTTCTAGTTTACATTATTATTATTATTATGTGCTGCCTTTAATGAAGCCCAAGTAAAAAAAAAAATCCTCCAAACACATCAAAGTAATTATATTAAAAAACTGCTTTTTTTCCTCACATTTCCCATTACCAGGTGTTTTCCTTAACATTTGAGCAAATTAGTGCAAGGTTGTTTTAAAGTATTAATTTAAGTAATATTCCATTCTTAGGGTGATATCAACTCACATTGAAAATGTTTACCCAGTAATCTCACCCCACAGAGTTGATTGAAGGGTAATTTCATCTGAGATCAGCACATTTTTTTAGACTCTGATAGTCTAGCACAGGGGTAAGTAACTCCAGACCTCAAGTGCTGGTGTCCTGCAGGTTTTAGATGTGTCCTTGAGCCAACGTACCTGATTTAAATGGCTAAATGACCTCCTCAACATATCCTGAAGTTCTCCAAAGGCCTGGTAATGACATATTCATTTGATTCAGGTGTGCTGACCCAGGGTGATATCTAAAACGTGCAGGACACCGGCACTCGAGGCCTGGAGTTGCCTATCTAGCAGATAGTCTCTGCATAAAAAGTTTTTGAACTTTGTACACAGTTCTGTGGTGTGTGTTGTGCTGTGGAATTTTAGCTTCATATATAAATCATTTTCATCATATATATTTTTTGAAAAATGGCCTGTCTACTCAGCTTCAGACCATCTAACATTGAAATATCTAAAAAATATTAAAGATAAAAGCATGAAATTTTCAATGGCCTTTCTTATGATCAAGATTCATTTGGATCTGTAACCTGGGACAGGTACATCAAAAAAAAAAAGAGTACTGGCTAGTTAAAATGAAAAAGAAATTCAAGCCATCCTATAAAGTCACATATTTTGTCACAATAATGAGCACATGAATACATTTCAATGGCAAGAAAAATCACTGAAAACTTTAAGCTTTTATCTTTGATAGTTTTTGATATTTTCAGGAAGAGCCTGAAAATGGGTTGATAGATGACTTTTGTATACACTGTATCAAAAGAAGCAAAATCTCCACAGCAGTCTTTATAAATGTTCAAACTTTGTACCGCAAACTTTTTATTCAAATAACAGTTGAGCAGAAGGGCTCTGTTGATTTGAGATGGACTGACCTTTTGATCAGTTATTGCAAACACACAGTTAGAACCAAGCGCAGCCTAAAGAAAAAATCTGTTAAAAACTTGTAGTGACTCTGAATCTGAATATTATGTAGAAAAAGTATTTAAAGATATTTATTCTCTCAAGTTTAGAAAAAAAAAATTAAAATACATCCATAGAGACTATAATAATATAAAACTATGCTTGAAATCACAGAATTTTATCATGAAGTCTGTGATGAATAAATTCTTTATGTACTGTAATCAGTGTTTAAGTTCACGCTGGAAAGATTATACCTCTCGACTGGCCTGGGAACACCTTGGTGTTCCCCAGGACAAGATAGAGGAGATGGCTGGGGAGAGGGAGGTCTGGGCTTCTCTGTTTAGGCTGCTGCCCCTGCGACCCGGATAAGAAGAAGAAGATGGATGGGTGGATAAAAATTGTTGGAAGCAAATTTGATTGTGTTACACTGCATATCCCTGCAAGATGAGAGGAAATCATGCTTTTTTTATGCTAAAACTTGTTAACCAAACTTGACTCTTCCCTCTTTAACGTCATACCACACCGTTGTCCATCAACAGTTCTTCTTTTGATTAAAAAGGTTTACAAACCCCTGGTTGTCTTAACATATTGGTTCTCCATCCCATTAGCGTTCTGAAGGCTTTTATTGTGAAAAATTGTTGCTCATTAGTGGTGCTGACAACGCTGCCTGTTGGCCGATTGTACTTCCTGTGATGTTCAGTTAGTTGCCTGGAGTTTCAGCTGGACTACCTGCTGATCATGTTTATTTCTCTGTTAAATAAAATTCTCTTCAAAATTTATTTCTCATTCTTTTGTTTCCATGCTGAATGGAAGAAGATACGTTTAATTATAGACTGAGCAGCTTTTTTCAACTTTGATTCAAAACCATGGTTTTCAGTGTCCAGCCAGTTTAGGTTTAGTTCAAACATAACTTTTTGCATCTATTTAAATTTGACTTAGCACCACTTCAATAACAATAAAAAAATCTCTCTCACACTACAGTTTATGATGAAAGGCTGCTGAGAACATTTTCTCTAATCAACCTCAACTACACTTTGTTCATTACACAACAGAGGGGCGTAATATGAAGAAAGATTAATGAGTTATGTTACAAAATATTTTGAGCTTGAAGTCACAGTTTTCAGTGTCACAAAAGTGGCTCTCCTATTACATGGTTAAATGACCATGGTAACTCATCAAAATCCATACATAGTAGTTATATCAATTTTTAATATTATTTATTAATTTGTTTATTTTAATTTATATTCAGTAATCTTTGAGCACCAGATTACATACTAAAAGAATATGAATTTTGAAGTTATTAAGCTGTACCTTACTAACACTATCGACTGCAGCCCAGCTGTACAACAGCACAAACTGTATGTGTCACATTAAGCCTGAAATGTGTTTGGATTCAGATGCTGATGCAGAAATGTAAAATTGTTTTTATGTTTGATTCTAATACTACTAAATCTCTTTTATAAATAACAAGAATGAAACGATGTGACAGAGCTTGAAACAGAAAGTCTGAGTTAGCAGAGAAAGTTGATAACCATAATCAACCACCCATTATCTGTGACAACAACAGCAACAACAATCACCATCTAAACTGTGCAAGACAACGTGAGCAGCTGAAAAGCAGGGGCCTCTACGTGACACCACAGGAAATGAGGAGAAAAGACAAACACAGAAAAGTACAGAGGAAAAAACAGACCAAAGGTGACAGAGGAAGCAAAAAGGCACATATGAAATAACCAAAAAAAAATGTAGTCTGTAAACTGAAGAACTAGTTTGTAAGTTTCCAACCACTGTGACACTTAAAAGCATTTCGAGCTGTGAACACATTAAGCTGATCTGACTTATATAACCTTTAAAAGCCTGAACCTACCATGTGAAGACCTCTGTTCACAGAAATCAATACAGCAGTAATCAGTACAGATAAACAAAGATTAAAATAAGAATTTAAAAATATATTAATTTCGACTTCAGTTTTTTTCACCAAACAGAATCTCTCTAAATGCGAGCAAAGCACAGTAGTATGTTTCAGCATTAGATGATTTGGAAAGACTTTAGTCACATGTCTCTTCCTCTTTATTTCTGATACTGTCATAGTGCCTGGAAGGGATTCTGGCCCATCTCTAAAAGAGACAGTAAACCATTCACACTCAGATTCACGCCTATTCAATTTAGAAATATCAGTTAATTTCTCCCCACTAACTGCATGTCTTTGAACTGTGGGAGGAAGCCGGAGCACCCAGAGAGCAGCCATACAAAAACTGGGAGAACATGCAAATTCAGCACAGAAAGGCCCCGGCCAGTTGGTGGATTTGTTCCTGTGAGGCAGCAATGCTAATGACTACGCCACCGTGCTCCCTGTGTGTGCTGTGTATATTGCAATAATTGTATACAGTGCATTCAGAAAGAATTCAAAGCGCTTTACTTGTTATGTTAGTCTCATTCCAAAATGACTTAAATTCATTTTTCACCTCAAAATTCTACACACAACACCCCATAATGACAAAATGAAAAAAGAAAGGGTTGCTTGAAATTTTTGCTAATTTAACAAAAATAAAACACAGAAATATAACATGTATGAGGAGTAGTAAGTAGAAAGTAAGGAGTAGTAAGGATTGGTGTTCAAAATGGCAGAAGAAAATGGATTTGTTGCATAATCTATCATATACATTATTAACAATAAAGGCAGACATTGGTGCAAAAGTACAATAACAATAAACACAAAAATAAAGGTAACAGTACTATTCACTATTCACTCAGGGTGCAAACATACTGTGTTGTTTTACGAGAACAGACAGGTAGACTTTTATAATTTGGATAGACTTTATTCATCAAAGGAGATGTAACAATTGTTATGACGCAGAATATAGCATAGAATAACTAAATACATTAACAATATGATAAAATGTTTTTATGAGCAAATTAATAAAAATCAATTCAATTATAATTGAAAACTTTATTTTTATAGTGCCAAATCAAAACAACTGATAATTCAAGGCGCTTTGCTAGAGTCGTCATTTTGTAAGTTACAGCTAGCCAAATATCCTGCTGTTAGTCTCACAGCTACAGTGTGTGAGTACACAAAAACAGTCCACCAGACGTATTATGCTATAAAATGGGTCTTTTATATGTTTTCATTAATGAAGCATGTCAGATTACGTATAAGTGGGAATAATTTCACAATCAATGTTTTTATTCCAATACAACAGCCCTTGGATTAAAATTTATTACAATGTTTTCTTTGATATTCTGGGTCCAACAATCTAAATTTAAGAAAGCAAAAAGAAGAAAAATCTTCAGTCTCTGGATAAAATAAGAACAGCGATCACAGTCACACAGAGAGCCAACAGCATCCCGAGCACAATGACAACTGGGTCCCATTTTTGTCCTAAAATCAGAAAAAAAATGCACTAAATTCTTCAATTCTCATGTGAAAAGCATTACAAAATAAATTCTTGGATATTCAAATCTTTTGTTTTAAGCCTTTTTTTAGGATTAGAAGTTTAAGAATTGTGTGCCGTTTAAGTCCACAACTCCACAGGTAACAGTAGCAAATTAAATATTACATTTACATTAATGCAAAATATAAGAATTAAAATTGTAATTTATTTTTAGAGTCCTGTCAAATGATTCTCTGAAGCATAAAAACAGTATACCAGTACTGAGAGTTCCAATGGACTAAACTGATGCGTAGAAAAACATTTCAGCACAAAGATTTCTGCAATTAGAAGTGTGACCTTTACATATTTAAGCAAAGGAATTTTAAAAAATATTAATTTGAAACAATTTTAAATACATACCTATTTCCACTTCAGTTCCTTTACCAAACAGGATCTGTCCACATGTGACCACTGCGCAGTAGTACGTTCCAGCATCAGATGAGTTTGTTATAGTTTTGGACAAACTGTAGTCACATCTCCCTTCCTCTTTATTTCTGATACTGCCATGATAAATGATGCCTGGATGGGATTCTAATGCACCTTTAAACCAGTGCACTTTGTTTTCACCTGGACACTGATCTGTGTCATTTTCGTTCTTAGAGAGGAGTGAACACTGCAGAGTCATTGTATCACCCAGATGGACTGACTCCATGTCTGAAGTTTGTTTCACGGTGACAAATTTATGCTGAGTTTTAGGATCTTGAATCACAGAGAGACACAAAATAGCATTAACTGTAATTATTTGGGTTTAGAGGCAGATATGACAAAAACAGTCAAATGAAGATACGTTACCATCCACAACCAAAAGTGTACTATTAAAAAATTCCATTATGTATGCCGTTCCTGCTTGACAGAGGTATGTTGCTTCATCTTCTTTGCTTGCATTTCTTATGGTAAGAGAATACATATTACCCACTTTTGTGGCACTGAATTTTGAGTCGGTAAATTGTCCCTTAAGTGATATTTTGTCAAAACTTCCTGAGGCAATTGTTTCAATCATATATCCAAAATTCAGCTTATACCAGTAAGACAACCCAACATCTTCCCTAGGGATACTACATGTCAGAGTCACATTATCTCCAAGTTTAGTCACAGTTATAGAGCTCTGGGAAGGACCCTCATTCCCTTCGGTCAAAGCTAAAAAAACAAAACAAAACAAAACATGGTATCAGTTATAACATGACAGGAAAAAAAAGCTTTAAAAAGTTTAATGTATATGTAAACATTACTCAACCTTATATGTTTTGTTTTATATCGTTTACAGTGTCACATGTTTCAGTGCAGAAGAAGTCAACTCACACCATGTACTTAGAAGAATCAAAGAAAGCAGCCTTTTGATCATTGTGGAGCCTCAGCCTTCTCTCGCACAACTGATGTCTTCCAACTCGAAGGAAGACTTGGTCACGACTTAATCAGGGGTTACAAAGTGGAAATTACAGCGATTGGCTGAAACACTTCCTGGAAGATTTTACAAACTATTTCAGTGAAGCTTGGCTGTACAGTTTGTTTTCAGATGATTCTCCAGCATAATCTGTATTTTAAAACCAGCATTTTATATAGATATAGATTACAATATTTATACATTGAAATACAATTAGGCATTTAAGCATACATCTGATTTAAAATTGGTTAAGCACAACTGAGTCAGTATAAAAATGGTAAATAAAGTTAAAATGGCCTGGAATTGTGCTTGTTAATTTTTTATCATTAAGGCAAAGCAATAGCTACTAATTCCTACATTTATAGAGTTGGCCTGCAGTATTACTGTCACGGTCCTGGGCCTGTGGCCCAGTGTTTTGATTCTATATTATTGTTTATTGGGCTCTGTTTTGCTTTTCTAGATTTCTTGTCCTTCTGGGTTGTGATTTCTAGAGCTGTGTCCCAAAACGTCGGCTGCATCCTTCGGAGGACCCGGCCTTCGCGGTCTACGTTGGCCAGGTCCTTCGAAGCGAGAAGGCCGGAAGTGCGAGGCTGTGAAATGGGACGGTCTAGCCTTCAGATTTGTGTCACCGCTGTGTCGGTGGAGTTTAATAAACTCGGCCGTCTGCTCCTTGCTATCTAAAATATAACAGGACACTGGCGTAAATTCTCGACCGTCTCACACTTCTGTTTAATCAGTTTTCTGTTTGACGTTTATTCAGCTGTGTGAAAATCCCGGAGGAACCCACCCGATGGATTAATAAAGTTTTATTTAATCTAATAATCTAATAACTTTGATCTCAGCCAACCCGATTTACTCCGGAACAAATAAAACACCGAAAAAAGGCAAACAATTACATTCTTAAGTTATCCGAGTGACTTGCATATCATGTTTAACCTGAGTAGCGAAAGAGCGGGGGTCTGAAAACGATGAAGCCGGGAGTCCGCTGCTCTCGCCGGCTCGAGCGACCAGTTGAACCCCCCGGCTTGCTATCGAGCAGGTGGGTAACAGACGTCTCCGAAAACGTCGGCGCACTTTTGCAACTATGCGATGTCTTGATAAACCAAGCAGATATTTGAAATTTACACAGCTACTTTCTCGCCTGAAAATATGTTAAAAGTTTATTTTGTGACCCAGAAAGATTAATAAGACTCATTTTAAAACTTAGTAGCGGCCGCCATTGTTGGCAGCTGAAATTTGGCTGGGCCGCGCTCTGAATTCTGGGATATGGTGGGCCACGAAGGACACACCCGACCCATCCTTCAAATTCGGGGAAATGAAGGACGCATTTGTCGGCCGCATTTGAAGGAGTCGACGAATTGGGACAGCCTTCGTCGCCTGGCTGTGACGTAATCGGCCTTCAAATGCGGCCTCCGGAGGATGCAGCCGACGTTTTGGGACACAGCTTAGCTCTTAGGTTTAGTTCTGCCCTCATGTTCCTCCTGTCCCTGTTCTGTGTTCCCTCTGTACTGTATTAGTATTGTCTCTGAATTCTGCCTGTGGAGTTCCTGTTTTACTTTGAAGGTCTTGTCTCATCTTAGTGTATTCTGTTTTACTTCCTTGTCCTTACTAGCCTAATGAGTCCCAGCTGTGTGCCCACCTGTTCCTCGTTTCCTCATGTGCCTGCCAGTGTATTTTAGTCCCTGTCAGTTAATTCTTGTTGTCGCGTCGTTAACATCAGTTCACCCTCATGCTGTGTGGATCTCCCTGTGTTTCCCGTGAGTTTATGTTGTTTCCCAGTTTAGTTTAGTTTGCTTTGTATGCTTGTTTTCCTGTGCCAGCAAATAAAGCTGAGTATTTTGAGTTCATCCCTCGAGTCTGAGTCCTGCATTGTGGGTCCACCACTCCTGCTTGCCTGCCTGCCACACAGCCAACCATGACAATTACATTTTAGCGAGTATTGTAATTATGCAGAAAATTGTAATCAAATGCATGATTTCATGATACTGTTTACTCCGCTTTCTTGATTTGTATCTCTTTTTTATGTAAAACTTACAAAAGTGATCTGAATACTTTCACAGTTGATTTTGGTAGTGATAAAGACAAACCTTTTATTCTGAGTCTGTTTTCACAGTCCATCTTCTTTTGTAGTGAGAAGACTCATTTAGACAAACATGAAATTCAGTACTCTTAAAAAAATGTCAGTCAAGCAATAAGTTTTACCAGCCCTTTTATCAGAGATTTAACAGGCTGAAATTAGCCAGACACCCTCAAAACATCAATGATGAACATGCTGACCATGTTTTATTTCTTTTCGTCTAACATGCCATTGCAGACAAGTAGGTGCTAAGAAGCCTTAGCTTACTGAGCGATTCTCAATAAGAGCCTGCCACGCAAGTGGTGTCCTCTTTTACACTCAACCATAACATTAAAGCCACTGACGCTGAAACCAGGCCCTGTGATTAATGCAAAATGTTAATTTAATACATACCAGCCGACTAAAAACTGTTGTAGCCCAAGCAAACCCCTCATGGCAAAGGCAGTCACAGCAGCTTCACCTAGGAGCCCCCACTGGCACAAAAACTACTTGAGAACATTTTCCCAGGCTTCAAACTCAAGCATTCACATGATGCACTGCAAAAAGCCTGATATACAAATAACCCATTCAAAAACCCAAAGAATCCAGATATCCAGTTGAGATCCCGGTACCACAAATAACAGTAAAGCCTTTTTCTACCAATGGTACATAATAGTAGCTTGTGTTATTATGATGATAAACTATTAATAAATAACATTACTCAGTATATGGTCTATGAAAAGTACATTATCCTTATATTACTAAGTACACAGGATGTGAAGCAAAGACTGTCCTTTAGATGAAGACTGTTTGGTTAGAAAATTATTATCAGCTCTCTGATGTTTTAAAGCTTCATGTATCATCTAATGTTCTCCAGTTAAACAGCAAAGTAAATACTGTGGTTCAGACAGAAAGGGACGTCTGAAAGCCATTTTAGGATTCAGTTTGGAGACATTTACATGGTGGTAGATTTGCCCTCAGTTCATTAATGATCTGGATGTTATGCAGCTGCCTTAGTTGACACACCTGCAACCCTGCCTGGAGATCCCCACCCATTACGTTGAGTGCCCACTCCAGGTATGAGACAAGTTGCTGCCCCAAGTGTAGAAGTTTAAAATATATAGTTCATAACTGAAGGGAGAATGGAGCAGGAGCTTGAGATATAAACCAGAGCCATATATTCACATATTCAGTGATGTGGACACTCTATTTGTCTTTTATGGTGAAGACAGAGCTGAGTGTGAAAGCAAAGCTGTAAATTTCCTGGTAGGTCTATGTTACTGCCCTTGTATATGGTTGCAAGCTCTTGGTGGAGACCAAAAGAATGAGACCATAGATAGGGTCAGGACCTTTTGGAAGTGGCTTGGAGTAGAGCAGCCAGTCTTCCACATCAAAAAGAGCCTGTTGAGGTGGTTCAGGGATCTGACTTCACTCCCTCTTGAACACCTGGGTGAGATGTTTCGGGCATATCCTACTGGGAGGACACTGTGGGCAAGATTCGGGACTCTGAATCTCTGTAGAGATTTTTCTCTTTCAAGTGATCAAATCAAATCAAATCAAATCACTTTTATTGTCACATCACATGTGCAGGTACACTGGTACAGTACATGCGAGTGAAATTCTTGTGTGCAAGCTTCACAAGCAACAGAGGTGTGCAAAAATACAATAACATAAAACAAGCAAAATATAAGAATGGCTAAATCTGAGAGTAATAAATATATGTACAATATAAGAGTGTATGCATTACTGGATGTGTATACTAAATATGTTTTTCTACGTGTGTGTGTGTATACATATTTTACAAATTAAATAGAGTAAACAATAAAATAAAATATATAAAATATACAGAGGTTGGTAGTTGGTTTGGGAATGCATCTGTGTCCTCCTGATGAGCTGGAGGACTGCTTGCCTCTATTTAAACCGCTTCTTCCGCAATCCACCCCTGGATAAGTAGCAGAAAACTTACTTACAAGCATTTAGAAGGCAAACCAGTAATTACTTTTTAGAAATAGGGAGTAACACATGGTAGAGAGGGAGATCACTTACACCTGGGTATCAGTGGGTTATTGTTGCATATGTTTTTTTATTGCTCAATCAAGAATCTAGAAAAATTCATAGAATTGACAAATTTTGACAGCGGCACATACATGTACACATGTACTGTTTATGTGTGGAAACAATGAAGACTCTACTCATTAGATGCATATGAACTAGCTTACAACGGTCAGTTCACATGTAACTGTGCAAAAATAGTCTGACTGTATCAACAAGAGTACTTTTTCATTTCAAAGCACTGTGTTATGTGTATGTCAGAGCCAGTGAAAGAACACACAAAGCCACATATGGCAGCTAAGCTGTAAGATGAAGGCTGCGACTGTTTGTTTCCGACACGCCACCAAACCTGTTTACTCAAAATGCACATGATAAATGGACTGATTCCGAAAGTATATCGTGCTTTTCTACTCTGAGCACTCAAGGCCTGTTACACAACTTGCTTCATTCACCCATTACCACTAAGTGCATTAGCTCTAATATTCACAAACATCTTGATACTCCAATAGATGGATTAGAGAGCAACTGGGGGTTAGTATCAGAATCAGAATCAGAATACTTTATTAATCCCGAAGGAAATTATAGGTTACAGCACGCAGCACGCTAATGGCGCATGCGCACTTGCAAAGGAACCTTCTGACCAAACTTTACACAAACATCACATTGGGAGACATGTCAGAGAGGTAGGCTGATAGGAAAAAACAACGAAAATACATAACATGAGGTGAGAGGAGGAGAAAAAAACTCCACTCAGACTGAGCTCCTAATGGGAGAACAGTTTGAGAACAGAAAAAACACCCCAGCACAAAAAGCACATGACTTTCAATACACCATAGAAACACATGACAAGCAACAGGGATGGGTAAAAGGTGAGAGACAGTCAGTGTAGACAGCGCATCCGGGCCTGCAGCATATGCGCTGGTCCCCTTTGATTCACCGTCTGCATCGGGAGGGAATAAGCGTCGAAGGCGTTTGGAAGGGGGGTGAGCGTATATCTGCATGTGTATATATATGTGTGTGTGTGTGTGTCCAGAGTTCAGCTGAGACAGTGTCCTTTGCCCTGCCAAGCTAAGTAAACAGTCTTCCAGCCAACCCAGGTGGCCTTGCGTAGGATAGGAAAAAACAGTCTATGCACAGTCTGTTATCAGGGTGTCTTAGTTCAGCTCCAGCCTTGAGACCACAGCTGGCGCCGAAGTACTTTAGTGCAAACAACTCATGTGAATTTCAAAGCTCTTTCTAGCAGTCCGACACTGGTCTCTCAGTCTCCCGTTGGAGAGCCGTGAGCTTCTCCATGATGTTATCAATCTTGCGCTCCATGATGTTATCAGTCTTGCGCTCAAAGAGCAGATTCTGTGAAGTCACGACTGCCGTGAGCTTCTCCAAGATGTCATCCAATTTTTGCTCAGAGGTCTTATTCTGAGTGGTCATGGCAGCCTCAAGCTTCTCCAAGATCTTATCCGTGCTACGTTCAATGAGCCCATTTTGAGAACTCACGACTCGTCCCATCATTTCAATCGCAGCAGGCAGCCTTGTGGGGCTTTGAACAGCCGATTCCTCTTTCTTTATTCTCTGATAAGCCAGGGCCAAGCAAGCTCCGATCAGCAAGAACCCTGTTATCGTAGTTCCGAAAAGGTAGATGTCTTCAATGTCCTCAATCGATAGTCCCGCCAGGCACACGACCCTCCAGTTATGCCGCCCGTCCATCGTGTATCCGGCAGGGAAAGTTCCTCCAGGACACTCAGGCTCACCCGAGCCCAGGCTTCTCGTTGAGAAGAGGGTGTCAATTGCGGAAGAGGGTGTCCAAGCCCAAGAATATTTCGCATGCAGACTGGAGGAGAGGGGTATCAAACTACCAACCTTAGTAGATGACCTACTCTACCACCTGAGCTACAGCCACCCCATTAATTTTGTTCTCATCAGGATATGTTGGAAATAGTTGTACAAATACCCATCCCCCATACAACTACAGCTATACAAGCATTTCGATGAACTTTCGTGAGTTAAAATTTTTCACCCACTCATGACATTAAATATGTAACATACTTAACAGATCAGAAATCAGATTAAATCTTATACTATCTCAGAAAGAGGTTTGCAGACCACCAGACAACTTGTGTGTGATTAAAGATAAAGAGAGGACAAATATTAAAAACTAAGATGATTTTTGTTCGGTTTCTTATGGGGTAGGTGTGGAGAATTAAAAAATAATCTTCAGACCCACCAATCACAGATTTGATTAAAATAAGCAGTGTCTAATTTACATACAAAATTTGAGTGAAACCAAATGAACACAATACTCTTCAATCCCTAATGGGTACAAGGTGTTCTTTAGCACTTGTACTCTGATCCTCCAGTCTGATCTACATTTTCCACTGATAACAGCCACCTTTAACCAACCTGGTAAGTTCTCATTAGGAGACTAGAGGTTTTGGGGCTAGGGGTAGTGGTAGGGGTAGTAGTTTCACTTTGACTTGTCAGTTAGTGGAAGGCACTACACACAGTGAGGTTGAGGATTAGAAAAGATTCGTGTTTCGGTTGAAACACGCGTGACTGACTTCTCTCCCGTATGCTTTTAAAAATGTGTCAAAGTGTGGACAGCTACATGTATTTACAATCTGGATGGGTAAATAATGCCACTGTGTGAGAGGTGAAGAACAAGAAATTGTTTGTCATTAAAGCAAACATAAGTGACTCATTGCTATCATAAACAAACTAACACATGTAAATCTTACATTTTGTTGAATTGGACATTTACAATGTAGGGCCTGAAAAGTTCCAGTAATATTAATGTCTCACATTCATTTTGTGTCATGTCAGGTAAATCATTCCTACTGTTGGATTGCTGTAGAAAGCTGGGATTAGTGCAATTTGGTCTGTAAAGCAGGGTTAGGAGAGGTCAAAGGCGTAGATTTGGCATGGACGGAAGGGACATGTCCCCACCAATATCCAGCGATTATTGAATTGTCCCCACCAATAATTTGATCTCTTAGAGTAAAGAAAAACAAACCCGATAGAAAGAAAAAAAACCCCGATCTGTCAACGTCTCATTCACCCAGCGGTGCAGAAAGAGTTAAATTACATTCTCTAGTGGAGTCCTACCTCATGTGACAAATATGGCCAATGTGTTTGGCTGTGCCTTTCAGGGAGCTCTGTTTAGTTTTAGCAGTGGCAAGCCTGCGCTGCAAGGACCTGCAAGGAGGAGAGAAGGATGGCAGCAAAAAGGAAGAACCTGGATATAAGAAAATATTTTTCAAAGAAACCTGTAAGTCACTTAAAGCCAAGTTAACTCATAAAATGTGTCCGTCATAATAACGTTACAGGCTATGCTAGACTTTGGCCCACATCAGTCTTAAAATTGTATGTAACCATGAATAACGTGTTTTGGAAACTAACTGCACAACAGGCAGCACTATTAGTTATCTCAGTCTCCCAGAGTAGCATTTCTAATTTTGATTGAAACTGTCAGAGAAAACGGCAGCCTCGAGCAAGCCAGGATATTAGTTTACAGAGGCTGTTAAAGTTATGTCTAACGTTAAAATGTTGGTGACACAATAATTTCATCCTAATGGTACTGACATATTCATAGGGTTAATTTTTGAGACAAAATATCATGAGGTAGTCATGATTTTGCAAATATTCCACCTTGTAGTGCAGTTTGCACAAATTGTTTTAAAAATGCACTCACCCTACAAACATTACTGATGAGTCAAGATCTGCACAAATTGACAGAAACACTGAAGCAGCTCCCCATTTTATTCTTATTGTCATGTATGTCCTGTTTGTCAGGTGACCGAAGAACCAACACAAAGCTCAGAGAGTAATGGTGATACAAGATCACAGGTGAAATTGGATGATGACATGGTCATTCATTACTGTATTTGAAGCACATGTGTGACTGCATGTATTTGGAATGTCTCACTGTTATTTATCAGGTGACAGAGGCAGCTCTGCCATGTTGTAGCTCGGACAGAGGTGAAGAGGCAAGGTCACAGGTGACTGACTGATGATTTGGTGCTATAGATTAACTAGTATTTATTATCATGACAATCGTTAGGCTGCTGATGTAAATTGATTCATTAGTGTATATTTGACAAAGAATCTGAATTGACATGTCTCACTTTTTATATGGCACGAATCAATGTGTTATTTTATCAGGTGGCAATATGTCCTAGTGCAGTCAGAGGGGAAGAGCCAGGGCCAAAGGTGAGGCACATCAAGCACATAATAATAATTTTAATCTGAGGATAAAACGCATGCACTGAGGCTGAAAGAAGGTTCAGTGCTCTCAGAAGACTAAAAAGATGGCTAAGGTTAACAATGACTCAAATGAGATTAAACAATGCTGCTGTGTGCCATGTCCACCAGGAGAGACTGGACAGTATAGATGTAAAACAAATATGCCAGCAGTTTATCTCAGTTAACGAGAGGAGAAGGCATGTGTTTGGCTCCTTCACATAGTGGACATTGAGTTGTTGTGTGGGGCATGTAGTCCATGTCTGTTGCTGTAACAGTAGTTCATGTTTAGAATAAAAAATCCCAGCTCACTGATTTGATCGGGCCAATAGTGCGCCTAAAATGTTGCATAATTTTGCTGAGAGATCTTTTACTTTGTGGTAATCTTAGATGAGTAGTTTTATGGACAAAAAACACCAGGTCATTCAGTGTTCCCTTAGTGCTAATGTGTAAGAGATGTTGGTGTACTATAACTGAAGTAATGTTGTTAAGTCCTTAAAGTCATATTCTTTTATTGTCATGACTATATTTGAAGCTATTTTTATTATTGTATGATACCTGATTTATATGGAATATGGCTGAAGTAAACTAAAGTCTAAAATACTTAGTCATTTGTTTAATAGTAATTTAACATTATATAAAATTAAACAAAGGCAATGTAAACTAATAGACAGCTAGATGACTAAAACTATTTTATTGTAATGTTTTTTTAAAGGAAGCGGTGGATGTCAGAAATGTTAGCCCACTAATTCCCTGCAATTCTTTTTCAGTTGAACACTGATTTGTTTAGCACTTTCTTATCTTTTACACAAAGTAACACCACAATTACCCCTACTACAACCACAAAAAGTGACAGCTCTTATTTGCTGCTTTTTTTTTAAAAGATCATAAATGAGTTGAAGTAATTTTCAGTTGCATTGAGAAGAGGAGCAGGAGCATTGTAGGCCGAACATGGTAACAAATGCTCTGTTGCCACCTGCTGGTAAGTTTTTAATTCTTTTAATGTAATTCCACAGTGATTCTTGAAGAAAACAATTGCTATTACAATATATACTGCCTAAATGAAAAATTATATTTTCATATAAATCTTTCTGCTTTGTACAAATAATAGATTAAGAAAATCAATACAAATATGCATTTGTCAGTCTGTCAGTTAAACCAGTAAATGAATAATAAATAAAGACCACAGCTGCTTCTGTTTCTTATTTTATGTGTTTATTTTTATGCAGAAAGTAAATGCATTTTTACACTACATTAAAAAAAGTAATTATAAAGAAGATGACCTGGCACTCTGCAATTACATTGGCAAATTATCCTCTATTCGCAAATACCACCACATTTTGTAAAATTTGTAAAACTCACTTAACCCAACATGTGTGAGAAACCACCAATCATTCTTCTCCATGTGTCCTAAGACTATTTTGGTCACTAATTTTAATAGTATTTTTACTGACATGTGTGGACAAAATACAACTTCATACTTCTTAAATCAGTTCCTTCCCTGAGGTTATAACCATGTTATAGCCATCATACCATCTCATCCTCCTCAAGTGTAATTCAACTGCCTTTATTATTATTATTATTTATATTCTCTAGTGATAAAAATATGTCACGTTAAACGTGAATTTTAAAAATGGTAATGCCAGAAAGTGGATTCTGTCCGTCTGGTTGTAGCGTTTTTCATTCATCCAAGTGATGTTTTCAGTCTCACAGTCTGATACATACAACATAGTTTCAAAAGATGTGGGAAAAAATGTGTAAAATATATATAAAAACAGTACTGGACACGTTTACCACTGAGTAGCATCCCCTCTTCTTTAAACAACAGTTCATAAACATCTGGGATTTGAAGAGACCAGTTGCTGGACTTGGAGAAAGTTGACCCATTATTTTCCAATAGCTGTTCAACAGTCCTGGGTCTTCTTTGTCACATGTTTCAGAGCCAGTTTTTCATCACCCTCCCGTCAGAGAGCACAGGGTTTTTCCAAAATTTATGTACGAAACCTCTCAGCTTGCCAAGCACCAACCCTTTGTAATGAGACATGGAAATTCCCATTAAAAATACAAAAAATATAGATTCCGGTGGCTGTGCGTCAATCTGGCTTTCAAAGACAATAGGCAGCTGTTGTTTCAGTAAGAAGAGGTCATTGGGAAGAATGAAAATGATTTATTAATGAACAGAGTGTTGATAGATGTTTGGCTCTTAGACTCCGATGACCCATCTCGGCATAACGGAACCCCAGCTGTGAGAGGGATTGGAGTAGGACACCCCAGAGCCTAGACGCTGGTGGTGGAGATGAAGGTGGGGTAAATGGAGCTTGAATGATAAGAGGTGGATATATGGAGGACATGGGTTGCAAAGGCATCTGTAAGGAGAAAGACAGATGCACAGTTAGATTTAAAGTATGTGGTATGAATGCTGATTGGAGAAGAATCTTTCTCCAGGCAGAGAAGCTTTGTTTACAAGTGGTGGAGACTAATAAATGCATTGGAGCATTGCAGTATACTGTACTGGTCTGCTTTGGTGAAGAGGCAACTGAGTTTGACTGCAAATCTGTCAATTTAATGTTCAAACATGCATGAGCTGAGGTCACTATATGTTTTTATATGTGATGGGTTGGATGGGTTGTTAACAACATCGGTGAGAATTTTATATCAGTAATACCTTTAGAAATGTGTTTACTTAGAAAATTAAAACTTATACACTCCCAGTCAAAAGTTTGGACACACCCTCTCATTTAAAGTTTTTTCTTTATTTACATGACATATTTTAAATTTTAGATTCTTCAAAAAAGCCACCCTTTGACTTGATTACTGCTTTGCACACGCTTGGCATTCTCTTGACGAGCTTCATAAGGCATTGACCCGAAATGGTTTTCTGATGCTGAGCACTTGTTGGCCCTTTTGCCTTCACTCTGCTGTCAGTCTCATCCCAAACAATCGTGATTGTTCAACTGACGGTGTGTGGAAAATGGAGAAAGAGCACCAAATGCAGGACTTACTGATTTATTATAAGGCTGGATGAAGTGAATATGAATGACGGAAATGAACCGGGAACACACAACAAGTTGCTGATGACGAGACCAGGAACTGAAAGAAACTAATAGCTTAAATAGACTGGATGATGAGGACTGGAAACCGATGAGAACACAGCTGAAATGAATCTAGCTGATTACAGGGAAAATAGAACTAAGCACAGTGCAAACAGACAGAAGAGTAAGACAATAGAACAGGAAACAGGCATGGGAAATTAAATGGTGACAAAAGGTCCAAAACTGAAAACACTGGGTCAGTGACCCAGGTATCCTAGCAAATTCGGTTCAGGCCAGGTGACTGTGGAGGCCAGGCGATGTGGTGCAGCACTCCATCGCTCTCCTTCTTGGTCAAATAGCCCTTACATAGCCTGGAGGTGTGTTTGGGGTCATTGTCCTTTTGAAAAATGAATGATAGTCCAACTAAACACATATCTGATGGGATTGCAAGCTGCTGCAGAATGTGAGTGGGGGTTGTCACCCACTCACATCCTTGGTCATCTGACCTCAGGAATTCACATGACAAGGTGGGGGCAGGTTTCACAATGAGCTCACCTGAAACCCTGGCTGATTAGGTCCCACACCCGCTTTCACACCTTGGCTCATGTGATTAGAGGATCACCAGGGGGTCCTTTGTCCCTCTTTGGGGGGATACTCCCACTGGGTTTAAATCTGGGACTCTCGGCCATTTGACCTTTAGAACTGAAGAAGCTTCTCGGATGAGAGGTGAAACGTCTTCAAGCAACTTAAAGAAGTCCAGACGCTTTTCTTTGCAAACTCCTTTAACTGCAATAAGTTAATCAACCGATTTGCACTACAACCTGGTTTGCCTCTTATCTGTAGTTATTTATATTTAATTTAATAACTGTACAGTACTCTGTTTATAGTAATCATTGTCCATTGTAAATATGTAAGAAAAAATTGTGTATGTTTCTGTTCTGTGTCCTGTGTACTGTTTGTTTGTATATGTGTCTTTCTGGCTGCTGTTACAACCAAATTTCCCCTTGTGGGACAATTAAAGGATTATTCTATTATATTGAAGTGTGCCTTCAATTTTAAATAAATCCCCCACACCATTACACCTCCTCTTGCATGCTTCACGGTGGGAACCACCCGTTCACCTTTTCTGTGTTGCACAAAGACACGGCAGGTGGGACCAAAGATCTCAAATTTGGACTCATCAGAACAAAGCACAGATTTCCACTGGTCTAATGTCCATTCCTTGTGTTTCTTTGCCCAAACAAATCTCCTCTGCTCGTTGCTTTTCCTTAGTAATGGTTTCTTAGCAGCTATTGATGGTTTTTGCAGCTGCACTTGGGGACACGTTTTAAGTTTTAACAATTTTTTTCAGACTGACTGACCTTCACAGTAACGATGCACTGTCATTTCTCTTGCTGACTGGCTTTTGCCATAATATGAATTCTAACAGTTGTCAAATAGGGCTGTCAGCTGTGTACCAACCTGACTTCTGCACAACACAACTGATCCCATCCCCATTAAGAAGGCAAGAAATTCCACAGATGAAACCTGACAAGGCACACCTGTGAAGTGAAAACCATTACAGGTGTCTACATCATGAAGCTCACTGAGAGAAGGCCAAGGGTTTGCAGCACTGTGAACAAAGCAAAGGGTGGCTACTTTGGGGAATCTTAAATATAAGTTATTTATCAGTTTTTTTTCTTTTCTAATTACAGATATCTCAGGTAATGTATTTGATGCCTTCAGTATGTATTTACTATGTAGAAAGTAATATAAATAAAGAAAAAACATTGAATGAGAAGGTTTGTATGTAAATAATTTTGTCAGACGGTTGAATAAACCTATTTCAAAAACACATAATTTTCTGGTTAAGTTATTTCATGGTTCAGGCTTTATGGGGATACCTATACATATTGAATGAACCTTGAAAATTTAAAATGAATCTTGAATATATTCAATGAAAATCCAAATACATAGAATGAAAGTCTGAACATACTGAACTCTGGACAGCTGAATGCTGGTTACAAGCTAACAATATGCAAGCTACTGTTAGTCTTGGGTGTCCAAAAAAATCAATTTCCCTCAGATTAACAGTTGAAATAAATTCTAACATCATATAAAAGTTTATTCCCCAACAATGCCCAACAACATTTTATGCTTTTTCTCAACAACAACAATGCTTTTTCTCAACAATGAGTGTAGCTTTTATTATATCCAAAAATTTTATATGTGTATTTATTTTAAATAGATGTGTGAAGGTTTATAAGTAATGCATTTAATAAAATTGTTTTCATTGGAGCATTACCACATCATACCAGTTTGTGTTTCTTTTACCCGTCCTTTTCCCAAAGAGCTCAGCTAAGAAGCAGAGTGACGAGAATAATCGTCACTCTGCTTGTACTGCCAACTCTTGAGCGATTGTGGCTCAAGAGTTGGCAGTTCGTCTTGTAATCGGAAGGTTGCTGGTTCGAGCCCCGGCTCCGACAGTCTCGGTCGTTGTGTCCTTGGGCAAGACACTTCACCCACTGCCTACTGGTGGTGGTCAGAGGGCCCGGTGGCGCCAGTGTCCGGCAGTGATAGGTTTGTAGCTTAAACCCATTCGCTGGAACGTTGAAGACAATGTAATTACACAGCAAAAGCATTGAACACCAAGCAGAGCTCTTCATGATACTCGTATACGAGGGAGACCAACTGGACAAACGCCATTCCTTCGCTTGACCCCAGTTGCTCTCGTCCGCTCCCCCGTAGCACTGCTCTTTTATTGAGGTTACATGAATATACATAGGTTCATTAACATATGACGTCTACCTACACACAAAGAGTACCTTGCCTGTGCGTTGTGTAACCATGTGTGTGTGGTCAGAGTGTGACCCCATAAAGACTTCCCTAAACCTGCTGGTCTGGAAGTCCAGCAGTTCATCTAAACAAAAGGCACTTAGCCTAAAACAGACATAGACACGTTTATCCTACCATAAAACAATAAGAGAAGGTATGCCCTCTCCCATGCTCCCAAGATGTGGGTGTGAATGCCAGAACACTCTGATCCTTAATAGTCTGCAAAGACTTTGTGTGCATTCCAAACCTCTAACAATCTACAACTAATTATAAAACTCTAAGCATATATGAGTAGATATTTCTAAGCATAAATGACAATCAACAATATAAATCTAACAGGCCGCCTCGCCTCTGTCAGTGTGCCCCAGGGTGGCTGTGGCTACAATGTAGCTTGCCATCACCAGTGTGTGAATGTGTGTGTGAATGGGTGGATGACTGAATGTGTAAAGCGCTTTGGGGTCCATAGGGACTAGTAAAAGCGCTATACAAATACAGGCCATTTACCATTTACCATTTTAATAGTGGCCCTGAGTATGGTTCTGAATTTTCACATTCAATATTTAATGTAGATAATTACATTACATAATTACATTTACATTACATGGCTTTTAGCCTTACAATCCAAGAGACTAAGGGAATTTATAATCGTTTTAAAGAATGACTTTGTATTTTCTGTTATGCAGGAAACAATCAGAGGACAATCAGAGTTGACAGAATCAAATTCTGTCTGTTCAGGAGACATAGCAACTTTTCAGTGTTTACTATACTCTAGTAGTGTCTCACAAGACAGAATAGAATAGAATAGAATAGAATAGAATAGAATAGAATAGCCATTTATTGTCATTGTACATGTACAACGAAATTGTGGGTGCTTCACACCAACTGTGCCGGAATAATATCTAAATAGTAGATAACAGGAGTAAATAGCAAACAGGAGAAATATCTACATTCAAGAGGAATATATACAAAAATACAAATAAAAGAGAAAGGCACACATTAGATAACAAGTTACAAAGTGCTTGGAAGTAGTGCAAAGAAAAGACACGGTCTGAATAGAGTCCATTTGGTTTGGTATGTAATTTTCCTATGTAATTTGCACCACAAATTGCACATTAGTTCTGGTTTTGAAGAAAATAAATCATGCGGTGGGTGTCAAATCTGCTCTTCAATACTTCTGAAGAACAAAATGTCATGGCCCCTCAACTCAATATTCCTCTGAACTGCAGAACTTGTGGTATCTTAGGTATTTTTTGCAGTACAGTACATACTAAACCAAACATAGACAGTCAAAAATGAGAAGTGAACAAACATTGTAAAAGGAGATGAAAAAAAGATCATGTTTTAGAAAAAGATCAAAATGAGATTAGTGTCACAGGAAGTGGACTTTTGAGGTCTCTTCTGTGCTAACCAATCAGATGGATTTTATGGTCTAACCCAACGTGGTCATTTCACTTCTTAACTTACTGAAAAACCCCAAGGCGCAGTGTCAAGATGGTCGTCTTATGGATTACATTGCTTTTTCTTCATCAGGGAAGTAAGTGTGATTTGTTTTTGTTTGTTTTTATCTGGCCATCTTACCAATCTGAATTGATTGTATAACTTAAATAGATTCATATACATTTACTGAGTAAACATAGAGATAATGACATGAAAACTAAATGTTTTTACCTCGTGCAAAAAACAAAAATCTGTCTTCTTTTACCTCAGATTCTCTGGTTCCAGTGAAAACAGTTCATGTTGGTGAAACAGCAACATTTACATGTGATTTATCAAATGAAGAGCTCGGCAGCAGAAAAGTTCAATGGTACAAGCAGAGAGTCGGGGATACTCTTAAATTAATGGTGTCACTTTATGGAACTACAAAACCTTCTTCAGAGTTTCTTGAGTCAAGAATTTCTGCACAAAATAGTAAAGATTTTAGCAACCTGACCATTTGGAACATAGTCCAAGAGGATGAGGGAATGTATCACTGTGGAGTAGACAACTGGATTCAACTTGAATGGAGTGGGACATATTTGTTAGTAAAAGGTAATGAACTGATCAACTTTTACACAATTTTTAAATGCCTCTGAAAATGTTTTGAATAATTTATTTGTATTACATTTTGTATTACACAGGAAACACTGAAAGGACATCAAACTATATTGTTTTACAGCGGCCAATAGAATCAGATCCACTCCGTCCAGGAGACACAGCAACTCTTCAGTGTTCAGTTCTGACAAATTCTGAGAAAAACACATGTTCAGGACATCATAATGTTTTGTGGTTCAGAGATGGATCTAAAAAGTCTCTTCCAAACATCATCTACACTGATGGAAATAGAATTGATCAATGTGAGAAAAGATTGGACCATCAGAAAATATGTGTTTATCAATTTTCTAAGAACGTCAGCTCCTCTGATGCTGGGACTTACTACTGTGCTGTGGCCACATGTGGAGAGATATTATTTGGAAATGGAACTACACTGGATATTCAAGGTATCTGTCCCAGTGATTTTTAAATTAATGCATACAATAAATATATAAAAATCAGGTAATAATTATATTTAAGTACCAGTAATTAATAAAACATTTATTTCATAGCTACGGTAATCTTACTTTTAGGCAACTCTAACTTTGTTTTCTCACTTTTAATATTGTTCCAGAAAGCAGTGCATTGTCACAGACAGCCAGTACAGTTGTTTTTCTGCTCTGTGCTGTCATGGGTATAAATCTCATGTTTACTGCTCTCCTCATTTATGTAACCAACAAAAACAACAATAATGATCACAAAGGTAATTGAAGTTACTCACAGTTAACTATAAACAAAATAAATCTAATCTTATTTTAAATTGATATTAAGTTGTTGTCTTTCTGTACTATGATCAAGCTCCTGTCCTGCAGAAAAACCTTAGTGATCAGAAAAGACAACAGGTAAAGTATTAAATGCTACGATTATTCTCACAAATATGGAATTTTTGAGATTATTAAAGGTTAAACGTTTTGACATTTTCAAATATTTTCCATTTACATTTCCCAGATTAAGGACACACAGATGTTTTCTGCTGTTGTCTTTGCCTTGATGAAAGCTGATATTTCCAACAAAAAGGATGCAAAGGCAGCAGAGAAGCAGCAGATCTACACAGCTGTCAAAGCTTTTGGGCTGGATTAGAGCTACTTACTGTTGCTGGGTATGAAACAATGTACAGTAGGGTATTTTTTCATCTTATAGATAATACGCTTTAAAGTGTGGAAATTCTGCTATCGTTCTGTACATATACATTAGCATACGCATCTAAGCTGCAAGATTCCTAGTATAGTCTGGTCATGAATGTCTGTTGCTTTCCTCCGTCTTGTTTAGAATCTTATGTGCTGTCTTTAATGAAGCCCAAGTAAAAAAAAATCTTACAGAAACAACAAAGTAATTATGTTAAAAATGGACATTACTGCACCATGAGTGTGATTAAATGGGTGCCCACATCATTCCGCTACTTTCCTATATCACATTTCCCATTACCAAGTGTTTATATTTCCTTTTTAATTAACATTTCTGTAAATTATTGCAGTGTTGTTGTAAAGTATTAATGTAAATAATATTACATTTCCAGGGTAATTTTCACGCACCATAACAATTTTTAGCCAGTAGCCTCACCCCTCAAAGTTAATTGAAGGGTCATTTAATCTCAGATCACCACATTTTTTGGAACCTTTTCTGCTCGACTACCTCTGATGAAATTTCTGAAATCAAACAGCTGTGTAAAGAGCAAACTAAAGGTGAAATCTGTTAAATACTTCAAAATTTGAATATTATCTAGAAAAAGTATTTAGTCTTCCACTGTTGAAAAAAAAACCATTAAAATACCTGTATAGAGACTGTAATTATATAAAACTATTAATGAAATGGTAAAGTTTCATGGTGTCTATGTTAAAGACAACCTTTATATACTGTATTCAGTGTTTATGTTGAAATAAAAATTGCTGGAAGAAAATCTGATTGTGTTACACTGCATATCCTTGCAAGATGAGAGACAAGCATTTTCCTTTTTCTTGCATGCTAAAACTTTTTAACCAAACTTGACTCTTTCCTTTTTAACTTCATCCAACACTGCTATCAGTTCTAACAGTTCTGTTTGTCCTTTTTAAATCAAAAGGTGTACAAAGCCCTGCTTGGCTTAATATATTGGTCCTTCATCCCATCAGTGTTCTGAAAGATGTTATTGCTAAAAATTGTTGCTCATTAGTGGTGCTGACAAAGCTGTCTTTTGGCCAGTTGTGCTTCTGGGATGCTCAGTTAGTTACCTGTTGTTGTTAAAATTGGGGCGGCACGGGGGAGGAGGGGGACGCAACACAGTCTCCCTGTAGTGTTCACCCCCAATCAGCAGGGCAAGGATTCATAGCACTGCATAGTTTTTTCTAATCCATTATAAATAATAATAACAAAAAAAGACAGACACTGATGCTTCTTGCACCTCTGTCTCCTCCTGTGTTTATTGTATGTTGTAATATCTGTATACACAACATTCGGGAAGTATTCAAAGTGTTTCACTTGTTCCACATTTTGTCAAGTTATAGCCTTATTCCAATGGATTAAATTCACTTTTTACCTCAAAATTCTATGAAGAATACCCCATAACATTAAATACAAATATAAAAGTAACAGTAATGTCTGAAAATATGTGGGGTGTAAATATACAGTGTTTTACATGAACAGGCAGATGTTTATTCTTTGTGTAGACTTTATAGTCATATAAATATTTTTATGGCAAAGAATATAACATACAACAACTTAACATGCTAACAATATAACACAATGGTCAACGACCATCAATTTGTATTATAAAGAGAGCCATATAGCCTTCTGTCAGTCTCACAGCTACACTTGGTGAGCTCTGCAAAAAATGAGTCATCCAGAGCATGTGTTATACTCAGACATGTGGATTTTCATCAATATTAGTATAAAAGGGGAATAATTTCACAATGACTGTTAGAAATTCAGTAAAACAGCTCTTGATTGAACTTTGGTGTGTATAAGGGATCCTTTCATATTCTGATTCCAAAGTCATCAATGTTTGAAAGTTAAAAAAACAAAACAAAGCAAGAAAAACCTTCAGTGTCTGCATAAAATAAGATAATAAACATATTATTATTTATTATTATTATTATTATTATTGGTGGTGGTGGTGGTGGTGGTAATAATAATAATAATAATAATAAGAAGAAGAAGAATAAAGAAACACTCTGAATACATTTACCAAAAGTGAATTGCATCAGTAATATATTCAAAATTCACTTCATACCACTAAGATAACCCAACATCATCCCCAGGGATATTACATGTCAGCTTTAGCAGAGTTGCATTGTAGTAAAGTGTTGCAATACAGTGAGGATTGTAGTTTTAGCATAGTTATTTATTTAGCATAGCATAGCATAGTTTATTTATATAGCACTTTAAAAAGAAGACATGACTGACCAAAGTGCTGAACAACAGAAATATTAGAGGTACAATAAGAATAATAAATATGATAAATAAAAAACAATAATAATAACAATAAAATATAAGTAAAAGTGTCAGTTACCCACTGAGTCAAAGGGCAGTGAATAAAAATAAGTTTGTAATCTGTATTTAAAAACCAGCACTGATGTAGAATGCTTAATGTGAAGAGGAAGATTATTCCAAAGCTTCGGAGCCACAATAGAGAACACTCGGTCTCCTCTAAATTTCAGTTGTGATTTAGGGACTGACAGCAACAGCTGCTCAGCTGACCGGAGTGAACGAGGGGGAACATAGGGCTTCAGCAGATAAAATATACAGGTGCCAGACCATTTAAGGATTTAAAAACCAGTAAAAGGATATTAAAATGGATTCTAAATTAAATTGGAAGCCAGTGTAGGGAGGCCAGAACCGGAGTAATATGCTCAAAGTTCCTTTTACCAGTTGAAAACCATCCCGCAGCATTCTGCAGCAGTTGTAGGTGTGACAGAGTGCCCTGGCCAACCCTTATTAAAAGGGAGTTGCAGTAATCCCAGCATAGATGACAGTTTCCAAATCACGCCTGGAAAGAAAAGGCTTGACCTTCGACAGACGTCTGAGGTGATAGAATGAAGATTTCACCACCCCATTTACGTGTCCATGAAAACTAAGTGCAGAGTCGATTTTTACCCCAAGATTAGTAACTGAGCCCTTCAAGTGAGGAGTCAGAGCAGCAGAGTCAACATCTAGGGTACCAGAGAAATGATTTGGACTGAATAAAATTTCCTCTGTTTTACTTTCATTAAAATTTGAAAAAAATTAGAGCCATCCATGACTTAACATCGCTAAGTCAATCAAGCAGGAGTCCAGTCAAGGAGATATCAGAGTGACTGAAAGGTAGATAAAGCTGGCAATCATCAGCATATAGATATGAAATATAGAAATGAATATAGAAATGAAGCATATAGAAAAGAAATTTTGCGATTTCTGAAGATCGCACCCAGTGGTAGGAGATACAATGAAAACAGTACTGGACCAAGAATAGATATACTGAAAACTGTAATGCAATATATGATTTCATGATACTGTTTACTCCACTTGACCTCTTGTTTTTTTTTATCTCTCATTTGTCCTCACTTCTTTTGTTTAACTGTTTCATAAACTGAATGCATCAAAAAATGTAAAAATATATATATATATATATTTGGGTCATTAGAATCACAGATCCCCTCTGTTAGTTACAGTGTGGTATTCTTACTTTTAAAAGTGATCTGAATATTTTCTAAATTGATTTTGCTCGTGATAAAGACAAACATATTCTAAGACTGTTCTCTTTTTTCACAGATCATCTTCTTTTGTCGTGAGAGGGCTTATCTAGACTAACACCACATTCAGTACTCTTAACAAAATGACAGTTGAGCAAGAAGTGTTAGCTCTCCTGTGATATGAGATTTAAAAGGCTTAAATAAGTCTGACACCCTCAAAACATGAATGAAAAACAATTGACAGCTTTGGCTTTTTTTCATCTGACATGACATTGTAGTTAAGTACATGCATTAGAAGAAGCTTTAGCTTATTGAGCAATTTCCTGAGAGGTGAGAAATGATGAAAGGAAATGGTAAAAGATCCTGCCACACAAGTGGTGTCCTCTTTTACGCTCATCAACTGTAACATTAAAACCACTGGCACTGAAACCAGGTCCTGGCATTTGCGTAAATATTACGGTGATACATATCAGCCAACTAAACACTTTTGTAGCCCAAGCAAATACCTCAATGGCAAAGTAAGTCACCAATTTCAGCAGCCTCACCTAGAAGAACAGCCCTCTCATGCCACAAAAACTGCTCCCGGACAGCTAGAGGAATGCAAGATAGAGTACAACATTTTGCCCAGCCTTCAGACTCAAGCATTCACAGGATGCACTGTAACAAGCCACAAATAAACCATTCAATAACCCAATGGCTGAGGAGAGGAACATCTGGTTGTCTCAATTCAATTCAGATTTGTTAATAAAGTGTCAAATCACAGTTGTCTCAGTGCTCTTTATATTTTAAGGTAAAGACCCTACAATAATACAAAGAAAGCAGAGAGCACCATATGTCATATGACCCCCTTAAGAGCAAGTGCTGTGGTGACAGTGGGAAGGAAAAACTTCCTTTTAACAAGAAGATACCTCCAGCAGAACCAGATGAATGGATGAAGACAGGACAAAGACATGATGTGGATGATAGCCAGAGATTAATAATTATTATAATTAATAATAAGTAATAAAAAAAAAAATATAACAAATAAACTCATAGTGGCAGAGGATGACTAAAAAAGGGAATGCTCAGTGCATCATGGGAATCCCCAAGCAGCCTAGACCCATTGCAGCTCAACTAATGGAGAATTCAGGGTCACCTGATCCAGCCCTAACTCTATCCTTTATTAAAAAAGGAAAGTTTTAAGCCTAATCTTTAAAGTACAGATAGTGTCTGTCACCCAAATGCAAACTGGAAGCTGGTTCCACAGACGAGGGGTTTGAAAAGTGAAGGCTCTGCCTCCCATTCTACTTTTAAATACTCTAGAAACTACAAGTGAGCCCGCAATTTGATAGAGGTGATATAAGGTCATTGAGGTAAGAAGGGGCCTGATTTTTCATGGCCTTGTATGTGAGGAGCAGGGATTTAAAATTGATTCTGGATTTAACAAGCAGCCAATGAAGAGAAACCAATATAGGAGAAATATGCTCTCCCTTTCAAGTCCCTGTCAGTAACCTTGCTGCATCATTTTGAATCAACTGAAGACCTTTCAGGCAGTTTTTAGGACATCCTGATAATAACAAATTACAGTAGTAATCCAATAATAAATGCATGAACTATTTTTTCACCGTCACTTTACTTAGACAGCTTCTCCTGTGATCCAAACCTCTATAACTGGCAGAAAAGGAAAGGATGAATTGATACACTGATGCAACCAGATAATTTTGATATATAACGGCCTTATTTACAAGCTTTTTAGAAAGAGGCAGTAATACGTTGATATTAACACGTTCTGCAGAAACAGAAAAATTTTGACATGACTGCTGCATGTACAGGAACTGTTTATGTATGAAAACAAAAATGTTGCACTTGTTAGCAGCACATCAAAAAGCTAGCAATGGCCAGTGCACATACAGCTGTGCAAAGATAGTTTAACCAAATCGACTTATCCTTTTTCATTTCAAAGTGCTGTGGTATTTGACCGTTAGTGCCTGTGAAAGAACAAGCAAAGCCACATGTGGCAGCTGAACTGTGAGATACAGGCTGCGGCTAGCTACTTCTCTGCAAACCTGTTTACTCCGAGCACACAAGTATTTTGTTATCAACAGGATGTGTAGCCTGTTCACAGTGTTAGGACTTTGTGTTTCATTTCAACTTGCTCATTAGGTGCAGGCACTACCCACAGCTAGGTTATGGTTACAAAAAGATCAAATAAAATAGTTTAGCACAAAAGACGTGGACAGTCCTCTCTCACGTATGCCTTAACAAATGTGTGTCACAGCACACATGCAACATGCCACACATAGCATACAAGGACACTTTGTATGCAACTGTCTGCACCAGTAGTTTTCAGAATATGATATTAAATGGCACCCTAGGGATGAGACACCTTATATGCCTGTTCTACTAATGCTTCCTCTCTGATAGATTCTCAAACCCATTAATTAGGGCAGGTACAGTTCAGTTATGAATACGAAACAAGAAGCATTGCTTTATACAAATTTAGAGTTTTTGGAAATCGTGATAAGGTTTGCAAACAATAACCCCCATGCACAGAAACTAAAAATCAAAAGAGAAAAAGAATCCTGTGCGGATTCAAACCAGGTAACCACAGCACTGCTGAATTTTCCATGCATCATTTGTTTTGCACTGCTTGTGAAACAAAAAGCAAGGAATCAGCCATAAATTACTTTTGTATTAGTTACTTGTTCATGATTTTACCTCACTAACATTACTCCTGCTACTACCACAAAAACTGGTTCTACAATCAAAATGGATACATACAAGTAATGATGAATACTCTTATTTGGTCCTGTCTTAAAGCATAACTGAGCTAAAGTCGTTGTACAATATAAATCGATACAAATGTGTCAATCTATCAGTTAAACCAATAAATGAATAGTAAATGAAGACATTTTGAGGTAATAGATTATCTGTACTGTTTATTCATTCTAAGGTCTGTCAGCAAACCTGTGCCAATTTAGGGTTTTATTCTTGATGTTTATGTACTTTGTTACAGCGGTTATCATAATTTATCTTATCTTATATTGGATGGTAATGAAAAAGAAACTTTACCTTTGAAGCTTTTGCCAGTTGTCCACTGTTGTTTTGAATGAGGATAAATTTTGGCACCACAGCTGTTTCTCCCACCTATTTCATGTGTTTCTTTAAGTACTATGTAAATGCATTTTTATACTGCAGGATATCGGCCAAGACATGGACATGTTATGTCATAGATTTCCCACTGAAGCAGGAGCTGAACGTAGGAGACACACCTTAGTATTAATCCTGGAAATGCTGCAGATTATCGATAAAGATGTCTGGCATTTCTTCTTAACAAAACTGAGGTAACCAAAGTGGATGGATAGAATTTTATTACTTAAGTAATAAACTTAAGATAATTAAGTGTCTGCTGCTGTTTTCTATGAAATTTGCTCTACAACTTGCATATTAGTTCTGTCTTTGAAGAAGCTAAACTATTTAGTATTTGTTCATCCTGCTCTTCAGCTCTTCCGAAGAACAATGAAACATGCAGGTTGCAAATTTTCTCTAAAGTGCAGAGTATAATGTATTTGAGATATTTCTTGCAACAAGTACTACAACCAGAAGTAGAACTGCCTTTTACTGTTTCTGTGATTAACTTCTGAGAGCATGAATTCCTATCAGATAGTCAAATGTGAAAATTGACTAATCTGAAATATTTCAAGAGAAGAAGAAAAAGAGGTTTTTCTAAATATGTTTTAGAAAGTTCATGTGCTGAGGTAAGTACACATCCAGTGTGACAGGAAGTGTGCTTTTAAGCCTGTTCTGTGTTAACCAATCAAATACATTTTATAGTCTAACCCAACATGTACAGTTCTCCTCTTAGACCTGCTGAAACATTACAACAGAGAGCAGTGTCAAGATGGTCATATTATGGGCGGCATTGCTTTTTCTCCATCAAGGCTGTAAGCGCTTTTTTATTCTGATTATAAATCTGAAATACAATTATTTATGTTGAATAGATTTGTATGTGTATATACAATAACAACAGTATTTTTAAATTTTAAATTATTTTCGTCTCATGAATTTCTTTTTCTGTGTTTTGTTTTCACTCAGATTCTCTGGTTCCAGTGAAAACTGTTCAGCTTGGTGAAGCAATAACTTTAACATGTGCTAGAAGTACTACAGAGTTCAGCGGTAGAGTCCAGTGGTACAAGCAGAGTGTCGGGGATACTCTTAAATTAGTTGTTACATTTTATGGAACTACACAACCTGTTTATGCTTCAGAGTTTTCTGAATCAAGATTTGAGACACAAATTGATAAAAACTTTGGCAACCTGACCTGACTATTGTGAAGACAGTCCAAGAGGATGAGGGCTACTATCACTGTGAGCAAGGCAGTTGGATTGGTAGTGAATGGAGAGGGATGTATTTGTTAGTAAAAGGTATTCAACTGTTTGACTTTTACAAACATTTTAAAATTCTCTGAGCATGTTTTGAAGAATGTCTTTGTGTTTTGTATCACACAGGAAACACTCAGAGGTCATCAAACTATAGCGTTGTCCAAAAGCAGATGGAATCAAATCCAGTCTATTCAGGAGACACAGCGACTCTCGAGTGTTCAGTCTTCTCTGATTCTGAGAACAAGACGTGTCCAGGAGATCATAATGTTTTCTGGTTCAGAGCTGGATCTCATCCAAACATCTACACTGATAGGAAAAGACATAATGAATATGAGAACAGATATAACCCTCAGAAAAGATGTGTTTATAACACCAGCTCTTGTGACAATGGGAATTACTACTGTGGTGTGGTCGCATGTGGGGAGATATTATTCGGAAATGGAACTGCACTGGATATTCAAGGTACCTGTCCCACTGATTTTTAAATGAATGCATATATATACATATATGTATATATATATACATATGTATATGTGTGTGTGTGTGTGTGTGCGCATTTAAATCATATAATATTGAAGTGCCAGCATGTGCAATGACATTTTTTTTTTTTGTAACTTTTATTTTAGTTTCAGGAAGGACTGTATTGTCACAGCCAGGAAGTACAGTTATTTTTCTGCTGTGTGCTGTTTTTTGGTATAATTCTGATTGTTATAGCTGTCCTCATTTACACATTCAAAACAAACAACAATGATCATCATAAAGGTAACCAAAGTTACTCACAGTTCGCTATAGATAAAAAGTTTTAAAAAAATCTTATATTTGTATTTATTGTCATCTGTCTATTCTGTAATCAAGAGCCTGTCCTGCAGAAAAACTTTTGTTGTCAGAAAACACAACAGGTAAAGTACTTACTGACAGAAATATTCTCAGAAATATGATTTTTTTTATGGTGAAGTTTTGAATTTTCTAATATATTTTTTTCTTTCCCAATTTCCCAGAATAAGGACACTTGGATGTTTTCTGCTGTTGTCTTTACCATGATGAAAGCTGACAGATGGGAAACGAAAGAGCCAAAGGTGGTGGAGAAGCATGAGCTCTACAAAGCCGTAAAGGCCTTTGGCCTGGAATAGGTGATCAAAAGCATGACTCCTTAGAGTTAATAAGAATTTAGTGTTTTTGTAGTTGTGTATGTAAATTTGCATATCCATGTAGATCAGAGCTGAACTGCAACATTGCTGGATTTCTGACTGAATATTGCATTTTTTTAATCTTATTTCCTATTTGTATGTCTTGCCTTTAATGAAGCCCAAGAAAAACAAAAATATCTTCTATGTTCTAAACACATCAAAGTAATTATGTTTAAAATGGGCATTGCTGAAATCACACAATGGATGTGACCTGATAGATGCCCACAGCAGCCTAAAAAAGCAATGCAGAACAATTTTAAGAGAAGATATTTATTCTTTAGATGCTTAATACCTCCACATATTTATAATAATAATATAAAAATTATTATGATTATAATAATATACTATGTAAGAAATTGCAAAGTTTAATGACTATAATAATGATGTCTGTGAAAAAGAAATTCCATGTGTACTGTAATCAGTCTTTATGTAGCGCCAAATCACAACAGTCACCTCAAGGCACATATGTCAATAATGCTGAAGTTATTAAAATTTATGAACACAAATCTGACTGTCTGGCACTGTTTATCCTTGTTGCATAATAGAAGAACATTTTTTATTTTTCTTGCATGATAAAACCTGTTAACCAAACTTGGCTCCTTTTTAAGTTCTTCAGACATTGTTGTCTGTCAACAGATCATCTGGTCTTTTAATTTTAATCTGAAATAAACGTTGCTTGACTTGACATATTGCTTCTCCATCCTATCTGTGTGCATATCTATGTATGTTGTTGCTCATTAGTGGTGATAGAGCACTCCAGTTGATTGTTTAGTTAGTTACCTGCAGCTGATGAACCTGCTCATCGGGTCCACCAGTCTGTCAAATAAATTCATATTCAGCTAAGACTTCAATCCAGAATGGATTGAGAAACATTCAGTGCAATTAAAAAACGAGCAGCCTCTTTTCATCTCACTTTGTATGTATGAATTTAAAATGGTAATGGTTTTCAATTTTATGTGTATGGGATTCACCTGTTTTTCAGTTGGCGCAACATGGTTGAATACACAAGAGAGAAGCATGTGCTTGAGACCGATTAAAGACAGCCATGAGTTGGTTGGAGCAAACTTTAAGTGTATTCATGGATATTTCATCTGGGCCAACAGTAATCAAACAGCTTCATCCGATACTATCTAGGATTACTCTTGAATGGCCCTTATCATGAAGGACAGCTTAAGATCATATCAGGAGCACCCAGAGGAGGTTAGAGTGGACAGATGGCCCATGGCACAGAGAAATCTGTCTGTATAGCATATCCATTAAACCTCATCATTGAACAAGCATGAACCTGCCTTAAAATGTAATTTATAAATGTAAAAATAAACATTCATTCTTAATGAGCTAATATATAATAAGTTTGCAGTACAATTTATAAGGTCTAAATAAGCAATTAAAAAAGTATTTTTATGCACATTTATGTATATGGTGATTAAGATGTGAGCTTATTTCACTTTATAATTAACTGGTAATTCACGCAGTTACAAATATTTATTGGCAGATGCAAACGTAACCCACCTGAGGTTTGCAGAATGAACAGAGTCAAAACCAGAGTTTTTAAGGTTGGTTAAATCAGTACAGTAAAACATACAGTAATATAGTGAATATTATTAGTACTGTATACTAAAGCGTCTTCATTTAAAATAAAATATAAATAAGGTTATCACAAAATCACAGTGAATATTTCACAGAGCTTCACAAAGAAGTGTAAACACCATTATCATAATAAATGGAAAATGTCTCTGGGATTTCTTTAGTTCATTCTTGAGGTTCAACTTTCCAGGATGGAAAAAATCATTCAAGACATTCATAATTTTTTGCATCTATTAAAATTTAACTTTCCACCACTTCCAAAACAATTAGAAAATCTGCCTCACCTTACAGCTTATGGTGAAATGGCTGCAAACAGCATTTTTTGTCATCAGCCTCAACTACACATTTTCTTCATTAAACAACCGAGGGGCATACTGTGAATAAAGATTAATGGATTCTGTTATAAGATGTGTTGAACTTAAAGTCAGACTTTTCAGCGTCACAAAGGCGGCTCTCCTTTAACGTGGCTAAATCAACAAGATAACTCCTTACATGGTCAGCAGTAATATTAATACAGTAACCTTTAAGCACCAGACATATTATCTACTGAAGAAATATGTTTTAAATGTGTGACTTCTTAAGCTGTACCTCACTAACACTACTGACTGAAGCCCAGCTGTAAAGTTGCAGTAGCACAAACTGTATAAGCCACATTGTGATAGGAATTTACACACTATCTCTGATATAGGTGCAAGAAAAATCACCGTCTGAGCTGTGCAAGACAACATGAGCAGCTATGAAAAGCAGGGGCCTCTATGTGACAGACTGCACCACAGGAAATGAGAAGAAAACACACAGAGAAAAAAAGAAAAGGAAAGAAAAAACAGAGCAAAGCTGACAAATGACACCTGTGAGGTGACCAACATATGTAAGCTGAAGAACGACTTTATAGGTTTTCAACACTTGTGATGCTTTTGTTAAGTACTGTGTGACTTTGAAGAAGAAAGAGGAAGAAAGAAAGAAAGAAAAAAAACAAACAATCTCAACTTTAGTTTTTTCACCAAACAAGACCTGTCTGAGTTTGTTAAACTTTTGGACAAACTGTACGTAATAATCAAGTACAGCGCGTGTCATTCCTTTCAACATTCATGACTTAATTTTAACTTATAGATCAACAATAGTAATAATTGTGTCTTGGACACACAGTTATTACAGACACAAGACAAACTGGTTTGGTTTATTAAGATTAATCCAGTGTGGGCTGTGTGTGAGATGGAGTGCCTGGTGAGAAAGGTGAATGAAGAAAAATGAATAAAACTGAGTGAAGAATAATACAAACAACAGGAATTGATCTATCTACAGTGCTATCTATGTTAAATATATAATAGTTAAACAGTTATAGAGCACTATCATAGAAAGGCACTCCTAAAAGTGTATATGCATCTAGCCCAGGTCACTGGGCACCTTTCAAGACACCCAAGGATTGCTTAATCAAGACTCTACAAGAATTCTAACAATTCATAAATTTTGACATCTGCATATATTTGAGAACTGTTTCTGTGGGGAAAAGAAAATATTGCACTTGTTAGGTGCACAAGATGACATGAGCTGTACAATCATAGTTTACCCAAATTATCTTGTACTGTGAAAGAACAAGCAAAGCCACATGTGGCCGCTGAACTGTGAGATACAGACTGTGGCTGGATACTTGTCTACTTGCAATGGCCTGCCAAACCTGTTTACTCAGTACGCACATGAATTTTGCTATCAACAGGATCTGTAGCTTTTTCACAAGAAGCCTTCCCCTGTCAGGACTATGTTTTATTTCGACTTGTTGAATAAGTGTAGGCACTACCAACAGCCAGGCTGACAATAAGAAAAGATTGTGCAGTATTTTGGGTTAAAAGATACTGAATTATGCCTTACAAATGTGTATCACATGCCACACACAGCACACACAGACACTTTGTATGCAACTTATCTACACCAGTAGCTTTGACAAAATGATATGGCATCCTAGGGATAAGAATAAGATGTATTAAAGGAATGTTCAGACAGGATGAATAAACTATCCTGTCTGATGGCTATTCTACTGATGGTTTCTTCTCTGATAACATATTATAACCATTAATGAGGACAGGCACAATTCAGTTATGAATATGTAAGCATTACTTTGTATCAATTTAGATTTTTTTTAAAATCCTGAAATAAAAAGATAGTGTTTTTTTCTCAAAGTATACTAATGTTTTTAGCAATTGTGTTAAGCTTACCATATTAAGTGACAGCATGCATAAATGTCAGAAAAAGAGGTGTGTGAGGGGCAGATTAGCTGTTTCAGTCCTTTACACCTTTTAAGATGAGACCAGTAACTAAGCAACACCTTTCCTTCCCACAAATAATAAAGGAAACCACAATGCCGCAGTGGAAAATCTCATAGAACAACTTTCGTATCAAAGAGCATGCATTTGCATGACACACTGCAAGCATATAGTATTTAAAAAGTGTTTATTTTCATCTGACTTTCCTTGCAAGAAAAGGTTTGCAAAGCCCCCATGCACGGAACTAAAAATTGTCAGAGAGAGAAAAAAATACCCCCTATGGATTCACACCAGAAAACCACATCACAGCTGAATTTTCCATGCATTGTTTGTTTCTCACTGCTTGTGAAACATCACGTATAAATTACTTGTTTATTAGTTACTTATTTATGATATTACATTTAATGAATCAAGGTAAACAGACAAGTAGATAATTAAAACTCTGTTTTTCCCCTTTTTTACAGGTAGCTGATCAGACAGTGGGTGTGGCACAGTATTTGTCAGAAATGTTAGCCCACCAATCCCCTACAAAGTGTAATTGAACACTAATTTCTTTAGCACTTGTTTACATTATAAATAGTCAAAGTTATAAAGTTATTAGATAAACTAAGTTAGGTTTTGTATGTTTGTTGTCTGTCTTCTAGAGTCAAAACCGAACCACATAGTAAGCCCACACTTAATCCTGCTTTTACCAAAAAACTGGTTCTACAATTAAAATGGATACATTAAAGTAATGATGAATGTGGTTATTTAGTGCTAACTGAGTTATGTCATTTAGTTTCAGCTGCAGTGAGAAGAGGAGCAGGAGCATTGGAGGCCATACAGTTTGAATGTGGTGGCAAAGGCTCTGTTGCCACCTGCTGGTAAAGTAATGTAATTCCCTAGTGAAAAATTAAGAAAAAAATGCTACTATACTTTGCATAAATTGAAAAAGTTATTTTTTACCTAATCTTTCTACGTTGTACAAATATTCTATAAAAAGTCCATACCAATATTCATGAGTCAATCTGTCAGTAAAACAAATGAATGAAATGAAGACGTTTTGGGGTAAAAGATTCCCTTTACTGTTTATTCATTCACAGGTATGTTAGCAAAAATGTGCCAATTTAGGGTTTTTATCTTGATATTTTGTTGTTGTTGTTTTTAACTTGTATTATCTTATCTTATGTTAATGGTAATGAAATAGAAACTTCGCCAATTGCTGTTGTCCTTTACTTTCAGTGCATCTTCTGGGCTGGTTTTGAATGGGATTAAATTTTAGCCTTTTGGTACCACAACTGTTTCTTTCACCCATTTCATGTGTTTCTTTATGTAGTATGAAAATGCATTTTTATACTGCAGGATATTTCCCATGACATGGACAGAAACTTCACTTGACTTATTTTAAGCTTCTTAAAATAGTTCTTAGCTTATTTTAAGCTAAGAAGTAACTATTTGATTTGATATCACCCGGCACTTTCCCATTAAATTGATAAAATCTTCCACTACTGGTACACATCAGTTCATGTTTGCAGAATTTGACTTGACCCAGCAAGTTTGATAAACCACCAGGTCCCAATCACTCCTCTCCATGTGTACGGGGACAATTTTGATCCCTCATTTTGAATCATTCATTTACTCACATGTGTGGACAAAATATAACTCCAAACTTAAAGTCTTTCCAGTTCTGAAAAAATTGGGACACTTTGTAAAAAGTAAATAACATGTAAATAACACTTCATGCAATGCTTTCCAAACCTCATAAACCCAGGGCCATGCTACACCACTGAGTAGCATCCCCTGTTCTTTTAAGTTTGTAAACATCTGGCCTTAAAAATGTTGGCCTTTGTTTGTCTGATATAGGATTTTAGCTGTTCAACAGTCCGTTGTCATCTCTTTCAGAGCCAAAGGTGTCATAGTCCTGGCTCAGTTTACCCAGTGTTTTGAGTTTTCTTGTGTCTTTTGTCATTTTGTTTTACTTTTTATGTTTAGGTCTGCTGTGTTGGGGTTTATTCTATAAGACCTGGGTTGGTCTGTTTAGATTTGTTTATTAGATTTCCCCTTGTGTCCTTACCAGTGTTGGGTAAGTTACTTTAAATTAGTAACTTAGTTACATTACTAGTTACTTCTATCAAAAGTAACTCAGTTACTTCAAGTTACTCGTTACTTTCAAGTAACTAGTTACTAGAGAAAGTAACTTTGGTTTTGCTCAGAATTCTCTTGTTAATGTGTTGCTTCCCTAACTGGATACCCAGCAAGATTGCCAGTCTTCTAGCTTGCTTACTTGCCACAAGCGCACTGTGCCACCTACCAACAGAAAGGAAAAAATAATGTGCATATTTCCACGAGAGAAATCCCACGCCTGGACCATCGTCGACTGCCGCCATGATTCTAGCCTACGTCACAGCGTCATGTGCGCTTTTTACATCCAACACGAAAACTGCAGTCGTGGTGCTTTCGATTGTACTCAGAACTCGGAAATTCTGCCTTCTGAATAGGAAGATGTAGGTAACACCAGACTGCAGATGAGCTGCATACAGGGCTGGACTGGGACAAAAAAATCGGCCCAGGCATTTTGACTAGAGACCGGCCCACCATTATAGGAAAAACCATAAAGCCTGTACAGATGTACACTGTCTTGTTGGTATATATATGTATCAATCTATCAATCGTTTGTTGTAAGATTCCGATAATTATTTAATAAAAGCTAGATATTTTAAATGAGAATAAGAAAGAAAAGTATTTCTTTGTGCCCCCCCTTCCCTGTTAATGCCCTACCTGGCCCCCTGGCAAAACTTTGCTAGACCCGCCCCTGCACAGTTACCAGCTGTCAGCTACTTAGAAAAAGATCCTGGTGTTATTTGTCTCTCAGAAACAGTTCATAACTTCCCTTCAACTCATTCATGTCACCTTAAAGGTAAACCTGTTTCTCCATCACCTGTTCAGCTCTGATGATTCAGTAAGGACATCTCCTGGTTTCATCTTCATGTTTCCCTCTCACCACATATCCAAACTGATATCATGACCAGCAGCTGTTACAGCTGTGGCTCCAGCAAACATCAGCTGATACTAGAAATTAATATTAAATAAATTCTAACAACAGCTGATCAAACTTAAACGTGCTGCGGTTGTTTAGCGCGACATCTGCTGGTTTCTTCTTTCTGGCGCAAAGTGGGCGATAAACAAACAAGGGAGAAAAGCCGATCAGCTGATCATTGATCAGTTTCATGATTGAAGTAGCAACAGGGGAGGGAGGGGGAGAGAATGAGAGAAGAAGAAACAGCTGTGCAGCGTAACGACAGAATAACTCCAGCTTTGTGTCTTTTTCTATTCTAGCTGTAAGGGACAAACTGTGTTCCTTTTCAGCTCAATACGAAACGCGTAATATTTTCTCTGAATGAGGGACGATTCCGTTTTTTATGGGACGATTGGCAACTCTACTAACTAACCTTATGAATAAAATAAAGTTCACTATCAGTAACATCATAGCACCCACCCAGCTGTATAGAAACTCCGTCATGCTAGCTAGCACACAGTACGAGTTATTATAACTGACTGTAAAAAGTCAGCACAACGAAAATAAACTACACCTAAACTTGGTTTATATCTGACCCAGATAGACTGCAGGTCATAACTTCTTACCTGAAGTTCAGTTCACCTGACACTCGGACCAGCGGCCGCCTCGGGTCTCTCCTCCTCCTGCCTCCCCTTCCCTCATCCACCTGCTGGCCTCCACCACTTGCTAATGTTACTGAATCTGTGGAAGCTCCGCGATAGCCACCACACGAAGTAACGAATAACGACCCTATCTAAATCCCAGTAACGATTAACGCGTTCCTGATTTTGGCATAATAACTAGTTACCGTACTCGTTACCATAATAAAAACGTAGTTACTGTAACACATTACTTAATAACGCGTTAGTCCCTACCAGTGTTGGTCAAGTTACTTGAAAAAAGTAATCAGTTACTAATTACTGATTACTTCCCCCCAAAAGTAATCCCGTTACTTTACTGATTACTTATTTTCAAAAGTAATTAATTACTTAGTTACTTAGTTACTTAGTTACTTTTTAAAAACACAATTTACAACCTGAATAGGTATTAAAGCGATAGATCTTTCAGCCCAATTCTACTTTTTCTGCATAATCCATCATACAAAATGTAATCAAATGGAAAAGTCTCTTTTTAAAACTTGTTTTATTAGTTTTAATCTTTTAACTTAAATTATATGCAACATTCTCTGACTGGAAGAAATTTGTTTAACATTTAAACCTATTTTCTCCACATTCCAGCACATAAAATAAAAATTTTTTTTTGTGTTTACACTCACTCTTTCAAATAGATGCAAGTAAAACACAGCAGAAAATAAATAAAGTCAAAGACTAGTTGCTCTATTTTCACCTGTAAAGCAGGAGGTTTAGGCGGAGGTTTGCCCTGGTGCAGGTGTGCCGCAGCGGTCAGTTGAAGACTCCGCGAGTTTCTCTGTGAATTTCCCATTACAGTCGTAGCGCATTCGGTGCTTGCTTGGAAGTTTAGGGGGTTTTTCGCTGTAAAAAGAAGTTTTCTTCCCACGCACAACGGACACTGTTTTTGTCACTTTTTATGGAATCAAACTCAAAATAAGGTCAGTACTTCCACACTTTAAACGCTGCATGCTCATACTTTCTCCCGCACTCGATATATTATCCATTGTTGATCTGCACACAGCTGTTGTCACGAACGTCGCACTCGCTTACGTCACTGTCATGAGACATTCTCGCAAAAAACTCACGGTTTTAGTAACGCAGTAACGCAGCGTTCCTACGGGAAAGTAACGGTAATCTAATTACCGTTTTTGCAATGGTAATCCCTTACATTACTCGTTACTTGAAAAAAGTAATCGGATTACAGTAACGCGTTACAAGTAACGCGTTACTGCCCATCTCTGGTCCCTACACTGGTCCTTACCCTCTGTCTCCCGCTGTGTGTCTGTGTTTACAGTTGTATGAGTTCTTGTGCCTTGTTTCACCTCCCCGTGTTTTATTTCATCATGTTGATGTATGTTTCCCCAGCCCATCATGTCTGCTCTCTCCCTCGTACTCCCTCACTCCATCTCGTCTGCCTCTCCTCCACTTGTGCATCATGTTCCTCTGTTTCCTGTTTGTTCCTTTTTCCTGTGAAGGTCTCGTGTTTCCATGTTTGGTCTGTTCAGTTTTGCTCCCCCTGTCTCATTATGATTATTCATGTCAGCTGTGCTCCTCATGTGTTCTCATTTCCTCGTCATCTTTCTGTGTATTTATGTCAGCATCTCCCTCCCATGTCATGATCTCCCTGTGTGATTCTTCATGTGTTTCCTAGTGTGTTCAGTTCTTTAGATTTCCAAGTTTAGTTTTGAACTGTTAATTTGTTCAGCAAATAAAGCTGTGGGTTTTTGGTTTTTTTTTTAGTTTTTGTTTCACCTCAGTGAGTCTGTGTTTTTGTCACGGTTTGCGAGGCAAGTCGTGTGGAAAATGGGATGATAAGCAGGGAAACGTAGACGGACCAATGACGAGCACAGGAGAACACACACTAACTAGACAGAGGGAAACGAGGAAACTGCACACAGAAGGGAGACACGGCTGAACCTAATTAAACATGACGAGACAGGGAGGAAACAAAACAAAATACAAGACATGGACCTTCAAAGTAAAACAGTAAACACAGAACACAGGGAAGCCACATAACAAAACCTAAAACTAGAACTCAGGAAATGCTAAAGAGCTAAGGAGCTAGACATACTGATAAAGAAACCAAAACACTACTGTGATCAACCATGATGAAATCAAAAACTAAAAGTACAAAACACACTTGGTCACCAACCTAGGACCATCACAGTTTTGGTCCTATCCTGCCTGCACACAGCTGTTTTATGACAAAAGGTAGTTTTACTACCACTCGAATCTTTTGTCATTCGCCTGTCAAAATGCACTGTGTTATCAAAAATGTATGTGCAAACGCCTGTCAGCTTACCAAGCTCTAACCTTTGGTAATGAGACATGGAAATCCCCATTAAAATTACAGAAAATATAGATTCCAGTGGCTTGGGGCCACACTGACTCTCAAAGACAATAGGCAGCTGTCACCAAAAGATGTCAGTAATATACAGAAAGGTTGCAAACAGGCTATATGAAATTCTTTAAAGAACAGAAAGGCATTCTGGTAGAGATTCTGAGATTGTGTTCACTTTGTTTGCTCACAAGTATCTGGAAGACTGGAGGAGAGAGTAACAAATGGACTGGAGTAGAGTCGTATACTTTACTGGACTGCTGTGTTGAAGAGTGAAATTAGCTGTCTTGCAAAGCTGTTAATTTAATCTGACAGACTGTATAGATAGATTATCATGAGAAATCATTGTCTGCTGCTTATAATTTACAGTTCCACAGTTTGCAGTAAGTCCATGTTGTTTGGAAGAAAATTTAAATTATTTCTCAGTCGCCTACTTGGTGTTTGCACAGAACCTGTCTTAAAAATACAATAAGCAAATTTGTTTTAGGTTATTTAAAGAATAAAAGAATATCATACTTATGAATATACATTGATCAGTGTGTAATTATGTCTTCCAATAAATTGTATTCTTATAAACTAAGAATGAATACATTAAAAATCCATAGGACTGGGTGTTGATTTCTGGAAACCGCCATGTTGCCCCCCATCATGAATACAATGGCCGAGATGGCCTTTGCCACTCCTCCTAATCACGTTTTAAGTATGTGGCTAGAGACAAGCATCATATGGAGTACACCTATAAGTTACTTTTCATTTTAAAATCATAAATACTGCTTTTAAATTCAACAAGCGCCTTGAGGCAGCTGTTGTTGTTATTTGGCGCTGTATAAATAAAATTGATTTGAATTAAATTATGTATGACCACCTAACATTTGTACATGTATATTATCATGGTTGAGATGGTTAAACTGGAAAACTCCAAGTTGATCAGTGTTACAGCCCCTGGCCTCGGAGGAAGTGAGCTGACCTTCCTTCAAGGAAATCCAAGCGTGCCAGGACCCACAGATCATTGGCTGGCTGGGGACCCGTGGGTGGCACCTCCGGGGAAAGGGACCAATCAGCCACTGATTGTACTCACCTGTGCTCTACAAATGGCTGTTGAACATTTATTCGGGGGCTGCTTTGAACTGAATGTGCAGTTTACCTCGCATGCTTCTGTCTGTGAGACTTTCTTGTGAAACTCTGTTTGAGGTGTGGAATTTGTTTGAATAGCGTTTAGTTCTACTGCCCGTGAGGCTAGTTTTATTTTCTACTCGTACGTGAACCTGTTATTTTTGTATTGGTTATTTGTTCTAAGTTCTTTTTCTGTGAATAAAACTGTGCCTTAACTGGTCTCCTTCGTGTCTCCTTGTGTGGGGCTCCCCTGTCCTGTAGCAGAGCCGGGTCTTAACAATCAGTAGCTCCTGAAATACTCAAATCAAAGTATCTAATCAATGATTTCCTGACTAGCTACTTCGGTTAAGGAGCTACACATGCACATACACGCACGCACGCATATAAAACGCTAACAATAACTTGAATTACACAGGTGCAACTGATAATATGAGCAGTGACTGTAGTGTATTATGCTATTACCTTACCTTTATTATGCTATTAGCTTAAAAGTGTTTTCCATTAGTAAATAAAGATGATCCTATGCAGTTACACACAAAATGTTGTATAATGTGTAAAATGTACATCTTGAATTGCCATGGAAACCTAGATGTATTCAGTTCATGACGCAGAAATACCAAATGTGCTTTAGGAATTTGTCCTAATTTGCTTTAAAGTTCTTTTTATACTGCTGATATTAAAAAAAGAGAAAGAAGAGAGAAAGAAGGAAAACTGATTAGACTATTGGTTCTGCAGATAATAGTAGATAAAAGTATCAAATCAGTCATGTTTAGGTCAAGTGGGCTAAAAAAAAGAAAAGAAACCAAGACAGAAATATGAAAACTGCAATCTTTGAGTAGACTAAATCCATCCAGTATCTGTTTGGTATGCTATACGTACTGTAGCAATCCAGCCGGTCACTTCTGGCTCCAGAAGACTGCCATGGTGGAGGACAAAATGCCAAGGTTAAGGCTTCAAAACAGAGCACTGCAAAACCAATTATAGATCACTAAATCCATTTGAATTACCAATCTTACTCACCTCATTGCATGACTTCCTGGAGATGGACTGAACTGTGTGCCACATTGGATTTGCCTACCATGAGAGGGGGCAAGCAATTGTGCCTATACTTCCATGCCTGCCTGTTTATTGCCATTTTTTACAGGTGACACTTCTCTAAACCTTTGGGTGGTGGAATGAGCCTTAACTATCATTTATATTTCTGCATCAAAGTACCCGGCCTTGGTTTGGTTCTTTGGGAGCTCCAACAATGCTCCCCCCATTCATGATATTATACCTAATTTTGTTCCCCAATTTTTTAAACTTTTTTTATTTTTCTGCAGATAATGTGGTCCTCCTGGCATCATAAAGCAGTGACCTCCATCTCAGTTGAAAGAAACAAATAAAATGTATGGACTTCTGTTTCTCCTGGGTCCCCACTCAGTGTTGTAATCAGTTTTTTGGTTTTGGTTTTGATTTTTTGTATTTCAGAGGCAAACTGTTCCTCACGTCCATTTTGATTATTTTGGCAATCTTCTCCAAGGAATCAGCTAACATTTGTGAGTCCATATATTGATGCTATCAGAACCAAGCAATCAAAATATCCTGTTTATAACACTTTCGAAAATGTTAAAAAAAATCTTGTTTGGGTGATTTTTTTTGAGAAATTTGTTCTGTTGAATGATTTTGCTCCACAAATTACACATTAGTTTTGTTTTTTCAAGAAGCTAAACCATGCATCATTGTTCAGTCTGCTCTTCAGCTCTTCTGAAGAACAAAATGTCATGGCGCCTCACCAATGAAACATACAGCTTGCAAATTTCTTTTGAAGTGTTGAGTTTGATGTATTTTAGGTATTTCTTGCAGTACACACCACAACCAGTCGTAGAAGTCATGCCTTTTATGTTTTCTGTGCTGAACATTAATTATAATCAGCCAGAAATAGTCAAAAATTAACAGTAAATAATGAGAAAAATTGCAACAGGAGATTAAACAGAGATAATATGTGTTAGAAAATGCTGAAGAGAGACCAATGTGACAGGAAGTGTATTTTAAGTCTTTTCTGTGTTAACCAATCGGAGGCATTATATGGTCTAACCCAGTGCGCTCATTTCCCCTTCTTAACTTAGTGAAAAACCCCAAAGCGCATTGTCAAGATGGTCGTCTTATGGATTACATTGCTTTTTCTTCATCAAGGAAGTAAGGGGGATTTGTTTTTGTTTGTTCTTTTGTTTTATCTGGCTATCTGACCAAACAGAACGTATTATTTATGTTGAATAGATTTATATATAGATAGACATAGAGATAATAAGAGAGATAATAACATAAAAACTAAACATTTTCTTTTACCGCAGATTCTCTGGTTCCAGTGAAAACAGTTCATGTTGGTGAAACAGCAACATTTACATGTGATTTATCAAATGAAGAGCTCAGCAGCAGAAAGGTTCAGTGGTACAAGCAGAGAGTCGGGGATACTCTTAAATTAATAGTGTCACTTTATGGAACTACAAAACCTTCTTCAGAGTTTCTTGAGTCAAGAATTTCTGCACATAATAGTAAAGATTTTAGCAACCTGACCATTTGGAATGTAGTCCAAGAGGATGAGGGAATGTATCACTGTGGAGTAGACACCTGGATTAAACTTGAATGGAGTGGGACATATTTGTTAGTAAAAGGTAATAAACTGACCAACTTTTACAAAATTTTTAAATGAGTATGTTTTGAATAATTTATTTGTATTACATTTTGTACTACACAGGAAACACTGAAAGGACATCAAACTATATTGTTGTACAGCAGCCGATAGAATCAAATCCACTCCGTCCAGGAGACACAGCAACTCTTCAGTGTTCAGTTCTGACAAATTCTGAGAAAAACACATGTTCAGGACATCATAATGTTTTGTGGTTCAGAGATGGATCTAATAAATCTCTTCCAAACATCATCTACACTGATGGAAATAAAACTGATCAATGTGAGAAAAGATCTGAGCCTCAGGATGGATGTGTTTATCGCTTATCTAAGAACGTCAACTCATCTGATGCTGGGACTTACTACTGTGCTGTGGCCACATGTGGGGAGATATTTTTTGGAAATGGAACTAAATTGGATGTTCAAGGTATCTGTGCCTGATTTTGTCTAAACTACTTTTCAGTTTGTACTTAAAACATGCTCATATCAAGATCAGTAATAAGACCTTTTTTGTTTGTTTTGTAGAGAAACCAACACGACTGGTATTTATTGAATTTGTAATATTAATAACCTGTTTTGCTATTTCGATCATTGGAAATCTTTTTTTCATCTGCAACCGAAGAGTATGCAAAAAATGTAAAGGTAAGTGTTGTCACTAGCTTTAAAGTAGTAGTAGTAAGTAGTTTTAGTTTGCTGTAAAACTGTAAGGAGGCAAACATTGTACAAACTGTTAATGTTTAAGCTCTCCATAATGGTTGTTATTTCTTTGTGTACCTCATTAAACAATTTAACTTCTCATTAACTTAACTTATCATTTCATTTGAATGAAACAGTTATCTAAGTAAGATTTTTGTAGCAAAAAATAAAAAGAGCAGAAATTTCACATTAAGTGCATTTCACTATCATATATTTATTGTTATTATTTTGTTTATCTTAGAAATAAAAAGTGATACAACAGAAGTACAAACTGACAACTTGTACCAACCAGTAAGTAATCAAACAGATTTTGTTCAGGTTAAATATGTATGCACAGTTCCACATCATCTCCTACATGTTTGTGTACTGTATACTCTTTCTGTTACTACACAGACTGAAGCTGATGATGAAATAAACTACGCTGCACTCAGTTTCTCTGAAAGAAAAACAAGAGGAAGAAGGACAAGAGAGTATACCGAGGACACTGTTTTCTCATAAATGTTGAGTTAAATGCTGATGAATGTGACATTGTTGAGCACCTCCTTAATATTAAAATAAACCTTAAATTAAGTTATGGGCCTTTTGTTTGTCACTCTTTGTTTTCTTATTTCTTTTCTTATTTTTCTGTCTTTGTTAAAAACTAATCCACACAGCCCCCCACTCCAAGAAAAACAAAAAAACTAAACTGGAATTGGATCTAGTGTTTATTTGTATGAGAGTGCAGGAAAGGAAAGGAAAACATGTTAGTTATTTTGCTTTGAAATTGTCTTAATGTAAGTGCATTCTCAATTTTTAATTATAATTTAACCTTTTTTTATACAGGTAGTCCTATTGAGACTCAGTGTCTCAATTACAACAGGGTCTTGTTTCAGACAAACAAATCTGCAGAGTGATATCTAATCCTACATTTTTACCAAGTAATGTCACTCCGCAGATCAGTTGCAAATATAAACATAAAGAGAGACCCAAGAACTTCTTTTTATAAGAAACTTAGTTTTTTTCTGGTTCTGCTGTGTTGTATTATTTTAAGACTGAAACAAAGTCATTCTTGCAATGTTGAAAAAGAAACATTACCATACCGCCACAGAGACTAGAATAAAACTTTTATCCAAAACTTTGTCCTCCAAATCATCATAACAATCCAGACAGTTTGAATGTATAGGATTCACCTGTTGTTCAATTCAGTTTATTTTTTATTTTATTTTTTATAATATCTTGAACTGCAAGATATTAGCTGTAGACAGAAGAAGATATTTAGCTCTAGTGACTACAAATAGAAAAACGTAATAAGTTCTGTAGTGATAAAATATATATCTTTGTGCATTGCTAAACAGATTGTGCAACAAACATGAACTGCATGTGCATATAACACTATCTATTAATCAGAAGAGAGACTGAAAATGAGAATCCTGCCAAAATATTAAGAACCTCGCAAAAATCATTCTGCAGAATCGGAATTTTGCTTGTGTTTTGAAACCTTCTTTGCGCCAGACTAAGCACAAAATCTTAATATGTTACCATTTTTCCATGTTGTGACAAAGCTCCAAATCATTTTAAGGATACTTTAGAGTTAAATTTAATAGCACTTCAAAATCACTGTCAAAGTAGAAAGGTTCAGAAAGTCAAGACAGTAAAAAGAACAGTGGAAACCAGAACATGAAACATCTGTCGTTATCATACTGGAGAATCCCATAAGTAACACCCTACAAGTTCTTACAATTCACACCATGTAGCTAGTTTTGGCTTTATTCTAAAGTATACAATTTGTGAAGCTGAAATAATCAAAACATTAAATTGTGTCTTGTGGATTGATTATCAAACACCTATATACATAAAGTGGCTTGTGCTGTCATGGTCCATGAGCATCCTGTGTGTGGTGTATTTTTCCACTGTGCTTCTGCCACCCTCACCTGGACACTCGTTCCACCGCTCTCCTGTCACCGGTTCCATCTCCCTGGCAAGTAAGCATTCACTTTGACACGATTCATCACCTGTCAGTTACTACTGCCTTACACTAACCCCTAACATTTTTTCCCTAACATTAACCAAAGTACTTTTTCTGCCTGACCAGCACAGACCAGGTCAGTGTCATATATGTTGATAGTTTTCAGCATACATAAGCTATTTTAACTTTTTTCTTAGGAAGTAAGGACTCTTTTCAGAAAAGCGCAAATCAAAAACATTCAGGACTGCAACAACTTCACTGACTCCATCTCCTAGATGTGCAGTATCTTTGTGATAAAGTTTGGCATTTTTTTATGGATCCATGAATATTTTACTTAGCACAACTTCAAAGCAATTTAAAAAACTGTGCTACATACTGCAGCTTATGACAAAAAGCCTGCAGTCGGCATGTTTCCCCATCAACCTCACAACAAAAATCAGCATGTAACCTGCATAAGACAACGTGAGCAGCTGAAACGCAGGTGCCTTTATGTAACAGAGAACACCACAGGAAATGAGAAGAAAAGACACAGAAATACAGAGAAAGAACAAAGAGGGCAAATGTCACAGACGCAGCCAAATGCCACCTGTGAAATCATCAACTCATGGAGGCTAAAAATTGAAAGCAGTTTATATAAGATCAATCTAACTTGAATGATCTGGGTGTAATTTACTGTGGCATTAAAACAACAAGAAAACAACTTCTTTGCTTACATCTCTTATAGTAAGAGAATACACCTTACCCACCTTTGTGGCTTTGAAGCTTTTTCTTTTTTTAAACCTTCCCTGAAGTGATATTTAGTCAAACTTTCCTCAGATGATTATTTGAGTAATATATCCAAGATTCAATTTATACCAGTAAGCAGCACATCATCCCTAAAGATATTACATGATAGAGTCACACCATCTCTAAGGTTAGCCTCAGTCGAAGACATTTAACACAGAACCTCATTCATTTTGCTCAGAGCTGAAAAAAGGCAATAAAGTGCCTTGAGGTAACTGTTGGTGTGATTTGGTGCTGTATAAGGAAAATTCAACTGAATTAAACTGAATTGAAGACAAAGCAATTTAAAGAGGTATAATCATCACTGTCTAAAATGTTACATAACATCGTAATATTCTGTTTTCATTGTATACAATTGTACATCCTACAGTGCGGAAGAAGAAAACTCACACAATGTTCTTTGAAACATCAAAGAAACGAATCGTTGTGGTACCTCAACCTTCTCTTGCACAACTGAGCTGTTAGCTCTATCTATCTATCTGGAGCTGTTACCTTTATTAATCATTAAGACAAACCGGTAACTTGTAGTAAGTTAGTCCTGCACTAAAGTAGTTAAGCCATCTGAAGGATATGTGTAAAATATAAGATTAAAACTTTTAGTGCTCAGAAGAGTCATGTTTAGACGATAATGTAGTTGACATTACAATCTAGTGGTACATGAGTCAGTTGTTGTAGTTTGATTCTGAGTGTGTTGAAACTGTGTCCTTTAATTCATGCCAATCAAACTGATAATAGAGCTAGAACGGTACTTGGAAGAAAACTTTATCTGACTTACACTTATACTTCTACTGAGCTACATTTCAGTAAGATCTGAATGCTATGCATGGTTTTCACTTCTATCTAACTTTTCATTATTATCACATTTCATTGTTTTATTGAGAAATTGTCTGAGAGGTGAGATATAATGTGGGAAATTGTAAACAATGGCCACAACAGACATATGCTGACTGGCTTGATAAAAAATCTGAATGCAGCAAATGGGTGGTGCAGTCTGAAACTATGATACATGTTAGTTTTTTGTTTTCTTTTAGTGCTATGTTTAGAAATTCTTGCACCCCAAATTGGAATCACATTTTCCATAATTTATGTTTTATGCAAGCAAATCCCACTTCATGTCACATACTTAGACTTATCATACTTAAATTTGTTGTCAGGATAAATTGCAGAAACAATAATAGTTAAATACATGATGAATATATGAATTATATTAACAATGTTAATGTGTTCACTGGTCATGCTTTTTTTGATGCGTGCATACATGCAGATAGTCTTGACCTCATAAATCTGTAGTTCTTTATGAGCTACTGTCTTGGAGCAACTGTGACCACATCATTTCCACTTGGATTAATAAAGGATTCTGATTCATTGTCATTCACAAACTCATGCCTATATCAGAAAACACCTATACAGTTGAGTTTGTGAATCACAATGAATCAGAATTAAAGCCTGAGCTGTCCCTCTGTAATTTAAAAAAAAAACAAAAAAAACATCAGCACTCATCTCATGGAGTAAAACAGTAGTAGTAAAACAGCTCTGTAATGCTTTACTTTTGTTTCTTCGGGGATCAGAATGAGTGTAAGAACAGCTCATTTGACCTTTTCGGCTACTCGTGGCTTCCTGAAACTCTGTGTCTCACAGAGCCAAGCCCAGCTTTTTGTGTCCCTTCTTTATGTAATTTATTAGCCATGCTATCAGCTGGATAGAAAAAAAAAATGTAGTGGATACAAATATGTGCACTGACACAAATTAATATGTTAAAGTTTATGTTCACAAAAAAGGGAACAAAAAGCATTGGATTAAACTTTGTTTTGCACTACTAGTCTCGAGATTGTGTCGTCACTCCAGATGTACTAAATCAAACATGTTGCGCAATCAAAGCTTAGTAGGCTCCCACTCACAAACAAATACGTAGTGAACTGAAACCTACTGAACAAGAGTCTTTGTTGTGGTGGGGGCATTGTTTTAGCACACTTTCAGTATTTTCGAGACATCTGTTTTAACTTAGATCGGGGGTCTCAAACTCGCGGCCCACGGGCCACTTATGGCCCACGTCACCTCTACTTGTGGCGCACATATTGATGTGAAGAAATATTTTTTAAAATTAATATTAACATAAATTGATTTAATATTAAGCCAAATGAGCAGACTGCTACCGGCATAGCCCTTTAAGAATATAGCCTCATGGGCAGTGTATTCTGTGCTGCAGGGAAAATGTGTGGGACTGCCCCTCCCGTTGTATGTGTGTGTGTGTGTGTGAGCGGGAGGGAGGGAGAAAAAGGAGATTCAAAAAGTACGAGTTGCTACTAACAAGAAACAGAAGATGAAAGCATGTAAATATAATAATAACCACTGCAGCCAAAAAGAGGGCCTGACCAGCCCAGTTGTAAGTAAGCTGTTAAGACTCAACTGTACACTGTGTTCGGCGCCTCCGAAACAATAAAGTTCAGTTAGAGCAGCCTTTCAACGCCTCTCTCTGTCTCTCACTAGCAAAGTTGACCCAGACAGTAAAGCTATTTACCGGCTACGAGCCAGACACAGAAACCGCAATATTAGTCAGGGGTCCTGTTACCACGGACAGAGCTGCGGACATCGCCCAGGTAACAAGAGAGTACAAACATGTTGAGGGATTGGCTGTGTTAGTTCAATGAGAGATTTATTTTGGAAAGAAAACAATTTTGACTAGGAGTCAAAAACTAATGTGTACACTTATGTCTGCATTTTTATTTTGTTAAATACGAACAAAATTATAGCAGGAGAGCTGCCATGTGTCTGGCCAGAAAGAGAGTACCAATGTGTTTATTGAAAGCCTTTAGTTAGTTAAGAATGAGAGAAAAAAAATGCATTCATGTTTGCAGTTTTGTCTTATTATACAATATTTGAAATTTTATTAAAAAAACAAAGAAAATACTATATTTTAGTGGGTGTTTTTCGGTTTGTTAACCCTAAAGTGGCCCACCAATGAGATGACAGTGCCAGCAGTGGCCCATGGCTCATTTGAGTTTCAGACCACTGACTTAGATGCTTTTAATTAAGTTATCTTTTTCTCTTGTAAGCTATGTGTGAATTTTCAGAAAGACTGTTGAAAAACTGAAAATACTCAGCAATTTGTGCATTCAAGACTGACTGTAATACTGGTAGCTTAGCTGTAGCATTTGTAGCTGAGGGCTTCAGCTTCTGGGTAACAAGGAAATGACATCATTCACGTAGATTACTGATTGGCAGCGCTAACTCGAAATTTCGAGTTATTTTTCTTAAAATTTTGAGTTAATAAGTCGAAATTTCGAGAAATAACTCAAAATTTGGAGAAAGATAACTCCAAATTTTGAATTATGGATACTTTTTTTTCTTTTTTTAGTGGCGGAAACAGGCTTCCATTCAATTTCCCTTAGAATCCTTCCATTTTTTAAGGATTTTTGCTGTGTTTTCACTGCTTTGAAAGCAGAGTTACCCAAAAGCATGAATCTGCCGTAGTGTGTCTTATGGCTTCTTTGTACACATGACTGCTCGTTTTTATTTGCAAGGGTTATTGAATTTATGTTTGAAGAATCTAATTGCCTGATTGGCGATGCGTAAGAAATTAAATTATTTACTTGTGATTGTGTTTTTCCTTGTGAGTGCCCTTTAGAATAAATAGAATTTCACAGATGTCTGTCAACCTGTATTTTACAGAGAGAGAAGGCTTGAAGAAGGCTTTCAACAGTGTGCCTCTATGAATCCTATGGGTGGTGCGAGAATGGGGTCTCTGCCCCATTTCTATGAGCCATTCTGTCCTTGTAAACCCACAAACACAGCTTGTTGTTCCTTCCAGGAAAAAAGTCAAAGGTATTCCTGGTGGGTGCTGGATTCCCCCCTTTGTTAATGATTCTGTTTATAATTTTGATGGACAGAATTTGTAGACATGGTCAAAAATGGATTGAGGCCAATGCAGACATTGTTCCTGTCTGCTGAGTTTGAGAGAGAGCTGAATGTGGAAAAAGAAGCTGTCAATTTACTTGTTGATCTATAATCCTACGCTTAAATGTGGTCACAAGTTGTTGGTAGTGATCAAAAGAAAGAGATCAAAGATACAAGCAGCACTTCAAGGGTGGCTGGCTCCCCCTTAGACATTGGGTAATGAGTTCAGTCATTCGGGATTAAAGCCGCTACTGTTTAATGTCGAAAGAAGGCATGTGACATGGTTCATGCATCTGATGTGACTGCTCTCTGGGCACCTTCCTGATGAGATATTCCTGGAGGATGCCCCACTCTCAAACATGCTGGAAAGACTTTTTTGACTGGATTGAGAATGCCTCTGTGTGAGCTGAAGGAGCTGGCTGAGGAGTGGGTAATGCTGCACCTTGAAAAAAAAAAAACACAAAAAAAAAATTGACAGAAGAACAGGAGAGACAGAAGTTAAATTCCTTGAAGTCCAATCAGGGGAATGGGACACAGTTAGGAAAACTAAAGAAAACAGGACGGCGACTAGGCCACTAAATACCAAAACATCAGTGAACTTTAAACAGAAAAACAATAATAACAGAGGTCGCAATGAAAGACCAAAGAAACAAAAACTAGCTGTAGCTAACAACCAGAAAGCTCATGACAAACACCCCCTACACACACAGACTATGGCATTTAGAAGAATACTAAACCAGTTGCACAGACAAAGGAAGTCACTCAGATCTGGATCTATTGTTCCATTTGTGTTATCATTGCTTAATCAAGACTGTAAAGGACTTCTAAGAGTTGACAAATTTCCACGACAGCTGCACAAACAAGAGCTGTTTATGCGTGGAAAACAATAAGCGTTGCACTAGTTAGGTGCATGTAAACTAGTTAACACTGGCTAGCGAGCATGCAACAGCGCAAAAATAGTTTGGCTGGATCAACAAGGGTCTTGTATTCTTTTATTTCAAAGAATTGTGGTATGTGTACGGTGACGGTGTCTGTAAAAGAACAAGCAAAGCCACATGTGGCAGCTGAACTGTGAAATGGAGGCTGTGGCTGGCCACTTCTCTGTTTCCGACATCCCGTCAAACCTGTTTACTCAGAATGTTCATGAATTTTGTTATCAACAGAATATGCAGCTGGTTCACAAGAAGCCTTCACTGGCTTTTTTAAAACTTAAACCATTAACAAGATCATTTTCTGATCTGTCTTTCTGGTCATGGCCATGTTTCGTTCAATTTTATGCAGAGTTGAACAAAAGTAATTATTTTCAATCACACAAACGCCACTCACCTGTGCTTACATTTTAAAATGTAATAGTCGACTTTCGTCAGGTAAAATCTTTCATGCTCTCATGATGTTTAATATGTAGCACTTAAGGCTTATTTAATCAGAGGTCAAATTAAATCTCATCAGTATCTCAGAAAGAAGTTTGCAGACCACCAGCTGATTTGCATGTGACTGAAAAGAAAGACATGACAGATATTAGAAGCCACAATAAATGATGTCTAGTTTCTTATGAGGTGCATTTAGGGAACTGAAAAAATTGTTCTTCAGACCTACCAATTGCATATTTAATTAAGCTGAATAATCTCTGGTATTTATATATAGTTCAAGTTAACCCAATTTACCACACCAGGCTTCATTATGCAAAACATACTCCCTCTCCTTAGACTCTTGATTTTGATCTTCTTACAAAAGTCTTTAAATCAATTTGTCTTGATCGAAAGTGTGCAAAGGTTAAGCTACCCTTTCCACCTGAAATAGGTTCCAAGTTAGTACAAAGTCCTCATACAAACCCTGGAGTGGTGGTGGTTAGGCTTGGTCCCATTAGGAATTTGTGTTACTATATGTACATTCGGCACTACATATGTTTAAGCTGATGTTAGGGAAAGATTGTAGTTTGGATGAAACCATGTTTGACTGACCTCTTTTACTTGTTAATGCAGCAGAATTACCAACAGACACTTTGTACATCAGGGGCCAACTCCAGGCCTCGAGAGTCGGTGTCCTGCAGGTTTTAGATGTGTTCTTGATCCAACACAGCTGATTTAAATGGATAAATTACCTCCTAAACATGTCTTGAAGTTCTCCAGAGGCCTGGTAATGAGCTCATCATTTGATTCAGGTGTGTTGACCCAGGGTGATATCTAAAACCTGCAGGGCACCAGCTCTTGAGGCCCAGAGATGGCCACCCCTGTTGTACATAAATTAGCCACACCAGCATCTGTGGCACAATAGTACTAAATAGCACCCCGAGGATGGGGAATAAGGTGCATTAAAGAATGCTCTGACAAGATGGCTAAGAGGCTATCCTGCCTGTGGCTGTTTGCACCTCTGATGGCTTCCTTTCTGAAAAAAAAAAACTAATTAGGGTAGGCACAATTCAGCTACAAATGCAACACTGGAAGCATTGCACTGTATCAGTGTAGTTTTGTTGAAATCCAAATATCAACAGATGCTGTTTTGTTTTCTTAAGCATACTTGTGTTGAGCTTACTATTTTGAGTCACAGACTGCGTTAAGGTCAGAAAAAGAGATGCGTGAGGGGAAGATCAGCTGTTTCAGCCCCTGAGACTTTCTACAAACATTAAGGTGAGAGCAGTGACTAATTAAGGAAACCACATTGTTGAAATGGAAATTCTCATTGAACAACAGTTCTTATCAAGTGGTTGCTTGATATGCTGCAAACTGTTATTGTTTAAAACTTTCTTATTTTTATCTGACATGTCTTGTGAAAAAGGATAGAAAAACATTAGCCCCCTGCACAGAAACTAAAAATAAAAAAGCAAGAGAGAAAAAAAAATTCCCCCTGTGGATTCACACCAGATAACCACAGCTGAATTTTCCATGCATCATTTGTTTCTCACTGCTTGTGAAACATGAACCAAAGAGTTTTTACAAGAAGCTGATCAGAGAGTGGATGTGACAGCAGAACGCATGAGGCAAAACTGTTTAGCCCTTTGTTTCATTATGAATGGTCGACGTTATTAAGGTCAACAGACAACACGTACAAAATCTAATTTAATTTGCACAATCTTCTAGTGAGTGGCGAAACACAAAGTAACACCACAGTTAGTCACACAAGTACTACAAAAACTGTTGAAGTGCTAAAGTTAAAATTCATAAAAGTAATGATGACTGGTCTTATTGCCTGAGATTAAGTCATTTAGTTTCAGATGCACTGATAGGAGGAGCAGGAACTTGCAGGCCCCACATGTTAATGATATGATGACAAATACTCTGTTGCCACCTGCTGATGAGTTGTTAAATGCTTTAAATGTAATTCCCCAGTGATTATTAAAGAAAAAAGTTACAATTATAATATGATGTATTATCATTATTATTATTATTATTATATATTTTGCCTAAATGAAAAACTTCTTTTTACTTAAATCTTTCTACAAATTTTGTATAAATATCACATAAAAATGTTCATTTGTCAGTCTGTCAGTTGTCACTAATTAAAATGAATAAAAAAGACCTTGTGATTGTGATCATCTGCCTCTATCTCACCCCATTCTTAGCATCCTCCTTTGTCACACCAACCTGCTACACACTCTCCTTCACAACATGCACAGTCCCTGCTCTCCACAAGTGAATCAGTTTGCCTCCCTTACTAAGTCTCAAACCATACATTAAAGCAGGGCTCATCGCCAGTCATATAAACCTTGACTTTTACTTTTGCTGCAATCCTTCTGTAGCAATTCCACTCCACTCCACTCACTCCACCTTGCTTGCACTCGCTTCTACACTTATGTACTGTTTACTTCTTTTTCGCTTATTGAACCTCTGCCCATCTTTACTTCTGAGAAGCTCTACCTCTCTGATATACTTTTTTATATTCACTGTGTGGTCGCCCTGATGCCATTTAAGGTAATTAGTGGCAAAATGTTGCTCCAGCTGTTTTTTTATAGTACCATTTAGTTTTTTATCCTTCTGTTGTCCCAACTTTTTTGAGATGTGTTGCTGACATCAAATTAAACATGTATGTTAAGTTTATCTTAAAATGGCACAACTGTTGTGTTTTCTTTGTTTTATTGTCACCTTAACATGGGATTATGAGATATGCAAATATTTGCATTTGTTTCTATCTATATTTATCACTGCTTCCCAACTCCGGAATTGTGATTATATATGTAACAATGGTTACATATACAATTGCGCACTTGGACACAGACTCAGAAAAAGCTCAGAAAAAGCTCAGGATGAGACCAATATGACAGAAAGTATAACGAAAAAGTGCACAACAAACTACACTTTCCAGCAGCCAATAGAATCAAATCCACTCTTCCCATGAGACACTTTAACTCTCACAACAATTCATGTTGAGGTTAGTGTAATGTGTTCTTTTTTTCATACCTGAAAACTGATGTCAAATAAATGTCAGCCAAGCATCATCTACTCTGAAAAATAGACATAATCGATGTGAGAAAGCAGTAAACCAAACAGTATGTAACCAGTTCAAAAAGTGTAATAAAGAAGCTAAAAATGTTAAAGAGTGAAAGGAAAGAGGAAAATTAAGTGAACTCAATAAGTGAACTTGTTTAAACCCCACTTACAAAGTTAGTATTCTGTAAAACTCAGGTGGTTTATGTTTGTTTGTTTGTTTATCTGGCAATAAATATTAGTATGTTCTGTATCTCTGTGTGCTTTGTCTGCATCATTTTTCTGCTGTAAAGATAGCTGGTATTTGAGATACTTTTGTTTTCATTAATAAATGCTTTATGAGGGAAAAACAGTCCTCACTTTATATGAACTCACACAAAATACTTAACTAACAATTAGTAACTGACTGAAATAACCATAATTTACCCTATGAAATAAGTATTAATAAAACCTCTATTAACACACTCACAAGCAATGAGGTTATATCTTAATCATTATATAGATAAATGTCCTTATAAATACATCACTTATTTAGACTTTATAAATGATACTATGAACTCATTATATATGGGGTTGTTAAACAAAAATAAACATTTATATCTGTAGTTATACATTATATACTAAAGATGAGTACAGCTTTATAAATGATCAATTAAGCACTTAATAAGCGCTACATAAAAATCCTAAAGCAAGTGGAACTTGCTTTAGGTAGAGCCAAGTCAGTCATTTCCTCCACAGAACCACTTGTCACTGATATTTTCTCTTTTTTGGACTGTTGCTGTCAGTTGGTGCTACATAAATAACATTCATTTGGACTGAATTGAATTGAATTTTAGCCTGTATGCATATTTTGCCACCTCAGTATTAACCTTGTAAATGCTGGAGTTAATGAGGTTAAAAAAAATTATGATAATATTGAATTGCATGTCAGTTACTTACTTAACAGAAAATTTGCACAGAAACAATAGAAAACTTAATTTCATCTCTACTGACCCCAGAACATACTGATGTTCTAGGGTCTATTGTTAAAGAGGTCTGGTATCCTAGTGCAAAGCGAGCTGCTGAGGCCCAGGTTGCTCTGCTTTGAAACCAGTCTGTGTGGCAATACTGTATTAAAGGGAGAGCATCCTCACATGGGTGTTCCTGTTGTACAGGCATGTGATGGTTGAGATCTTGCACTCGGCATGATTCTGGCTTTACCTATAGCTCCACCATGGGGATAATTTATATGATATTAACCAAAACATCTGCTGCTGCTTTTCATGTAAATTCATCCACAAATTGCACTGTGTTAACTGTGTTTTTTGAAGAAGCTAAACCATATAGTATTTGTTCATCCTGCTCTTCAGATCTTTTGATGAACAAAATGTCATTGCCCTGCACCAATGAAACATACAGATAGTAAATTTCCTCTGTAGTGCAGAGTTTCATGTATTTGAGATATTGCTTGCAGCACGTATTACAACCCGGAGTAGAATTGCCATTTGCTTTTCCTGTGCTTAACATCTGAGAACATGAACTACTATCAGACAGACATCTGAAACATGGCAGAAGAAGATGAAAAACAGACAAAAAATGTTAAGATCAGTGTGACAGGAAGTGTACTTTTAAGTCTGTTCTGTTTTAACCAATCAGATGCTTCAACCAATCAGATGGTCTAACAAACAAGCACATGTCACCTCTTAAACCTACTGAAATGCCTCAACAAGGAGCAGTGTCAAGATGGTCATATTATGGATGGTATTGGTTTTTCTTCATGAAGGCTGTAAGGGCTTTTTTATTTTTTACTCTGATCACATGTCTGAAATATAATTATTTATGTTGAATAGATTTGTGTGTGTGTGTGTGTGTAATAACACACATTGGAATATTGGAATATTTTCCCCTCATGATTATTTTTTTCTGTTTTGTTTTCACTCAGATTCTCTGGTTCCAGTGAAAACCGCTCATCTTGGTGAAACAGCAACTTTAACGTGTGCTAGAACTACTAAAGAGATCAGCAGTAGAGTCCAGTGGTACAAGCAGAGTGTCGGAGATACTCTTAAATTAGGTGTTACATTTTATGGAACTACAAAACCTGTGTATACTCCAGAGTTTCCTGAGTCAAGATTTGAGGCAAAAATTGATAAAAATTTTGGCAACCTGACTATTGTGAAGACAGTCCAAGAAGATGAGGGCTACTATCACTGTGAGCAAGGCAGTAGTGTTAGTAGTGAATGGAGAGGGATGTATTTGTTAGTAAAAAGTATTCAACTGTTCTACTTTTACAAAGATTTTAAAATTCTCTGAGCTTGTTTTGAAGAACGTCTTTGTGTTTTGTATTACACAGGAAACACTCAGAGGTCATCAAACTATATCGTTGTCCAAAAGCAGATGGAATCAAATCCAGTTTATTCAGGAGACACAGCGACTCTCGAGTGTTCAGTCTTCTCTGATTCTGAGAACAAGACGTGTCCAGGAGATCATAATGTTTTCTGGTTCAGAGCTGGATCTCATCCAAACATCATCTACACTGATAGAAAAAGAGATAATGAATATGAGAACAGATATCACCCTCAGAAAAGATGTGTTTATCGCTTCTCTAAGAACGTCAGCTCCTCTGATGCTGGGACTTACTACTGTGCTGTGGCCGCATGTGGGGAAATAATATCTGGAAATGGAACTATACTTAATATTCAAGGTACCTGTACCTGATTTTGTCTCCCGTACTGGAAGTTATACTCAAAACATGTTTTTAAGAACTGATTTTTTTGTTTGTTTTGTAGAGCAAACAACACAACCAGTATTTTTTCAAATGACAATATTAATAGCCTGTTTGGCCGTTTCTGTTATTGGAAACGTTTTCTTCATCTGCAACCGAAGGGTATGTAAAAAATGTAAAGGTAAGTGCTATCAGTGGTTTAACATTCATGTATTTTAAAAACATAAAACTAATTCAACTATAAAAACATAAGGAAATATTATTGAACAGACTGATGATATTTTTTTAATGGATTATGCTCCAGAGTGGGTATCATATCTTTGTGGAACTTCAGTAACTGCAGTAAATTCAGAAGGAAATGTCTCATTAAGTGTATTTCACTATCATATATTTATCATGATAAGATTTTTTTTTATTTCAGGAATACGAAATGCTATATCGGAAGTACAAACTGACAACTTCCACCAACCAGTAAGTAATGAAAGTGATGCAATGATTTAGTTTAAATATGTCTAAAGAGTTTCATATCTTCATCTAAACTACTTTTTTATATGCTTTTTGTTACTACACAGACTGAAGCTGATGATGATATAAACTATGCTGCACTGAATTTTTCTGCTAGAGAAACAAGAGTAAGAAAGGCAGAGTTTGCTGAGGACAATGTGTTCTCTTAAATGTTGAGTTGAATGCTAAAGACAATGTTGAGCATGTCCTGAATTTTAAATAAACCTCACATTATGTTACAGATCCCATGCCTGTGACTGCTTTCTGTGTTTTTTTCTAAATAAAGTTATGTAATTAGTAATATGATTTGCGACATAGACACCTGTGTATTGGTAAATTCATATGTTTTGTTCTGTAATTGAGTTGCTTATTTATGTTATTATATATTATGATATTAGTAACAATATCCCTCAAGTAGATCAGTAGAATCCTTCCAAAATATTAACTGATGAAAATATAACTAATGAAAACTGTGTAATCAACAGTCTGGAGAATATAAATGTTGCTATTGTTTTAAACAACCTTCTTTGCCACAGATTAGTAAGTTATTATTAGTAGTTAGTTTCCATGTTGCAACAAAACTGCAATTCTAATAGAGAACATTTCAAACTTAAATTTAAAGGTATAGGTTCAGGAAGCATAAGCTTTGTTTTACTCTGAAGCATACTTTCTGTGAAGTTGAAATAAGGAATAAAGACAATAAACTGTGACTTGTCTTTGTCAAATACATGAATCATGAATACATGAGGTACATATAACATAGAGGGGAATAAGAGTTTTAATGACAGCAGATTATTTATTGGTATTTCTCCATTTGAGTGGTTAATCAATATTGCATGCATATAATATTAACACAGTAAATATGCAATATATATATATATATATATATACATATATATATATATATATATACATATATGTATATATGTAAATGTATATATATATATATATATACACACACACACACACACACACACACACATATATGTATATATATATATATATATATATTCATTCTTCAAAGGGGAGAGAGATTTACTAGTAGTCTCTCATTCCAGAGTACATGGTGTGTCATCCGGTAGCTCCCTGTTATTCTTCCATCTTTTAGCTGTTCTTGAGGGAAAATCAAGTGCCGCATAGTTCACTCCCACTTCTTCACCCTCCTGCAAATTAGTAAGAGCAAACTGTAATTGAACAACCAATATAAAACCTGGTTAGGATTTACATTATACAGTTAAAAACACACAGAACATAGTCACAATTAACTGCAAATTCCTCACAAACTCTGCTTCCTATAAGAATAACCATATAAAATAATAACCATAACCAAAGTACTTTTTTAGTGTTAAATTGAAAAATGAAAACAAACAAAGAGCATAGTTGAAAATTGAAAATTAACGAGTGTCTCTCTGTGTCAAAGTTCAATTCTTGTTGACTCATCAGTCCAATCCAGCACCCTCACTTACAGCTCTTGTTGGGATGCTGGTTGTGGTTGATTACTACACTGTAATTTTACACTTCAGCTTCAGATTCATTTGACAATTTGCATGCATTTCACATGATAAAAGTGTTCTGTTTTTCTTAAAGTAAATTTTAAGCTTACTGGTTCTGTGTTTGTCTGAAAATCTAATATTTTATATACCACATTATTCAGTTGAGCCACAGTCGATCTCTCCTGTTGACTGACTGGAGATTGATTGGAGGCTGTAACTTTTCCTGTTAATAAAAAGAAGACATTACCATTGTCAGAAGACATACAATGAGATGTTAACAGTGTTAAAAACATATGCTATTAGGTGTAAATGTTTCCCAGGTCAGAACCAATAATCTAATCATCAAGACTAAATTAATACTGCATAGGGACTCAGTTAGCTGTCATGTTAGCTTCAGTTCTTTTTACTATAAATATTATGATGGATACATTCATTTCATAGTTTAGTCTACTCTAACTGTTACCAGAAGATTCACACTGTGAACATCCTGTTCTTTTACATCAAGAAATAAAATCTGTCTACCACAATGGCTGCATTAGTCTATGGAGTCACTATCATGGTCATAAGAACGAAACGTGATACGACTTCTGCTTCGCTTTCTGTATCTGTGACTCATCCAGGAAGTAGGCATCTGAGGTTTGGTGTTTGAAAATGCACAAGACAGATTTGATAGATCTATAGTGTTTATGTCTAATTCTGACTGAAATCTATCACATCATGCATTATTAGTGAGGATTTCCCCAATGTCACCTCAAATTTTTGTCACTGCTTGATAAATGGCTCAGCAGAAGCTCTTCTGCTTATATACTCTATGTGGGAAGTTGGGACATAGTTCATTTCTGACATTCATAATTCGCAAAAAACTATGGTGGTGAAAATACAAACAACATGTTTGGGGTATACTGTCAAGAAAACTTGAACTAATAGTACCTGATACGACATTTGAATTTCTACCAGTTCAGAAACTTTGCAGTTCAGGAACTGGCAACTTTTTTCTTCTTCTTTTTTTTCCCTCAGAGGACCATGCACTAAAAACCCCCAAACTGAAACCTTTCACGCAAAGTGCTGAAAGATGTAATTTTGTAGACATGGCCAATCATGAGCATGACCAAACAGCAGTGAAAACAGTAACTCAAATAACCACTCATTATAATCAAGGGATCCAGAAGAGAATCTCTGAATTTTGAGTAGAACGTTGAAGCAGGTGATCAACAGCAGCAGAAGGCAACACCTGATGCTACTCGTGAGTGTGTGTGTGTGTGTGTGTGTGTGGGTGTGTGTGTGTGCACATGTGTACATATGTGTATGCATGTGTGTCAGTAACTTACCTCTGCTGTGTTTCCAATCTGGTTTTTGTTTTCTGATGAGAATCAGTGCAATATTCCCAACCACAGAGCAGGTCAGCAGTATCACAAGCACAGTAACCAGCGGGAACCCCTCTGGAATGAGAAAACATCCCAGACATTTAACATCTCATTTACAAGTCTGTGTAACAGTGCACGTCTACATACAGAGCAGTTCTATATAAAGTACATATAATGATTATTTTCATATTTAGGACTTTAAGACTCTTTTCACAGAAAGCTAGAAACAAAAAACATTCTGGACTCCAACCACTTCACTGACTCATTTTCCTACATCTGCAATACCTCAGTAATAAATTAGCATAAAAGTTAGTTCGGGCATTCACTCATGATTTTTTATGTATATGTTCAAATTTTACTTAGCATTACTTCAGAACAGTTATATTAAAAAAACTTGCCCCACCCTGAAGTTCATGACAAAATGCCTGCAGACAACCTTTTTCTCCTCAATCTCAACAGCACTTTTCGTTCCCTGCATTACACAGTAACAGCTGTACAACAAAGCAAGATTAAGGGGCTAAACTATGTTTAGCTTAGTTCTATTTTCACTTTCACAAAGGTGGCTCTCTTTCAATCTGGCAAAATGAATGAGGCACCTCGTGTTGAATGCATTCATTTATTCATTCATTGCATTTACTCACCATTGGATTGTACAATATTAATAAAAAATAATTCTAAATCTAAAGATATAAAAAAGAATCTGGGATAATCTGGGAAATTTGTCCATATACGGAATAGAAAAGAGAGTGGTGCAGACAGAGTTCACAAATACGATTGTAGCCTTTTTTATTATGAATAACTGTTCAAGTGTTCCCTTAATTTTTTTGTGGGCTTGTCATGATCAAATCATAAGATTAATGATTTTCTGCAGCGAAAGATGATAATGAGACCAATCATCTCTTACTGCATTTTAGATTTTGTCACAAAGAAAGCCCAGCTATGTTGAACATGTGTCATAGTGCACCCTTCTGCTAAACATCAGCACATTCATATTTGGCAAAGTTTAAACACAGTTGAAAAGAACTAAAAAAAAAACTAAACTAATTCTGTACGCTTCATGTGACATATTCTTATTATACAATTTTCCTATTGGATTGTAGTGTATTTTAATTGTTCATATTAACAACACTGATCACAACATAAATCATCATATAAACTACACAAGACAACATGAGCAGCTGAAACAGAGGGGCCTTTATGTGACAAAGAGAACACTGCAGGAAATGGGGAGAAAACACATACACAGAAAAGTACAGAGAAAAAAAAGCAAAGGTCACAGAGGCAGCCACATGCCACCTGTGAATTTATCAACTCATGTGGGCTGTAAACTGAAAAACTACTTCATAGGTCAAAGAAACCAGTGAGGCTTAAGAACATTATAATGTTTATATAAGATTGAGCAGACTTAAATTGCTCTCCTACATGTTCACAAAATCAGTGCAGCAACAACTGATACAGATAAGCAAATATTAAAATAATACTTCAAAAACATACCTATCTTCACTTCTGTTCCTTTACCAAACAGGATCTGTCCACATGTCACCACAGCACAGTAGTACGTCCCAGCATCAGATGAGTTTGTTATAGTTTTGGACAGACTGTAATCACATTTCCCGTCCTCTTTATTTCTGATACTGCCGTGGTAAATGCTGCCTGGATGGGATTCTGATGCACCTTTAAACCAGTGCACTTTGTCTTCACCTGGACACTGATCTGTGTCATCTTTGTTCTCAGAGAGGAGTGAACACTGCAGAGTCATTGTATCTCCCAAATGTACTGACTCCACGTCTGAAGTTTGTTTCACGGTGAAAGATTTCTGCTGCGTTTTTGTATCTGTGTGAATCACAAAAAGACACAAAATAGCATTAACTGTAATTGTTTGGGTTTAGAAGCAGATATGACAAAAAACAGTCAAATTAAAATACATTACCATTCACTACTAAAAGCGTGCTATTAAAAAATTCCATTACGTATGCCGTTCCTCCTTGGCATAAGTATGTTGCTTCATCTTCTTTGCTTGCATTTCTTATGGTAAGAGAATAGATATTACCCACTTTTGTGGCACTGAATTTTGAGTTGTTAAATTGTCCCTTACGTGATATTTTGTCAAAACTTCCTGAGGCAATTGTTTCAATCATGTATCCAAAATTCAGCTTATACCAGTAAGACAACCCAACATCATCCCTAGGGATACTACATGTCAGAGTCACATTATCTCCAAGTTTAGTCACAGTTATAGAAGTCTGGAAAGGACCCTCATTCCCTTCGGTCAAAGCTAAAAACAAAACAACACAAAACACGGTTTTGGTTAGAACATGACAGGACAAAGCATCTTAAAAAGGTCTCATCTATATATAAACATTACTCAACCTTACAGATTTTGTTTTATATTGTTTACAGTGTCACATGTTTCAGTGCAGAAGAAGTCAACTCACACAATGTACTTAGAAGAATCAAAGAAAGCAGTCTTCTGATCATTGTGGTACCTTAGCCTTCTCTCGCACAACTGATGTCTTCCCACTCAAAGGAAGATTTAGTCACAAGCTGATCAAGGTTTACCAAGTGGAAATCACAGTGATTGGCTGAAGCACAGAAAATGCACTTCCTGTAAAATTCAAACCATTTACAATGAATCTACACTGTACAGTTTGTTGTTGCTGATGATTCTGCAGGAAATAATCTGGTATAACTGAAGCATAACAATAACAACTAATTCCTACAGTTATAACCAGGCAGCATAGGTCAAAGTATAAATTAAAAAAATAAAGTTTTCAGTGCTCACAAACTACACACTTATTTATGTGATGGCCAGCAGAATCCAGTGGTGCATGACTCAAGTGCTGCAGTTTTGTTTTGACTGCACACAAACTGATTTGTGTCTTTTTTTTCCAGTCAAAGTCGTAATCAAGCTAGCAAGGAATTTGGAAGAAAAACATTCCGATATTTAGAAGAAAATCGTTACAAACAAAGATAGCTAGATCAAAGCACATTTTAATACAACAGGGATCAGCTCTTAGCCCTTTCTTGTTTTTAATGGTTGATTGACAGGTGGACAGATAAAATCAGGCAGGAGTCTCCATAGACTGTGATATTTAAACATTATTTGCCGTGAAGGTACGGAGGAGGTGGAAGAGAGCCTGGGGAGTAAAGGTACTGGAGAGAAGAAAATGAAAGTCAAAAAAAGCAAAACAGAATTTCTCGGGATTGCACTTCTATCAGGATTTTACTGATTTACAAGTTACAGAATAATACTTTATGCATCTACATCCCAACATTTTCGGAAAAGGTTTTAAATAATTATTTTCAATGCAATGCACAGATCAATGCGTGTTTGATTTGTTGGGTTTTTCCGGTTATCTTCAGTTATTAAAGAATGTGTGAGTTTAAAAAAAAACAATCATACTTTTACAGTGTGGTAAAATTTCAAATGGGATCAGAATACTTTCAACATCGCTAAAAGCATGAAAGCATTCTGATCAATGTTAAAAATCTTGCTCATGATTCTAAAAACAAAACCGCAACAACAACAACAAAAACTCTATTCTGATTCTATTTCTGGTCAAAGTGAAAGTGTGAAAGTAAAACTGTACAACAAATTATATCAATACTGTGAACAATTATTTCAGAGGCTAGAATTATCCTGACACCCTTAAACATCAGGGACCAAAAAGTTTTTTTTTTAATCTGACATGATATAATAAGAAAGTACTTACAGTTGAAGAAGCCACAGCACATTGAGCAATTCTCTGAGAGGTGAGAAATGATGGGGGGGAAAGTTTAAAAGAGGCCACCACACAAGTACTTGACTGCAGCAAGTGCATGATGCAACTCATATTTTCCACAATACAAGCAAAGCGATCCCCATTTCACATAGCTACAATGCATGTACTTAAATTTGGTGTTGTCACTTTAAAATAATAATCTGAAGAACATTACACAAAACAAATAGATAATGAATAAAAATATATTCAAACAGAGTTAATAATAGTGTGTTCATTGGTCATTGCCCAAAAAAGCAGAAAAGCAGCTATCCACTCATCTGGATAGCTGCTCTCTGAGGTAAACAAAATACTACACATATTTGCACACAACATTAAAGTAGCTCTTTATTAGACAGTTTCTTCCCCAGTTGAAGAATAACTTTGTTTTTAGTCTTTTTCTATTGAAATGTTTTACATGCATACTTGAAACAGCCAAACATGAGCTGTCACTCTGAAACAGAAGAATATCAGTACTCCTTTTATACAGCAATGCAGTAAAACGTCTTTTTAATGGTTACTTTTGTTTCTTTTGGGATCAAAAATGTATGTAAGCACTTTCTGAACTTATCTTTGTAGATCTACTGGATGCTTCCTGCAACTATGTGTCTTTTTCACATGGTCCAGCCTAGTTTAGTGTGTCCCCTATATGTGTGAATTATTAATCTTTCTATCAACTGGACAGGAAAAATTTTATGTTCTAGCAAACCCAGGTTTTATTTCCCTCCATGCTGCCTTAGTCTAATGGCAAACCATGAAATAGCAGTTTATCTGTATATTTACATGGACATAAATTGTCCTTTTATTTCTCTCAAGTTAGAATGACTTTTACTTAGCTTAAGTCTCAAGAACAGACAAGACTTCTCATATATCACAAGTTATGATCTTTCTAGCAAGTTATAGGGTTAGGTTATTCTTGCATAAACCCACCCAAAAACTCACGAAAAAAATAAGTATAAAAGTAGTATAAAAAGGCATTGCATGGTGTCTCCATAGTTAAGTTTAACTGCTGTTTCTGAATGAATTACATCTCTACCACCCCTCCAAACTATGGAATATTTCTCTTTTAAAAACTGGAAAAACATGTATCACTGGATTCAAATTTGTTTTACAGTAACTATCTTGAAGCTGTTGTCAGTTCAGATGCACTAAATTTGCTGTCTTGTGCAACCAAAGTTTACTGGACTCCCACTAACAAATATGTAGTGAACTGAAACCTGCTGAACAGGAGTCTTTGTTGTGGTGGGGGATTCTGTTATGACATACTTTCAGTATTTTCAAGGCTTCTGTTTTAACTTAGTTGCAATTATGTACACTGTAAAGAATGACTTGAAATTGTTTTTTAAATATATTGGTTATTTTCTGCCATCACATTATTTGTTTTACACACATATCTCTGAATTGTAAATGGTAAAATCCAATTGGTGGTTAAAAGACAGAAAGATATCCTTAAAACAATGGCAGTATTTCTAAAGCTTATATTTTACAGTGTATGTATAATTACTGAATTTTGTTCTTTTGGTCAAAAACAAATAAACAAACAAACAAACAAATAAACATTGCTTCTACAAGCATTTATAAAAGAACAGCTTGCTTTGAACAGCTCAGTGAACTCCAGCGTGGTATCATGAGAGTAACAAATCAGACAATAACCTCATGTCAGACGTCACATTTGTTACTAAATGGTTCACAGTCAACTGTGAGTGGTGTTATAACAAAGAGGAAGCAAATAGGAATGACAGCAACTCCACCATGAAGTGGTAGGCCATGTAAGGGGGAGTTATGGTATGGCATTATTTTTCAGGAAGTGAGCCCGGCCCTTTAGTTCCAGTGGAAGAAATTCTTAATACTTCAGCATAAAAAGACATTTTGGACAATTTCATGCTGCCAACTTTGTGAGAACAGTTTGGGTATGGCCCCTTTCCTGCTCCTATATGACAGAGCAAGGTCCATAAAGACAGATGAGTGAGTTTGGTGTGAAAGACGTTGACTGGCCTGCAAAGAGTCCTGACTTCAACGTCATGGAGTAACTTTAGGATAGAGGGCAGAGTCTAACGTAACATATGGAAGAATGGTCAAAAATTCCCATAAACACATTCTGAAACCTTGTGAAAACCCTTCCTGAAAGAACTGAAGCTGTTACAGCTCTGAACACCTCAGAATTCATTTGGCTGCTTCTGCCCTGTGTCTCATCCTCAATCCTGGGAGCCTTGCACGCTCAAGCTATGTATAAATGATGTGCTATGCTTTAGATCATTCTTCTGGATCAGCCTTATCCATACTTTTTCCTTACCAACATTCTGGTAGCTGATTGTGGTTTCAACTGTCCAAAGAATGTTTTTACAGAATTAACAGTAACTATCTTGAGACTATTGTCAGTGCAGATGCACTAAATTAGCTGTCTCGTGCATAGTTTACTCAACTCCCACTCACAAATAACTATGTAGTGAACTGAAACCTACTGAACAAGAGTCTTTGTTGTGGTGCATATTTGTATTAGTACACCTTCAGTATTTTCAAGACTTCTGTTTTAACTTGCATGCTTTTTTAACACTAAAAATATAATTAAAAAATTAAAACAGGAAAAAAGAGATTAGTGGTCATTTTCTCCCATTAAACTAAGTTTTTGTTTTGTTTGTTTTGTTTTTTGTACCTAAATTTCAGGAAATGGTAAGATTTTAAATTGTGTGGTAAAGTGTAGTTAAATATTTTCATTTGTATTTTTGTTTGGGGGTTTTTCACCATATATATATATAAAATATTTCAAATTCTTTTCTCTCTTGCAAGCTATGTGTTAATTTTGTGTACTCTGTAATTTGTAATCTGATCATTCAAAAGCTGCACCACATAGTGACTAAATACAAAATCAACAGATCAACACAATTACCATATGATACAATAGTTCTTCCTTGGTGCAAAAAGCAGATCAGGTGCTTTGATGATTAAAGTTCACTGTACGTTTGCTGGTTGGTGAGCTTTGCCACTTCAGAGCAGACTTGTAATCCTCTTATCTCATGAACTGTGATATGACACTTTCCCTGTGTGCTATGCAAACAGAGCTGGGCTAAACACTTTATTTGTTGTTGTATGTATTGTTATGTAAACCAAAACAAAATATACAACAACATTATTCCTCCTGACTCTTTTACATTATCAAAGCAACATAATGTAAAATAAGATAAATGTTAGGATTATATTAATATATTAATATATTAGGATAATACTGCACAATTAGTGAGATAACTTCATTAAATTTCAGAAATCCTGTTTTTCATGGATGCCTGGATGTTAAACTTAATCGTAGAGCAGCCACACTGATCATTTTATTAACGATGAAATAATTTAGACATTTTTTAAACTCTCACTGATGCCGCAGTGTTTCTTTGACTTTGGGACCTGAAGCAGAGTTTGGACCCGGACCCAGCCATAGCTGGACTTTTTATGGGCCAATGTGGGGGGGTTCCGTTTTTTTCCAGTAACGGTATAAACACTGAAAGGTGGTGGATTGGCCAGATGCTGGGAGATGTGTAAAAATAACTCAATTGTTTAGTGGTGGCTATTGCGGAGCTTCCACAGATTCAGTAACATTAGCAAGTGGTGGAGGCCAGCAGATGAACTTCAGGTAAGAAGTTATGACCTGCAGTCTGTCTGGGTCAGATATATACCAAGTTTAGGTGGAGTTTATTTTCGTTATGCTGACTTTTTACAGTCAGTTACAATAACTCGTACTGCGTACTAGCTAGCATGACAGAATTTATATACTGCTGGGCGGGTGCTATGATTTTATTGATAGTGAACTTTATTTTATTCATAAGGTTAGTTATTAGAGTTTCCAACCGTCCCATAAAAAACGGAATCATCTCGTATTCAGAGAAAATATTATTAATATATTATTGAGGTGAAAAGGAACACAGTTTGTCCCGGACTTCAGCTACAATGAAAAAGACACAAAGCTGGAGTTATTCTGTGTCTTTGCTGCACAGCTGCTTCTTCTTCTCTCATTCTCTCCCCTCCTTCTCCTGTTGCTACTTCAATCATGAAACTGATCAATGATCAGCTGATCAGCTTTTCTCTCTTGTTTGTTTATCGCCCACTTTGCGCCAGAACGGGGAAACCGGCTAAACAACAGCAGCACGTTTAAGCTTGATGGGTGGCCTGGTGGGCCGGTCTCTAGTTAAAATGCCCGGGCCGATTTTTTGTCCCAGTCCAGCCCTGGACCCAGCTAATGACATCAGACTTAAAGACCGGATAGCAATAGCGCCAGGCGGCCCATAATGTAATTAGTATGCTACAAAAACCCCACAACAAAGGAGGATGTGAAGTCAGTGATATACCTGCTGCTTGGTCTGTGGTTTTTTCTCAAGCTTGGAGTTTTTTGTAGCCTTTCTCCTCGTTGCCAGGTTTTAAAAAAAAAAAGTGGCTGATTGTCACAACTCATTGAGTGACACTGAGTGATCTGCCAGTCAATTGCATGCAGTCTGTGGACGTCACATTATCGAATTGCTTGAAACCCCAGTGGAGTAGATACTAAAAAAGTACCTGTTACAGCTACAATTGCCTAATGTAATGCTAATGCCGCTGTACTTTAACTGATGTTAAAACTAGCTATTTGCTGATTAGGAAAGCATGTTTACGGTTCAAAAGCAAATAAGCAGGTTAACACTACACTCTGCCAGATAACTAAATTATCTTTACTGTCTCTATGTCTGTCTCATTTCCCTCCCTGGGCATCAGACAGTTTTGGTTTTAATGTTTTTTGGGTTTTTTTTTTCGTTGTTTCTTTTTCCTGTCCTGCAGTATCACGGTCTGAATGCTTTGCTGTGCCAAACGCATTTTCTTTCCTAAGAGGAGCGCCTTGGACTCTCTGTAGGATCAACTTTATATCTTTGATTTTATTATTCATATTATTATCTGTGTGGCTTTTATGATGACACAGACAGGGGGTGAACAGCATGAGAACAAAGCAGAGGACAAGAAAGGAAAGGGACAGAAAGGAATAAAGAAAAAAAGGGGGTGCGATGAAACAGGTAGATATGCTGGGTCAAGACAAAGGGAGGTACACAAATGAACATTGCATTTGCTCTTTGTGTGTGTGTGTGTGTGTGTGTGTGTGTGTGTGTGTGTGCGCGCGTGTGTGTGTGTCCGTCCATGTGAAAGAGATGTTAGCACAGGCAGTGGGGGGCAACAACCAGTGAGGAGCAGCAGGGAGGGGAGTACTCTTACAATGTCCCAGAGGGACTAAGGCTCAGTAAACCCCAGAACCAGGCCTAGCCACACACACACACACACACACACACAAACTACGCCATCCTCTGAAGTACTGACGGATTGGTGTCCCCTAGAGCCAGCAGTGTCATCGGGATGTAGTTAAAATCCCTCCAAATCAACAGCCAACCCCAGCCATACTTGCCAACCTTGACACCTCAGAATTAGGGGGACATTCAGATATACATATACAAAAAAAAAATTCAATTTCACAGTGTTTAATTATTTAAAATTATTTATTTAAAGTAAGTAAAATGCCACCGTTGTTACTGTCCCCCAGCCGGGGCTGTCGAAATTCAGATGCTGCATCCACCTGAGGACCCGGACTTCATGGTCTAACTGGACTAGGTCCTCCGAAAGCTGGGTAGGCCGGAAGTGAGTGATTGTACATCACGAGCTCTCTCGGTGGAGGGAAACTCTGCCGCCTGCTCCTTGCTATCTAAATATAACTGGACGCTGGCGTAAATTCTCGACCATCTCACACTTCTGTTTAATCAGTTTTCTGTTTGACGTTTATTCAGCTGTGTGAAAACCCTCCCGAGGGATTAATAAAGTTTTATTTAATCTAATCTGATCTCATAACTTTGATCTCAGCCAAACCGATTTACTCAGGAACAAATAAAACACGGAAAAAAGTCAAACAATCACATTTTAGGTTATCTAAGTGACTTATATATCATGTTTAACCTGAGTAGCGAAAGACCGCGGGGGTTTGAAAATGATGTGCCGGGAGTTCGCTGTTCTCGCCGGCTCAGATATTTGAAGTTTACACAGGTACATTCTCGCCTGAAAATCTGCTAAAAGTTTATTTTGTGACCCAGAAAGAGCAATAAGAGCAATATTAAAACGAAGTAGCTGCCGCCATTGTCGGAAACTGGAATTGGCTGAGCCGCGCTATGAATTCTGGGATATGGTTTTTCAATTTTGTTGTCTGGGTAGAAAATCGGGAGAAATCTGGAAGAATGGTGGCTCCGGGAGATTTTCGGGAGGGGCACTGAAATTCGTGATTCTCCTGGAAAAATCGGGAGGGTTGGCATGTATGACCCCAGCCCCACCCCAGCCCCAGCCCCACCCCAGGAAATTGAGGTGTAAAAAAATCCGCCAGCCCCCCTCCCTACTTATCTGTGTGAAAAGTGGTCTGTTGGATGCGTGTATGGGTGCAGCTCAGTGTATTAGGGGTAAATAGTGAGAGTGACTGTGTGAAAACTAAGCACTATTAAAATTGAGGGGACAGATGCAACACGAGATTGCTGCAGAGGAAAGTATTATTATTACAATTTAATAGGCTTTACTAGACAGTTAAATTAATATTTATGCACATTCTAATACCTTTACAGAGAAATTCTCAAAAGTATTGCTGCATACTTCTGATAACTGAAAGATTTTGGTGGAACAGGGCCAAAACCAGAAATATTTATGTATGGAAACAATGAACATTGAACTCATTAGATGCACGTTTTAGCACCTGCGCCAAATCACAACAAAAGTTTTGCACGTTTTTCTTTCAAAGAATGTTGGTACGTATTCGTCAGTGGCTGTGAAAGAACAAGCAAAGCCACATGTGGCAGGCGAACTGTGAGATGCAAGTTGTGGCTGGCTACTTCTCTGCTGCCGACACCCCGCCAATCCTGTTTACTCAGAATGTACATGATATTTGGTATCGACAGGATATGTAGCTCGTTGACAAGAAGCCTCCGCAGGCTATTTTTAGCTTAAACCGTTAGACAGATTTCAGTTTTCAGCCTTCCTGGATATGGCCTTGATTATTATAAGGCCAAAACTAATTACTCTAAACCTGAACAACTGCAAGTGTGCTTAAGTTAAAAAAAATAATTTCAGTGAATGTCTGAGAGTTAAACTCTTTCATTATTTAATGAGGTTTTCAGACCTTGCGTAAAATGGTGGAGAGAGGAAAAAAGAAAAGACATATATTAGAAATGAGGATGACTATTGTCTGGTTTCTTATGAGGTAGGTATGGGGGACTAAAAAACAATCTTAAGACCCATCACATAACACCCAGTCCACATTGTGTAATGCTGCTTTGTCAGCATTATTTGCTGTATCCCTGTTGCATGTCTTTCAGTGCTAGTACATTGACTCTCCTATCAGAGATATGCTGGCCCCTGACAACTCCCACATTTAACAAACCTGTAGAGTCCTCGTTAGAAGGCTAGAGGGGTGGTAGTCAGGACTGGTTCAATTTGGACAGGAGTGGCTAACTCCAGGCCTCGAGAGTCAGTTAGATGTGTCATTGATCCATCACAGCTGGTTTAAATGACTAAATTACCTTCTCAACATTTCTTGAAGTTCTCCCGAGGCCTGGTAATGAACTAATCATTTGATTCAGGTGTGGTAACCTAGAAGTTTGTGTTTTTCACTTTTTTCTTCTCCCTTTTCATCTTCATTTCTACTCAGTTTGGTTTAGGAACTACATTAATATACGTATGACTGACCTCTCAGTTATGGCATGACAAATATTCATTAGAGCAACTACGTCAAGGGACACATTGTATGTCAATTAGCCACATTAGTAGCTTCGAAAAAGTGATACTTATTTGGATAGTCTGGGGATGAGTGATAAGTGATAAGTTCACTATAAGCTAACTATTTAGTGGCGCAATGCATAAAGGTCAGAAAAAGAGGCATGTGAGGGGAAGATCAGCTGTCTCTGCCACTTTCACTTTGAACAAACATTAAAATGTACCAGGTGACTAAGCAGCACATTTTCTTTTCAAAACAAAAAATCATGATAACCACATTTCTGCAATAGAAATTCTAAATACTATGTATACTATGTATATGAACTGCTGCCGTTAAAAAAACAAAGCGGGAAAAGTTCAGAAACTAAAAATAAAAAACAAGAAAAAAAACCCTTCTGTGGATTCACACCACACAACCACATCACTGCTTAATTTTCCATTCATTGTTCATGCTGCATGTGAAACATCAACCACAACCAAAGAACCATGTATAAATGAATCATTTACAAGTTACTTATTTTTAAGTTTTGCGTAAATTAAATCAACTCAGTGCAAATATTGCACCCTCAGAGAGACACGACTCCATTCTCCTTTTGGTAACTTTATTCTCCTCAGTTCAGGTTTGGAGTTTACAGGCAGCATAGCATATCATCAGCAAAACATTGCTCTCACGTCTCAGACACTGTTTTTTTCCTTTTTTTCTGCGCTTACAGATGACATCACACGTCTGAACTCTGACCTCCTGGAGCTAGTGAACTACAAAAACTAACTAGAAATGTGTCCAAAAATAAAACACAAATAAATAAGAATAGTCTTTAAAGATTTTCCCAACGATTCAGAAAAATGTACATTTTATAACTACTTTTAGAGCGCAACACCAACACTCAGGTAGATCATTGAAACTCTGATCATTAAAAATCTTGTTTGATGATCACAAAGTGAATGTGATGCTGTGCTGCATGAGCCCACCAGTTCCCCACTATGTTTATTTTTAAAATGAACACTAATTGCACATTTTTCTCTTGTTGTAAATGGTTGATGTTACTAAGGTCAAGTCCCTTTCATGACTAGATTACAGAGTAAAAAGTCAAACACAAAGTAAGGCCACATGTAGTCCTGCTATTACTACAAAAACTGTTGCTACAATTTCAGTCTTATTGTCTTATGGAAGTAAACTGAAATCATTTAACTTCCGATGCATTAAGAAGAAGAATTGTAGGCCCAAAATGTTGAATGAGTGGCGGCAGATGCTCTGCTGTCACCTGCTGGTGAGTTGTGAAATTCTTTTCTAATGCCCTTTTCTAATGATTATTTAAGAAAAAAAAATGCTACTACACTACGTTTTGTATAAAGTGGAAATGTTACAAATATTGCATGAAATGCCATACAAATATTCATTTGTCAGTTTATCAATTTAATTGAATGACAAAAATTTTTGGTTGGTGATATAAATCCTAAAATGCTTGTGTTTGACATTTAGAGAATTTAAGGTATTTATTGTTTGCTTATTCTAAGTTCTGTTAATAAAATTATGAACATTTAAGATTTTTGTCATGACGTTTGTTTCTCATCCTCCTCAAATGAAATTCAAGTGGGAAAATTTATAGTAGCTGGGTTACCAGGTAGCTTAAAACAACTGAAATTTACCATCACCTAAATATTACTGAAATTTTTCATAATCAAAATACAGAAAAATCTGTCTATTATTATATTTGGGTAATTGCATTTCAATACATATTCAGCTGACTACAGGTGCAGCTGAGGTTCGAGGTATAATGCCCAACCTCAAGGAAAGGTGGTCAAAGACCATTCTTCTCTGTTTATCCCTCCTTTTGTTCTAGTTTTGCTCTTTGCTACTGTTTTTGTCACTACTGATAACATGAGATGTGCCATTGCCAGAAGGCTTCCTGTATCTCTCAGCAGACTCTCAAGGTAGACAATAAACTGTTACAGAAGGGCAGGAGGAGAGGGCTGTAGAAGGACATCATCCCGGCCACAGGATCAGTATCTGCATGAGTATTTGCCTCTTTGCGCAAGAAAAAACATCACAAACACTGCCAGTCACATAAAATGACCTCCAGCAGACCACATGTGTACATTTTTGGCCAAATTGTAAGAAACAGGCTGCATGGGCTTGGCATGAGATTCCAGCATCTATTAATATGAGCTGTGTTCATAGCCCAATACCATGCAGATAGAAAAGAGCAGGTTAACACATTTTTTTTTAATCAGGGAAAGACTGACAACAAGCAACCTGCTAGTTACTTGCTAGTTAAATACAAAAAAATCACGTTGCTCTATAAATGATCCCTGAAAAAAAAAAAACTTGTAACAGACTTGTAACATTGTAACAACATGCACTTTGGTAATGTGCCTCATTTTGTATAGGCCTTGATGATGTTTAAATAACCTTTTAGGGTTTTCACAGAAACGCCACAGCTATGACAAGTGTAATATTTAAACATCCTTAACATGCTTATGTTGCAAACTCAATCCATTCATTTAAAACACTGTTATACACCTGCAAGGCATATATTGAGTCTGCTGAGCACGAGATAAAGCCTGTGAGTGCATATTTAGGCACATAGTCCCTAAATGTGCCTAAATCCAATAAAGCATGTCTACTGAACCTATTACCCAGGAAATATGCCCCCTTTGTGCTCATATCTAGGTGCTGCGGGCAGACCAACATGTCCCACTCGTCTACTGTGGGCCCACATGGGGCCATCCACACAAGTCAGTAGGGCAGCCCACACCTAGATTTTGACCATTCTGTGGTATGGTGTGGGCCCAGAATTGGCATCACCACATGCCGGCATCATACCCACAGGATGCCCACAATGTAGATCTCGGGTTGCCTACTGGTATCCATGTGACCCACATTTCATGCCAGTACAGTACAGGGCTGCCCACCCAGGTACAAATGTGTAGTACCATTCATTTCACACTGGTACATGAGTCCATAATTTCAAAGAAACAGTGGTCTGCCCAATACAGGTCGCACACAGGAAACCAAGATGGAGGACTCCGAGTGGTAAAACTACTGTGGTATATTAGCAAGATAATGCTACTGAGCTTGAGTCTGGAATACTTACCTTGCAAGTATATTGTGTATTGTTGAGTTCTCTGCTCTGTGAAATGTCCTTTTTTTCTCCTTTATTTAGCTCCTGTTGTTCTTACAATAAAAATTGGGTGTGCCCTTTCGGAAGTAACAGCGCTATGTTTGGTGGAACTAGTGTTTACTTTCAACCTAGTATCACGGCAAAACATGTAACAGACACACCGGTCCACTATGTCCATTTCATGCTTTGCTTCTTCAAATCATGAAAAGTGCATGCAGCAGTTGCAGTAAGCAAAACTGTGCACCTACCCTTGTGCACTTACCCGGAAGGATGATAATGTTGTCGTCATTGCTAAGTGATGTGAGTGCCTTCCTCTCCTCCATGCTGATGTTGGATGCTGGGGGGTCTAAGGGTACATCTTTCACCATCTTACAATGCTGTGATTGCAGCCATTCCCCAACTCTCTGTGAATGGTACTCATGGCCATTGATCAGTGGTCTTTGATCAATGAGCTTTTAATCAGTGGTTGTTGATCAATGGTCATGAGAGTTTGCATATTAATGATCAAGGAACTGGCCTCCCAGCCCATTGTTCCTTCAGTGGGTCTAGTTTCATTATGCAAATGTACTGTTTATAAGGTTGGGGAAACCTGCAGTCAGCTGACACTTGTATGAGTGACGAAACGTTTCTCCCACTGAAAATGCTACGTCCAGATGAACAGAATTTGGGGAATAGAAGGCATTCCTTTCAATAAAGGAAAGAAAATAGAAAAAGTTCCAACAGCTTGTTTTAATTGGTAAAACAATACTAAATGACCCATGTTGTTATGAGTTTTTCAGGCCTCACTGAAGCATATACAGGTATGCTGCCCTCTGCTGGATCTTGACCTTCAGGTGGAGTACTGAAGGGGGGCATCTAGACTTAAGTTCAGAATGAATATTGGGTTAAGGTGATATTTCCTCTCATGTACTCTTCCAGGAGGCCATAAGTCCATGTGATACTTCAGGCAGGGGCAAACATACATGATTGAGGTATTTTAGTGAGCGAAACTTAAATAAAGAATTACTTACTGCAGGTTTAACTTTTTGTTTCTAGGAGATATTCACATAGACAGAGTGTGGAATAAAAAGACTAAAGCTCTATTTTACTTAATGTGATTATAACCATATCACCACTGATTCTAGCTCACCCACAGTTATCTATGTCTCACTGTTTCTAGCTTTTTAGGGCTCCTGTGCAAGATTCTGTTTTGAACCACTAGGGGGAGTTCAATCACTTTGGAAATGCATCAGTTAGTTAGACATTGAGAAAAAAAACAGCTTATATTAAGAATCTTTGAGCCAAGAAATTGAAATGTACAGAAAATTACAAGAAAAGGTGCACAGTGAGGCATAGGGATGGGTATCGTTTAGGTTTTATCCGATACCGGTGCCAAACCGGTACTTTTGAAACGGTGCCGGTGCTTAAACGGTGCTCAAACCGGTGCTTAAAGAATGGAGAACACAAAATTGGTCCAAAAACCTCTCATGTTCAGCTTTTTTTTGTAAAAAGATAACAATGTTAGCCTTTTCTGCAGCTATTGGGCATATATGGTATCACTCTTGGCTGGAAGCAGTGCTTAAACAATGGAAAAAACACAAACTTTGTCCAAAAACCTCTCATGTTTAACTGTTTTCCACTTTTTCTTTGGGATACCTTTTTGGCCAGGGTGAAGGGAGTATCTGCCATCAAACAAGAAGACAGCTGCATGTAACTACGACGGTGTTTGCTAGTTCACCTTACATGCATTAATGTAATAATGTGGTTAATGTGGTGAAGCTACTCACGCAGAGAAGAACGGCTGCTGCTGCCATCATCATCCGTCATCATTTCTGCTACGCTGACAGGGCTAGGGGCCAGGACTCTCTACTGGGGGGATGTTGCTAACTCCGGGTCCAATAACAGGCACCACACCCACAGTAGATGTGCACGGTGTGAGGTCTCGCTGCAAGCTATCAAACACGGCTTATTTCTCGGCTTTAAAAAAACCGCTATGCGTCGCCAGGTGTTTCATCAGATTTGAGGTGTTACCTCCTTTGACAGTATCACAGTATCAGCTTAAAGCACTTGTTGCAGGCTGCTGAGTTTGCATCTTTTGCTGTGAAGTACAGCCAGACTTTTGATCGCTCCGCCTTGGGCATTTTTAATCTGTAGCTCTGCTCTAAAAGAACGTACGTACCTGGCCCCGCCTACTATCCTCGGAAACGTAAAATGATTGGCTAGAATTGGCTCAGGGGGAAAAAAAGCACCGAAATAAAGCACCGAAATGTGCGCTGCTTTTCGGTCTGGTTACTACCGTTTATGTCAGCACGGCACCGGACACCGGTACCCATCCCTAGTGAGGCACCTCTATGCCCATAAATTCAATAGATGGAGCATTTTCCTCAACAATGTTTATTTTAAATTTAGGAAACAAATATCAGGATTGCAATTCAGTGAGTGAAGGTCACTGCAGCATGTGGAGCATAACGTTGATACTGAAATATGTATGTATAAGTTATGTGCAACACTGCATCCTCCTGAGGTTGTGTTTTCCTCTGAAGACTGAAATGTGGTTGTCAATAGACGTCACTCGTTGCACAACAGCACAAGCCACAATGCCTCTATCATGGCAGTTTTGTTCACAGTACTGTCTTCAGTCACCCCTCATTTCTTTATATTTTGCTTCCAAGAAGCCAGACTTTCATGTCCTTTTATGAGCATGTTGTTCTCCAGGTTTTGCAAAGTTTTTCTGATGTGTGGGTATTTTTTTTTGTTTGTGTTTATTTTCTCTGGTTTGCAGTGTTGGGACTAACGCGTTATTAAGTAACGCGTTACAGTAACTACGTTATTATTGTGGTAACGAGCACGGTAACTAGTTATTATGCCAAAACCAGGAACGCGTTACTCGTTACTGGGATTTAGATAGGCTCGTTACTCGTTACTTCGTGTGGTGGATATCGCGGAGCTTCCACAGATTCAGTAACATTAGCAAGTGGTGGAGGCCAGCAGGTGGATGAAGGAAAAGGGAGGCAAGAGGAGAGACCCGAAGCGGCCGCCGGTCCGCGTGTCAGGTGAACTGAACTTCAGGTAAGAAGTTATGACCTGCAGTCTATCGGAGTCAGATATAAACCAAGTTTAGGTGGAGTTTATTTTCGGTATGCTGACATTTTCGTACTGCGTGCTAGCTAGCATGACGGAGTTTCTATACAGCTGGGTGGGTGCTATGTTACTGATGTTGAACTTTATTTTGTTCATACGGTTAATTATTAGAGTTTCCAACCGTCCCGTAAAAAACAGAATCGTCTGGTATTCAGAGAAAATATTTCGCGTTTCGTACTGAGGTGAAAAGGAACACAGTTTGTCCCGGACTTCAGCTACAATGAAAAAGACACAAAGCTGAAGCTGCACAGCTGCCTCTTCTTCTCTCATTCTCTCCCGTTCCTACTTCAATCACGAAACTGATCAATGATCAGCTGATCGGCTTTTCTCTCTTGTTTATTTATCGCCCACTTTGCGCCAGAAAGAGGAAACCAGCGGATGTCGCGTTAAACAACAGCAGCACGTTTAAGCTTGATCAGCTGTTGTTAGAATTTATTTAATATTAATTTCTAGTATCAGCTGATGTTTGCTGGAGCCACAGCTGTAAAGCTGCTGGTCATGATATCGGTTTGGTTATCTGGTGAGAGGGAAACATGAAGATGAAACCAGGAGATGTCCTTACTGAATCATCAGAGCTGAACAGGTGATGGAGAAACAGGTTTACCTTTTAGGTGACATGGATGAGTTGAAGGGAAGTTATGAACTGTTTCTGAGAGACAAATAACACCAGGATCCTTTTCTACGTAGCTGACAGCTGGTAACTGTGCAGGGGCGGGTCTAGCAAAGTGTTGCCAGGGGGCCAGGTAGGGCATTAACAGGGAAAGGGGGGGACAAGGAAATACTTTTCTTTATTATTCTCATTTAAAATGTCTCGCTTTAAAAAAAATAATTATCTGAGTCTTACAACAAACAATTGATAGATTGATACATATATACCATCAGAACAGTGTACATCACTGTCACAACAGTGTTTATTTTCATTCAAAGGCTTTATGATTTTTCCTATAATGGTGGGCCGGTCTCTTGTCAAAATGCCCGGGACGATTTTTTTCTCCCAGTCCAGCTCTGTATGCAGCTCATCTGCAGTCTGGTGTTACCTACATCTTCCTATTCAGAAGACAGAATTTCCAAGTTCTGAGTACAATCAAAAGCACCACGACTGCAGTTTTTGTGTTGGATGTAAAAAGCAGGCTAGAATCATGGCGGCGGTCGACGACGGTCCAGGCGTGGGATTTCTCTCGTGGAAATATGCACATTATTTTTTCCTTTCTATTGGTAGGTGGCACAGTGCACTTGTGGCAAGTAAGCAAGCTAGAAGACTGGCAGTCTGGCTGGGTATCCAGTTACGGAAGCAACACATTAACAAGAGAATTCTGAGTAAAACCAAAGTTACTTTCCCTAGTAACTAGTTACTTTGAAAGTAACGAGTAACTTGAAGTAACTGAGTTACTTTTTTAGAGAAGTAACTAGTAATGTAACTAAGTTACTAATTTAAAGTAACTTACCCAACACTGCTGGTTTGTGGATAACCCAGGTTTCTTCATTTATCCACAAGAAATTAAAAAAAAACTTTGTATTGTTGGCTTTGTGTTTATGCTCAAACACTAAAAGAGAGATCAAACAGTACGCATGTTCTCATGACGGACATAGAGACATAGATTTGTGTCAGTGTGTGGCTCTGTAGCCTACAGTTTACGTAGTTAAATCATATTCGTGTGACAGTGTAGTTCAGCTCACATTATGGAGTGTCCCATATCAGTTTCTCTGGGGCATAATTAAGTAATATACTGGATTACTTTTAAGAATTAAACAGAGTAATGCATTACTTTTTGAATAAAAACCCCATTTTAAGAATAAATATGAAATTTTGAGATTAAAGTCGAAAATCTATTTTAAGAAAAAATTTTAAATACTATTTTGAAAAGAAAGGTGAAAAACAATTGTTGTTTCAAGACAAACTGCCATGTTTGTATACTCACATTGTTCAAAACTCACAACAGTACAGAGTCCATTCTTTTGTGGTTTGTAACAACATATGTTTAGCAGTTGATTCTGTGACTGCGTGTTACTCGTGCTTTTAGACTTAACAGCTGCTTTTGATACTGTGGACCATGATATCCTCATCCTCATAAGCTCTCCATTTGTTTAAGTCCTAACCCTGCTTTTTCTAACTGAGGCAACTGTGTAACTATTCAGGCCAAACACAACCTTGAAACATGAACACATGCTTTTATATACAATATTTATCTTGTGCGAGCAAGCAAGAGGACTTTACTCCAGTTTTAGCTTCCCTTTCACTGGCTTCCAGTTCATTTACGAATCCATTTGTCTTTAAGTATCTTAATGGTTGTGCCCCATTTTACCTCTCTAATCCTGACAGAATATCTTCATTAAGGTGATTAAAAGAATCCGTCTTACAAAAGAATCTGTCTTTGTCATTGTAATTTCCTTTTTCATCTACACAGAGGAATGGCATCTGCATCAACCTTAAATCTGCCTTTTACTGGCCCTCTCTGATGCCAGAGTATATGGTGCTCTCTGGTGACTCCTTCTTACTCTTCCATCTTGAAGATTTTCTTGAGGGGAAATCCAGAGCCACATAGTTTAGTCCTACATCTTCACCTTCCTGTAAATTATTAACAAAAATATAAAAAATTGAAAATAATAAATACACATACAGCACATAAACACACAAAGAGAGAACATCGCATAGCCATTGTTTGTTTGTTTCTCCTCAGATGGCAGTCTAACATAAGATGACTTCATGTTTCAGCGTAATGGCAACTGCAAGTGTTTCAAAGCGAGTCACAAATTACCATCATGAAAACACATATCTAATGTACATATATTACACTAAAGTGTGACCTAATCAAACATGTCATCATTTACAATAAAGGACTTCTAGGAGGATATCAGATGCAACTGATTACTACTGATTACTGATTACATTTGACATCTAGGTTTCAGGGCAAATGTAGTTTTTTGATCTTTGCTGTCTGTACTTTCTTGTATTTCACAACATCAAAATGCTTCCTGTTTCCTATACAAAATGTTTAGCTTACTCGTTTTGTGTTTCAACCTTAACCTCCTAGGACCTGGCGTCCACATATGTGGACATCACATTTTGGGTTATTTAGACCAAAATACTCAATTGTGCTCTACAGGGGCCTGATATCCACTGACGAGGACATTATACTGCTACTGTTCTATTGAAATTTCAAATGAATATCCTCATATGTGGCTCTTATTTTTCTTAGAAACAAAAATCAGGTAAAAAAAAAAAAAAGATCTGGTAATTCTTTGTTTTTACATTCACCAGGTCCCAATCAGCCCAAATATCAAAGAGAAATTAAAAATGCATGCCGTGGAAGAGTTCGGGTCTTAGGAGGTTAAAAATAAGAAGTCACTTTGTCATCAATAGTGCAGAATATCAATATTATGATGAAAGTCTAGTCATGTATTTTGTAATAGATAGATAGCTATAAATATAATGTGTGTGTGTGTGTGTGTGTGTGTGTGTGTGTGTGTGTACCTCGTTGCTCATTTGATCCCTGGATGATTTGTCCTGTTCAACATCAGTAAAGACTTCTACTTTTCCTGTTTATAAAAAGAAGACATTAACAGTGAAAAAAAATATTTATTTTAAGTGCTTGTCTGGTCAGAATCAAAAACCAATCTCGTTTGAGATTATAGAAATACTTTATAAGGCCTCCATTTGCTCTCGCAGCAGCTTTAGTTCATTGTGCTATATACAGGATGAAAATATCGCATCCGGAAATCTGGATCTATTAGATTAAAATCTGTCTACTGAAACCAGTTTGAAACCACTTCTGCTTCACTGTCTGCATTTGTCACTTCATCTATTAAGTAGCAATTTGAGCTGTAGTAAAGTAGGGATATAATTATGTGCTACGAACGATAGATAGATCCATGTACTTAGCAAATAATCCTGACCCTTTTCATGCCTCAGAAGTAACTGAAATGCATCACTTCATGTATAATTGGTGAGCATTTTGCCTCTGCCAATTTTTGTTTTTGTTTATTTCTGTATATTAATTTCTATAACAACTGTGATGGAAATGCTAAAAAAAAATGTTTGTTAATTTTGTTAAAAATGACAGATCGCTTTAAGATAATAAATAATCATTTATCAAAAAATCTATTTGTCAAATCTGTTTATATAGTAAAAGACAAAAAATGATGAAAGGGTCAATCTGAAAATCTCAATTAGTGTAATGTACTGACAATGTAATACTTTTCATAACCAAAGTTAGCAAATATTTACCAGTGTAAAAAAAACAAAACAAAACAAAAAACACGCCAATAATTAATTAAACCCAAATATTTTAAAAGACTGGGATGACAGCTTTGTTTTTATGGGTATGATTCACAAATTTTGTGAAATGAAAACGCAAATAAATGACAAGCTCTGAGCTGTACAAATGGCAGTCAGGAAAAAAGGCGATATCATCATTACTGCCAGGTAGCTATCCAACAAGGCACCATTTTAACAATATTTGAAGTGATCCTTTGGTATAAATAATTCCTAGTATTTGTATTCACTTTTAATGTTTTACCTTGTTATTGGTTCTGCATTTAATTGATTTTTCTTAATATTGTCTTCTGGCCACATGTGAGCAGATGAATCAATAGCTAATGCGACAATTGTAACAGTTGAGATGACCGTGGTTCAGGGGGTTGGGAAGCTCATCTTGTAACCAGAAAGTTACTGGTTCGACCCCCTGCTCTGTCTGTCTTGGTTGTTGTGTCCTTGGTTAGGACACTTCACCTACTGGTGTTGGCCAGAGGGGCCGATGGCGCGATATGGCGCTTCTGTCAGTCTGCCCCAGGGCAGCTGTGGCTACAACTGTAGCTTGTCACCACCAGTGTGTGAATGTGAGAGTGAATGAATAGTGGAATTGTAAAGCGCTTCGAGGGTCTCGAAAAGCGTTATATAAATGCAATCCATTATTATTAATATCGACCATACTGAGTCCCACTCCTATCAGCTAAGAACAGGAAACTAAGGTTACAGTTTAGTAAAAAGTAAAATAAGGAAACTTTGTATTCATATTAATTATTAATAATTAGCTGTTATTAATAATTATTAATTATGAATATGTATAATAATTTTTAATATTAATTATATGTACACAGTATGTTATAAATGTGATTAATTTACCTTTGCGGTGTTCACGAGGTTGGATTTTTTTTCTGGTGAGAATCAGTGCAAAATTCATAAGCACAGAGCAGGTCAGCAGTGCCCCAAGCACAGTAATGAGAGGGAACTCCTCTGGAATGAGAAAACATCCCAGCAGACAATTAACATTCTAATTCTATAATAGTATAATACTGTACATTACTCACTCAGTTAATTCACAGTAATAACATTTCATATAGATGGTTTAAATTAACTCCATCTTCAAGGTATGCAGTATTTCAGTAAAAAAAAATAAATGTCATAAAAGTTTGTATGTTAATTTTTTATGCATCCAGTAACAGTTTACTTACCAATGGTAGCCAATGGTCAAAGTATTAAAGTATTAAAGGCCTGAGAATATCTCTTGCTTATTCATGCACAAATTATTAGGAATTAATGCAGCAAAAAGTACTACAGATAAATCAAGATGTTAATAATACTTTAAAAACATACCTATCTCCACTTTAGTTCCTTTACCAAACAGGATCTCTCCACATGTCACCACAGCACAGTAGTACGTCCCAGCATCAGATGAGTTTGTTATAGTTTTGGACAGACTGTAGTCACATTTCCCGTCCTCTTTATTTCTGATACTGCCATGGTAAATGATGCCTGGATAGGATTCTGATGCACCTTTAAACCAGTGCACTTTGTCTTCATCTGGACACTGATCTGGGTCATTTTTGTTCTCAGAGAAGAGTGAACACTGCAGAGTCATTGTATCACCCAGATGGACTGAATTCCCATCTGAAGTTTGTTTTACTGTGGAAAATTTATGCTGCGTTTTAGGATCTGTAGTAATTAGAAAAAGACATGAAACTGTATCCATTGTAGTTGTTTAGGTTTTGACACACCCTTATCAAAGACAACCAAATGAATATACTTTACCATTCACTGCCAAAATTGTGCCATTTTTAAATGTCATATTGAATGATGATCCTGCTTGACAGAAGTATGTTGCTTCATCTTCTTTGCTTACATTTCTTATGATAAGAGAAAGCACAGTACCCACTTTTGTGGCATTGAATCTTGAGTTGTTAATTTTTAATAATATTTTGTCAAAACTTCCTTCAGTAACTGTTTGAAACATATATCCATAATTCAGCTTATACCAGTAAGACAACCCTGGCTCAGAGAGGTCACATGTCAGAGTCACATTATCTCCAAGTTTAGCCACAGTTAAAGAGATCTGCTGAGGAACCTCATTCATTTCAGTCACAGCTAAAGAAGAGAGACAAACAGTAATAGTTAGAATGTAGAATATTACAAAGCCTAATATATATATATATATATATATATATATTTTTTTTTTTTTACAATGATACGTCTGACAGAGCAGAAGAAGTAAACTCACACAATGTACTTAGAAGAATCAAAGAAACCAGTCTTCTGATCATTGTGGTACCTCAGCCTTCTCTTGCACAACTGATGTCTACCCACTCAAAGGAAGATTTTGTGACAAGCTGATTATGGTTTACAAAGTCAACATCATAGTGATTGGCTGACACAAAAAAATGCACTTCCTGTAAAATTTACCAAGCCATTTACAGTGAGTCTAGATGCTAATCATCATGTGTAATGTTAAATTTGTCTTTTTAATCACATGATGCTAAATATGGTTCATGTTTAGCACAACTCCATCACTATATAAAAAAATATTTTAAAAAAGTCAAATAGCTGTAGTTGTTTTTGTATTAATCTTGTATAATTAAGGTAAACCAATAATTAATTTATACTTTTATAGAAAGCCTTTTTTATACTAAAAGCTGGTGATAGGACAAAGAACATTATTCAACACAGTGCTTTTACTAACATAAATATAAAAGTAAATACTTTAGTAAAATAATTACATTGTTATATGTTGGTACATTTCATTTAAAATTGTAATGCAATTCAAAAATGTGATTATCCTTTACTTCACTCAGTCTGCTAGTTTCTATCTACCTTTTATCTTCAAATTATTAAATTTGATTGTTTTGTAAATTTAAATATGAAAAAAATGGTGAAGTTAAAATTAGGTCATTGTGTTCATTGTCTTGAATACTTTCACAACTGCTAAAAGAAGCATCTTCTAATTTTGATATTGATAAAATAACACTTTATTCTAAAGCTATTTTCTGTTTACACTGTGCATCTTTTGATCAAAGTGCCTCAAATAGACTCAAAATAAATTCAGTGTCATTTAAAACCAAAAGCTCTTACTGGCTAAACTTAGCTAAACACTGTCAAACATCAATGAGAAGAGGAAACACTATTATTTTTTTTCGGTTTGTTCGTTTTTTATGACATGACATTGAAGGCAAGTACTTACAGCAGAAGAAGATGCAGCTTTCTGAGTAATTTTCTGCAAGGTGAGAAATAATGAGGGAAAATATGGCCACAACAGACACATACTGATTGTCTTGATAAAAACTGACTGGAAGAAGTATATGCTGTGTCCTACAAATCAGATTTTTTTAATTAGTGCTACATATTTTCCAAGTTACTGTGTCCTGTTATCGATAGATTTTTTTCAATGCATAGCTGAAATTGTGTGATTCTGACAGTAAAGCCTGGGTTTTCTCTCTGTGACAGAAAAATTTTGCATTCCTCTCACGAAGCAATTCAGTACAACAGATTTCTGAGGCTTTACTTTTTGTTTCCATGGTGATAAAAAATGCGTAAGAAAAGTTTATCTGGTCTATATTTTTTGTTTCTCTGGCGGTCTTGTTTCATGTAAAACATGAAATAGTGATTTATATTCCATTGCTCTTAAAATGACTTTTCATCAAAATGTATGTAATTTGGATGAATGTTCATGACTCAAAGTTGCCTGCAGAGCCTTTTATCTTTGGTACACTTTCCATATTTTCAAGACCTCTGTTGTAACTTAAGTATTTTTGTCTGTAAGATGAGTTAGTGCTTATTTTTTACAAGATAAATATGAGGATGTGGTATCCACTTTAAATATATGAGGATTTAATAATAATAAAATAATATAAATATTCCTCGGTACAGTGCAGTGAGGAATGCCCAGACCTCTACATTGGAGAGACCAAACAGCCACTTCACAAGCGCATGGCACAACATAGAAGAGCTACCTCCACAGGACAAGACTCAGCAGTCCATCTGCATCTTAAGGATAAAGGTCACTCTTTTGAGGATGCCAATGTTCACATATTGGACAGAGAGGACAGATGGTTTGAAAGAGGAGTGAAAGAGGCCATCTATGTCCACTGTGAGCGACCATCTTTGAACAGAGGCGGTGGTTTACGACACCAACTGTCTGCCATCTATAATCCAGTTTTGAGTTCCCTCCCCAGACGCCTTAACGCCCACTCACATCCTGGGCCATCTGACCTCAGGAATTCACATGACAAGGTGGGGCCAGGTTTCACAATGGGCTCACCCGAAACCCTGGCTGATTAGGTCCCACACCCGCTTTCACACCTTGGCGCATGTGATTAGAGGATCACCAGGGGGTCCTTTGTCCCTCATTGGGGGGATACTCCCACTGGGTTTAAATCTGGGACTCTCGGCCATTTGACCTTAGAACTGAAGAAGCTTCTCGGATGAGAGGTGAAACGTCTTCAAGCAACTTAAAGAAGTCCAGACGCTTTTCTTTGCAAACTCCTTCGACAATATAAATAATAATGATAATAACAAAGAGAATAAAGAAAAATTAAAGGTACAGTTGTTGATGTAGAAAATAAACATAAAACTAATGTATAATGTATAGATCTTGAAGAGAATTTCCATCAGGCGTCAGTGATATAAATTAATTCTAATTACACACCAAACTGTAGTTCTTCTTTAAATACATATATACTCATCAACCATAATATTACTTTTAAATTTCAATGAGACTTTTCACCTGGATAAATAAAGTATAATAAAAAACATCTTATTTCCAAGAGAGGCCTGGCCAATAGGGCAGCAAAAGTTAAAAATAAAAATAAAACAGTAATAACATAAACATTAAAAAACATTATATCAAGTTACTATATTCAGCACAAACAAGTGAGCACAAACTTGTGAATAATACTCAGTAGCAGATCATTAAGAGCAACATTAAAAATAGTCACCAACAGTCACAGTGACCAAAAGAGTTTGAAGTCAGGAAAGACCCAGAACGCGCCATATTACCAGTAAAACATGTTTATTTATATATGTTTGTTGGCTTTCTCACAGCCCAACTCCCAGTCCCAGTATCACTGAAATAAAAAGAGCATGATTAATATATTTGGCTCCGCTGCCCTGTCAGTCTTCCGGGCGCTGTACCTCCATCACCCCTCCTGCGCAGTGGAACCACAGACCACACTCTGGGCCTGTACTTGTGCGTACTTGCGTTCTTGTGTACTCGTGATACGTCATCAGTCGGAGACCAAGTACGGTTCCAATTCAAAGTACGCATCAAGCCGAGAACGTGAAAAATTCCCGGATGTGTTCTGCCTCTGCCCGTTTTATCGAGCATGCATTGGTGGTGACTTGTGTGTAATTCATACAGCTAAATATCCCAGAATGCATTTCGTCCAAAACCCAAGCGCAGCAATGGCGGAGGAGCGCAGCTAAAAACTTTTAAATATTACTCTTTCTGGGTCACAAAATAAACTTTTAAGTTATTTTCAAGCGAGAATGTAGCTGTGTAAGCTTCAAATATCTACTCGATTTATCAAGATATCATATATTTCCAAATGTGCTCCGACGTTTTCGGAGATGCCTGTTACCCACCAGCTCCATAGTAGACCAGGAGGTCGAGGATCACTAGAGCCGGTGAGAACAGCGGACTCCCAGCGCATTGTTTTCACCCCCCCCCGCGGTCTTTTCGCTACTCAGGTTAAGCATGATATAGAAGTCTCTTAGATAACTTGAAATGTTAATGTCTGGTTTATTTCAGTGTTTTATTTGTTACTGAGTAAATTGGTTTGGCTGAGATATATTTCAATATTTCAATACATGGAGATTCTGAAGGCTGCTTCAAAATGATCAGATTATAGTTTAAATATTTGTTCAGTTCTCTTCCAAATCCCAGCAGCTGTCTATTGTAATTTTTGAGTGTCCACTAAAATAAAAACAAAAAACATCACCTATTTGTTTTTATTAAGGCCGACATGTACACTATTGTTATTAATAGAGATTTCGCTACTGAGGTTAAACATGATATACAAGTCACTTAGATCATGTCTAAATGTTCATGTTTGGTTTATTTCACTGTTTTATTTGTTCCTGAGTAAATCAGTTTGGCTGAGATTAAAGTTAAGCTTCATAACATATTAATCACAGTTAAAATAAGAGGGGATGGCAGTAAAAACTCCGGACCTGTGACACCATCAAGTATGCTGGTGTTCCAATTGTACAAATCGCGAGTCCATGCTCGGGTTCTCGACAAGTCCGGACTCGCCGAGAATGCGAGTACGGACTTGCGTACTTTAGAATTGAGAAAGGGCCTCTATCACATACATCTCCCACCCGACTGAGGCATATTTGCCAACCTTGAGACCTCAGAATTAGGGTAGACATTCAAAACGGCTGTTGGGGGGTGGTGTACATATACATATGTATACAAAAAAAATTTAATTTTACAGTGTTTATTTATAAGATAAAATAATTTAAATGTCACTGTTATTATTGTCCAGCCGGAAACAGCAGGGCTGCCCAAATTCAGAGTCTGCATCCACCTGAAGACCCGGCTTTCGCGGTCTAAGTTGCACAGGTCCTCCGAAAGCCAGGTAGGCCGGAAATCAGCAACTTTGAAATTGGACAGTCTAGCTTTCAGAATTACGTCACGAGCTCTCTCGGTGGAGTGAAACTCTGCCGTCTACTCCTTACTGTCTAAAATATAACCAGATGCTGGCGTAAATTTTCAACCATCTCGCACTTCTGTTTAATCAGTTTTCCGGTTGACGTTTATTCAGCTGTGTGAAAACCCCGGAGGAACCCTCCCGAGGGATTGATAAAGTTTTATTTAATCTAATCTAAACCAATAACTTTAATGTCAGCCAAACTGATTTACTCACGATCAAATAAAACACCAAAAAAGGCCAAACAATAACATGTTTAAGTTATTTAAGTGACTTATATATCATGTTTAACCTGAGTAGCGAAAGACTGCCGGGGTTTGAAAATGATCTGCTGGGAGTTTGCTTTTTTCCCTGGCTCAGATATTTGAAGTTTACACAGCTACATTCTCGCCTGAAAATATGTTAAAAGTTTATTTTGTGACACAGAAAGAGTAATAAGAGCAATATTAAAACGAAGTAGCTGCTGCCATTGTCGGAAACTGGAATTGGCTGGGCCAATCAGGGATATGGTTTTTCAATTTTGTTGTCCGGGTGGAAAATCGGGAGAAATTCGGGAGAATGGTGGCTCCGGGAGATTTTCGGGCAACTGTGAAATTGGACTGTCAAGCCTTCAGAATTACATCACGAGCTCTCTTGGTGGAGTGAAACTCAGCCGTCTGCTCCTTGGTATCTACAATATAACCGGACGCTGGCATAAATTCTTGACCATCTCACACTTCTGTTTAATCAGTTTTCTGTTTGACGTTTATTCAGCTGTGTGAAAACCCTGGAGGAAGGATTAATAAAGTTTTATTTAATCTAATCCAGTCTTTCTCAAATGGTGGTACCCGTACCACTAGTAGTACTTGGGCTCTCTTTGGTGGTACATGGGAAATCTCCAATTCTTTTTTATGATTAAATAATATACCACTGGGGAGGTATTCAAATGCGACACAAGAGTTCCTGAGGCTCTTCTGGGAGCCGGAGTAAACCAGAAAACATCTCCCCAAGCGTGAGTCCTCTATGAAGAAAAGCCTTTCCTTATCGCTAGCGATCACGGCCACTACAGAGCACCGGCGGCCTCATTTCCCTGGGTCTTAAAACTGCAAAGGCACCACGGCGCTGTCACGCTGATGGTAAAAACACTGCGGTGCCGCTATCCCAGCCACTATCGATGAATTGGAGGCTCCTGGGAGAATCAGTGGGGGCGCGGGAGATACCGTCGGTGAGTCGGGAACTATCGTCCAGTTGCCGAAGATCCTGGTAGCCAGGAGAATGCGATCTGCTTCTTATGCGAGATGGTGGTAATACTTTGCAGCCAGCACAAGAGACATGGAGACATGCCAAAATCTTTCCTGCACGTAATCCTGTGTCCAATTATTGGCATGCAGGTGCCAAAGTATTCTAGTATCAAAGTGTGTTTTTAAAAAATGAAACATAAAAAGCCCAGAAATATTGAAAACACTTTATAAATATTGTAACAGTGCAATCTGATCATGACCTGACCTACTAAGACTTTATGTATGTTTATGTGTGGAAGCAGTGATCATTATAAGCTATCACATTGGCGGTGCACAGGCAGCTGTGTAAAAATAGTTTGACTGAATCAGCAGGAGTCCTGTACTTTTTCATTTTCAAATATTGCAGTATATGCCAGTATCAGTGTTTGTGAAAAAACAAGCAAAGCCACATGTGAACTGCAAGATGCAAGCTGTGACTGGCTACTTCTGTGCTTCCCACACCCCAATAAGCCTGTTCACTCAGAATGCATATGCATCTGGGCATCAACAGGACATGAATCTAGTTCACAAGAACTTGCCGCAGGCTATTTTTAGCTGAAGCTGTTGATAGTTTGTAGACCTTCCTTCCTGAATATGGCCTCATTTTGTTTCAATTAATATAACATTGTACAAAAATGACTCTTTAGGCACACAACTACAACAAAGGTTAGTAGTTGTGTGCCTAAAGTCAAAGTTAAAAAATAATTCTCTGTTGAGGGAAAGTTTTTGTGATTCATGAGGTTAAATATGTTATATTTAGATTTGTGTGATTAAATCTTTTTTTTTTTTTTTGGCCTGTCCTGTTTGGCTCTTTTGCCATCAGAATTATTGTCTAAAGGCGAAGAAAGATGCCCAACGGATTTACTTTACCAAATGGACCATCCCAGCCTTGCTGTAATGGTCTATTTGATTCACCTTTTATTGTTTATTTTATTTTATTTTCACTTGCTAAATACGGGACAGACTTGACTGGGGAAAAGAAAGGGGAGAAAGAAAAAGAGCGGGGAAGAGGGATGGGGAAAAAGAGCAAAAAACAAAAACCAACAAAATAAGCAGACAAAAAATACATATATCGATCACCTGGATCACCTGTTGAGAAAGAAAAAAGAGAAAACAAGCAGAAGAAAAAAAAAGAGCAACATAATAAACAACATCATGATGATCTATGTGAATATAACAGTAAATACTAAATATTAAACATTATTGTGCAGCACGTAAGATCGACAGCGCACAGTGTGCTTTGAGGTAGGAGCCAAAAAGGGTGTAGTTTGTGTGTGTAAGCACCCGTGTGTACACCTGTGAGCATGGACGCGCTTGTATTTAAAAGGTTCCTTCATGTAATGATCTGTTAGAAGGTGTGGGGGGCCACAGCCCCGTCCTCCAGGGCATGAAGCAGGTATGGAGGCGATCAAGACTCCAGACATCCAGAGGCCCCCAGAACACAAGAGACCAAGGAAGACCAACAGAAAGAGCTGAGGAGAGTCCCAGATGAGGGGTCACTCAGCAGCCGTGGAGCAGAAGCCAGGGGGGTTGCAGTGACGTGCCCGTGAGCTCCACCGGCAGCCATCTGTGCCAGAGTGACTGAGCCCAGGCCGAGAGGCTGAGGGCACCCCATCCCCAAAGTGGCCCGAGCGAGCCATAGGCTCCAGGCCCCGACAAGCAGCCACCAAGAGTGAGCCGGTGTGTACCCGGACGCCCATCCCCGGACACAAAGAACCACCAACGCACCGATGTCTGAGGGCGTCTGCCACTGGCAGGGGAAGTGGTGTGGGGGGATAGCCCTCCATACCTTGGAGGGCCTGAGATGTCCCTAGAGAGGTGGCGTCTGATACTCAACCTGACACATAGACATACAGGCACACACAGATACAAACATCCATTCCCACTCTCATGCTCTCGGAGGGAGGTTTGGAGTCCCCCCCCCCCCCCCCCCCGTTCTCTGCAGCCTGCAATTTAAACTTACCACAAACGGCCTTGAGGTCCTTAGACTCTTGACTTTGATAAGCAAAAAACTTCTTTTTAAAAGAGAGGCTTTTAACCCAGATTATTGTAAGCAAATACCACAATGTGGAGGATAGTGCAATCACATTTCTTTCTTTGTAGAAACAACAAAGGAAATCACATTGCTAAAAGAAAATTCTCATAGACCAACTTTTATTTCAGAAGTGAATTGTATGCACACTATTTCTGATATCTGCTAGTGTTAAAAAAAAAAAACCTAGACTGTGGGTTCGAAATGTTAGCACCCCACACAGAAACTAAAAAACTGACATCTCATGTGGATTGCACAAACACATTGTTGAATTTTTTCACAATTAATAGGACTAAAAACACTACTGTAAAAATTAAAGTGGATCCATAAAAGGAATATTGGTTACGTTCATTTGCTGTTGTCTAATAGGAGAATATGTTGGCCCAACATATTCTACAAGTGATGACAAACACTCAAATCTTATCTTGTAACTAATGAAATTCTCCCCTGCTAATATATGCCATGGCTAGTCTTTTACTGAATACAACTTTGTTAAAGTTGAACTGAGCCAACATGTGATTAGCTACCGGGCCCCAGCTAGTCCTTTCCATGTGCACTGTGGCCATTTTGGTCCCTGACTTTTAATACATTCTGTCATATCTCAGGAACTTGAAACATTTCCTTATCAGAGATTATGGTCCTCTCATTATTACCTCATCAGTATTCTGATGAGACAGAGAATTCTAAATGCAAAATACCACCAAAAAAGTGAAACTTCTGAGGTAAAGCCTTGAATAGAATGAGAACAAGGTGAGAATTCTGACAAGAAAATCAGAATTCTGAGGTCACAGTGAGAATTCTGTTTATCACTATTCTAAAGATAACGTGAGAATTGTTAAAGCAGACAGAATTCTGACTGTATCATTAGAAAGAGTCAACACTGAAAATATAGGGAAAGTGTCATGATTTGTGGAGGCAGCTCATTTGTTTTACTTTTTATGTGAGAAAACAAGCACAGACCACAGGAGACAAAGTGAGATTAACTGAGGGCATGCCGTTTATTAAGGGAAATTTACAAACTGGAAAAAGCCAAGATAACAAAACTAAACTGAGAAACACCTAAACTGGGAAGAACTAATAAATATACACAAAACCCAGATCACTAGAAAATCGTGGAAACAAGGAATCTCAGGAGGAGCACGGGAAGAACACAGACACATCAGGGGAAAACTCACACAATATATACAGAAAGGAGGTGATCGGAAAGGTGGAAACACATATGGAAATAGCTGGGACAAATTAAGGGTGAGGAGACCAAGGGAAGAAAAACCAAACACATTTAACACGGAACACAAGACTGTCAAAATAAAACAGGAAACACAGAGACGTTGTGACACATAGACTTGACACAGCCTCAGGGGTAAACGGAGTCAAAAGATGAATCACAGAGACACTGCTAAAAGGGCACAGGGAGAGAGAAAGGTACACAGAGAGAATACAAATATGGAGACGAGACACACACATAAACAAAGGGAGGCAGGAGCGGTCCTAGCCTGTTTGGTAGGTAGATAGATAGATCTATCCAGATTTTTCCATCTATCTATAGCGTCATTTGCTTGTTTATTACACACCAGTCTACCGTTGTGTCAAGAAAGCCTAGTTTCTGCTTTTCAATATAGAAGAAATTTAAACTTTTACAACATATGCCAAATTGCAAAATGCTTAGCTGTGTCTCGAATAAAAGTCTGGAAATTTGCTCTGCTTCACTTCATCAGCATCAATGTTCATATTCTGATTAATGTTTTTTTTTTCAGTTTTTGATCTACTGCAGAATATTTTAAGGGAGTTAAAAATATAGATATGTACTGATAAATTATCAGAATTATATTGTTTCTGACTGTCTGAGTAAAAATTTGATAAATCGAATCTAGACCTTGTGAATCACAATCAAGTCAGTTATAGAAATCAGTGACGATATCCAGCCATAACGGAACAGCTGAGACGCATTTTCTCAAAACACCACGTCTGTGGCTTTCAAACACCAAAGCACACACTTTCTGAAAGTGCTATAACTAATCCTGAATAGAATTTAAAATCCTGCTCCTAACAAAGAAAGTTGATCAGGCCCCATCTTAGCTTAATCTCTCAATTTAAGATCTATTCAAGAAGTGTGTGATTATGTTAAACTTTTTGGCATCATTGTGAGATTGTTAGGTATTGATAAATAAAAAAGTGTGTTGTACAGTTCTTTCCATGCCTTTTGATATGAGATATTACACAATATGATGTTTCGACATTTTTTTTCAAGATCAAATTTGACCTTTTTTATGTATCCCCAAAAGTTGATTCTGTTCATCTGGACGTAGGGTTTTCAGTGGGAGAAACGTTTCGTCACTCATCCAAGTGACTTCTTCAGTCTCAGCTGACTACAGGTCACTGTCTTATAAACAGCACATTTGCATACAGACTGAAACCAGCCCACTGAAGGAACAATGGGTTGGGAGGTCAGTTCCTTCATCATAATTATGCAAACTCTCATGAACATTGATCAACAACCACTGATCAAGGCCCACTGATCAAAGACCACTGATCAATGGCCATGAGTACCATTCACAGAGAGTTGACATTCCAACACAGAGCGAACACCATCCCCACAGACACAGCGGACAGGGAAGCAGAAGAACATCAAATCAAGAAGCCCCTGAGTAAATGTGGTTATCCCAGCTGGACTTTTGTCAAAGCTGGGAAGGTGCCAAAAGAAAGTTCCAGCCGATTCAAGAGAGAAGGACAACTGCTGACAAAGCAAAAACCTTTAGTGATCCCGTATGGGTCAGGAGTATCGGAACAGTTGAGACGCATTTTTTCTAAACACCGGGTCTCTGTGGCTTTTAAACGCCAAAAGACACTGCGCCAAAAATTGGTCCACCCCAAGGATCGTGTCCCCCAACATAAACAGAGTAACATAGTGTACGCTGTTAAGTGCCAGGAGGATTGCCAGGATTTATACATCGGGGAAACCAAACAACCTCTGGCGAAGCAGATGGCACAACACAGAAGAGCTACCTCATCAGGCCAGGACTCTGCAGTCTATTTACACCTACAGGCCAGTGGACACTCTTTCAATGATGAGGATGTACACATCTTGCACAGGGAGGAAGGCTGGTTTGAGGGCGGAGTCAAGGAGGCCATTTACGTGAAAAGGGAAAGACCATCTCTGAATCAAGGAGGGGGTCTAAGGGTACATCTTTCACCATCTTACAATGCTGTGATTGCAGCCATTCCCCAGCTCTCTGTGAATGGTACTTGTTCTGGCTCCTTAAGAGTCGCCCCACATGTTATGTGGTGTTATATGAGTTCATGCAATCTTTATTTGTTTCTGGGCCACTGTTCATTTTATTTTGACATCCTTCGAAAAGGGCTATCTCTCACTACTTCCTGTCTAATGGGAGAAGGACAGTTAGCTACTCCTGTGCCTGCCTATGCTACCTCTTAAGCCATCACAGTCTGTAAATTGGCAGTAATGTTGTGTTTTACCAGTGTGTGTTTGGCACTAACTGCTGTGAGTTGCTTGTGATAGTTTGAGCAAGTGAATTCACCTAATGATGTGCTTCATTTGATATTAGGCTAGACGCTAAGTAGCACTATCTAACTGCAAATGTTAACTTTGTTAGCTTGTTTAGTTCTGCTTTGCTTTGCAAAGTAACGGGTCATATCATCTTCTGGTTGTAACAAATATCCTGCTCACACGGGATATTTTGTGTTTTGTTTACAGTTTTGCCATTCATCCTTTCATGTATTTCAAAAAGCCATGCTATGCATCCAATTGAATAAATCTGCCAGAAAGGAACAACAGTGTGTTTTTTTCTACATGAGATGATGGTTATCTATCTGCCTAGTTAAGTGAAAGGGCAGAATAGTACTAAAACTAAAAAATAAAAATGTCTGTGCAGAATAGTACTCATGGCCATTAATCAGTGGTCTTTGATCAGTGGCTGTTGATGAATGGTCATGAGAATTTGCATAATTCTGATGAAGCAACTGACCTCCCAGCCCATTGTTCCTTCAGTGGGCTGGTTTCAGTCATTATGCAAACGTACTGTTTATAAGATTGGAGAAACCTGCAGTCAGCTGAGACTGAAGAAGTCACTTGGATGAGTGATGAAACGTTTCTTCCACTGAAAACGCTACGTCCAGATAAACAGAATCAACTTTTGGGGATACATAAAAAAGGTCAAATTTGATCTTGAAAAAAAATGTCAAAACATCATATTGTGTAATATCTCATATCAAAAGGCATGGAAAGAACTGTACAACACACAACGTTTCTTCCACTGAAAACGCTACGTCCAGATAAACAGAATCAACTTTTGGAGATTTACTTACCTGAATAATTGAGCATGCATCAAGACCTTTTTTATGTAAGATAAGATAAGATAAGATAAGATAAGATAACCTTTATTAGTCCCACATGTGGGACTAATAAAGTAGTTAAATATTTTTAATTTATCTGACCATGCCATTCAGTTTCAAGTTGTAAATAAGTAATATACTACATTACGTTTAAGAAAAATAACCAGTAATGTGTAATGCATCACTTTTTTGAATAACAAACCCAATGGTGGATACAATCAATATGTTTTATTTCTATTATTTTTTATAAATGTATTTCCACAGTGAGCAGATAAGCATGATGCTATTTAGCTTTAGGTATAACAAGCAAAAGAGTAAGAGGTTACAAGACCATAAAGTACAAACATGCTATATAAAGACTAAAAAACATCTTTTTGCACAGCTACCAGTCTGCCACACAATAAACATACATTGCATATATATGGTAACAACTCTACCTATTTAATCAGTCTAGAGTACATGAACAAGAATCCTGGCAAAAAATCTTCATAAAGGCAATTAAAAGAATTTGACTTACGGCAATAACACAACGAAAAAAAACCCCACTCTGCCTTTTTAATGGGGACAGCCTTTTACAGGCCCTCTCTGATGCCAGAGTATATGGTGCACTCTGGTGACTCCTTACTCTTCCATCTTGAAGATTTTCTTGAGGGGAAATCCAGAGCCACGTAGTTTAATTCTACTTCTTCACCCTCCTGTAAATTATTAAAAGAAATTAACAAACTTTTGAAAATATTTTTAAACACTCAGAACACATAAACACAAATAACACAGAGAACAATGCACAGACATTTTTTTTATTTTTATTGTTTGTCTTTAGGTAACAGTCTTGTTTGACATGACTTCATGTTTCCATGCAATGGTCACTGCAGCTGTTTCATAACCATTCTCTAGTTGTGATCATGAAAACGTATATCTCAAGTACAGATATTACACTAAAGTAAACATGTCATTGTTTACTTTAAAGGACTTCTAGGTGGGATGTCAGATGTGATTGATTACTAGACCATCATTTGACACCTACTTTTCAGATCAAACCTAGTTTTTCTATCTTTTTTTGCCCTTGTATTTCACAACATCAAACTGCTTTCTATTTCTTGTATGAAATCTTTAGGTTCCTCGTTCTGTGTGTTTCAACCTATCCAATATTATGATCAAAGTCAAGTCATGCATTTCATTATAGATAGATTGCTATAGGACTCTGTGTGTGTGTGTGTGCGTGTGTGTGTGTGTGTGTGTGTGTACCTCATCGCTTATTTGGTTGGCAGATGATCTTTCTTGTCCAACATCATTAAAGACTGGTGCTTTTCCTATTCATAGAAAGAAGACATTGAAAATGTTTTTTTAAGGATTTTTTTAAGTGCTTGTCACGTCAAAATCAAGAACCAATTGTTTGAGCATTTCCCACTGCCAATTTTTGTTTTTGTTTATTTCTATGCAGAATTGTGGTGAAAATGCTAACAATAGTTTTAGAAAAAGAAAATTAGTCCGGAAAATTTCCATGAACTGCTAGGAATTGATTTAAAATTTAAATTTCTGACAGTGGTGAATTTTAACTTTTTCACCCCACACAATAGAGTCGAACTGAAACATCATACAGAAATATGCTGAAAAACCACACATTTTGTTTAACATGACTCATTGGTTTAAAATATCATTGGTCTTTTTTCCAGAAGTAAAAAACTTCCATCCATCCATCTTCTTCCACTTATCTGAAGCTGAGTCGTAGGGGCAGCAGCTTAAGCAGAGAAGCCCAGACCTCCCTCTCCCCAGCCACCTTCTCCAGTTTGTCAGGGGGAACACCCAGGCGTTCGAAGGTCAGCTGAGAGATATAATCTCTCCAGCATGTCGTGGGTCTGCTCCTTGCCCGGAACACCTTACCCAGGAGGCGCCCAGGAGGCATCAGAAGTACCACCCCTGATATCCACACAACATTGTAGAGGCGTGTCAACCAAAAGAGCTCTACAACATCCAAAGCTTTCATGGAACTCAGGGCGAACCTCATCCACCCTAATTACTTCCCTTCCTAATGGGGATGGGACCATCAATTGTGTTGTGCAGAAGTCAGGTTGGTACACAGCCGTATTTGACAGCTGTTAGAATTCATATTATGGTGAAAACCAATGAGCTAAGTAAAGAGAAACAACAGTCCATCGGTATTCCCTAAGCCTGGGAAACCGCCTACAAAATGTGAACCTTATAGACCAATCTCATTAATAAACTCTGACGCCAAGATAATAAGTAAAGTACTGGCAAATAGACTCGAACGGTACCTTCATCTTCTCGCTGATACTGACCAGAATGGTTTTGTAAAAGGCCGGCAAGCGCAGCATGGTATTCGCAGAGTATTGAATGTATTTTACTTAAATTCAGAACATCCAGACATGGCTCTGCTCTCCTTGGATGCAGAAAAAGCTTTCGATAGGGTCGAACATAACTATCTCTATAAGGTACTGTCTCAGTTTGGCTTTGGCAGTTACTTCATGACCTGGGTCAAAATATTATATAATAAACCTATAGCCTCAGTTAGAACTAGCAACATCATATCTAGACCATTCCATCTAGGTAGAGGTACACGCCAAGGCTGTCCTCTTTTGCCTCTTCTCTTCATCCTAGCAATTGAACCATTGGCTATTGCGATAAGGAGCAACCAAAATATCTCTGGCATCAGAACAAATAATATTGAGTCCAAAATTGGATTATTCACGGACGACATTATCTTAATGCTGTCCAAATTAAAGAGCTCAATTCCCCAGCTACTCAAAACAATTAACTCCTTTGGCAACATCTCCGGTTATAAAATTAATGAATCCAAGTCGGCCATCCTCTTCTTTAAACATTCTGAAAGAATTAAACCACCTATTCAAACAATGTTTCAAGTTGCCAGAGACAGTCTTACCTATCTAGGTATAAAAATCACTCCAAAAATCAATGATTTGGTACATGCAGATTACTCTCCAACTATCAACTCTGTTGTTGACTTAATCAATAGATGGTCTATGCTGCCAATCTCTCTGATTGGACGCGTAAATATTCTCAAGATGAACATTCTCCCAAAATTTCTATATCTCTTCCAAGTCATTCCTCTCAGCCCTCCAGATGACTTCTTCACAAAGGCAAAAACAATATTCATTAAATTAATCTGGAATAATAGATGAGCCAGACTGCGCCTTTCGCTACTATATCTCCCGTATGACAGGGGAGGTTTGTGTGTTCCAAACCTCAAATGGTACTACTGGGCTGCCCAGCTTTCTGCAGCCTCATGCTGGTTTTCAACGACAACCTTACCCTGGGTAAATTTAGAAAGGACAAGCACTACCTCCTTACCGCTCAGCACTTACCTGTACTCTGCAAAGTATAAAGATCTGATGAAAGATACATCGAACCTCTTTGTTAAAAATACCATCCGTGTCTGGTTCGATGCACTCAAGTTTAAAAATGAAACACCAGCACTATCCCAATTCTCACCTATCTGGGGCAATAGGGCCTTTAAACCCTGTTGGAAAGATTAGGGTTTTAAAATGTGTATGTCTGTGCAAAGTTGCAGACCTATTTGACAAGGACACCCTATTGTGTTTTAATGGCTTGACACAGAAATTTGGCATTCCAACCAAACATTTCTTCAAATTTCTTCAAATCAGAAGCTTCATTTCAAAAACTTAAAAATCCCTAAGACTGCCCACTTTAAACTCATTAGAGGACATAGCAATAAATCATCAGCTGAAGAAGGCTTTAATATCCCATTTTACAGCAACCTCAGAGATGGCTCTCAGACATCCTCAGAAAAAGAAAGACTCGCATGGTGTCAAGACTTAATGTGTAGAATAACTACAGAGGAATGGCAAAAAGCCTGCTTGAAAGCCCAAACACAATCTATAAACACCAGGGCTCTAGAGTGCGACCAATTTGGTCGCAAATGCGACCAAATTTTTCAGTGGTGCGACTAAAAAGAAATATTTGGTCGCACCGGTGCGACCAAATATTTTCGGGTAACAAAAAAAAAAAAAAATCTCTGCAACTCTCAACAACAGACCCACATTATGCCCCTATTGTGGACTAAACCAATCAGAGATAGTCAGGGGCGGGACCTCTCTGATTGGCCGTGGTCCAGTTGAAAGTGCAGGTGGAAGAGAGAGGTGAGTAGCTTGAATAAAGCGATATCAATTCATTAACGGATTCCACACAAAGACGTAAACACAGAGCGGACCCAACGCATCAGAATCAGCTTTGTCTTTCTCGGCTTTCTCACCCCACGGCTCGAACACGCTGTCGGAGCTTAGCGATTCTGATGCGTCGGGTCCGCGCTGTGTTTCCATCTTTTTTGCGCTAGATTCTGAGCTGCAGGTTTTGTCTCTCCAACCAAAATTCGCCGAGCCAGCAGCAAAAGAAGCAGCAAACTACGCTTCACATTTGATCAATGTCGTCATGAATTCCCTCTGACTTTTGCTGTTTTGCTTCCACCACGATAAAAATCACACTTCATGCACAGCTCCCTCTCTCCCTCTCTCTCTGTACTTCAAGAACAGTTTACTGTCTCAAATCTCTGTTTTCCATTCACTTATTACCCACCAGTCTACCGTTGTTTACAGCGCTGTCGGCTGCTGTCTTTTTCTTTTCTTCTTCTTTTCTTTTTCTTTGTTTTCACTTAAATGACCTCGGACAAGAAAGCCTAATTTCTGCTGTTCAATACTGAAGAAATTTAAACTTCTTAAAATTATGCAAAATTGCAGAATATTTTTAAGGTTATCTGCTATAAAACGCCAGACCAGGAAAATCTCCTTCATGTTTTTCTGTGTTTTATTCTCAGTTACTTTCACACAAAGGCATCTGCTGTGATGTTCACAATTCTGATGAAGTTTCATGTGTATCAGTACTGATAAATGATCAGAATTATAATATTTCTGACTGTCTGAGGCTAAATTGAATCGAATCAGGACTTTGAGAACCGGAATCGAATGGATTATAGAAATCAGTGATGATACCCAGCCCTAGTGAGCAGCCTAGGCCCGACAGAAGTGGATGTAGCTGTGGGTAATAAGAAAAGATGAAAAGAACTATTGATAACTTTTGTGTTAAGTTAAGGCCTGATCCGTCTGAAATTCATAGCCAGTGCTCTGACACGGTGCCATCAATCTTTGAATGCTGAAAAAGCACAGTGTATCCAGGAAACACATTATATGCTGCAATAAATGCACTGCCCAAGTGTCCCCTCTCCCCACTGCCTTTCAGCAGCAGGCAGCAGCAAACAGGTCGTCAGAGGAGGCCAAGATGATGATTAAGTTTAACATTTTCTACAATATTGACAAAGCAATTTAAGCACAAGTTTGTTAGTTAATAATTTAGAAATGAATATTGTCTGTATGGACTTCCCCCCAAAGAAAGTGCACATGTAAAACTGTGGTGTTAAGTGATGCGGTTGAAAAATTTGAGTGCACCTAACTTTTGTGCCGGTACGCCTAAATTTTTAAAGTTAGGCGTACCGGTGCGCCCATGGCAAAAAGTTAGTCTAGAGCCCTGAACAATTCAGTATAAATGGCTAATGAGAACATATATCACCCCAACATTATTAAACAAATTTGACCCCAAAACTCCGGACATATGTGTTAAATATGGGGGAAAAAAAGAGAAACAACAGTCCATCATTACTTTAGGAACTGAAGGTCAGTCAGTCTAGAAAACTGCTAAAACTTTAAATGTCTCCTCAAATGCAGTCGCAAAAACCATCAAACGCTATGACGAAATTGGCTCATGAGGACTGCCCCAGACCAAGAGTGTGCGAATCAGGCTTTTATGGTCAAATAGCTGCTAACAAACCACTTCTAAGGAAAGGCAACAAGCAGAGAGATTTGTTTGGGCCAAGAAACACAGGGAATGGACATTAGACAAGTGGAAAATCTGTGCTTTGGCCTGATGATTCCAAATTTGAGATCTGGTTCCACCCGCTGTGTCTTTGTGCAGTGCAGAAAAGGTGAACGGAGAGTCTCTACATGCATGGCTTCCACCATGAAGCATGGAAGAGGAGGTGTGATGTTGTGAGGGCTGCTTTGTCATTGTTGGGGATTTATTCAAAATTGAAAACAGCATGTCTGGGAACTCCTTCAAGACTGTTAGAAAACCATTTCAAGTAACTACCTCACAAAGCTCACTGAAAGAATGCAAAGAGTGTCCAAAGCAGTACTCAAAGCAAAGGGCGGCTATTTGGAAGAATCTAAAATATAAAACATGTTTTGACTTATTTCACACTATTATTTTTTTGTTTACTATATAATTCCATGTTGATTCATAGTTATTTATAGTTTTGATGCCTTCAGTGAGAATCTACAATGTAAATAGTCATAAAAATAAATAACAACCATTAAATGAAAAGCTGTGTCCAAACCTTTTTCTCTCCTACATGGCATATTTGTTTATATGGGTATAGCTGTTTTTTTTTTTATAAGTACATAAAAATGTACTGCCGGGGAACGTTTTCAGTATTAAGTGAATGCCTTTGCTAAATAAATGTCTTTGCTAAATAAATATATGTTCAAGTGTGTGTGTGTGTATGAATTACCTTTGCACTGATTTTCACCAGACAGAATTAACCTTGTGAATATGGCAAAATTCACAAGCACAGAGCAGGTCAACAGTGCCCCAAGCACAGTAACGACTGGGAACTCTGGAACGAGAAAACATCGCAGCAGACACTTAACATCTCTGTATTTAAGAAGCTAAGTCTTGTGTCAGGAAAAGCTAAAAACAAAGCATCTAAGACTGCAGCTACTTGACTTAATTTCCTAATTATATGGTACTTTAATGATAAATTATCATAAGTTAAAATAGATGTTTATCATTTTTTATGCATCCAGCAATAGTTTACATATCACAAGTTCAATGGTAATTTTTAAAAACTGCAGTTAATGGCAAAATGGGTGCAGACAACATTTATTCTCAGCAACCTCAAATGCACTTTTTATTCTTTACACACAAGAATGAATTAAGATTAATGGGTTGGCAAGCTATGTTAACCTTAAAGTGAGTTTATTATGAACCTGGCTATATAACCTTAGTAACATAAGCTGTATACATAACCCACTCAGTATCAGGTTATCTTATGTTAAAGTATTTTGAGCTGTTAGTACGTCTAGTCAATCTAACTCAAATTCATTTTAGAGGCCTGAGATTATCTCTTGTTTATTCATGAACAAACTCACAGGAATTATAAATTATAAATAAAGATGTTAATAATATTTTAAAAACATACCTATCTCCACTTTAGTTCTTTTACCAAACAGGATCTCTCCACATGTGACCAGAGCACAGTAGTCCATCCAAGCACCAGGTGAATTTGTTATAGTTTTGGACAAACTGTAGTCACATCTCCCGTCCTCTTTATTTTTGATACTACCGTGGTAAATGATGCCAGGATGGGATTCTGCTACACCTTTAAACCAGTGCACTTTTTCTTCATTTGGGGACTGATGTTTGCCATTTTTGTCCTTAGACAAGAGGGAACATTGTAGAGTCTTTGGCTCACTCAGATGGACTGATTCCACATCTGGAGTTTGTTTCACGGTGATAGATTTCTGCGGGATTTTAGGTCCTGTGTGATTCACAAAAAGACATTTAATGGTATTAATTGTAATTGTTTGGGTTTAGACACAGTTATGATATAAACGGTCAAATGAATATACTTTACCATTCACTGCCAAAATTGTGCCATTAGTAAAGCTAATATTTTGTGATGATCCTGCTTGACAGAAGTATGTTGCTTCATCTTCTTTGCTTACATTTCTTATGGTGAGAGAAAGCACATTACCCACTTTTGTGGCACTGAATCTTGAGTTGTTAAATTGTCCATTGAAGGAAACAGTTACTAAATTTCCTTTAGTTACTAAAGTTCCTTTAGTAACTGTTTGAATCATATATCCAAAATTCAGCTTAAACCAGTAAAACAACTTTGTATCACTTCCAGACAGTGCACATGTCAGAGTCACATTATCTCCAAGTTTAACCACAGTTAAAGAGATCTGCTGAGGAACCTCGTTCATTTCAGTCACAGCTAAGGAAAAGAGACAAACAGTAAAAGTTACAACACAAGAGAAAAACCTTTTTGTAGTGTAATGTAGAATATTACAAAGCCTCATATATTTTGTTTTATATTGTTTAAAATGATACATCTGACAGTGTAGAAGAAGTAAACTCACACAATGTACTTAGAAGAATCAAAGAAATCAATCTTTCGATCATTGTGATACTTCAGCCTTCTCTTGCACAACTGATGTCTTCCCACTCAAAAGAAGATTTTCTGGCAAGCTGACAAGGTTTACAAAGTCGACACTGTAGCGATTGGCTGAAGAAAAGAAAAAGCACTTCCTGTAAAATTTACCAAACCATTTACAGTGAATCTAGATGCTAATCATCAGTTTCTATTGATGATTTTGCAGGAACAAAAACCTAATATAAGCATGGAAATACAGGTAGACAATTACACATAAATACAACTAACTTTACATTTGAAAACAAATTTTGTTCGTTTCTAATGTCCAATTTGTCATTTTAAGCACATGATGCTTAATATGCTTTATGATTAGCACAACTCAAAAAGGAAAAAGTCAAATAGTCATTAGCTGTTGTTGTTATTATTAATCTTGTATCATTAAGGTAAACCAATAATTAGCTCATATCACTATAGAAACCTTTTTTTAATACTAAAAGCTGGTGATAGAGCAAAGAACATTTCTCAGCACATGGCTTTTACTAGCATTAATTTACTAAAATAACTATGTTGTTATGTTGCTCAGCTACATTTCATTGCAAAATGTAATGCAATTCTACAATTTGATCTGCTCATTTCTATCTACCTTTTAGCTTCCATTTATTGCATTTGATTGTTTTGTAAATTTAAATATGAAAAGAAAATGAGTGAAGTTAAAATTAGGTCTTTGTCCACCAGTTAAAAAATTACATAATCATGCACAAGACCGACATGCATCACTTGTTAGCTGTACTTTTACAGAGTAAAAAAAACATTTATGAGTGACTTGAATACTTCACAATCACTAAAAGAAGCATGTTGTGATTTTGCTAGCAATGAAAGAACACTCTAAATATATTTTCTGTTTACACTGGCCATCTTCTGGTAAAAGTCACTCATCTAGACTCAAACCAAATTCACTATTGTTTAAAACCAAAAAGTGACAAAATTTACCCTCACTCTCAAACATAAGTGACCAAAAAGGAATGTTTTTTGTTTGTTTGTTTGTTTTTTCGTGTCATGACATTGAAGCCAAGTACAAACAGCAGAAGAAGATACAGAAGAAGATGCAGTTTTTTGATTAACTCTCTGTGAGATGAGAAATAATGAGGGAACATATGAAAAGAGGCCACAACAGACATGCTGCTGATTGTTCTGATAAAAACTGAATGCAGGAAGTGTATGCTGTGTGCAGCTTAGTGTCCTACAATCAATACTTTATTCATATAGCACATTTAAAGACCAGAGGTACACCAAAGTGCTTCTCAATAGTAAAATATGAAATAAAATTAACTACATATGGTTATCATAGTAGAATACAAATACATTTCCAGACAAAACAAAGCACTAATTAACCTGGGAGCAATATGTTAAAAGAAATATTTCACTCTTAGTGTAAACGTTGGGTAAAATCAACACAGAAATATCAACTGGAAAAACCCAGTAAAACAATAGGTTAAAATTACACATAAATGCAATAAAAGTACATAGTGTACATCCGATAAATCACTAACGAATCGAAAATGTAAAATCAAATAAATAAGTTTTCAGTCTTGTTTTAAAAGATTGAACAGATTCCGATGCGCGAATATCAGCTGGAAGACTGTTTCAGAGGTTAGGTGCAGCAATGGCTAAGGCACAATTACCTCTGGTTTTCAGCCGGGACCTATGTTGCACTAAGAGCATTTAACTCAATGATCGAAGTGCTCTCCTAGGAGTATACAGGCTGAGAGGTTCAGTTAAATAGCAAGGCGCAATATTATTTACAGGGTAATAGAATCAAACCTTCTAGTACCAGTTAAAAAGCGTGCCGCTGCATTTTGGACGAGTTGTAGTTTATGAAGAAGGGCAGATTGGAAGACCAAGTAAAGGGAGATGCAGTAGTCTAATCTTGAAGTAACAAAGGCATGGATAAGTTTTTCAAGATCCATTCACAGTATGTAATGCTTAGCCTTAGAGATTTGTCGTAGTTGGTAAAAGCTAGACTGTACTAAAGAGGACACTTGTTTAACAAGTTTTAACCCTTTAAGACCTACCATAGAACCAAGTCCGCCAGAGCTTATATTATATTTTTACATGCTGTAGTGCCAATTTTGGGAGCATTTCAAGTTGATATACATCAATACAACCATTATAGCCCAAATTGTAATAATATGTATGCATTAAGTGCATAGTAATTACATAAATTGCAAAAAAGTGCAATAAACTACAAAAAAATTGAAAATCGTTTTTGTTTTTTTAACATATATTTCTAGTTAGAGAAATTTAAGAGGCTTATCCCTCAAAACTGTAAATACAAAAAAGTTGCACAAAATAGTTTCCCACCACAGGAAATTTATTTTGAGTGTCTTCATAGTTTTATTTTTGAAATACACCAATTTTTATATACTGCAGGAAAAACGAAAATAAATATTATAGTGCAAATTTGCAAAAAAGCAGCATCAAAATAAACTATTTCCAGCAGTGCAATTTGAGTTCTAAGCATCCCAGAAACGACACAGAAAGTCATAAAGTCAAAGATAACTTTTAAAAACACCAGTATAGGCTCTGAGGCCCTGATAGTAAAAAAAAACTACATTTCCGCGAAAATGATGTCACTTCCGGTTTCGGGCAGGTAATGGCGGACATGTGAAAGTTCGCGCTGACGTCTATTCCAACATAGGAAGTGTTATGAACAGCTGATCGGATCGGGAAAGCGTGTTTCTGGAATATTATGTTTTTGTTGCTGCAAGCGCTTTTTATGCAGTTTTTGCAAAGCTATATGTGGAAGGAAACTGTGACCTAGGACAAGCTGATGGCATAAGATGTAAGTACAACTCCTCCGGTTTCATATGCAAAAAAAATTATTGTGCTAGCTTACGTGGTTGCAGAGCTACCGGGATTTAAAAATGGTTACGCAAAACGGAGCGGACCGGTTTCTAAAGGGTTTTAAGGAGCTGTCCAAAAGAAGTTACGTACTGTATCAGAGAGGGAGGTAGCAAAGGGTCCAAATATATCGGCTAATTGTGCCCAAGGGATGTGGCTATCAAAGACAATAATTTCCATTTTCTTTTCATTTGGAAAAAGGGAGTTACTCAATAACCAGCCTTTCAAGGTTCAAGGTTCTTTATTTGTCAGATGCATAGTTATACAAGTATAACACACAGTGAAATGTAACCTGACACGCTCCTCGACTTGTGCAAAAGGGGGGGAGTGGATAGAGGAAGAACATTATATATAATATACATTAGGTGAATGTGCAGTAGTAGCATGTATGCAGCAAGCAGGTGAATTCTGTACAATAAGTGAATTAAATAAGAATAGACAATCTGAACATTTTACAAAATAGACAATATAAACATATTTAAAATTAAAGGAATTTTGGTCTGCACACATTTGGTCAGAATGTGTGCAGACTATGTCAGGTCTGAGGAGATGTGGACACTGAGATACTTGAAGGACTGCACCCTCTCCACCGGAGCGCCATGATGATAATAGGCTTGTAGTCTCTGTGCTGACTCCTTCTGAAGTCCACCACCAGCTCCTTGGTCTTGCCAACGTTCAGCTGGAGATGGTTGTCCTGACACCATGATGCCAGATTCTTCACTTCATCCATGTAGGCCGCCTTTGACCTCCCTCACACAATCAAGAAAGCATTGTAGTGAAGATGGGGTATTGTCAGTCAGAGAAAAATAGATTTGAATACCATCAGCATAAAAATACCATCAGCATAAAAATGAAAAGAAATGTTGTCAAATATAGAGCCCAAGGGTAGCATGTACAATGAGAACAACATAGGGCCAAGAACAGACCCCTGGGGTACACCACAATGCAAAGGTAACAGAAAAGGACCTTTCCAAAAGATACAATTTAAACCATTCAAGGGCGTTCCCTTTAATGCCTACTAAATATTCTAGTCTTGTTAGCAGAATGCTGTGGTCCACCACATCAAAGGCTGAAGACAAATCCTGTAAAACCAAGATCACAGGGCGCCCTGAATCCGCAATTAAAAGAAGGTCATTAAAAACGCTCAGCAGAGCCGTTTCAGTACTATGACATGGTTTAAACCCAGACTGAAATATGTCGCTACTGCGATTAGCATCTAAATAGGCCTGTAATTGCTGATGAACTACTTTTTCTAAAATTTTCGCCATAAAAGGTAATTCAGAGATAGGCCTATAATTTGTCTTTGTGGTCAAGGCCACTTTTCTTAATGACAAATCAGATTTCTTTTAATTGGTGCTATATGTCTTGCTAGTTATTGAACCCTAAAATGCACATCATAATTTCCATACTTTATAAGACATTCAAGTGAAACCAGCCCCATTCACATTGTCATGGTCCTGGGTCATTTGAGCCAGTGTTTTGTGTTCTTGTATTTTCATGTCATTTTGTATTATGGTTTCTGCTAAAGTTTATTAGTTAGAGTCTGTGAAGGTTCTCAGTCATCCACGTCATCGTTGTCTAAGGAGCTTAGAAAGAAAAGTGTCTGGACTTCTTTAAGTTGCTTTAAGACATTTCAACGTTGGATAAGAGGTGAATCGTCTTCAATCAACTTAAAGAAGTCCAGACACTTTTCTTTCTAAGCTCCTTAGACTTCATTTAGTTGTTCTGTGACGCACAAAGGATTATTAGATTCTCTTGTGTGTCTTTGTCCTCTGCATGTCTGTGTTTATATATTTGGTGTGAGTTCTTGTGTCTTTTTTCCCCCTTCGTTTTTCATTCTGTTTCCCCCTGCTTGTCATGTTTATCCATGTTTCCCCAGTCTGTCATGTCTCTCTCGTCTCCTCTCTCTCTCTCTCCCTTGTGCTCCTTCATGTTCCCTCGCTCCCAGTTTGTCTGCCTCTCCTCCACTCCTGTGTCATGTTTCCTGTTTTATTGTGAAGGTATGGTGTTCCCCGTGTGTTTTCACTTCCCTCGTTATTCATCTGTGTGTTTATGAAATAAATGTATTTATTTCAGTGTTTCCCTTGGTCCTGTGTCGTGATCTTCCTTTAGGTTTAGTTTAGGTTTCATTATCTTCCAGTTTAGTTGGTTTGTATTTCCTTTTCATTCCAGCAATAAAGCTGTGTATTTGTGTTAAGTCCTGTCTGATGAGTCTGCATTTAGGGCCAATCCTGCCTGCTCCACGCACAGTTTATGACACACATGGCCGCAATACACTTTATATCCCTGCAAACAAAATGTTTAATCCTTGTTACACAGTTTGTTTCCCAACTGAGGATTAACTTTGTATTTAGTTGATTTTATTTATAGATTTTTTTTCTATGTATAGCTGAAATTGTGTAATTCTGACAGTAAAGCCCGGGTTTTCTCTGTGTAATAGAAAAACTCAGCCTTCCTCTCACAAAGCAATGCAGTACAACAAATCTGCTTTACACTTTTGTTTCCAATGAGATCAAAATGAGTGTAAGCAAAGTTTATCTGATCGTTTTTGGTTTGTTTGTTTCTCTGGTGGCCTGGTTTCATGTACTTTATATTCCATTGCACTTCAAATTACCTTTAATCTAAATGTATATCATTTAGATGAATGTTGATACCTAACTATGTTTCTTGAGCCTCCTCTGAGGAGACAAACTATGATCTATGATTTTTCTAACCCTAAACAGGTAGTTTTGGTGCCCAAGCCAACAGAATAGTTTTGGTGGCTACAGCTAACAGACACCTACTCACAATCAAACTGAATTAAATGAATATGAAAGTATTTCAGAAAATATGTGAACTGAGACATGGGTTTTATTGTGGTATTCTTTGTTTGTCTATCGATCTGTTTGTGCTTTTGCTTCTAGACTGATGAGTGTTTGATTTAGTATCAAAGTAGTTTGCTTTTCATTCAGTTCATTTGCAAAATAGACTTGAAGTCTGTTATCTCTGGCACACTTTCCATATTGTATCTGTAACTTTTTGTCTGTACGATGAGTTTGTTCTTATTTGTCTTTCTTTTGTAAGCTATTACCCTGATTTTGCTTTATGTAATTTGTAAATTGTTGACATGTTGACTAAATACAAAATTGTCATTTTAGAATTCAATCAATTTATATCCAACAGACAGAGAAAATGAAATGCTTCATGGAAGTGAGAAATGATTAGGGGGGAAAAATCAAAACAGAAGCACAGTGGTTTACTGATACTCCTGATAAAAACTGACTGCATGTTTTATGCAGCTGAGTATGATACAACTCTATATTTAGCCAAATATTGCACCCTAAAATACATTTTCCATAATCTACATGAAATGCAGGTGAAATCAACCCTGTTCACACGCCTACAACATTGCACTGTAAGCACACTTGGTGGGCCTTACCATTTCAGAGTAGGCTTGTAATCCTCTGATTTCAGGAACTGACATAAGACATTGCCTATATGTTTCATAACTATATCTGAAGTAGACTACACTGCATCTTTTGATGCATTGTCAATCATCCAGTTAAGTACATTTCCAAAAGTCGACTCTGTTCATCTGGACATAGCGTTTTATCACTCATCAAAGTGACTAGACTGCATACATTAAAATAAAATAACCAACGAAATTATGCTTTCTGACTCTTTTACACAAGACATAGGTTAGAGTATGTGGTGTCCTCTTTCTAAATGTATTTTAGATTTATGATTTTATAATAACAATAATAATAATAATAGTTATTATTATTATTATTATTACCATTGTTGTTCTTGTTGTTGTTGTTGTTATAATTAAGAGAATAATGCACAATTAATGAGATATTTGTTATTGCACGATATAGAAAGTAAACATAAAACTAATGCCAGTATCAGTGCTTGTGAAAAACAAACAAAGCCACAAGTGGAGTGCAAGATGCAAGCTGTGACTGGCTACTTCAATGTTTCCCACACCCCAACAAGCCTGTTAACTCAGAATGCATATGTATGTGGGCATCAACAGGATATGAATCTAGTTCACAACAACTCATCTGATGCCTCTCGAAATGTAGCGGCCACCATTGTTGGAAACTGGAATTGGCTGGGCCACACTCTGAATTCTGGGATATGGTGGGCCACGAAGGACACACCCGACTCATCCTTCAAATTCGGGGAAATGAAGGACGCATTTGTCGGCCGCATTTGAAGGAGTCACCGAATTGGGACAGCCTTCGTCGCCTGGCTGTGACGTAATCGGCCTTCAAATGCGGCCTCCGGAGGATGCAGCCTACGTTTTGGGACACAGCTACAGTACTAACCTCAAGTTGCCCTATGATGCATCCAGCAGAGTGTGAATGAGTATGAATGGTGAGCAAGGCATGGTGTATAAAGCGCTTTGAGTTTGTTTGTTTTTTTAAGAACATTTTAAGTGAATCTTCTTTTTTTTTTAAAAAACCCCCAGCAAACTGGACAAGTGGAGAACAAAGTAATGTCAGGCCTAAAAAAAGACTTGTCTATACCAGATGAACAGTGAAGGTAGCATGTTCAACACTATCAGTCATAAGACTGGCCTCCAGAGTGTTGAAACAGAGTGGGATCATCTTGACAGAGAAAGACAAGTTGAAAAATTACAAGAAATCTTGACTTTGTGCTGTTTTGTGTTGAAGAATCCCTTTCCCTTATATACTGTATGCTTGTTTCTGTATGTTTCCACATTTTAGTAAATCACCACACCTTTTTCCCATTTTCTTAGTAAAGAAAAGGAAATGAGCAGTAGCTCAAGAAAATATTGTGGCGTGTTGGGGGAGCGGCTGGTTCTCTCCCATCATGCCTTGGGACATGTGCTGCTGTTTTCATGTTCTTGTTTTGTTGTTTATGTTTACGTTGCTTTTGGCTGTTGCATTGAATGTTGTGTTTATGCTGTAGTGATTTCAATGACAGTTATTTGATGAAAGAATGTAGTACCATGAGTGAGTTCAGGCTTGTGGTTATTGACCCTCTGAAGCACAGTGTGGTACAGAGAAGTGTTTAATAAAGAGCTCCCCCTACCAGTTTGAGGTTGAACTGCAATCTCTCTGTGAGCTTCTTTGTTGTGATTCCTCTGCATGCCGCAATATGTTTTTATTGCCTCTCTAAGAATGTCAGCTGCTCTGATACTTGGACTTGGCCACCTGTGGTAAATGTTGAGGAGTAAAATACTGATGGTAATGACAGTGTTGAACATGGCCTGAATTTAAAACAAACCTTACATCCTGTTACAAATTCTGTTTTCTGTAATGTATGCAGTTTCTGTCATTTGTCCTTCTTTTAGGCTTAGGAAATACACATTTGGGTGTATTTATAGTTAGTTGATAGCCTCAGCTGAGAACAGTATAATGACGCAGTCATATTAGACCTTGTGCATTTATTTCACAGAATGGAAACAAGGACATATTCACAAGACATATTCACCTCCAACTACAAGCTGAACACCCTTAGGTTATATTCTAAACTCTGACACATAAATCATCATAAATCATCATAAAGATTTCCACTGTCTAACCAGCTCAAGTGAGTAGGGTTCAATTGTCATAAAAAGATGGAACAGAAATGGAACAAGTTAGTCTACTGAATTCAGTAATCATCTTGCAGTTACAATTAGCTCATCACTTGGAGATTATGTATCGGAATTTCAGGAGCAGGACCACGCCTCCAAACACGCTCCTTCCGGTTGTCATCTACATAGGTTCCCCCAGTTCTGCAAGCTGTTCATTCTCGTTTACGTGCCCCACCGTCCCTCCCTCCTTGTTCTCAATTCTTTAACTTCTTCATTTCTATTTAGTGCATGGGGATCTGCCAGGCCCGTGAGCCATCGCCAGTCCCCTTCGAGGGCTTCCCCAAACTGCAGCTCAATTCATGTCAAAGCATTCACCTTTACCTACTAAAACGCTGTCAAACCTAAAATGAGGATGTGGGCCCAGCTAGTGAAATGCATTACAAGTGTTCTTTGGTTAGCCACAAGCCAGGCAGAGAGAAAGAAAGAAAATCCTTCAAGGACACCTGCGTTGGCTGAAGGACTGTTGCTTAACTGGGTGACAGGACACTGTCTTAAGTTGAACACAGGATGCACACACACACGTACACATACGCATGTACACTGACACATGCTCCCCCCCGATGCTTGCCCCCCATCCGATGCAGACGGCGGATCAGCTGGACTGCACAGAGATGCCGCGAACCGATGCTGCTGTCTAAATTGGCTTACTCCAACCCTACTCACCCACCCCTGTTCCTTGTCATGTGTTTCCATGGTGTTACGATGTGAAGATTTATGTGCTTTTGTGCTGAAGAGTTTTTCTTTTCTGTTTCCATTCTCATCCCCTACCTCTAGCTCAGCCTAAATAGAGTTCTCTTTTTTCTCTTCCAATGCCGTATTGTGTTGTACATTTCATTGTTTCTCTTTACACTCCCTGTTCTGACCTGTCTCCCCAATGTGATGTTTGTGTAATGTATGTATGGTTAGCAGAGGTCCAATTTCGCTGCAGGCAACTGCAAGTGACAAATAAAGGCTTCATCAATCAATAAATCAATATGCAAGTCCTCATTACAGTACAGATTTGTTTCAGTGTGTGGTTCTTTAGTTTGTGGTTTATGTAGTTAATAATAATATTTATGTGACCATACCTTTCAGTTTCATGGTGTGAACATCTAACTACTGGATTACTTTTTGTGCCAGAGGCATGGTCCCTGGCTCAGCTGCAGGGGAGGAGTGGTGCAGTGAGCTCAATAGGGCGGTGCCAGGGAGGCAGGTGAGAACACAGCTGGTGGCGTTTGGACTGATGAGGGTCTTTTCTTCCCTTTTTAGTGAGGCGGGAGAAGAGAGAGGAGTGTTGTTGAAGCTCTGAGCATAATCTGCGTGTGTGTGGAGTACATTCTACACTTTTAAGAAAAAAAAACTAGTATGTTAATGAGGTACTTTTTTGAATAACAACCCCAACAATGGATGCAATAGTATTGTTTTTTTCTAGTATCTTTTATAAAAGTATTCCCAGATACTACAGTGGGCAGATAAGCAAGATGCTATTTAACTTTGAATATAAAAACTAAAAAGTTACAAGAACATAAGCAGCAAATAAATTGTTGCCCATAAGACTTTTACTTAAAAAAATGTATATCTTTTTGCACAGCTACCAATCTGCCTTGTACGGAGCCCCGCAAGGGACATGGGAGAAAAAAAAATGAAGATGAACTTTTGCGAGATGTCGCAAAATAGGCCGCATCCTCCGGAGGCCACCAGCTCGAAGCTGACAAGCCAGACGACGAAGGCTGTCCCAATTCGAAGGCTGCTCCAAATGTGTCCTTTGTGTCCCAACCTATCCCAAATTTCATAGTCTGACCCAGCCAACTCCAGTTTCCAACAATTGCAGCAGCAATTTTACTTAGTTTTAATATTACGCTTTCTGGGTCACAAAATAAACTTTTAAGATATTTTCAGGTGAGAATGTAGCTGTGTAAACTTCAAATATCTGCTCAGTTTATCAGCACATCAAATATTTGCAAAAGTGCTCTCACGTTTTCGGAGACGTTTGTTACCCACCAGTTCAAAGCTAACTGGGATGTCGAGACCCACAAGAGCCAGCGAGAATACTGCACTCCCAGCACATCGTGCCTTAACCACCCGGTCAGCTTCGGGCTAGCGGCCTCTGAAGCATGCTGCCTATTTTTGCAAGATCTCGCAAAAGTTCATCTGCATTTTTTTTCTCCCGTATTCCTTGTGGGGCTCCGTAGCCTTGCAATAAACATACACAGCATATATATTAACTACTCCACCTCCTTAATCAAAAATAAGAATCCTGGCAAAAAATCTTCATAAAGTTAATAAAAAGAGCCTCTCTCACAGCAACCAAAAAAAAAAAATGAAACAGAAGAAAAAAAACAATCCCTCCTCATTGTAATTTTCTTTTTGATCACAACTATACACCAGAGGAATCTGCATTTTTCATGGGGACAGCCTTTTACTGGCCCTCTCTGATGCCAGAGTATATGGTGCACTCTGGTGACTCCTTCTTACTCTTCCATCTTGAAGATCTTCTTGAGGGGAAATCCAGAGCCACATAGTTTAGTCCTACTTCTTCACCCTCCTGTAAATTATCAACAGAAATGAACAAACATTTGAAAATATTTTTAAACACATAGGACACATAAACACAAACAACACAGAGAACAACACATAGCCTTGTCTGTTTGTTTCTCTTCAAATGATAGTCTTATTTGACATGAGACAACTTCATGTTTCTGTGCAATGGTAACTGCAGGTGTTTCATATTTGCTAGTTACGATCATGAAAACACATATCTAAAGTAGACATAGCAGTCTTAGTGTGACCTAACCAAAATGTCATCGTTCACTTTAAAGGACTTGTTGGTGGGATGTCAGATGTGATTCATTACTAGACTGTCATTTGACACCTCAGCTTCAGATCAAAACTATTTTTTTTACCTTTGCTGTCTGCACTTTCATGTATTTCACAACATCCAACTGCTTCCTGTTTCTTTTACAGACTGTTTAGCTTACTCGTTCTGTGTGTTTCAACCTTCTAAATTCAGTATTTAATTTGTCAACGATAGTACCTATCAAGTGCAGTGCCTATCCAATATTAAGTCTAGTCATATATTTCATTATTAGATAGATATTATATGGATATTTGGATAGCTATGGATGTTGTGTGTGTGTGTTTACCTCATTGCTCATTTGATCCCCAGATGATTTTTCCTGTTCAACATCAGTAAAGACTTCTATTTTTCCTGTTCATTAAAGAAGGTATTAACAGTGAAAAAAAATTTTTTTCACCTTGTCAGGTCAGAATCCAGAATAAACTGTTTAAAGCTATAGTAATGCTGTACAGAGCATCCATTTACTCTCACGGCAGCTTCAGTTATATACATGATGATAGAAGCACATTTTAGCACCTGCAAATTCAAACCGTTAACCTCCTGTTTTACCACTTTGGTCGATTAAAATCTGACTACTGGAACAGCTGCTTGAGTCTGGTGGAGTCATTTTTATGTTCATGAAATCCGTTTGAAACAACTTCTGTTTAACTATCTACAATTGTGACTTCATCTATTGAGTAACTATTTGAATTTTAGTAAACTAGGAATAGTTTTTGTTTGTGTTTACTTATATACACTATTGTACTGGAAATGTTGATAATAGTTTTAGAAAAAAATGGCTTTATAGAAAACTTGCATGAACCACGAGGAATTAATTTAAAATTCAAATTTCTGGCAGTTGTGAAGTTTGACAGTTCACTCTACTGAGTAGAGCCGAACTGAAATATCATACAGAAAGTGCTGAAATATGTTGAAAATTCACTAATTTTGTTAAACATGACTGATTGCTTTAAAATAATCGTTGGCCCTTTTTCCAAAACTGAAGAACTTTAATAAATAAAAGTTAACTATCCTCTGCCAATCTGATGTACAATCAACTTAACTGGCAAATGTATTTATACAGTAAAATACAATAAATTATAAAAATATTCAAAGATGCAAATTATTAATAAATACATCGTCAGACAGACTGAGCTTTTTTTCATTCATCTGAGACAACAGTGCAGTGGATTTACTATAGTCATGACTTTCCCTTACATTCCCCCACAGGTAGGCTCATCAGGTTGCTTTCGCGGACTGCTGTTTTTAAATTCTTATCTTTTAGTTCAGCAGACTCCAACTTTGTCACATACTGCAACTGGTGATTGTAGTCTTTCTTTTGCTCTGGTGATGTTCTGTGAGCTGAAAGGCCTCTCTAATCAGAACCAATAAAATATTTCATGACTTTCATGGCTGTGGTGAGCACTATTTAAATTTGCATAAATTTTATTAATGCAAAAGTTCAAATAAATATCAATTTGATGATTTTAAAGTTATAATAGAGTTGTTTAAGAGCTTAATTTAAAGGTTGAACATATATATGGGACAAGTCATGAGCCACAATTGAGAATTATTTATTTAAAGTTTTGAGAAAAATAGCACTAAAAGGGTAGAAAAAACAAATGCCCAGAATTAATTAAAAGTGTATATCATAATAAATAAAAACAACAAATTAAATGAAAAGCTCTGAGCTGTATAAATAACAATCAGGATAGAAAATGACTTCATCACTACTCCTAGTTATAAATGTCATAAGAAACCTACAAGGTAGTTTCTTGTATAAATAATGATTGATATTAGTATTAGCTTTTAATATTTTAACATGTTTTAATCTCATTGGTCATGCATTTTATTGACTTTTTAACTTTTGCCCTTTGGCTACACCGTGAATACATAAATAAATAGCTAATGGAACATTTTCACATATATCAACCACACCGGGTACGACTCCTGTCAGCTAAGAACTTCAAACTGAGGTTACAGTTCAGTAAATAGTAAATGGCCTGTATTTATATAGCGCTTGTTAATAGTCCCTAAAGACCCCAAAGCGGTTTACATATCCAGTCATCCACCCATTCACACACACATTCACACACTGGTGATGGCAAGCTACATTGTAGCCACAGCCACCCTGGGGCGCACTGACAGAGGTGAGGCTGCCGGACACTGGCGCCACCGAGCCCTCTGACCACCACCAGTAGGCAACGGGTGAAGTGTCTTGCCCAAGGACACAAAGACCGAGACTGTCCAGGCTCGAACCGGCAACCTTCCGATTACAAGGCGAACTCCCAACTCTTGAGCCACGAAAATAAGTCAGTTGCCTGGGAATTTTTCCAGCATTGTGTACATATATATACATATATATGTGTGTATATGTATATATATATATAGATAGATATAGATATAGATATATATATAGATATACATATACATATATATATATATATATATATATATATATATATATATATAGATAGATAGATAGATATATAGATATACATATACATACATATACATATATATATAGATATAGATATATATATATATATATATACGCACGCTACGTTATATTAAATATGATTAACTTACCTTTGCAGTGCTCACGAGGTTGTTTTTTCTTTTTTCTTTCCTTTTTCTTTTTGGTGAGAATCAGTGCAAAATTCACAAACACAGAGCAGGTCAGCAGTACGCCAAGCACAGTAACGAGCGGGAACTCCTCTGGAATAAGAAAACATCACAGCAGACAATTAACATCCTAATTATGTAATGGCATAATAATGTACATATCTCACTGTGAGTGCGGTCACATATTAAAGCTTCATATAAATAGTTTTCATTCACTGCATGAATTTTGAGTTTCAGAAGTAAGAAGTTTTTTTTAGAAAAAGCTAAAAACAAAAAACATTCAGGACTGCAACCACTTCCAAGATGTGCAGTGTCTCAGTAATAAATTGTCATAAAAGTTAGTTCATACATTTATGATTTTTTATGCAGAGAGAAAGAACAAAAAGCAAAAGTAGCAGCTTCATTGTAAAGCTTACAATAAGTCTTGTAAGCTTTAAACTGCAAATCTGGTTTATAGATTTCCAACCACTGTGGACTGTGAGACATAAGAACATTATAACGTTTATATAAAGTATTTTGAGCTGTCAGCAGCTAATGATACATCATATTGCATATCAACACAATGATCACCTAATTATCTCACACATCTAACTCACATCAATTTTAGAGGGCTCAAACTACCATGCGAAGCCCTCTAGTATATATTCCTGGAAACCAAGACAGCAATAACAAGCAAAATAAGTAAAGATGTAAATAAGACTTTACAAACATACTGGTCTCCACTTTAGCTCCTTCATCAAACAGGATTTGTCCACATGTTACCACAGTACAGTAGTAGGTCCCAGTATCAGATGTTTCACCATATGGACACTGATCTGTCTCAGTTTTGTTCTTGGAGTGGAGCGAACACTGCATAGTCACTGCATTACCCAGATGGACTGGCCCCACTTCTGGAGTTTGTTTCATGGTGACAAATGCATTTTGCGTTTTAGGATCTGTGGGAATCACATAGAGACAGAAAATAGCATGAACTATAATTGTTTGGGTTTAGCCACAGATATGATATAAACAATGAAATTAACATACCTGTCACTGCCAAAATTGTGCCATTTTTAAATGTCATACTGAATGATGATCCTGCTTGACAGAAGTACATTGCTTCATCTTTTTTGCTTACATTTCTTATGATAAGAGAAAGCACATTACCCATTTGTGTGGCACTGAATCTTGAGTTGTTAATTTGAAATAATATTTTGTCAAAACTTCCTTCAGCAACTGTTTGAACCATATATCCAAAATTCAGCTTATACCAGTAAAACAACCCTTGATCACTTGCAGAGAGCGCACATGTCAGTGTCACATTATCTCCGAGTTTAGCCACAGTTAAAGAGATCTGCTGAGGAACCTCATTCATTTCAATCAAAGCTGAAGAAAAGAGACAAACAGTAACAGTTAGAACAAAACAGAAAAAAAGCATTCAAAAAGTATATTCATCATGTTATGCCAAATATTACCAAACCTCATATATTTTGTTTTACATTGTTTACAACGATAAACTCACACAATGTACTTAGAAGCATCAAAGAAACCAGTCTTCCAACCATTGTGGTAACTCAGCTTTCTCTTTCATAACTAATATCTTTCCACTCAAAGGAAGATTTAGTCATGAGCTGATTAAGGTTTACAAAGTGGAAATCACAGTGATTGGCTGAAGGACAAAACGCACTTCCTGTAAAGATTTGCAAACCATTTACATATATAGAAGCAAACATATTATTGCAAGCTGGTGACAGAACAAAAAAACACTGCTTTTGCTAACATAAGTTATGTTGTGTTACACGTTTGCTTTTTTGAGAATTGTAATGTAATTTCATAATTTTATTATACTCTACTTGATCTGCTAGTCTTTATCGACCTTTGAGCTTCAAATTGTTACATTTAATTGTTTTGTAAATGTAAATATTAAAAAAATTAGTGAAGTTAATTTAGGTCCTTGTCAGTCTGTTAAAAATGAATGATGATAGACAAAGCTGACATGGATCACCTGTTAGCTCTACTTTTACAGAGTGATAATACAACTTTTAACAGTGGCTGAATACTTTCACAATTGCTTAAATAAGTGTGTTGTGATTTTGCCAGTGATAACGTAAAGTTTGTTCTGAACTCTATTTTCTGTTTACACAAAAAATAGAGTTTAAAAACTAAAGGTTTTACCAACCGTTTGAAAAAAATGTAAGTGCCAAAAATTAATCTGACACTTTGAAACATGAATGACCAACAAACAGGTTTTTTTTTTTTTTCCTTTGTCATGACATGATATTGTAGGCAGGTACTTACAGTAGAAGAAGATGCTTATTGAGTAATTCTCTGCGAGGTGAGAAATAATGAGGGAAAATATGAAAAGAGGCCACCACAGACGTACACCCATTGTTTTGATTAAAGCTGACTGCAGGAAGTGTATACTGTGTGCAGCTTAGTGTGCTACAAATCGATCCATCCATCAATTTTTTTAATTATCTGTTATTTATGTTATTTCTTTTTCAAGTTATTGTACCCTAAAAAATAAATCACATTTTCCATAACTTACATGACATTAAGTGAAACCAGCCCCAGTCGCATTGCCACACACTTTATCTCCCTGCACACAAAATGTTAATTCCATGTTACATAATTTGTTTCATATCTGAGTAGATAAACCAAGATCATTTTCAACCATAACCAAGTATTTTTGTTGCCTAAGCCAACAAAGTAGTTTTGGTTTCTACAACTACACCTTTACTGGCTGCACTGATACTGTGCTGCCAGTGCCGATGCACTGAATTAGTTTTCTGTATATCAGAGCTTAGCAGACACCTACTCATAATCAAACATGCAATGAACTGAAAAAAACTGAACAAGAGTCTTTATTGTGGTGTCCTGTCTGTCTGTTTGTCTGTCTGTTTTGTTGATGTGGTTTTTGTATAATTTGCAAACTGTTGACATGCTGATTAAATACAAAATCATATAAATCATTCACTTTACATTCAAAGGACAGGGAAGATGAAACTCTTCACAGAGGTGTGAAACGATGAAGGAAAAATTCAAAAGACATCAAAACAGAAGCACACTGGTTCACTGCATGCTGTATGCAGCCTAGTATTTGAAGAAAAAAATCCCCTGTTGCCCCTTCAGGCGGTTTGTCCTTCAAGCTCAGGTCCTCTACCAGAGGCCTGGGAGCTTGAGTGTCCTGCGCAGTATCTTAGCTGTTCCTAGTACTGCGCTCTTCTGGATAGAGATCTACAATGTTGTTGCTGGGATCTGCTGGAGCCACTGGCCTAGCTTGGGAGTCACTGCACCTAGTGCTCTGATTACCACTGAGACCACTGTTATCTTCACGCTCCACATCTTCTTGAGCTCTTCTCAGAGTCCTTGGTACTTCTCTTGGAAATGAGTCTAAATCTAAATATCAGGAAGTAGGAACATGAGAATCTGGAGAAGTCCCACTATGCGACAAAAACGGTTCAGGAAACACAATACAAAGTGCAAGATGTTGATCTGGCCTTCAAACTCAAGCATCCTGCATTGGAACAAGCCCACACATAACCCAATACACAACCCACAGAACCCAAAATGGTTGTTCATTCATTATTTAAATTATATAAAGAGATTTTGCAGCACGGTAGCACGGTGGTTAGCACTGTTGCCGCACAGCAAGAAGGTCCTGAGTTCAATTCCACCATCAGGCCGGGGTCTTTCTGTGTGGAGTTTGCATGTTCTCCCCGTGTTTGCGTGGGTTCCCTCCGGGTACTCCGGCTTCCTCCCACCGTCCAAAGACATGCAGTTTGAGGGGATAGGTTAATTGGATAATCCAAATTGTCACTAGGTGTGAATGTGCGAGTGAATGTGAGTGTGAATGATTGTCTGTCCCTGTGTGTTGGCCCTGCGGCAGACTGGCGACCTGTCCAGGGTGTACCCCGCCTCTCGCCCTATGACAGCTGGGATAGGCTCCAGCGCCCCCCGCGACCCTGGAAAGGATAAGCGGAAGCGAATGGATGGATGGATGGATATAAAGAGATTTTATTGTAGTTTAGAAAGTTCTTATCAACCCTGTGGTGAATTACAGCTTCGTATATGATGTGCTCTGGATAACTGAGACTACTGGTTGTGTCTGAGCTGGTGCACATACTGTGGATAGGACATGAAGGGAAGCCACAAATGACTAGACATGGAGACATGTCAAGAACTTTTCTGCAGGTAAGCATGTGTGCAGTCAGTGGCAATCAGGTGCAATGGTATACTTGTATTAAAGTGTGGAAACCCCAGAAATATTGAAATCATTTTGTAAAAGTTATAATTATACAAACTGATCATTTTGTAAGTCAGTCATCCTGCCAACCACCTTATTTATAAAGCAATTTAAAAACTGCAAGTGCTGACCAAAGTGTTTAACGAGGACATAATAAAAATGAAAAAAGAAAATAAAGTAAAATATATTTTAGTATATTGATATGTAACACCGTTACTCACATGCCAAACCGGGAGGGGGGGAATAGGCAGTTATACATACACATGCTGACACCCTTACAGGGGAAATTCTGGGAGTACAAAACTTCTTGCACAGATAAAGGAAATCAGTGAATCCTGGGGCTTATTCACTTATTGTTCCATATGTTTTCTTTTTGTTTGTTTGTTTTTTCATTGCTTAATCAAGATTCTCCAAAACTTCTGAGACCTTATGTATGTTTATAGGTGGAAACACTGACCTTTACAAGCTAACAGTGACGAGGCAACTGTCTACAAATAGTTTGACTGAATCAGCAAATGTCTTGTACTTTTTCACTTTCCAGTATTGTGGTATGTCCCAGTATCAGTGCTTGTGAAAGAACAAGCAAAGCCACATGTAAGCCACATGCAAGATGCAAGCTATGGCTGGCTACTTTTCTGCTTTCAACGCCCTACCAACCCTGTTTACTGAGAATGCATATGCATTTGGGCATCAACAGGACGTGTAACTAGTTCAAAACAAGCTGCCGCAGATTATTTTTAGCTGAAGCTGTCAATAGTTTTTAGACCTTCCTTCCTGAACGTGGCCTCATTTTGCTATGATTAATCTAGATTTGTACAAAAATAACCTTTAAAATATACAACTACAACTTTTAAAACATATATATATATTAAAAAAAAACACCCAGCACGCCCCTGCGGGCGGTTTATCCTTCAAGCTCGGGTCCTCTACCAGAGGCCTGGGAGCTTGAGGGTCCTGCGCAGTATCTTAGCTGTTCCCAGGACTGTGCTCTTCTGGACAGAGATGTCCGATGTTGTTCCCGGGATCTGCTGGAGCCACTCGCCTAGCTTGGGAGTCACCGCACCTAGTGCTCCGATTACCACGGGGACCACCGTTACCTTCACCCTCCACATCTTCTCGATCTCTTCTCTGAGCCCTTGGTAGTTGTTTCGCCGTCATTGTGGATGTTGGGTATCGAAGAATCCATAGGTCCCTCATCCTATTCATGTAACCCCTTCCGCCAGGGTTACTTGCATAGTAGCATTCCAACAACGCCCTGTTTTCGTCTCTTGCCCACTGATGACTGACTTCTTGTTCCAAAGGCGTGTAGTCTAACCACTACGCTATCCAGCTGCTATATATACATATATCTATATATCTATATAGATATATATATATACATACTGTATATATCTATATATATATATATATATAGATAGATAGATAGATAGATATGTTAGTTAATTAATAATTTCAGTCGAGCGGAATCTTTCATGATTCAGGAGGTTAAATATGTGATATTTACTTTTATTTGACGACAGGCCTAACTTAGCCTTAATATCCACCAGATATTTGACTAGTGTGATAAGTGTGATAAGAAAAAAGACATGACAGGTGTTATAAACCAAGATGAATGTTTTTTGGCTTCTTATGAGGTGAGTGTGGGGGACTAAAAAAACAATGTACACACCCACCAACCACACATGTGGTTAAACTGTACAACCTTTGATTTTTACACCCAGTTTAACTTAAACCAAGTCAGAGTTTATAATTTAAACTTAACCGAAAGGTCCTTAGACTCTTGACTTGGCTAAGCAAAGTGCTTCTTTTTAAAGTAGAAGCTTTTAACCCAGATTATTGTGAGCAAATACCACAATGTGCAGGACGAAACATGAATGATTCGAGCAGGCACGATCAATTATAGAAGGAAACCACACTGCTACAATGGAAATTCTCATAAAACAATTTTCATATCACAAGTGAAGCATATGCATACTATTTATGCAAACTGCTAGTGTCAAAACATGACTTGTGCTGTGGGAGGGGTTCAGCACGTTAGTTTCACACACCGAAACTAAAAATAAAAAGCAAATGAGAAAAAGATGCCCTCAGTGGATTCACACCTCATTCAGATCGCACAAACTGCTGCTGGATATTTCTAATTTTAGAGATACTGCGCAAATGGAATAAAATAGTCTTGTATGTGCATTGAAGGACATATCCTGGTCAAAAATGACTCAAGGGTTCCTCACAGTGTTACTGGAGGCCAAGGTAATGCCAGCCAGAGTAAGAATCCTGTTAGATATCATATTTCTAAGATTTTCAGGGCCGAGTACAATAACCTCAGTTTTATCTGAATTTAGAAGCAGAAAATTAGAGACCATCCAGGTCTTTATTAAGATATTCCTGCAGTTTAACTAATTGGTGGGTTTTATCTGGCTTCATGCATTGAGGTTTAGCAGGACAAGCATAGAGATGACTATGCATGTCAGAGGCCAAAAGAAGATCATTTGTAACCTTCACTAAAGCTGTTTCTGTGCTGTGATAAGTTCTGAAACCTCAATAGAACTCTTTAAATAAACCATTCCTCTGCAGATAACTGCTTAGCTATTTTACAGCTACTGTTTCAAGAATGTTTGAAATAAAAAGAAGGTTAGAGATTGGCCTATACAGGGAGTGCAGAATTATTAGGCAAGTTGTATTTTTGAGGAATAATTTTATTATTGAACAACAACCATGTTCTCAATGAACCCAAAAATCTCATCAATATCAAAGCTGAATGTTTTTGGAAGTAGTTTTTAGTTTGTTTTTAGTTTTAGCTATTTTAGGGGGATATCTGTGTGTGCAGGTGACTATTACTGTGCATAATTATTAGGCAACTTAACAAAAAACAAATATATACCCATTTCAATTATTTATTTTTACCAGTGAAACCAATATAACATCTCCACATTCACAAATATACATTTCTGACATTCAAAAACAAAACAAAAACAAATCAGCGACCAATATAGCCACCTTTCTTTGCAAGGACACTCAAAAGCCTGCCATCCATGGATTCTGTCAGTGTTTTGATCTGTTCACCATCAACATTGCGTGCAGCAGCAACCACAGCCTCCCAGACACTGTTCAGAGAGGTGTACTGTTTTCCCTCGTAAATCTCACATTTGATGATGGACCACAGGTTCTCAATGGGGTTCAGATCAGGGGAACAAGGAGGCCATGTCATTAGTTTTTCTTCTTTTAAACCCTTTCTTGCCAGCCACGCTGTGGAGTACTTGGACGTGTGTGATGGAGCATTGTCCTGCATGAAAATCATGTTTTTCTTGAAGGATGCAGACTTCTTCCTGTACCACTGCTTGAAGAAGGTGTCTTCCAGAAACTGGCAGTAGGACTGGGAGTTGAGCTTGACTCCATCCTCAACCCGAAAAGGCCCCACAAGCTCATCTTTGATGATACCAGCCCAAACCAGTACTCCACCTCCACCTTGCTGGCGTCTGAGTCGGACTGGAGCTCTCTGGCCTTTACCAATCGAGCCACGGGCCCATCCATCTGGCCCATCAAGACTCACTCTCATTTCATCAGTCCATAAAACCTTAGAAAAATCAGTCTTGAGATATTTCTTGGCCCAGTCTTGACGTTTCAGCTTGTGTGTCTTGTTCAGTGGTGGTCGTCTTTCAGCCTTTCTTACCTTGGCCATGTCTCTGAGTATTGCACACCTTGTGCTTTTGAGCACTCCAGTGATGTTGCAGCTCTGAAATATGGCCAAACTGGTGGCAAGTGGCATCTTGGCAGCTGCACGCTTGACTTTTCTCAGTTCATGGGCAGTTATTTTGCGCCTTGGTTTTTTCACACGCTTCTTGCGACCCTGTTGACTATTTTGAATGAAACGCTTGATTGTTCGATGATCACGCTTCAGAAGCTTTGCAATTTTATAACTGCTGCATCCCTCTGCAAGATATCTCACTATTTTTGACTTTTCTGAGCCTGTCAAGTCCTTCTTTTGACCCATTTTGCCAAAGGAAAGGAAGTTGCCTAATAATTATGCACACCTGATATAGGGTGTTGATGTCATTAGACCACACCCCTTCTCATTACAGAGATGCACATCACCTAATATGCTTAATTGGTAGTAGGCTTTCGAGCCTATACAGCTTGGAGTAAGACAACATGCATGAAGAGGATGATGTGGACAAAATACTCATTTGCCTAATAATTCTGCACTCCCTGTACAGTACAGTATATAGAGAGACGAGGTGACGAGGCTCCAGTTACAATAGTGCAAGTAAACAAACAATAAATATAAAAAGAGTAAGAAAATAAATATACACTTTAGGACTAGGGGTAAAGGGATCAAGCAGCTTCTATCCCAAAGGATCCCAAAGAAAAAAAAAGGTTGCATAAAGTTAAACTGTGCTTCAAGTAATGATAAAATCGAGAATTTGCTGTGTTGGCAGGCATTTATCACCGGGAATATCTTTCTATTTAGTTTTTATCTTGGGCTTATGCAGTAATATATACATGAAACACTCTAGAAATGCAAAGGGGAGCGTAAGCCATCTTAGAAAAAGGATTTGGCCTCGCAAGTACTGACTGGTTCATTGTAGACGCAGGCAAACAAGGTGTGCTGGCAAGTAATGTACCTTCACTGTGACAAATCCACACTAACAGCCAAGTGCCCCCCGCTCTGCTATAAACACACCTTTTCATTCATTTGCAGAGTGACACCAAGAGATGGCGCTTTCTTCACAAAAACTTTGACTTGATTAGTTACATATAGGAGATTTTCCCAGTATTATTGTAGGGTCTGAACCTTATGATGTAAAGTGCCTTGAGACAACTGTTGTTGTGATTTGGCACTATATAAATAAAACTGAATTGAATTTAATTCATTTGATAGCTTCCCTTGTTAAACCTACTCACCATTCAGACATTTTTCAGACAGGCTCAGATGTTCCCAGAGAGGCGGAAGTGGAGACTCGACCTGACACATAGACATAGACAAACTGGCACACACAGACACAAGCTTATATTCCCACCCTCATGCATACAAATACAAATACTCAGCACTCGCTCAACGTGGAGACAAACAGAAATGAACACTATATTTCACACTCCCCAAACAAACTCTGTACTCCCAGGTCCAGGTATCACCACCCCCAGGGGGGCAATCAACCCCCAGACCCAGGAGATGTTACCCTTTTCCCTGGGGTGGAGGCAAGCAGACCGCCACCGGCCCAGCAGCCGTAGGGAGCCCAGCGTCCCCCCGGTCAGACTGCCGACTCCTCTCAGCCCCCCGTCTTGATTGTGTACAGAGAATGGGGGTGTGAAGGTCCCATACCTCACTCCGCCCGTTCATATGTCATGTTGCTGCGTGCTGTTCTAAAGTGCATTTAAAACACAGGAGGTGCATGGTGCTTCCTGCCAGAAATCAGTAGGTGTCAGCACAGCCCCTCCCGAGAACTCTCAATGTCTACATGCATTTAAAATTGAGAGGTGGGCAGAAAATCTGGACCGGGGCCCGAAGCAGCAGCATCGCCAAGCCCCACAGAGCCCCTGGCAGCCCACCCAACCCCATCGCAGAGGAAACTACACCCACCTCATCATCCAGTCAGCTACCAGACTACATAAGACAACACCCAGGTTGAGTTCATTCTCCACCTCTCCTGTATCTCTCCCCCACCTGGAAGTGCCAAAAAAGTTTCACTGTGGGAGGTCACATGAGTAAATCAGCAGGGCAAGGCCAAGTAACTCAATAGGTCAGTAATTGTAGTGATATGTGAATAATAATGACAGATTTCCTTCAGTTTTATGATGACCATAGTTGCCGTCACTTGGATTCTTAGTCTGGAATTCCACAATTCTGAGGTGCCAGAATAACAAAGCCTATTTGAATTATGTTATTTAACCACTGCATAGAGCCCAAGCCAAGCCTCGGATATTTAAATGAAATATGTGAATTAATCAGCAACCAACAAAGAAAAGCAACAAACCTGACAAGTTCAACGAGAAAACTTTGTGAGCTCCATCCACCTTCTTGCAACTCAGTCTATGTTTGTGTTCATGGTATATTCTAATAATTGTACACAGAGCAACCAGAAAGTCCAAAGCAACTGTCCAAAGACAGTCACTGGTAAAAAAGTACAATAAAGATAAATAAATATGAACATGTTAACATAGGATAACAGCAGAATAAATCAGACTACTCACTTTGTGGGGTATAAAATATACAGTGTTGTTTTATGTGAACAGACAGGTGGACTTTTGTATACTTTAGAATCAGAATCAGAAAAAGGGTTTATTGCCTAATGTTGAGCAGCTTTACGACATGAGGAAATTGCTGCGGCTTTTTAATATATTCAAAGAAGATATAGCAAATTTTTATAACAGAGAATATAACATAGAACAAATAAAACACTACCAATATGATACATTTGTTATATATGACCAAATTAGAATTATCATCTTGTATGCTACAGAGAATATCTTACATGTCCTGCTGTCAGTCTCACGAGTACTGCAAAAATGAGTCTGCCAAAGCATGTGTTATGCAAAAAACATGGGGCTAAGTTTTCATGTATAATAAAACATGTTGAATTTAGTATAAGGAGGAATAATTTCACAGTGACTGGTACAAATTCAGTAAACCAGCCCTTGGGTTAGACTTTGGTGTCTACAAGGGTTTCTTTGATATTCTCGATCAAAAGATCCTAGATGTCCTAAAGTTAAGAAAACAAAGCAAAGCAAGAAAAATCTTCAGTCTCTGGATAAAATAAGAACTACGATCACAATCACACAGAGAGCCAACAGCATCCCAAGAACAATGACAACTGGGTCCCACTTCTGTCCTGAAATCAGAAAAAAAAACAAAACATTTTTTAAATATCATATATGACATTTATAGTTTGCAGAAGGAAAATATTATTAAATGTCATAAAAGAACCAATTTGAATAATTTTACCACAAGTTTATTTCACTTGTTGGTAACATTTTAAGTCAGTATCAGAGAGTGATGAGATACCATTTGCTAAATGGGGCAAGTATTAAGAAACTAATGCTTCAGCGTGAACGACCAGTTCCCCAGAGAGATCCTGGAACGACGCAGGGTCCTGTTCCCAGTCCGACGTAGTTTTATTCAGAAAGGCTCCCGGGCTGTCATCGCCGTGGACCGGCTCTACGTGGACGGACAGCTCTACCGCGACCCCGGCATCACTCCATGGCTGTATTGACCGCACACCAGATAAGAATCCGCTACGCTATTCTCTTCACTCACACTCTCTTGTATTAACTTTTGCTTAACTATGTAATATCAGTTTGCTAATTTAGTATAACGTCACCGTCACTCTCCGCCAATGCTTTAATTGGAATGTTGCCGTTTTTATTTCTTTTTCCCTCTCTCTCTCTCTTGTCGCTCACCTTGCTCTATGGTTTCCTTGCTTCTCTTTTCTTTCACTATGTCGATCACCTGTTTCCCTATCCATCCACAAACGACACTGTCTATTTCTACATGCTCACTCTGGACGATCACGCACACACATACGTTTAAAGGCAACACATTTACAGCAGCCACACAGTGCACACAGATATAGGACACACACGCACACATTTTCTCATTTTAGTTATTATGCACACACATAGTCAGACCTATGGAGCTTCACGCTGCGCATTTTCTTCTCTTTATTTACAAAAAAAAAAAAAAATATGATGTGTTTCCATTTTCCTCACCCGTCTAAGCAAGACACACAGCATATGTCATTAGCCACAAACACACAACTATGGGCACGCTAAGGTTTGTCTCATGGAATGTGCATGGAGCTGGCTCTAGGGAAAAAAGGTTAAAAATACTTAACCAACTTAAAAAACTACAGGCAGATGTTGTTTTATTACAAGAAATCCACATGCCTGTCACAGGTTTGAATAAACTTAAAACACCTGAGTTTCCTAATGTGTTCTCAGCATGTTATAATTCTAGACAAAGAGGAGTAGCAATTCTAATACATAAAAATATTAATTTCACAGTACTCGATACAGTTATAGATCCAGAGGGCAGATTCCTAATAGTCAAACTATCTATACTTAACCAAAAGCTAGGTATTGTAAGTGTATATGGTCCGAATGTTGATGACCCCTCATTTTTCCACGGTTTTTTTAGTGCACTCTCCGAACACCTAGATTGCACAGTTGTTCTTGGAGGAGACCTCAACCTGGGACTAAATGCAGAAATGGATAGGCTCAATACAGCAGGAACTCAGCGTAATTGGCAGTCCACAAATATAATCAAACAGTATATGAGCGACTTTGGTCTTTGCGATGCATGGCGCTCTCTCCACCCCAACAGTAAGGAATATACTTTTCCTCACATGTTCATCACTCCTACTCTCGTCTGGATTATTTTTTGGTCAGCAGCTCACTGCTGAGTGACATTTCAGACACTGAGATTCATCCTATAGCTGTCAGCGATCATGCTCCTGTATCTTTAACACTAATGCAGAAGAATAATACCACACCAAGTAAAAACTGGAGATTTAATACATCGCTGCTCAAAGATGAAGAGTTTATCAAATACTTTAAAAAAGAATGGACGTCATATTTAGACTTTAATGACATTCCTGGAACATCAGCATCTGTCCTCTGGGAAGCAGGGAAAGCCGTGATGAGAGGTAAAATAATCTCTTTCTCATCACATAAGAAGAAAGAAGAAAACAAAAATATTCAAGAACTGGAAAAAAACATCAAATCCTTAGAAAAAGCCTATGTATCACACCAAGATCAAGAAATATTAAACAATTTACGCAAAACAAAACTAGAATTAAATGAAATTATTAATAAAAAGACTAAATTCTTAGTACAAAGATTTCGCCTGCAAAATTATGAACACGGTAACAAATTCGGACAATTTCTTGCTAACCAGTTAAAAATCAATAAAGAAAAAACAACTATATGTGCTGTTAAAGATTTATCTGGGAATACAATATATGATCTTAAAAAAATAAACAAAATTTTTAGGGATTTCTATGAAACTTTATATACACCACAAATAAACCCATCTAAAAACGAAATTGATCAGTTTCTGGACAACATAATTCTTCCAAAATTATTAGACACCCAAGCAATGGCACTGGATTCACCACTGACGCCAGGTGAACTCCAGGAAGCCCTGATAAGTATGCCCAATAATAAGGCTCCAGGTCCAGACGGCTTTCCTGCAGAATTCTACAAAGAATTCTGGACGATTCTAGCACCAGTTTTTTACAGAATGTTGCAGGAAATCAAAGAAAATGGTAGACTACCACCAAATATGAACTCTGCAAATATCAGTCTCCTACTGAAACCAGGCAAAGACCCTGTATATCCCTCAAGCTATCGTCCAATATCCCTTATTAATGTAGACCTTAAAATAATCTGCAAAGCTCTCTCAAAGAGACTAGAGAAAATGACCCCCCTTTTAATTCATCCTGACCAAACTGGTTTCATAAAAGGTAGGCACTCATCAACAAATAGACGTAGATTACTTAATTTAATAGACTACTCATGCAGTAAAAACATTGAAACCATAATATTGTCTCTTGATGCAGAAAAAGCATTTGACAGAGTTAACTGGAAATTTCTGTTTGCAACTTTACACAAATTTGGTTTTGGAACCTCTTTCATCAACTGGTTAAAAATATTATATAATTCCCCAACAGCTTGTGTCAGAACAAATGATCAAACATCCTCCAGCTTCTGTCTCCTGAGGGGCACCAGGCAGGGATGCCCACTCTCCCCTTCACTGTTTGCAATTTTTATTGAGCCACTAGCAGCAGCAATTAGACAGAATTCAGTAATTAAGGGCATAAAATGCAAGAATGTAGAACATAAAATCAGCCTTTATGCGGATGATGTGTTACTTTTTCTCCAAAACTCACAAACCAATATCTCTGGGGTGATTGAATTGATAAATTCTTTCTCAAGAGTCTCAGATTATTCAATCAACTGGTCAAAATCTACAGTTCTTCCGATTAATTGCTCCTTCCATAATTCTTCTCCTACACCACTGCAATCTGGAAATATAAAATATTTAGGTATTAATGTCTCTCCTAAGCTTTCAGAATTAACTAAATTAAACCACATCCCGCTTTTAAAGACAGTAGAAAGCGATCTGGCTGGAAATCTCTACCCATATCACTGATGGGAAGGGTTGCCGCTATAAAAATGATGGTCTTGCCAAAAATAAACTATTTGTTTTCAATGATCCCAAATAAGCCATCACAAGATTGGTTCAGATCTCTAGACTCATGTATTTCTAAATTCCTTTGGAAAGACAAACCCCCACATATCAGCTTAAAAACATTACAAATGACCGAGGATAAAGGAGGATTAGATCTGCCTAACTTTAATCACTATTTTTTAGCCAACAGGCTTCAGTTCATCTCTAGATGGTTTAAACACACCTTCTTAGATGAGCCCTGGCTAGATGTAGAACAGGCACTATGTAATAATCTAGAAATTTCAGACCTACTATTTATCAGCTCAAACATCAAAAGACATGAATGCTTTAAAAGCATCAACATCAGCTCTTCTCTGACAGCATGGTGGGAGTTTCTAAAAATGACAGCGTCCTCATTAATCCCATGCAAACGTACACCTATCTGGAATAACCCTGACATACTACAAAACAATAATATGATTAATTTTCCAGAATGGAGTTGTAAAGGAATTAAATACTTAGAACATATATTAGAGGGAACAGAATTTATTCCATTTGACAGGCTAGCTACACAATATGGGATCAACAAGAAAAGATTTTTAGAATATCAACAAATTAAATCCATAGTAAAAAAGAGATTTAACCTCAGTCAAGCTGAATTACAAACACCACCAAGTGCGGTACACTTTCTTACTCGTAAATCCCCCAAATTATTATCTAAAATATACAGAACACTTTCTAAAATAGATGAATCAATATCCCTTCCTATTGCAAAGTGGGAAGCAGATTTATCAGTAAGCTTAGACCAAAACTTCTGGTCTCAGGTATGCTTAAAAACCTTTAAATTGATTAAAAATCCCAGTCTGCAATTAATACAATACAAAATACTACATAGAGTGCACTATACAGGTCATCGGATGTTCAAGATGGGCTTTACATCTTCCAACAACTGCTCACACTGTCAAGGCAATACACCAGACAATTACATCCACGCCCTTTGGTTCTGTCCACCAGTGCAGAAGTTTTGGCATGAGATATGTGAAGACTTATCAAAGTGTCTGAAATGTAACATTCCCGCCTCCCCTTTAGTGTGCTTGTTGAGCAACTTGGATGAGGTCACTGCAGAAATAAACACAGCCCACATTGTTTTTACAGCCCTATGCATTGCCAAGAAAACGGTCCTCCTTAACTGGAAAAATAAAAATAATCTTAATTCTAATCAATATAAAAACCATCTAATAGATCACATTAGTCTTGATACAGCCTCTGCCACCACATTTGATCAATCCCTTTGGGCTCCTTTGATCGGCTTCATCACCTAGTGGGGGTGGGGGGTCATGGTTTGGTCCTGCCTTCGCTATTGTGGTTGATGTGGAGGTTGGGACGGGCTTAGGGCGCCAGGAGAACCCCTAGAGACGTTATCCCTTGAGGGCTCAACGTGGGGGGTTGTGGTCATAACCTGGTGAGTGGCTCTGGTCGCTCTTAGAGGGTGTTCTCCTCGTGGCTGCGTGCAGCGGGGCTGGGGGATGGTCTGTACTGGCGGACGTAGGTTACTGGCCTGGTAGCCTGGCTGCCCCTGAGTGGATCCGGGGCAGGCGGGGGGCTTGGGGTTCGGGGGTGCTTCGTCTCTGTGATGGGGCTCTGGCTGGGCCTTGGGGGCTTCGGTCCTCGTCGGTGTGTCGCCGAGGTTGTGGGCGGGTGGGTGCACGGGGGCTCAGCCCTGGCGCAGGAGGCCTCTGGTGCATCGGCCTAACTGGGGGACTCTTCAACTGGCAGGGAGGTTGTTCCATCCTAGCAGAAGTCCACTCTGCAGGTGGGGGAAAGACACAGGAGAGGTGGAGAATAAACCTAACCTGGGTGTCTGTTGTCTTGTGTAGTCTGGAGATGATTGAATGTTGGGGTGGGTATAGTTTCCTCTGCGGTGGGGTGGGGTGGGCTTCCCCAGGTCCTGTAGGGCTTAGCGGTGCTGCTGCCATAGGCCCCGGTCTGGATGGGCCTGGGCTCCCTTGCCTTGGTGGGTACTAGAGGACGGGGGTGCCTACTGGGGTCAGCCGGGGAGCTGGCCCTAAGGAGGGGCATCTTGCCCCTCCCTTCTTTTCCTCCCCATCCCCGGTTGCCTCCCTCTTCCCGCTCCACCACACCCACCCACACAGGTAGGGCCTTGGGGTGCGGGTGTGTCACCAGGGTGCAGGGGAGGCATTCCCCCCCCTCTGTCCCCTTCTGGCCACCTGCGCCTCAATTTTATTTCACAACTTAGACATCCACATTATTCACACTCTCATAACACACACACACACACACATACATAAATACATACATACATACATATATATATATATATATATGTAGGGCCTTGAGGGTGACCAGGTTAACGGCGTCCAGAGGACGGTCTGTGTATTCAACCCTACCTCTGGCGCCGGTGCCCACCTCTCAATTTTAAATCCATGTAGACATTGAGGGTTCTTGGGAGGGGCCGTGCTAACACCTGCTGCTCTCTGGCAGCAGCACCATGCCCTCCCTTGTTTTAAATGCACTTTAGAACAACACGCAGCAACACTACACATGAGCGGGAGGAGGGAGGTATGGGGTCTTCACACACCCCCGTTCTCTACTAGCCATCGGGGCGGGGGGCTGGGAGGAGGTGTTGGCCGTCCGATTGGCCTCCCTGCTGCTGCGGAGCCTGGGGCGGTCTGCTTGCCTCCACCCCGGGGGAAAGGGTCACATATCTTGGGTCTGGGTGCCGTTTCCCCCTCTGGGGGCGAGGGTACCTGGACCCGGGGTATAGAGTATGTTTGGGGAGTATGATTGTGTGTACATGTCTATGTATGTCTGTCCCTACGTTGGGTGAGTGCTGAGTGTTTGTATATGTGTGCATGAGGGTGGGAAAGTATGTTTATGTCTGTGTGTGCCTGTTTGTCTGTGTCTATATGTCAGGTCGGGTCTTAGACTCCACCTCCCTGGGTACTCCCAGGCCCTCCAAGTGTGGAGGCCTATCTCCCCTCACCACACTCCCTGCTGGTAACTGATGCCCTCAGGGGTTGGTGCATTGGTGGTTCTTGGTGTCCGGGGCTGGGCGCTCAGGTATGCACCAGCTCACTCCCGGTGGCTAATTGGCGGGGCCTGGTGCCTGTCGCTCAGTCAGGCCTCTTCCGGGGCAAAGGGGGCCCTCGGGCCTCCGGCCTCGGGGCCTGCAACTCGGTTCACTCTGGCACAGCTGGCTGCCGGCAGAGCCGGCGGGCACGCCGGTGCAGCCCCCTCTGGCTTCTGCTCCGTGGCTACTGGGTGACCCCTCGTCTGGGGATCTCCTCAGCCCTTCCCAGGAAGGTGGCACGGATGCCCTCCGGTGGTACTCCTTGGGCTCTCGCACTCTGGGGCCTCTGGATGTCTGGAGCCTGGATCTCCTCCATGCCTGCTTCATGCCCTGGGGGACGGGCTATGGGCCTCCACACCCTCTAGCAGACCGTTACATGGGGAAACCTTTTGTATACAAGCGCGTTGATCCACACAGGTGTGCACACGGGTGTTCACTGTTCGTAGACAAACTACACCTTTCTTAGCTGCTACTTCAAAGCACATTGTGCGCTGTCTGTCCTGTGTGCTGCACAACAACTTTCAATATTTAGTATTTACTGCTGTTCACACTTAGCTAGATTAACGTGATGGTGTTGTGTTTAGTATGTTGCTTTGTTTTTTTTGTCTTTTTTTTTCTTGTCTTCTCCTTTTTCTCTCAACAGGTGATCCAGGAGATTTTTTTTTTCTTTCTCTTTGTCTTTGTAAGTGCCCTTTCTCACTGTCCCTTTTCCCTTCTGTTTTTCTTTTCCTTCCTCTCTTTCTTTCTCCCTTTCCTATCCCCCAGTCATGTCTGTCCCATCTATAACAACTGAAAATAAAATAAATAATAATAACAAAGTTTGATCAAATGGACCAATACGGCAATGCCATGATGATCCATTTGGCAAAATAAATCCATTTGGTATCCTTGTTGGTCTTCAGACAACAATTCTGACGGCTTAAGAACCAAATGGGACACACAAAAAAAAAAAAAAAAAAAAAAGAAACTAATGCTGGGATGCTCAAGTCATTTTAGGCCCCTTTTCAGGTTTAGCAGTTCATTTATGTAGCATTCATAAATTGTCAGATAATAGATAAATATGGATAAATAATATTTATCTATCTATAAATAGATAACTACAAATCTGACTAAAAATTCAATTTACATTTACAACTCAAAGTCTCAGTGAGGTCCATTAAAACACATTCTTTTTCTTCACAAAGACTCTGCAATTAAAAGTGTAGCTTCATAATGACTGACATGATCAAGCAACGTATTTTAAAATTATTATTATTTTGATAAAATTGTGAATACATACTTATGTCCACTTTTCTTCCTTCACCAAACAGGATCTCTCCACAGGTGACCACCGCACAGTAGTACGTCCCAGCGTCAGATGAGTGTGTTATAGTTTTGGACAGACTGTAGTCACATCTCCCATCCTCTTTATTTTTGATACTGCCGTGGTAAATGATGCCTGGATGGGATTCTGATGCACCTTTAAACCAGTGCACTTGTTCTTCATCTGGACACTGATCTGTGTCATTTTTGTTCTCAGAGAGGAGTGAACACTGCAGAGTCATTGTATCACCGAGATGAACTGAATTCACATCTGGAGTTTGTTTTACTGTGAAAAATTTATGCTGGATTTTAGGATCTGTGGGAATTAGAAAAAGAAATTGAAATTGTATCCATTGTAGTTGTTTAGGTTTTGACCCACCCTTATCAAAGACAACCAAATGAATATACTTTACCATTCACTGCCAAAATTGTGCCATTTTTAAATGTCATATTGAATGATGGTCCTGCTTGACAGAAGTATGTTGCTTCATCTTCTTTGCTTACATTTCTTATAATAAGAGAAAGCACAGTACCCACTTTTGTGGCATTGAATCTTGAGTTGTTAATTTTTAATAATATTTTGTCAAAACTTCCTTCAGTAACTGTTTGAAACATATATCCATAATTCAGCTTATACCAGTAAGACAACCCTGGCTCAGAGAGGTCACATGTCAGGGTCACATTATCTCCAAGTTTAACCACAGTTAAAGAGATCGGCTGAGGAACCTCATTCATTTCAGTCACAGCTAAAGAAGAGAGACAAACAGTAATAGTTAGAATGTAGAATATTACAAAGCCATATTTTGTTTTATATTTTTTTACAATGATACATCTGACAGAGCAGAAGAAGTCAACTCACACAGTGTACTTAGAAGAATCAAAGAAACCAGTCTTCTGATCATTGTGGTACCTCAGCCTTGTCTTGCACAACTGATGCCTTTCCACTCAAAGGAAGATTTTGTGACAAGCTGATTATGGTTTACAAAGTCATCATAGTGATTGGCTGACACAAAAAAATGCACTTCCTGTAAAATTTACCAAACCATTTACAGTGAATCTAGATGCTAATCATCAAACAATTTTATTTTGTTCATAATGTCAAATTTGTTATTTTAAGCACATGATGCTAAATATGGTTCATGTTTAGCACAACTCCATCAGTATATAAAAGAAAAGTCAAATAGCCTTTAGCTGTGGTTATTTTTTTATATTAATCTTGTATAATTAAGGTAAACCAATAATTAACTCATACTTTTATAGAAAGCTTTTTATACTAAAAGCTGGTGATAGAACAAAGAACATTATTCAACACAGTGCTTTTACTAACATAAATATAAAAGTAAATACTTTACTAAAATAACCCAGTTGTTATATGTTGGTACATTTCATTTAAAATTGTAATGCAATTCCACATTTTGATTATACTTTACTTCACTCAATCTGCTAGTTTCTCTCTACCTTTTAGCTTCAAATTATTACATTTGATTGCTTTGTGAATTTAAATATGAAAAACTCACTGCCAAAATTGTGCCATTTGTAAATCTCATTCTGAATGATAATGATGATCCTGCTTGACACGAAGTTGCTTCATGGTCTTTGCTTACATTTCTTATGATAAGAGAAAGCACATTACCCATTTTTGTGGCACTGAATCTTGAGTTGTTAATAGAAGATAATATTTTGTCAAAACTTCCTTCAGCAACTGTTTGAATCATATATCCAGGATTCAGCTTATACCAGTAAAACAACCCTTGTTGACTTCCAGAGAGCGCACATGTCAGAGTCACATTATCTCCAAGTTTAGCCGCAATTAAAGAGATCTGCTGAGGAACCTCGTTCATCTCAGTCACAGCTGAATAAAAGAGACAAACAGTAACAGTTAGAACACGACAGAAAAAACACATTTTAAAAAGGTATATTCATCATGTAATGTAAAATATGACAACGCCTCATGTCTCGTATTTTGTTTCATATTGTTTAAAATGAAGCAAACTCACACAATGTACTTAGAAGAATCAAAGAAACCAGTCTTCCGGTCATTGTGCTACCTCAGTCTTCTCTTGTATAACTGATATCCTATGATATGAAGCTGATCAAGGTTTACAAAGTGGAAATTACGGTGATTGGTTAAAACACAGAAAATGTACTTCCTGTAAAGCTAAAGAAAGAAATGAAAGGAATTAACTCAGATATTTAGAATAAAAATACTAAAAGCTGGTTACAGAAAAAAGATTATTTCTCAGGGCAGTGCTTTTACTAACATAAATTATGTTGCATTATACCTCTGCCAGTTAAAAAAAGAAAGAAAGATACACCAGACTGACTGTTAGCTACTTTTACAGAGTGATAATATAACGTTTAACAGTGGTTGAATACTTTCACAGTTACTAAAAGAGCCATGTTGTGATTTACTAGTGAAAAAAGCTTTATTCTATATTTTTCTCTGTTTACACAGGCCATCTTCTGTTCAAAGTGACTTATAGATTCAAACCAAATTCAAAATTTTTTTAAACTAAAAGATCAAAGTGACAAAACTTAACCTGACATTCTCAAAAATCAGTGACTAGCAAGTATGTTCTGACTTGACATAGAAAATATAAAAAGAGGCCACCACAGACAAATACTGACTGTCATGATAAAAACTGACTGCAGGATGTTTGTGCAGTGTGCAGCTTAGTGTCTGATAAATCAGTTTTGTTTGTTTTTTTGTTTCCCTCCCTGCTGCCCTTGTTTCATCAAAAACATGAAATATTAATTCATTTTCCATTGCACTTAAAATGACTTTTAATCAAAATCAATCTTTTTCTAAGTGTTGTGGCAAAGGATATGGAAAGTGACACCCTGTAGCGATATGCAAACATAAAACTAATGTCCTCCTGCGTATAAACTTCAAGAACAATCCCATCAGGGCATCAGTGATATACAGTATTTGGATTTACAAACCAAACTGTTGTCCTTTAGAGATCTTTAAATACATATACATGACATACACTCATCAACCACAATATTGAAACTACTGACAGCAACACTAATGCTCCAACATGGTTTTCGTTATGGACAAGCTGCAGTTAGCACACAGGAATAGAGAAAAAATACATTATCCTTATATTACTAAACCCACAAGGTATGAAAAGCCAAAGTCAAAGTCAAATTTATTTATATAGCACATTTAAAACAACAACAGCAACAGCACCCTGGTTGTACAGCAACAATTAAGATAATCAAAAGAAATAAAAACATAGGAAGACATGATAAAAATTAAGAAAAAGAATCATAAAATTAGAAGATTTGAGTAAGAAATAAGATAAATAAAAGCCAAGGATAAAAGTGGGTTTTCAGGCGGGTTTTGAAAGTGTCTAATGTTAGGGAGGTCCTAATGTGAAGGGGCAGTTTGTTCCACAATTTGGGAGCAGTCACAGCAAAGGCCCGATCTCCTCTGTGCTTTAATCTGAACCTCAGAAGAGCCAGGAGCATTTGATCCACAGACCTCAGTGATCTTGCAGGAGTGTACCAGTTTAAAAGATCAGAAAGGAATGAGGGTGCTAACCCTTAAAACCAAATAATAAAATCTTAAAATTATTTCAAAAACTAACTGGCAGCCAGTGTAATGGTGAAAGTATGGGAGATATGTGTTCTCGCTTGCGTGTGCCAGTTAGTAACCGTGCTGCAGGGTTTTGGACCAGCTGCAGACGGCTAACTGATGACAGATGAACACCAGAGTAAAGACAATTACAATGGTCGAGTCGAGATGAAATAAAGGCATGGATAGCCTTCTCAAAGTCTCTAAAACAGAGAAATGGCTTCACTTCAGCAAGTAGCCATTCTCTTCTAGTACAAAACTTTGTTGTTGCATGTGTTGTAGGTTTTTTTTTCATTCCTTCATTAAAATTTTTACCGATTTATGTATGTTTATGTGTGAAAGCAATGTCCTTTACTAGTTAACAACTGCCAGCGCACATGCAACTGTGTAAAAATGGTTTGACTGAATCAGCAATTTTCATTTCACTTTTTCATTCAAGAAATGTAGCATGTGCCAGTATCGGTGCTTGTGAAGGAACAAGCAAAGCCACATGTGAATGCGAGATGCAAGCTGTGACTGGCTACTTCTATACTTCTGACACACCACCAAGCCTGTTTACTCAGAATGCACAGGAATTTGGGCATCAACAGGACATGAATCTAGTTCACAACAGTTCGGTGCGCATGACATGGCCTCATTTTGCTTTAGTTAATGTAGAACTGTACAAAAAAAAACTTTTTAAACACACAACTACAACTTTTTCTAAGGAGGCCTGATTTAATCTTACTGTCACTTGCCACCAGATATTTGGTCAGACCGCCAGACACTCATGTGTGACTGAGGCAATAAGAAAAAAGACAAGACTCATTCAGACCACACAAACACATTGCTGCTGAATTGTTGCTGAAATGTTACTGAAATGTTGCTGACTGTGAAACATCGACCATAAAAAATGCATAGAAAATTAATTTTTTAAGTTATTTCTTTATAATTTTACTTCCATTAAAAGAAGTCAGCGCAAATCATGATAAGACCACAACTTACTACAAATATAACAACTCCTGTAACAATTACAATTGATACATAAAAGTAAATGCATTTATTTGGTGCTGTCTTAAAGAAGCATAACTGAGTTTTCACTTAGTTTTATTTGCACCAAGCAGAGTTGGAGCATTGCAGGCCCAACATGTTGGACAAGTGATAACAAACACTCCACCTGCTGGTGAGTCATTAAATTCTTGTAACGGATAAAAAAATATATATATACTAGTTTGATATGATAGGCTAGTCTTTTATTGAATACATGTTTGTAGAAATTGATTTGAGCTTACATGTGATTAACCATTATGTTAATCATTGTACATATGTAAGAAACATTGTACATTGTAAATATGTAAGAAGAAAATGTGTATGTTTCTGTTCTGTGTCCTGTGTACTGTTTGTTTGTATATGTGTCTTGTATATGTGTCTTTCTGGCTGCTGTTACAACCAAATTTCCCCTTGTGGGACAATTAAAGGATTACTCTATTCTATTCTATGTGTGGTGAGGTTATTTTGGTCCTTAATTTTTAATACATTCTGTTACATTGGGGGATCTTACAACACTTTCTTACCATTGGTTATAGCCCACTCATATCTAAAACAATACCTCATCCTCTTTATGTGAAAATCAACTGCATCTCACGGTCATCTCACTCATAAAGCCAGAACGTTAAATTCTCGTAACCGATAAAATAATGGCTGGTGTATACCAAAACATTGTTATAAATTGTTATAACTATTATTATTTCTTAAAATACTTACATTTTTATTTATCTCTGCAAATTATTTTTTACAGTCTTGAACTCTAACACACTAGATTTAAAAAAGTGTTAATATTTCATTAAAAATGTGTCACATAGCCTTTTAACTGGCACCTTAATGTCTTAATTTGCTGAATCTGAGTAACAATGGTTAACGACTAGTCCTGAGTCCCCCCAGTTATTGATCCCAAAATATTAAAAGCCACAATTGCTAGGTTTCACTGCCAACACTGCAGGCTAACCAGTGCTTAATCTGGTGATGGATTTTATTAAAAACTAAAACTAGGCTTTTTTTCTTTTCTTTTTTTTGCTTTTAGGACACAGAGTAGTTGACAGACATTTATTTTGTTTAGGCTTAATTATACTAATAGCTTTTTCTCAGTACAGAAACATATTTTAGTTGGTTATACTTTGTTTGAAATTTTTATGAGAATTTTAATTTACTTCTATCCAATTTACTTCTGTCTTCTAGTCCTAGGTGCATTCCTCAAAAGGATTCATTAATTTATCATTAATGATGATAAATAAATGAAATAATGAGTAATTATTGCCAATACACACTACTTAAAGGTTAACAAAAGATATAACTAAATAAAGGATCATAAAATAACATGATGTAAGTGTCTTGTAAGCATGTGCGGCCTTCTATGCTCTACGTCACTTCACTCAATAGATCAGCCAGACATCCCGCTGACTGTAGCTTTTAACCCTTACTGACTTGAGCACAACTCCATAATAAGCACCAAGTGGCAATATGTATAAAGATGATCATGGTTACACCTGCAATGAAAGATTATATGATTATACCAACACCTGTGAATAGAAGATTATAGTTATACTAGTTATAACAATCACTGTAATACAAACCTTAATGTAATATCACTCGCTTCAATAAATGCTTGTTGTATGATTCTGATGCAATGATAAAATAACAGTAAAATACCTCCTCTCATTTGCTACAGTATACTTTGCTAAATACTTTAATAACGCAATTTGTAAAAAATATCAAAAAATATGTCTTAACAGGAGTTGTACTAATAATGTATGGATTGCATAATTTTAAATTGCCTGCTGAGAACAACTCTCCTCCAGTGCTCTGCACATCTCTGGTAAATCGCTGCAGAAATGTTAAGACCAGACTCAACTTTTACAGACACGTAAGACAAAGCAGACTGTCATTTGCATCACAGCAGATTCTTTTGTCTCAGATTAGGTGACCATTCAAACAGCTCTCTGACTCTAAGCAGAAGGGCAGTGACTTCTGTGGCCACTTCACTGGCCCACATGTTACTCCCAGCTGTGATTTTAACACACATACATGGTTGTCCTTGCAGGAGTCATTGACAGAAAACATTTACAGAACAGTGTTAGAAAAACAAACCTCTTCTTTGTATTTTGTGACGTTAAAATAGGGATTTTTGCTTTTACCATTTTAGTGCTTGTTTTTCAGCTGCCGCGGACCATTTGTATTACATTGAAACTATTTTCACCCCTTAATGATCATAAAATAAAAGCAGGCAAGCAGCAACACCCATTTCATGTGTTTTTTCCTTTTATAAAATTATAGATATAATATAGTAAATATAGAGAAATATTGGGTGGCTCAATACTTTTGCACAGTAGTCCAATTTAAAGAAAATTAGACAATACATTAAAATATTAAGTTGTAACCTAACAGGTAGGACATGCTGATAATTCAAACAGAAGTCTGAACAAGTAGCAACGGAGCAAACTGACCAACCCAGACTAAATAAAAGATTAAGTTTTACCAGCGTCAGACATCAGCTCCAAATATGGTTTTGGATCTATAATGAAATTTGTGTGCAAGAATATTTTTTCTATATTTAATTTCCTTTAAGTTGTATCGATTTATTAGGTTAATATAGTTTTGGTTGGTCAAACAGACAGGTGAGTAGGTTTAAGAAGGGAAGCTATCAAATGAATTAAATTCAATTCATGATACTGAGGGATTTTTGAAACAAATTAAGACGTACAGCTCTGCTATCACTTCCAACGTAAAAGAAGACAGAAAACTAAACAGCAGTGACGTTTGTAGGGTTACTGAAGTTTGACTAGCTGGTATATAATGATGTGCTACTGGATCGCTAACAATACTGCTATGTTAGCATAATATAAACATAATATAAACAGTGAAACTAGACGATGAACGCTAACTCTATAAAAGTTAACGTGAGGGTTCCCAAAGGTTCAGGACAAATGCAATCGAATGGCAGGATGCTGTAAATGGACCAAACTTCAGTTGGGAGAACAACTGAGATAACCCATCCACAATACGAGGTTAGTCATTAATATACTGCTGCATGGGCTGGGCTATAGTTACATCGTAAGGTTTTAAAAACTGAGCTTTAAAATAAATAGCGGTAATAAAACCCGAGAGACAACGATCACTGACTGTTTTTAGGAGCTTGTTGAGATTAAATAGAACAAGACACAGAGCATTAAAACATGTAAAAAACACAAAAGCCTTATTAAACACAGAGTAGTTTGGTCCTGGAAGCAGGATTCATCACGTCATCACTTAAAGACCAGGCAGTGACAACCTAGATATGTGTTAGTAACAGTAAATACTAAATATTGAATGTTATTGAGCAGCACGCAAGACTCACAGCGCGAGATATGCTTTAAGGTAGCAGCCAAGAAAGATATAGTTTGTGTCTGTGAGCACCGTGTGTACACCTGTGTACGTGAGTGCCTTTGAGCTCAAAAGGTTTCTCCATGTAACAATCTGCTAGAGGGTGTTGGGAGCCATAGCCCTGCCCCCCAGAGCATGAAGCAGACATGGAGGAGACCCGGGCCCACATCCACAGGCCCCCCAGAGTGGGAAAGCCCAAGGAGGACCACCGGAGAGGCAACCGCGCCACCTTCCTGGAAAGAGCTGAGGAGAACCCCAGATGTGGAGTCACCCAGCAGCCACGGTGCAGAAGCCGCAGGGGGCTGCAGTGACTAGCCCGCAGGCCCTGCAGGCAACCGACTGGTTGCACCAGAGCGGACTGAGTCCCAGTCCCAGAGGCCAGAGGTTGAAGGGCACCGCACCCCCCAGAAGGGGCCCAACTTAGTCACAGGCACCAGGCCCTGCCAAGCAGCAACCAGGAGTGAGCTGGGTACATACCTGAGCACCCAGCCCCGGACCCCAAGAACCACCAACCCACCAGGGCATCAGCCACCGGCAGGGAGTGTGGTGGATGAAGACAGGCCTCAACACCTGGGAAAGAGCACCTGGCTGCAGCCACTGTGGAGCACCATATTGTGACCTCCACAGTAACTGGAAACACATGACCTCCACAGTAGGTGGAAACACGTGAATTTAGTTACGTTGCATGAGAAATGTTGTTGTTGTTTTTGTAATGTATCCTGTATTTTGTTAATACTTTTTGCTAAATTTGTTATTCATAAATGTAAGTTTAAAACACTATATTTCTGTTATTTTCTTAAGGATGTGGAATTGTACATAAAGTCAATATCAGACTCCACCAGCAAAAAGGCTCTCAAAACAATATGTATATGTGAATTTTTGCGTGTATTTATTAGGGATGGACCGATCCGATATTACGTATCGGTATCGGTCCGATACTGACTTAAATTACTGGATATACTCGGATATCGGAGAGAAATTAAAAATGTAATCCGATCCATTAAATATCACAAAAGCACCTCACAAAACTTGCAACGTAACTCAGCTTTTTCTTTTTTGCTGGGAGTTGGCAACCCTATTAGTTAGGTTGTTTAATATTTCTGCTAAGTACTCTTTAAAATACCAGAATAGGGAGGGTGGTGTAGGTTTAAGTTTATTAGATTGATCAGTGTTGCTGAACTATGAAATAATTTGGGTGCAGTGTATTTTTTGCATACAGGTATAACAGAATAGCTTTAAAAAATTGTTTTATTGATTATAAAATACACCATATCGGATTCATATCGGTATCGGCAGATATTCAAATTTATGATATCAGTATTGGACATAAAAAAGTGGTATCGTGCCATCTCTAGTATTTATATTTCTTTGGCTCCTCCTTTTTCTTTTATTTTTTTGCTGAGCATCGGGGGACAAGGCTTTCTTGCAATTGTTGAGGTCACTAGTGTGTGGCCCATTTCTTCTAGGATCACTACTTATTTGTAGGTTTTAGAGGACCACTTCTACTGCGGTTTCCATGGGACAAAGGCATTGTATTCCAGGACATCCAGGAGATTGTAGAACAAAACAGTGATGCTCTTCTTTCCATCTTTCCAGAAAGAAAAATGATCAGGAAGCTGTTAGGCTTACTTACAGCAGTAGCACTTTGGAAGTTTCATTCCATTTGCATTAACACAACAAAAATGGTCAAAAAAAGTAGTGAAGTGGCCACAATTGGCCGGCACAGAGCCCAGGGGGTTAATGCATAAAATGCATTATTTTGAAATTACAAGTATAAACAATGCTGTTACATTTACACTGTAATTCTTTACTATAAGTATTGACATGGAACAAGTGAACACCATTTTGAAATAAGTTTAATTGGAATTCTGTACCCAAAACAAAAAACCCTCAACAAAAATCCAAACAGCCAGTGCCTTCATCTGTCCATTAAACGTCAAACATCGCATTGACCCATAGTCCCTGCTCGTCAGCACGTGCTTTTAAAAAGAGCTCCATGTCCTCTGCAAACTGAAAAACAAAGAGGAAGACATCCCTCTACAAAAACACACTGCAGATGACAGGCCAGGTAAACATCTATTGATCTGTTTGAATGCCTCCTCATCATGTGAGCCTTGAATTTTTCTTTTAAGAAGACTAAGACCACAGTGACAGCATGTCATTTTCATGGACTTTCCATAAGCTGCGGTTTCATTTAGCACAGAGGGTAAAGCATATGAATGTTCTACCGAAGATTCAGAAAATGGTTTAGATACTGGAGACAAGACATTGAGGGAGACGGGGCTCTTTGGAGAGTTCAGTGGGGAGCAGTCCTGATAGTTGTGGCTGACTTGACATTGAAGAATGCTGACATGACAATAAATGCCTTGCCATATCCCCACACCGAATGATTGCCATGTTACAGACAGGGCAGTGAAAGTGTCCTTTCGTCCTACATGGCAGCCTGCACCAGCATATCATTTTGTCTGTAATTGAGGAAAAAAAACCTACATTTAATTTAAATGTAGTTGTATAGAATGCAATCAGTTTATCTAACAATCAGATTGTAGATGTTAACAAAAACATCCAAGCCATCCTCAATAATGAAAGCAAAATGGTATGGATCACAAGAGCTATGAAGAAATGTGGTGAACAGGAAATAAAAATATATTTAATTTAAAAAAAAAAACACTTTTTTTCTTGCTGATTAATGCACTGAACAATGTACAATGTGAATAGCAACTTTTAAAAAAAAAGTCTTCTGCAACATGTTGTGCTTTCTTGCAATTCTGGCTTTGAGGCAGATTTCCAAATTGATATGTGCATCTAAAACAGAGAGAAAAAAAGATAAACACCACATAGACAATTTAAGTTCAGGTTTTAGCAGAAATACCACATTACACTTAGCATGTAACAGATTTGGGAAGAAAACTCTTTAAAAGAACATAATTTACAAGACACTTTTATTGATGACATACGTATGTATTGACATATAACAGACAGTTTAACAGAGGCTAACTAAAATCTGGGCAATAAAAAAGCAGTAGAGAATAGAATTGAGAATAGAAGTATTTATAAATATATAAACCTCTTTGTGATGAACTTTACAATGTTGATGCAGGTGGGATTAGAGGCATGAATAAAGTGCAATATGCAGTAAATGGAACAATGTGCACTGATGTTACAGATAGTGAAAAGTAGTGGTGAATTTGTTCGATAACAAGCATGTAACGACCCTGATTTAAAAATGTAGTGAGTACAAAGTACAGATACTCGTGCTAAAATGTAAGAAGTAGAAGTATAACAGATGTTCCCAGAGAGGTGGAAGTGGAGACTCGACCTGACACATAGACATAGACAAACTGGCACACACAGACACAAGCTTGTATTCCCACCCTCATGCATACAAATACAAATACTCAGCACTCGCCCAACGTGGAGACAAACAGAAATGAACACTATATTTCACACTCCCGAAACATACTCTGTACTCCCAGGTCCAGGTATCACCGCCCCCAGAGGGGCAATCAACCCCCAGACCCAGAAGAAGTTACCCTTTTCCCTGGGGTGGAGGCAAGCAGACCGCCACCGGCCCGGCAGCCGTAGGGAGCCCCAGCGTCCCCCCGGTCAGACTGCCGACTCCTCTCAGCCCCCCGTCTCGATGGTGTACAGAGAACGGGGGTGTGAAGGTCCCATATCTCACTCCGCCCATTCATATGTCGTGTTGCTGCGTGCTGCTCTAAAGTGCATTTAAAACACAGGAGGGGCATGGTGCTTCCTGCCAGAAATCAGTAGGTGTCAGCACAGCCCCTCCCGAGAACTCTCAATGTCTACATGCATTTAAAATTGAGAGGTGGGCAGAAAATCCGGACCGAGGCCCGCAGCAACAGCACCGCCAAGCCCCACAGAGCCCCTGGCAGCCCGCCCAACCCCATCGCAGAGGAAACTACACCCACCTCATCATCCAATCAGCTACCAGACTACATAAGACAATAGACACCTAGGTTGAGTTCATTCTCCACCTCTCCTGTATCTCTCCCCCACCTGGAAGTGCCAAAAAAGTTTCACTGTGGGAGGTCACATGAGTAAATCAGCAGGGCAAGGCCAAGTAACTCAATAGGTCAGTAATTGTAGTGATATGTGAATAATAATGGAAAATTACCTTCAGTTTTATGATGACCATAGTTGCCGTCACTTGGACTCTTAGTCTGGAATTCCACAATTCTGAGGTGCCAGAATAACAAAGCCTATTTGAATTATGTTATTTAACCACTGCATAGAGCCAAAGCCAAGCCTCGGATATTTAAATGAAATATGTGAATTAATCAGCAACCAACGAAGAAAAGCAACAAACCTGACAAGTTCAATGAGAAAACTTTGTGAGCTCCATCCACCTTCTTGCAACTCAGTCTATGCCTGTGTTTATGGTATATTCTAATAATTGTACACAGAGCAACCAGAAAGTATTCACAGTGCTTCACTTGTTCCACATTTTGTCATTTAACAGCCTTATTCCAAAAGTAATAAAATAAACAGCATGACAAAATATTTAAAGGTTTCATTGAAATTTCTGCAAATTTATTTAAATAATAAAACAAAAATATAACATGTACTAAGGAGTAGTATGTAGTAAGTAAGGAGTAGTAACAGTGAATTTAAGTGTGGTGTTCAAAATAAGAAGAAAAAGGAATTCCAGCACTGTATAGTTTGTCCAAAGACAGTCACTGGTACAAAAAAAAAAAAGAAAAAGTACAATGAAGATAAATAAAAATGAACATGTTAACATAGGATAACAGCAGAATAAATCAGACTACTCACTTTGTGGGGTATAAAATATACAGTGTTGTTTTATGTGAACAGACAGGTGGACTTTTGTATACTTTAGAATCAGAATCAGGAAAAGGGTTTATTGCCTAATGTTGAGCAGCTTTACGACATGAGGAAATTGCTGCGGCTTTTTAATATATTCAGAGGAGATATAGCAAATTCTTATGACAGAGAATATAACATAGAACAAATAAAACACTACCAATATGATACATTTGTTATATATGACCAAATTAGAATTATCATCTTGTATGCTACAGACATATCCTACAACATACCAAATATGTAATGTCCTGCTGTCAGTCTCCTGAGTACTGCAAAAATGAGTCTGCCAAAGCATGTGTTATGCAAAAAACATGGGGCTATGTTTTTATGTATAATAAAACATGTTGAATTTAGTATAAGGAGGAATAATTTCACAGTGACTGGTACAAATTCAGTAAACCAGCCCTTGGGTTAGACTTTGGTGTCTACAAGGGTTTCTTTGATATTCTCGATCAAAACATCCTGGATGTTCTAAAGCACAGGTGTCGAACTCCAGGCCTCGAGGGCCGGTGTCCTGCAGGTTTTAGACGTGTCCAGCTGATTTAAATGGCTAAATTATCTCCTCAACATGTCTTGAAGTTCTCCAGAGGCCTGGTAATAAACTAAACATTTGATTCAGGTGTGTTGACCCAGGGTGAGATCTAAAACCTGCAGGACACCGGCCCTCGAGGCCTGGAGTCCGACACCCCTGTTCTAAAGTTAAGAAAACAAAGCAAAGCAAGAAAAACCTTCAGTCTCTGGATGAAATAAGAACTGCGATCACAATCACACAGAGAGCCAACAACATCCCAAGCACAATGACAACTGGGTCCCACTTTTGTCCTGAAATCAGAAAAAAATGCATCAAATTAAATATCATATATGACATTTATAGTTGGCAGAAGGAAAATATTGTTAAATGTCATAGAAGAACCAATTTTGAATAATTTTACCACAAGTTTATTTCACTTGTTGATAACATTTTAAGTCAGTATCAGAGAGTGATGAGATACCATTTGCTAAATGGGGCAAGTATTAAGAAACTAATGCTCAAGTCATTTTAGGCCCCTTTTCAGGTTTAGCAGTTCATTTATGTAGCATTCATAAATTGTCAGATAATAGATAAATATGGATAAATAATATTTATCTATCTATAAATAGATAAATACAAATCTGACTAAAAATTCAATTTACATTTACAAATCGAAGTCTCAGTGAGGTCTATTAAAACACATTCTTTTTCTTCACAAAGACTCTGCAATTAAAAGTGTGACTTCATAATGACTGACATGATCAAGCAACGTATTTTAAAATTATTATTTTGATAAAATTGTGAATACATACTTATGTCCACTTTTCTTCCTTCACTAAACAGGATCTCTCCACAGGTGACCACCACACAGTAGTACGTCCCAGCGTCAGATGAGTGTGTTATAGTTTTGGACAGACTGTAGTCACATCCCCCGTCCTCTTTATTTCTGATACTGCCGTGGTAAATGATGCCTGGATGGACGTCTGATGCACCTTTAAACCAGTGCACTTTGTCTTCATCTGGACACTGATCTGTGTCATTTTTGTTCTTAGAAAGAAGTGAACACTGCAGAGTCATTGTATCACCCAGATGGACTGAATTCACATCTGGAGTTTGTTTCACTGTGACAAATATATGCTGGGTTTTAGGATCTGTGTGAATCAGAAAAAGACATGAAATTGTATTAACTGTAATAGTTTAGGTAGACATATCAACAATATAATGAATATACTTTACCATTCACTGCCAAAATTGTGCCATTAATAAAGTTAACACTGAATGATGATCCTGCTTGACAGAAGTATGTTGCTTCATCTTCTTTGCTTACATTCCTTATGGTAAGAGAACGCACATTACCCACTTTTGTGGCACTGAATCTTGAGTTGTTAATTTGAAACGATATCTTGTCAAAACTTCCTTCAGCAACTGTTTGAACCATATATCCAAAATTCAGCTTATACCAGTAAAACAACCCTCGATCAGTTTCAGAGAGCGCACATGTCAGAGTCACATTATCTCCAAGTTTAACCACAGTTAAAGAGATATGCTGAGGAACCTCATTCATTTCAATCACAGCTAAAGAAAAGAAACAAACAGTAATAGTTAAAATGTAGAATATTACAAAGCCATATTTTGTTTTATATTTTTTACAATGATACATCTGACAGTGCAGAAGAAGTCAACTCACACAATGTACTTAGAAGAATCAAAGAAACCAGTCTTCCAATCATTGTGGTACCTCAGCCTTCTGTTGCAGAATGATGTTGCTCACTCAAAGGAAGATTTTGTGACAAGCTGATTACAGCTTACAAAGTCAACATTATACTGATTGGCTGACGCAAAAAAAAAAAAAAAAAAAAAGCACTTCCTGTAAAATTTACCAAACCATTGAATCTAGGCGCTAATGATCAAACAATTTTAGTTTGTTAGTAATGTCAAATTTGTCATTTTAAGCACATGATGCTAAATATGGTTCATGTTTAGCACAACTCCTTCAGTATATAAAAGAAAAGTCAAACAGCCTTTAGCTGTAGTTGTTTTTTTATATATATTAATCTTGCATAATTAACCTCCTAGGACCTGGCATCCATATTTGTGGACATCACATTTTGGGTTATTTAGACCAAAATACTAAATTTTGCTCTACAAGGGCCTGATATCCACTTACAAGGACATTATACTGCTACTGTTCTATCAAAATTTTAAACGAATATCCTCATATGTGGCTCTTATTTTTCTTAAAAACAAAAATAAGGTAAAAAAAAAAACAAAAGAAAGAAATCTGGTAATTCTTTGTTTTTACATGCATCGGGCCCCAGTATGCCCAAAATATCAAAGAGAAATTAAAAACGCATGCCATGGAAGAGTTCGGATCTTAGGTCATGCTAAAGTGCGCCTACCGCAGACATGAGCGAGACAGATAAATATGAAGGCATGCCGGCTCGGACGTCGCCCGGATCAACAAGGTCCGCGTCAGGTGTTGAGGAACCAGGGCACCCTGACGACAAGTGGGCTACTGGAACAAGAAGGCATCGGTGGGCAAGAGACGAAAACAGGGCGTTGTTGGAATGCTACTACGCAAGTAACCCTGGCGGAAGGGGTTACATGAATAGGATGAGGGACCTATGGATTCTTCGATACCCAACATCCACAATGACGGCGAAACAACTAGTAGCTCAGTGTTCCAACATTCGAAAGAAGGGACTGCTCTCACAGCTAGAGATTGACGAGGTACAACATAAATGCTACGGCAAGGAGGAGTCAGGACGCCAGGTCAGGGGGGAGATATCATCACCCCCACCCGAGATTGGGTACATAGCCCCAAGTGCGATAGGAGAAGGATCGTTGAGTGCGAGAGGAACTGACCTGAAAGATAGGATCATGGCCAAGCTTGAAACCTGGACCCCCCCTAGCCGGTTACCAAGATTACGTGAAGTACCCTCAGAAGGTCTGCTAGATGATGTTAATGCAGCGCTACGGACGATACCTACAACCACGATTACCGACACTAACAAGCTGATCTACACTACGGCAGCAGTAATCAGTGAGATGCTTGGCTACAAGTTGAACAGCCACAAGGGGCAGTACCCTCCATGGAGAAGGAGGCTAGAGGGCAAGATCAAAGTAGCACGGAGGGAGGTTAGCCAACTAACGGAGTTGCAGAAAGGCGGGACAAAGAAGGTGCATAAGAAATACAGCAAGCTGTCCATACCTGAGGCCTTGGAAACTGCCAAGCAACGACTCACAGCCTTGGCCAGCCGCTTGAGGAGGTACACCAGAGAGATAGAAGGCAGGAGAATAAACCAGCTGTTCTCCACCATCAAGTGCGGGATCTACCAAGGAGATGCTCTGTCCCCACTGCTGTTCTGCATAGGCCTGAACCCCCTCAGTGAGATCATTAACAAGACTGGCTATGGATACCGACTACGGAACGGAGCGGTTGTCAGCCACCTCCTGTACATGGATGACATCAAGCTGTATGCCAAGAGTGAACGAGACATCGATTCACTGATACACACTACCAGGCTATACAGCAATGACATTGGAATGTCATTCGGGCTGGAGAAGTGTAGTCGGATGGTAACAAAGAGAGGGAAGGTAGTCAGAACTGAAGGGATTGAACTACCAGAAGGCAACATTGCAGACATAGAGGACAGTTACAAGTACCTGGGGATCCCACAGGCGAATGGGAACCATGAAGAGGCCGCTAGGAAAGCTGCAACCACCAAGTACCTGCAGAGGGTCAGGCAAGTCCTGAGGAGTCAGCTGAATGGTAAGAACAAGATCCGGGCCATCAACACCTACGCCCTGCCCGTGATCAGGTACCCTGCTGGGGTAATAGGCTGGCCAAAGGAGGAGATAGAAGCCACTGACATCAAGACAAGAAAGCTCCTTACCATGCATGGAGGGTTTCACCCCAAGTCTAGCACCCTGAGGTTGTACGCTAAGCGGAAGGAAGGGGGCCGAGGACTGGTGAGTGTCAGCACCACAGTCCAGGATGAGACAAGAAACATCCACGAATACATCACGAAGATGGCCCCAACTGACAGTGTGCTCAGTGAATACCTCAGGCAGCAGAAACCCAAGAAAGAGGAGGAAGGCGAGGAACCATCATGGAAGGACAGGCCCCTGCACGGTATGTACCACCGGCAGATAGAGGAGGTGGCTGATATCCAGAAATCCTACCAGTGGCTGGACAAAGCTGGACTGAAAGACAGCACAGAGGCACTAATCATGGCAGCACAAGAACAAGCTCTGAGTACAAGATCCATAGAGGCTGGGGTCTATCACACCAGGCAAGACCCCAGGTGCAGGCTGTGTAAAGATGCCCCAGAGACAATCCAGCACATAACAGCAGGGTGCAAGATGCTAGCAGGCAAGGCATACATGGAACGCCATAACCAAGTGGCCGGCATAGTGTACAGGAACATCTGTGCCGAGTATAACCTGGAAGTCCCAAGGTCAAAATGGGAGATGCCCCCAAGGGTGATGGAGAATGACCGAGCTAAGATCCTGTGGGACTTCCAGATGCAGACGGACAAAATGGTGGTGGCTAACCAACCGGACATAGTGGTGGTAGACAAACAGAAGAAGACGGCTGTAGTGATCGATGTAGCGGTTCCGAATGACAGCAATATCAGGAAGAAGGAACACGAGAAGCTGGAGAAATACCAAGGGCTCAGAGAAGAGCTCGAGAGGATGTGGAGGGTGAAGGTAACGGTGGTCCCCGTGGTAATCGGAGCACTAGGTGCGGTGACTCCCAAGCTAGGCGAGTGGCTCCAGCAGATCCCGGGAACAACATCGGAGATCTCTGTCCAGAAGAGCGCAGTCCTGGGAACAGCCAAGATACTGCGCAGGACCCTCAAGCTCCCAGGCCTCTGGTAGAGGACCCGAGCTTGAAGGATAAACCGCCCGTAGGGGCGTGCTGGGTGTTTATATATATATACATATATATATATATATATATATACAGTTAAACAATTATATTAATATTATACTAATCAAATTTCAAATTTGAAAACCATTATAGTTTGTGGCAGTGGCAAATAGGATCCAAATGCAGGACTCACGAAACAAAAGAGTGAACTAAAGGAAGCAGCTTTATTTCAGCTGTACAAAAACTCAAATCCTGAATACAAAAACAAAATCAAAAACTAGACACTAGAAACAAGGAACTGAAACTATGAAACTGAGAAAATAGGATAAGGCATCGCAACAGTCACGGCGACCACATAGCTACAGGGGAGTGGTATGACGCAACAACAAATAGGGGAAGACTGAGGGCTAAAATACACGGGCAGGATAATGAGAGGATGGGGAACAGTTGGAAACACAGCACACACATTGACAATAATGTCCAATTTCTCATTTTAATCACATGATAAAAATCATATTATTGTCATGGTCCTGAGTAACCCAGTGTTTATGTTTGGACTATTTAATTTAATATGCTTTGTCCCAAAAAGTCTATTCATCTGGACGTAGCGTTTCTTTTGTGTTTCTAGCTTCCGAAGTTCTTTAATTCTTTGTGATTCCTAGTTCTTAGGTTTTGTTCCTTTGCTTTCCATGCTAGTGTGTCACATCTCCAGTCAGGGCTCTAGAGTCCGACCAATCAGTGGTGCGACTAAAAACAATATTTGGTCACACCAGTGTTCGGGTAACAAAAAAAAAAAAAATCCCTGCAACTCTCCGTGTGGTCAACAACAGACACACATTATGCCCCTATCATGGACTAAACCAATCAGAGATAATCAGGGGCGGGACCTCTCTGATTGGCCGTGGTCCAGTTGAAAGTGCAGTTGGAAGAGAGAGGTGAGTAGCTTGAATAAAGCGATATCGATTCATTAAATCCTGAATTGACTTTTAAATATAACTGTGTTTTGCCAGAAACGCCAGATTCTCAGATTAAAGCTCACAAAACTATTTCAACAACCACCAAACAGCAAATGAGAGCAGGTTCCACACAAAGACGTAAACACAGAGCGGACCCGACGCATCAGAATCAGCTTTCTCTTTCTCAGCTTTCTCACCCGATGGCCCGTACACGGACACGCTGTCGGAGCTCAGCGATTCTGATGCGTCGGGTCCGCTCTGTGTTTACGTCTTTTTTGCACTAGATTCTGAGCTGCAGGTTTTGTCTCTCTCCAACCAAAATTCACCGAGCCAGCAGCAAAAGAAGCAGCAAACTACGCTTCACATTTGATCAATGTCGTCATGAATTCCCTCTGACTTTTGCTGTTTTGCTTCCACCACTCTCAAATCTCTGTTTTCTGCATTATTCATTCGCTTATTACCCACCAGTCTACCGTTGTTTACAGCGCTGTCGGCCGCTGTCTTTTTCTTTTCTTTTTCTTTTTTTCACTTAAATGACCTCGGACAAGAAAGCCTAATTTCTGCTGTTCAATACCGAAGAAATGTAAACTTATTAAAATTTTGCCAAATTGCAAAATGCTTAGCTGTGTCTCTAGTAAAACCTCTGTAACTTTGCTCCGCTTAATTTCAGCAGCATCAGGCAATGTTCATATGTTGATTCATGGTTTTCTTCAGTTTTTGATCTACTGCAGAATATTTTAAGGTTATCTGCTATAAAAAGCCAGGCCAGGAGTGTTCTGTGTTTTATCCTCAGTAACTTTGACACAAAGGCATCTGCTGTGTTGCTCACACCTCTGATGAAGTCTCACAAGTGTCAGTACCGATAAATGATCAGAATTATAAGATTTCTGACTGTCTGAGTCAAATTTGAATCGAATCCAATCAGAATCCAATCGATTATAGAAATCAGTGACGATACCCAGCCCAAGTGCCAAGGTAGGTATCCCCGACAGAATTTGTTTCCCATGCATCTGCAGCAGTGCCTGGGCTGTCCAGATCACGGACAAACAGTATCCCACAGTTGTTTATGTTTTTAAACCCATTTTGCACAGAGAGGCATTTTTTGAAAAATGTATTGATAACTATCCAAGTTTCCCCAGTCTGTAATGTCTCTCTTGCGTTCTCTCTTTCTGTCTCAACAGAGTAGTTTTGGTGGCTACAACTAACAGACACCTACTCACAATCAAACTGAATGAAATAAATATGAAAGTAATATTTTTTCAATATTTCTGAAAATATGTGAACTGAAACATATTTTTTATTGTGGTGTTCTTTGTTTGTCTGTCTGTCTGTAATGTCTGTCTATCTGTTTGTGCTTTTGCTTTTAGGCTGATCAGTAGTTTGCTTTTCATTCAGTTCATTTCTCTGGCACACTTTCCATATTTTCAAGACCTCTGTTGTAACTTGTGTAATTTTGTCTGTAAGATGAGTTTGTTCTTATTAGTTTTTCTTTTGTAACCAATTCTTTGATTTAGTTTTGTGTAATTTGTAAATTGTTGATATGTTGACATGTTGGCTAAATACAAAATTGTCACTGTATAAATCAATCAATTTATATTCAACAGACAGATAAAATGAAACACTTCACTGAAGTGAGAAATGATTAGGGGAAAAAATTAAAAGACATCAAAACAGAAGCACAGTGGTTTACTGACACTCCTGATAAAAACTGACTGCATGTTTTATACAGCTGACTATGATATAACTCTATATTTAGCAAAATATTGTACCCTAAAATACATTTTCCATAACCTACAAGAAAGTGAAATCAACCCTGTTCACACGCCTACAACAGTGAACACAAAAGTGCACTGTAAGCACACTTGGTGAGCCTTACCACTTCAGAGCAGGCTTGTAAACCTCTGATCTCAGAAACTGACATAAGACATTGCCTATATTTTACATAAATTTATCCGAGGTAGACTAGACTGCATACATTAAAATAACCAACAAAATGATCCTGACTCTTTTACACAAGATACAAGATAAATATGAGTATGTGGTGTCCTCTTTCTAAATATATTTTAGATTTACGATTTTATAATGATAATAATAATAATAATAAAGAAAATAATGCACAATTAATGAGATATTAGTTATTGCATGATATAGAAAGTAAATTTAAAACTGATGTCCTCGTGCATACCATAATCTTCAAGAGCATTTCTATCCAGCTTCAGTAATATAAGCTATTTACATTTAGACATCAAACTGTAGTTCTCCAGAGATCTTTACCGTTGAAGCCCAGTCAAACCTCTTATGGAAAAGGCACTCACTAACTTCAGCTGCCTCCCCAAACAGAGTAAAGTTCCTACCATGCCACGAAGACACTTTAGGAAACACAATACAGAATCCAAGGTGTTTGTCTGGCCTTCAAAAACACAAGCGTCCTGCACTGGAACAAGCCCACACAAAACCCACAGAACCCAAAGCATGTCCTATTAACACTTCAGTGCCAGAAACAACAAGGCAACTGTAGAGATCCAGTGTCAATTTCCCAGTAGTTCAGAGTGGTTTGGGTAGCAACAGAAGGTCCTATACAATATTATGAAGGTGGTTTTAATGTAGCTCAGAGATAGATTTTTGTTTACTTAGAGTATTATAAAGTTATAAATCCGTTCACCACGGCAACAGTGATCAGTGAGATGCTTGGCTACAAGTTGAACAGCCACAAGGAGCAGTACCCTCAAGGAGACTAGAGGCCAAGATCAAGGTAGCACAGAGGGAGGTTAGCCAACTATCGGAGCTGCAAAAAGGTGCGACAAAGAAGGTGCCTAAGAAGTATAGCAAGTAGTCCATACCTGAGGCCTTGAAAATTGCCAAGCAACGACTCACAGCCTTGGTCAGCCACTTGAAGAGGTACACCAGAGAGATAGAAGGCAGTAGAATAAACCGGCTGTTTTCCATGGAACCAGCCAAGGTGTACTCACAGTGGCAGGGGAACAATATGAGAACAGTACCACCAAGGCTGGAAATGGAGCAATACTGGAAGAGCTTATGTGAGAAGGACGCAACCCATAACCGCAGTGGATAGTAGATCTAAGAGCAGACCACAGCATCCTCCCTGAACAGCGACCAGTAACCATCACAGTGGCAGGCATCTAAGAAAGGGTCTCCAGCAAGAAGAGTTGGACAGCACCAGGCCCTGACATGGTTCACGCCTACTGGCTGAAGAAGCTTACTGCACTCCATGGGCACCTGGCAGCACAAATGAACCAGCTGCTAGTTGACGAGAGACAACTAGAATGGCTAACCGAAGGCCGGACAGTCCTGATCCTCAAGGACCCCCAGAAGGGGCCGGTCCCATCCAACTACCGACCAATAACCTGCCTCAGTACCACATGGAAGTTCCTGTCAAGCATCATAGCAGCTAAGATGAACAGGCATATGGCTCAATACATGAGTGGGGCACAGAAAGAGATTGGCAAGAATACCAGAGGTGCAAAACACCAGCTACTGGTAGACCGAGCAGTCGCCTGAGACTGCAAGACAAGGCTGACCAACCTCTGCACTGCCTGGATTGATTACAAGAAGGCCTATGACTCAATGCCCCACACCTGGATCCTGGAATACCTAGACCTATGCAAGATCAACAGGACCCTAAGAGCCTTCATCAGGAACTTAATGGGGATGTGGCGTTCAACACTAGAGGCCAAGGAGATGCTCTGTCCCCACTGCTGTTCTCCATAGGCCTGAACCCCTTCAGTGAGGTCATTAACAAGACTGGCTACGGATACCGACTACGGAATGGAACGGTTGTCAGCTACCTCCTGTACATGGAAGACATCAAGCTGTATACCAAAAGTGAACAAGACATCGATTCACTGATCCACACCACCAGGATATACAGCAATGACATCGGAATGTCGTTCGTACTGCAGAAGTGTAGTCGGATGGTAACAAAGAAAGGGAAGGTCGTCAGAACTGAGGGGATAGCACTCACATTGTAGACAGTGAGGACACCTACAAGTACCTGGGGATCCCACAGTCAAATGGGAACCATGAAGAGGCTGCTCGGAAAGCTGTAACCACCAAGTACCTGCTGAGGGTCAGGCATGTCCTGAGGAGTCAGCAGAACGGTAAGAACAAGATCCGGGCTATCAATCCCTACACCCTGCCAGTGATCAGGTACCCTGCTGGGATAATAAGCTGGCCAAAGGAGGAGATAGACGCCACTGACATCAGTTTGTTTCAATTAATGTAGTGCTGAACAAAAACAAGTTTTTTAAACACACAACTACAACTGTTTCAGAAAATAGTGAAATATTTCATGATTCATTTGATTAAATATGTAATATTTAGGTCTATGTGATGGGAGACCTAATTTAATTGTCAATGGAGAATGAGTGGAGGACTCAGGTGCGGACACTGACGAGGAGACGGAATTACTTCAACGAAAAACGAGCCTTTATTTGGGGCTGATAAGAGAGCATACAAAAATTAAGCAAACAGGTTGAGACCAGACTAAGAAAATTATGAATAAACTATTACAAGACTAGAGAGACTGTGAAAGCTATGAACGCTGAAAATACTATAAAACATGAAGGGACACTATGAAGTCTAAACCTAGACATGGGGAAGGGAACACAGACTACACCACACTGAACACAGGAAGACCGAGGGCTTAAATGCGCACACACACACACACACACACACGGTGATCAGGGGAAGTGGAGACACATGAGGAAAACAGCTGACTGGAATGAACATAATGACGCCAAGTACATAGAACATGAAAACAAGACTTCCAAAATAAACAGGAAACATTACAAGACGCAGGCATGACACAAATTTAACCCACACCACAGAGACATAAAGCATGACGGCGTCTTCAGATCCACCAACCACATAAGTTGGTAAACTGTACAACCTTTGATTTAACACCCAATTTAAGTTAAACCAAGTCAAAGCTGGTCATTTAAACTTGCCACAAAAGGCCTTGTGGTCCTTAGTGTCAAGGCAGACCATGGAGTTGTAGGGAAAATAGGACCCAAATGCAGGACTCTGACAGTGAGAAGTGAATTTATTTACAGTGGGCAGTGATAAACAGCACTATACAAGCCCCACGCACTGTTGCTGGTGTGGTGATTCCTCCCCAGAATCCCATACAGTGCAAAAAGTCCATGACAAGGTGAAAACACAACAACTCCAAACACTCCTGTTCCCGGACTGTGACTCTATTCCCGTGTGAAAAAACGCACTCATCTCCCGATTCCTGGCAACACACACAAACACACACAGGTTGCCAGGGAAATCCACAATAGCGAAGCCTTTTCATACGCATGAGTCTACGGTTGGAATAACCAGTCTGAGTTACAGCTAATAATCCCGCACCGACTGGAGCTCAGCCGCACTCCTAAATAGGACGCTCCAGATGAGACTCCTCCGCTACAGCTGGCAACGGCTGACAAGCGGCAGGTGTGGCAGCCATCCAGCATGGAAACACTTCCAGGATCGCACTCCCTCGGTGACCAAAACATCCAAGTACCCCGAATGTAAAAACACATACACACAGGGAGACAGAGAAATAGGAGAGAGACAACAAAACACCAAAAATGCATGAGCTCTGGGTCCCCAGACACAGGCCATGACACTTCGACTCTTCATCTTGAGAAGCAAAAAAGCTTTTAACACAGATTATTGTGAGAAAATACCACATTGTGCAGGATGGCACATGAGTGATTCAGGCAGACACAATGACATTTCTTCTTTGTACAAACAATGAAGGAAACCACATTGCTACAATGGAAATTCTTATAGAACAACCATCATTCACATTCTGCATGCTGCTGGTCTTAAAAAAAAAGACTTGCTTTGTAGGGAGGGTTTAAAACATCACAAACAAACTAAAAAATAACAAACAAATGAGAAAGAAATACCCCTTGTGGATTCAGACCTCATTCTGATTGCAGAAACAAATTGCTGCTGAATTTTTTTAATGCATTTTTATTTATATATTTTTTTAAAAATTTTACTTACATTAAAAAAGTCAACGAAAATCACTAGCTGTGTCCCAATTCCCATTCTTCGGAGGCCACATTTGAAGGCGATTACGTAACAGCCAGGCAACGAAAGCTATCCCTATTCGAAGGCTGCTCCAAATGTGGCCGACAAATGCGTCCTTGATTTCGCCAGATTTGAAGGATGTGTCAGGTGTATCCATCGTGGCCCAACCTATCCCAGAATTCATAGCACGGCCCAGCCAATTCCAGTTTCCAACAATGGCGGCAGCTACTTAGTTTTAATATTACTCTTTCTGGGTCACAAAATAAACGTTTAAGATATTTTCAGGTGAGAATGTAGGTATGTAAACTTCAAATATCTGCTCAACTTATCAAGACATCATATATTTGCAAAAGTGCTGTGACGTTTTCAGAGATGTCTGTTACCCACCAGCTCGATAGCTAGCCGGGTCAAGGCTCACTAGAGCGGGCGAGAACAGCGGACTCCCGGCACATCGTTTTCAGACCCCCCGTGATCTTTCGCTACTCAGGTTGAATATGATATATAACTTACTTAGGTAACTTAAAAATGTTATTGTTTGGCTTTTTTCAGTGTTTTATTTGTTTCTGAGTAAATCAGTTTGGCTGAGATTAAAGTTATAGTTTTCACACAGCTGAATAAATGTGTGTGAGATGGAAGAGAATTTATTCCAAGGTCCTGTTATAAATAAGGGAGCAAGGAGCAGACGGCTGAGTTTATTAACACATGCAGATCCAGATTAGGACGGAGCGACGTTCCGTCCTTTTTCGGGATGAGGAAATAGCGGGATTAAAATCCCTGCTGAGCTTCTTCGCTCAGAACCGCTCTGATCGCCTGTTTGTGTAACAGGGAGAATATTTCCTCTTTCAGCACATTTGCTGAGTCGCCACTGGCCACCGAAGCCAACACTTCGCCGAATCTCGGTGGTTTTACCGCAAACTGTAGTCTGTAACCCTGGGAAATGGTTGACAAGACCCAGGGATGAACTGCGCATGCGCGCCACCACTCCAGCCGCGCTGTGAGCGGGCCTCTGAAGACACGGTAGCGTGACGTCACCCCTGTCTCCCGGAAGGAGTTGGGGCCCTCCCCCTCAGGAAGAGCGTGAGCTCCCCCTGCTGGGCACAAAGACAAATGGCAGTGATTTTCTTTTGTTTTTATTTTGAAACTGGGGGGACATTCTGCCCTTGGCAAACTGCCTGGCTGCAGAAATGCACGTTTTATTTCTTTTGTTACCCCCAAACCACAGTGAAGTGTCTGGTGACTCTGGGCAGTGCTTGGTGACACAGACAGAGTTCTTAGGAGTGCTTGGTGACACTGCGCCATTTGTCCACAAGTCTGTCCTCCCTGAACTGGAGGAGGAGACTGAGAGGGTGCTCCTGGTGAACTGGAAACTTCCGGAGACCCTGAACCTTGGAGTGATTTGGTTACCCCTTCTAACACCTTCCTTCTCTTTGGAAGAGAGGGGTGACACAGAATGTTGCGGGTGTGCTGGCCTCCTGCTCCTCTCTGCATTCTGACCCCACTCTGTCTCCCTCTCACAGCTGCTGCTGTTGCGGCAAAGCCAGCTCTTGGCACCTGCTGGGGCTGAGAGTTAGGTTTTCTGGGTAAGCAGAGGTTGAATGCTTCTCCCTCCTGCTTTCTGCGGGTGCTTGTTTCTCTCATTCTCTCCAGGGCTGGGCCAAAGAGACCCTTGGTTGGGTCATAGGCTGCATCCATTACCTCAGCCTTCTGAGCATCACCTAGGCCTGACAGGTTTAGCCACAAGGCTCTCTCACCCGAGACTGCAAGGCCCATAATGCGGCCACACCCTTGGACTGCTCCCCTGGAGGAGCGACGAATGAGATCATTAATCACGCAGATTTCATCCCAGAGGGCTGGGTTCGGGGAACCCGAGTCAAGCTCACGGCCCATGTCTTCCAGAATTTCTGCCTGATATGCTGATAGCAGTTTGACTGCATTAAGCAAGCATACTGACTGTGCAGCATATTTGTACATCCTTTGATAGATAGATCGCCTCACGGCGTCTATCTTGTTGGGCAAAGAAACACTAGAAGAAGCTGAGATTGCCCTGCGGTTAGGGTGAAGGTGATACGCCACTGAAGGCTCCACTGCTGGGGGTTCGGTCATGGGATGCCTAGCTTGGCAGCAGCCCGTTTGCAGACCTCGTACAAATTACTGTCCACCGGGGGTGCAACTTCAGCCCCACTCGGTGGCCTAGACTGCTGGGGAGGAAAGGTAGAGTCATCCTCCTGTTCCTCATCCATGTCCTCCATGTCGAGGAGGTCAGAGTCGGCATCGCCCTCTGCGTCCTCGCCACCCGGCCCGCCCATGTTTTGATCAAGGAGGTCCTCGAACGATGGGGGCATGAGCGGAGACTCTTCTTCCATCATGTCCGCCCAGCTTGTGGAGGCTCGCGGATGATGGATATCGCTCGTAGCAGTAGCGGCCGACAGGCAGGGGTCCTGACTGTTCGTTACTGCTACTCTCAGCCTCCTTTCCAGGACTTTCTCTGGCATCAAAGCACAGTGTGGGCATCCCTGAGGGTCCGCCAGTGAAGCCTGAGCGTGCTTGGCACCCATACAGACGATGCACATTGGATGAGGGTCCCTGCCTGAGATGGTGGCACCGCATGATGCGGGGAACGGGCGGGATGCAGCCTGTTTGGCCTTTGGCTCCAACCTTTTGGCGGGAGTAGGAGCCGTCGACATGGTTAGCGGAAAAGGGTGAGACTAGGCTACACCACGCTCATCTCAACACGTTAGCCCGTAAGTAGCTAGGACTAGCGGCGGGTGTTAAATCCGAGCTAGTCACCGCGGGAGTCAGCTCGTCGTGACACGTTAGCTGCACTCCTCTAGCCAATATCGTTAGCAACTTAATGCTAACTGAGCCCTAGGTCGACTAACAAGCTAATGCTAGTGAGACGCTAATGTGGTTCGTGGCCTGCTAACAAGTTAATGCTAGCCGGACACTGAACGAACAGCTCGCCGTAACGCGTTAGCCCGAGTTACACAACGTCGGCTACCTCGCTAACTAAAACCAGGAACCGCTGGGACAGCTCGCCTGATGCGGTTGCTGTTCCACAGTGCAACTCTAAGTACACTTCTTTCGAAGGACTTACTCAGCACGATCCAAACTGGAACCGGAAAAACTGCATTCGACGACGTACTCCTAAACGGGACGCCTGAGAACTGTTAAGCAGCTAATCAAGTTAGCCTGGATGCACTGAGGGAGCTCAAAGTAGTTTCTCACGGGAAGAAAGCGAGGATGAGTTAGGAGGAGCTGGTCGGCTGTGTTAGTATGAGGGGGCGGAGCCCTGAGCACGGCTCGACAGGTCTGTCAGAGACAGACGTGGTGTCATTGGAGCTTCCGTAGTTGGTCACGCCGAGGCGATTCCCATAGTGAAACACCGAGCGAAGTTAGAAAAAAAACTGAAGCTGTTTTTACCTGTAATGCTGGAATAACCTATTGAATCACATGATCAGTGTTTACAATCTGTTTACTGGGGTTTAAACTCTCCTCTGTGCTTCTGCTTTGAGCAGCACGTTGTGCTTCTGCCTGTTTAAATAAAGTTTTGCTGCTTGCTTTCTTATGCTGGAGTTTGAATTCAGAGATCAGGAACTTAGAAAACTGATAACTGATGGACAGCAGGGCAATAAGGGGAAGTGGAGACAGGTGGGAGAACAAGACACAGGTGAACTAAATCACAGCAAACAAGACGAGGGAAACAAAAGCAAAGCACGAGGACGACAACTCACCAAAATAAAGCAGGAAATGTGAAAACTGAAACAGACACATGAATAAAGTTAATACGAGAGACTTGACCCGAGAGGGAGAAACACTGAGAGAGGAATAAACTCTAAAGTAGCAGCGAACTAGGAACAAACCAAATATACATGAAACCGTCTAAAACCTGGATTCAAAGAGATTCTTTAAATAAAGACGAGAAAGTCAGGACACATCGAGGCAGCTGAGTTTTATATTGTTCTGCCCTTTTCCTCATTGGAAACGATTTCAGTGGCTGAAATAAATGAATTAACAGCCACAGAGGAGGCAGCTTTGTTGTGTGTTTGGTTACAGAGTCACTAAGAAACACACACAATCCCCAGGCCTGGGTTACCATGGAGACAGTCAAACTTTCATTCACGTCCTGTTTCCACTGTTAGTCTGACTTCACTGGTTGGTCCCAGAGTATCAGAGACTCGTCCTCAGACAGACGCACACAGGTGAGTCAGCACAGGTATTATAACCCTGCTGGTTTCTGATCTGATGAAACATCGTCTCATTATTATTACTGAGTCTTGTTTTTATTTGGGAGCTTTATTAACACCAGATTTATCTTCATTTTATCTGTGGTCTTATGATAGATGATGGCAGCACAGTTTCACAGAAAGATGATACCATCAGTCAAATGTAAGAAAAAAGGAAATTATTGAAATGAAATGTTTATATTAAACATTAAAAAAGAGAAAAAGCTTTTTGTAAAATCTCTTCTTATTTAAAAACTACCAGCTTTCATTGGTAGCAGGTGAGAAACACGTGGCTGTGTGAATAAAGGAGTTCAGCACATGTGCATCAGAGCACACAGCAGGAGTAACCTGGACATCTGTGAAGGTTATTAATGCACAACTATAGCTGCAGGTTTAAGAGCAGCGCATGCTGCAGTCAGAACTGTTACCCAATGAAAAGATCTGCAGCTTTATGAAGGAGCTGAAAGATCAAACAGTCCAACATTTACAAAGTGCTGTTAGAGGTCCAGCTGAAGCAGTACAGATGTGCTGCTGTCCCACATTCAGTCAAAATGAATGAGCTGCATATTTTAAAAATGAGATTACTGAGAATATTTGAATTGTGACTCAGATGGCAGATCCAGGCTCTCAGCCTCCAGCTGAAACTTCCAGTCCTCCCCCAGCCAGAAGCTCTGACGCTGGGCTGAGAGACTTTGATCCTTCCCTGGATCCAGAAATCCAGGAGGGAGAAGGAGAACAGGACCTCCTTCCTGATCTGGAGAGGCCTGAGGGAAAGAAAGATGGAGCAGACAGAGCTTTGAACAAACCTCCTGAGCTTCACCTCCACAAAGGTGCAGACACTGATGCACAGATTCACATGTGACACCTGGGAGCGTCCAGCTTGTGCTGCTGACATTATCTCCACTCTGATACAAGCCTCATTCACTCGCTCACACACATTCATACAATCACCTTTTCCTCACAGTCACACACATGAATGTAATGAGGGGAACTCGGGTTCACTGTCATTCCTCAGGATCCTTTGATATGCAGCCTGGAGGCTCTGTGGATGAAACCACCGACTGTCTGAACCACTCTGCAGTGTTCATGATGGACTTCATCCTGATTAACACTACAATACTTGTTACAGGCCTTTTATATGTAAGAATATTCTTTTCCGTTAAAGCTCTGAACATTCTCACTCTTTCTTGACCAGGTGTGACAGGTGAAGGACACCGGCGAATAGGAGGACAGAACCTGAGAGCCATTAGTCACATGACTTCAGCTGCTGCCGCCTCACCAACCACTGGCCCCTCGGTGAGTCTAGAGTTACAGCAGTGACCACAGGAAGTGCACACGTGTGATCTAAAGCTACATGTGGGCCTGTGACGATCAGTCTTCTCACTGTGGTCGACGGGTTTGTGAGTCCCTGTGATGCTGGGAGTGTCCAGGACAGTCGCTCCTGATCAGGTCTCTCATGGAAAGCTGGAAATTCCTGGAAAATTCCTCCACCAATGAGAACTGGGAACAGAACTGCAGAGTGACAGAGGTGCTCAGCAACCCTGCTGTTATATGGGAACATAACCAGAATAGTCGGCAACCACTTGAGTTAAGTTAGCCAAAGAGATGCAACTCAGACTGACTTCATCAGGTTGGCAACGTGTCTGCATCAATAAATTCCAGTTATTCACAAATCAGAGAATAATTACAGTCATTCAGAGTCAGATTGTGATTGTTTGGAGGATGTAATCGTTCCCTTCAGGGAGCGTGTTGGACGTTCAGTGTCCGGGTGATTAGCTGGCTGATGCAACTACTTAGAATCAGTTTGTGAATGTGAAGAAAATCAGTGCAGTCACTGGACAAACTCTGATTCTTCCTAGTTTCACTCTTGTTTCAGTCCAGTGTGACTGAGGTGGTAAAAGATGATGGGAGGAGGTGATCTGACTTTTAGCCACACAGCTGTCTGCTAGAGAAAAAGCCTTTGTGCACAACTTTCTTAAAGGCAAACGGCACCATGTTCACTGCAGCTGCAGCAAATGCAGCACAGAGTGAAAGTTGGACTGAGAATGTTGTGACTGTTTCACGAGAAAGAGCAGGAAAACAACCATCACACACCCAGACACAGTGCTGGGATTAGACTTTAGAGCCAAATGTAGGACAAAAGCTTTAATATGAAAGAGGAAAACCCAACAACAGCCAGAGCATGAAGCTCAAAACTGTACCAATCACCAAGAAAGCTGACAGGCCTGTGACACATCAGAGACGCCGTTCAAATCATAAAGAAGTTGGTTTATTGACAACATGTAAAAAACCTAAATAATCAAGTCAACCTTCAGTTTAGAGCGAGTAGACCAATCAGGCACAGCAACAGCTCTAGAATAAGCAACAGTTTTATGCATTACAAACAACCTTTCATATACACACATACATATGACTCATATGCTGTTTAAAAAGGGCTCAAAGACCCAACAGATTACACAAAGTATAAAAATACTTTCATTCAGACAACAGTCAGCTGTGCATGAGACAGAGAGCCAACTACAGTTAGTAACATGGACTCACTTTGTTTCAGACACGACACAAAGTAACACAAAGCCATCATCAAAAAGGAGGCAGAGCAGCGGCAACTCTCCATGAGCTGTGAGGCTAACAGCCACCCACACTTCCTGTGATGCACAATGAAAACAACATTAACCTGAAAGATGATAACAACAGAAATAAGTCTAAGCTAACGTTACACAGCGCTCACACAGCGCTGACTGTACAGGCCTCACCTGCCTGCATCCACAACACCTGATTCTACTGGACACAAACCAGTTAATGATATCTGAGCAATCCAGGGAAGGCTTCCAGGAACGTGAGGATCCACAGACAGCTCTACAACAGAATCAGTCAGCAACAATGTTACTAATCACTAACTGTTTCATCCTCTTATACTCAATCAAAAAGTGCTGTGTTCACATTTGTTTCTGCTGAAATCCAGAGACTGAAAATGCATCTTTTTAAAGCTTGAATAAACTGACTGAACTTCTCACGAGTCCAACCGTGAGGAACACTTCCCCCCATGACACATCACAGGAGAACGTGGCGACTCAGTGGAGGGGGGACAGTAGCTCAGTTTAGGCAGTCACACTCAGAATCGATGCCTCCAGTCAGGGTCAAACGTGGTCCTCAGAAACCTGCAGATGTTTGGCTTTCACTGGTCTCTGCGTCTGTAGACTGAGCTGATGTTTCTCCAGGTGTCTGGTAAAAGGACAATGCTGCTGTCCAATGAGGCGAGGAGAGAAGTAGCCAAACAGGCGAGAGCCGTGAAGGAGGAACGGCGGGCAGCTCTGGATGCCCGACATAAATACCTGATGAGCAGGCTGGCAGACGCTGGCAGCCTGGAGGAGGCGGCGGTGGAAGACGCCATCGTCTCTGATGACAGAGTAAGTTCAGAGACGTGATCCTTCCTCAGAGTTGAACCTTTGAGTCATTAATGTCTGATTCTTCCAGTTCAGTCTGATCCATGAATTCTTTGCTGCAAACGGATCCAAGAAGCTGATTTTCTTCTATCAGGATGTCAAACAGGTAACTTTGATCACATTTAAATGACACATGAAGGTCTAACCGCTCTTCATGATCTGCTGTTTGTTGTACCGTACTTTGTATTCATATCTTTTAATATCTGCCTTTCTCCCAGAGTCTGTCCTCCCATCAGTCTTCCTCTGTGGACGCATCAAACTCAGCTGTGGCTCAGAGGAAACTCTTCCTCACTACGGGGAACTCTGAGGTTGGCTTTGACTTTTCTTTAAGTTAATGTGAGTCTAATGTGAGAATAAGAAATAAATGTTGATATGAGTGGAAGGTTCTGCTGATAAAATAGCAACGAGGAGATTATTGAACAGAGAGGCAGACAGTTGGTTTCAGTAATGCCAGTTTATTAGAAACGAGGACTGTGGGGCTGCTGGAAGTAAGGACGGCCGTTCTCTGGATAAACCTGACAGCTGAGGTGGAGAGCAGGATTTATCCACAGACGGCTTCTTCCAAGCAAATGTCCTGAACTCACCTGAGCTGAGTGTTACACAGAAACTGTCTTAAAGCACGAGCCTGGATCAGACTGGAGGACTCAGAGCTCAGGTGTGTGATGTCACCTTGATCCGCCTCTCGGGGGGTTTTGTGTTCTGATGTATCTGATTTCTCTTTAAGCTCCAAACAATCCTGAGCCTACAATTCATCATTGTCCTGTTCAGAGATGATGAGCCTGAGCGTGTTTGTGTTTCCATGGATCAAACTGTGCTGCTTTGTTTGGTTAACGAGGTGATTAAAGTCTCTGAGCAAACACTGGATGACTGACAGCTGCAGGCTGAACATCAGGAGGTCGAGAGGCCGAAGTCTGAGGAGCTCAAAGCTCCACAAACACTTATTCACAGAGAAAAGGACTACAAACATGGTGGAGCAGCAATCTGAACATGAGCTAAAGGCTGCATGCTAATAACATTTCCCCTGGATGTGGTTTTAACAGGAACATGAATGATGAAGTATTTAAAGTCAGTTCCAGCCTGAGTCGGTGCCGTGTTGGCAGCTCTGATATGCAGAAACTTTCAAACATGGGACAGGAATAAAAACACGCCTGTGACGTCAGAGTTTATGAATGATGACAAATTGTTTGTTTTTAGAAACTTTGTTGATGCTTAAAATGATCAGGAAATAAAAGCTGAATAGATCCACGTCAAACAGGAGAAGCTTTCCAGTTTGCATCAGCTGGGAAACTCGCTCATACCCAGTGTTGGGCAAGTTACTTTCAAATAGTCATTAAAAATTAATTATAGTTGCTAATTACTTATTCAAAAAAGTAACTTAGTTAGTAACTGAGTGACAAGGTTCTAGATGTAATTAATTACTTGAAAAGTAACTATTGTGTTACTTTAAAAAATACCCTCTGGGCTCCAGGGTCTAAGTCTAACTCCTTTTGTCATGGTCCGGGGTCATGTCATGGTCCGGGGTCATGTCATGGTCCTGGGTCATGACATGGTCCTGGGTCATGACATGGTCCGGGGTCATGTCATGGTCCGGGGTCATGTCATGGTCCAGGGTTGCTGAGCCGGCGTTTTGTTTCCTTTTGATTTCATCTTGTGTTTGGTGTTTATTCTGATTTTGAATTCGTTCTTAGGGTTTGGTTCTTATGTTTAGTGCTTCCGTGTTTTATCAGCCCTGCCTGTGTCTGTGTGTTTCCTGTTTTACTTTGAAGGTTTGTGTCTCGTCTTGTGCTTCAGCTGTGCTCCCCTCCTGTGTGTCATTCCCTCATTACCTCGTGTGTATTTATAGTGTGTGTCTGCCTGTGTTCCTTGTTGCGTTACCTGCATTACTCTGTGTGTCTCCACGTCTCTCTGTGTTTCCCTGCTGCCCTCATGTTTTCTGCTTTGTCTGTTAGTTTTTGCAGTTTAGCTTTATGTTCGCTTCTTCACCTTTGTTATTTTCACTGTAAATAAATCTCCACTCGCATCTCCACCGCCGTCTGCATCTTGGGTCCTCATTCATTCCACCACACGACTGCTGCCCCAGCCGTGACAACTGTTGATGTTTCCTCCACATTTACCTTTAAGAACTATTAATTTTGCCTTGTTTGGTCTCATTGTTTTCAGCACAACCTCACGTGTCTGAATCTACACTCATGTTTTCATTTTGACAAACTGTGTTAACACAATTGATCTAAAATCAGACAAAAAACATAAACTCCGAATCGAAAAAGTTACATTTTTTACTGTAACAAGTCAACCACAAACATGTTTAATGAATCATTTTCATAACTTATATAAATTTGAAAATTATACACACAAGTTTTGCAAAAAACAAAGTTATTTGCAGCCATTTACCTTTTACCCTTTTTTTTAATAACCATTAAACTATTTCCAGAACAATCAGCTGTTCTGCATTCAATAAGATGACACATAAATTATTTGTGCCACTCCAAAATAATAATTAGTGTCCAGTATAAAGGAAACATCACAGCCTGATACCTGTGAACTCTGACAGCAGCTCAGCAGCTCATAAGCACAGAGGTCTCGCTGCTGTCCTTAGACAGTAAACATGAAACTATTGAGGAACAAACACGCGTATATCTTGTTTATCATGACTCTGGTTTTACGTTTCCTATCAACACAATTTATAAACTGGTATATGTCACCTTGTTGCTTTGTCTTTAAGTGGTCATGTGATTGACCACGACTCCTTTATTCTTCCTCAGTCAAACAGCAGCACTCATGCGATTGTTTTGCCCCTTGAGCTCCAGCTGTTGTGCCAAAAAGTGATCGTCTGTCTGCGGGAGCGCGCAGCTGCTTAAAGCTGTAGCGTCCAGATTACTTACAGCTACTTCCTGCAGCTGATACAAGATGCTGTAAGCTGAACACAGCTTCAACCGTCTGTTTGTTGAAAAATAGTAACGCGACCTCCCCACATTTTCTTGTTAGTAACTGTAACGGCGTTGTAACGATAGGAATAGTAATTAGATTACTCGTTACTGAAAAAAGTAGCGCCGTTACTCCCATCACTGGTAATGAGCAGCCTGCAGAGCTCTCCAACCACCCCGTCTTTAAAGTCCATGAAAGGTTTTCCTTTGCATGGTGAACTTTGGTGACAGAGTGCAGAGGAAGTGCTCTGTCTGCGTCACGTTAAAGGATCTGACCTCCATCACGTTCTGTGTTTCCAGCCTTTACTGGGGAAATGTCTGTTCTTCCTGAGAACCACTGAGAAGGCCATAACCACCGTGAACGTGCAGCAGGTCAGTAACTGGTCTGGGTCACCTCCTCACCTGCAAATTTAACAAACTGCACAGACCTCATTGGTTGACTGTGACATGGATGCAGCCAATCATTCTGATCTTCTCGTGCAACCTGATGTTTCCAGGAAGTGAACTTTGGCGTGTTGGACTGCAGCGGCGGCGGCGGCGTCCTGAACAGTCTGGAAACTCTGCTGACTCACATCATGTTACCTGCTCTCAGGTCGCAGCAGGTAAAACACCTCCATCCATTCAGGCTTTCACTGAGCACAAAAAGGGAGATGTTTTAAGCTTCCAGTGATCACATGACGCCATATATGAAGACTTTGTTGATGGTGGGAAGGGAGAACTCTCTTTAAACAAGAAGAGACTGAAAGCAAAGAGAGGGGCAGGGAGGGGGAGCCATGAGGGGTCAATCCTGTGAAGAGAAGCCAGTGTAGGAGAAATCTGCTGTTTCTAGTCCCTGTCAGGACTCTTGCTGCAGCATTTTGGATTAACTGAAGGCTTTTCAGGGAGTTTTTAGGACTTCCTGATAATAATGAATTACAGTCGTCCAGCCTGGAAGTAATAAATGCATGAACTAGTTTTTCAGCGTCACTCTGAGACAGGATATTTCTAACTTTAGAGATGTTGCGCAAATGGAAGAAAGCAGTCTTACATATTTGTTTAATATGTGCATTGAAGGACATGTCCTGGTCAAACATGACTCCAAGGTTCCTCACAGTGTTGCTGGAGGCCACACCTTGGGCTTATCTGTACCTGCTGGTTTCTCTTTGTGGGGTTTGACTGTAGAGCAGCTGTTACATAATGAGCCATGAAAAGTCTTATTTGTGTGCAGTGCTCCTCCTGATGCTTTTGGCTGTGAATAAGGTAAAAAGTGAAACAGGAAACACATTAACCTTTGTTGTTATTGCTGACCTTTGACCCTGTGCCCAGTCGTGGGGCTCTGTGCAGGACGGCGCCTCGTGTCCACACGTCCGGTCCTTCCTGTCCTCGGTGGATCAGTTTGTCAGTAATCTGAGCTCAGCCCGACTGAACATGGAGAGAAAGTTCCAGCTGCAGCACGTGGAGCTTCCTGACGCCATCAGCCAGCTGAGCAGCCCTGCAGACTACAGAGCAGCAGGTATGAAGCTCAAGCTGTTCACATCTCACACAAACAATAAGACTGTTGGAAATACAGGAAACATCGTTTAAAGCTTTAAAAATCAACTGTCAGGTAAATCAAACCAGTTTATCTGTGGAAGCTGAAGGAAGCATCTGACCTGAGACGATGGTTTCTTTGAAATAATGAGTCCGTGTTCACGTGTGTTTAGAGGAACTCGTGTGTTTCGCTCTCAGCCAATAACAGTGAGCTGGTGGAGCGTCTGGAGGAGGTGTTGACCCTGTGGACCAATCAAATCAAGCAGGTGCTGACGGAGAGCGAGCAGATGAGGAAAGAGGCCGACGATGTCGGGCCGTCGGCCGAGCTGGAGCTCTGGAAGAGCCGCACGGTGACTTTCAACAGGTAGACGCGTCCTCTCAGCTGGATCTCCTGTAGTGTCAGCATTTACAGGTTTCACTTTAAACTCAGTTTATCAAACATGATCTGACGTCTGTGGACAGAAGCTCCTCAGACCTGGAACAGTTTAGTCTCCACTCTGAGACTTCAGGACAAAACCACTTTTACACAATATGACTTTCTGTTATTTCTCTTTCTGCTCTTTAAAGTTGAAATGTTCAAATATATTAATGTGTTTGTTTGTTTGTATCATAGTTTTTAACCCTTTCATGCATGAATTATGACAACATCAATCAGGATTCTTTCTTTAGTATTTTTATTCATCTTTAGGGATAAAAAAAAGATTTTTGAACTTCATTTTTTTAAACATGTATTTTTCCATCTTGGTTTGAAGAAATGTTTTGTGCACTTACACTGGCTGACCAGTAGGTGGCAGGTATGGAGCGACACATCAGAGTCCAATGTAGAGGTTTATGTGCAAGTACGACATCAACACTGACACGAATACAAGCAAACAGCCTTTGAACAGCTGTAACTGTAACTGTAGTGACCACTGTGTGTGGAAGGATTCATAATAACTGTTGATTTGATCACATTTCATAAAGTCTGTGTTTCTGATCTTTGTGTGTGTGTGTGTGTGTGTGTGTGTGTCAGTCTGTTGGAGGAAGTGAAGGGCTCTCAGGTGAAGAGGACTCTGGGGGTCCTGCAGGTGGCTCAGTCTCGGTGCCTGCGTGCCTGGAGAGATCTGGTCAGCAGTTTATTTCCTGTTCAGTTCACAGCTGTTGTCTTGACGATGCTGATGTCATCACTGATCGATTTATTGATTTATCAGGACAGAGACATCACTGTGGTGGCCAACGAGGCAAAGGACAACGTCAAGTATCTTTACACCCTCAACAAGTTCTTTGGATCTGTGGAAAAATCCACTCCTGTGAGAAAAACACTCTTCATGTCTTTCTGTATAAAACCGTCTGCAGCTGTTTGAGTCCTTCATGATTGTGAGGAACAGAAAACAGTGAAGACATCGTCACACATCATTCACAGAGAGGCTGTAGTCACAAATCACAGCTGAGACAAGGCCTGTCTGTAACTTAAGAAGAAGGAGAAAGAATTAAAGTGACTGTTAAAAAACTAAAGACTTCTTTTCTTTTCTCAGTTTCAGACTTTTAAAAATGTTTAAAAAGATCAACAGACAAACAGGTTTCATCAGGACAGAGTTCACAGCTCAGTCTGAGATGTTTCAGCTCTGATTTATCAGTAGGATTTCTCTGATTGATCTTTTTTATTAGTTTGTATTTTCTGTGATGGTGAATTTGTCAGTTTGTGCTGATGAGTCGGGTGTTTCACCTCCACCAGCTTCTTTTTTAATGATTTTTTATTATTTCTTCTTTTGCATCGGGTCTGATGACAAACCTTTTTCTTGTTACTGGATCAGATATGGTGGATACAGGATTCTCCAGCTCAGCCTGAATGTGCATTGATTTGATCTCTACATGTCAGTAATGAGGCTGCTGTCTGTTCCTGCTGTGTCAGCAGCTTTGTTTCTCACACTGAAGCTCGTATCAGTCACTGGACAAACCGTCTCTCATCCTCCGTCTTCCTTTTCTCCCGGCCCACAGACCAGGATGCTGGAGCACATTCCCAGTCTGATGAATGGCATCAAGATGATCCACGTGGTGTCCCAGTACTACAACACCTCAGAGAGGATGAGCTCACTGCTGCTCAAGGTCACCAACCAGATGATCAGCACCTGCAGGAGCTACCTGCTGCAGGGCGTGAGGCGTGTCTGGGAGCACAGCAGGTACCGCAGTACACCTGAAACTTACATTAGACTTAAACTTCTGTTCAGATCATCATAGAGTTTAGACTCAGACTAACAAATGGACTCAGCAACGTGTGTGTGTGTGTGTGTGTGTGCGTGTGTGTGTGTGTGTTGGGTGTGTGTGTGTGTCAGGCCAGTGCTGCTGCAGCGAATCTCTGACTGCTGTAATCTGAATGCAGCGTATCAGCGAAGCTTCCACAGCGTCAGAGACAAACTGAGAGAAAACCCTGAGAACAGACAGTTTGACTTCAGGTGATCAGTAACTGACTCTGAGTCAGAGCGTGTCAGCAGCGTCACGCTAACCTTTACAAACGTGTGTGCGTGTTTTCAGTGAGAACTACATCTTCGGGAAGTTTGACTCTTTCTGCCGCCGTCTGGAGAAGATTGCCGGCATGGCGTCCACGCTGGAGAGCCTGGCTGCTCTGCAGAGCATGAAGGTGGATGATTGTCAGATTAGAAACAAGTGACTCCATCAAATATTCACCAATGCACAATAATAATTATAATAAGACATTTATAATATAAAAATGGTCGAATGAAAGTCAATGCAAAGCTACAGTGATGAATGGACATTTGTAATGATTTTGTATAAATGTATTTCCTCCTTTTATTATTTATTAATTGTGTCAAAAGTCTATTTTCCAGTTCTTCCATTTCAGTGTGACAGAAATGAGACGGATTCAAACTGAGCTCAGGTGTGTTTCAGGTGGAGGGCGTGGAGAAGATCTGTGTTCGCTACCAGACCATCGTCTCCACAACTGAATCCAAGACCTGTGACGTCCTGGATCACCGCAAACTGGAGGTGATTTCAAATCTATATTCTTTAAACACATTAATCACTTTTATTATATACGGGAAAAAATAACAGAAACAGACAAAAATGGAAGAAAAGGACGAGGAACTGTGACGGCTGCGGTGGCAGACTGTGGAGTTGTAGAAATGAGAGGACCCAAAATGCAGGACTTCATGAGTGACAGTGGATTCATTTAGAGTCAGTGGAGAAAACACAGTTAAATCCCAGCACTGTGACTTCTGTGGCAATTCCTCCTGAATCCCACACAATGTCTGTGATCAAGTGAAAACACAACTCCAAAAAACTCCTGTTCCCAACCGTGGCTCCGTGAAAAACACTCTGCTGAACCCTGGAGACACAAAAACACAGTTCAGAGGTAATCCCAGTGAGCGAGGTATCTTCACAATAATTATTATTAGAATTAGACTGAAGAATCCCATGCCGACTGGAACTCAGCCACACTCTTAAACACGGCTCTCCTGACGAGCGTACTCTGCTGCAGATGGCGAGCGTCAGGTGTGGATGCCTCCGGCGCAGGAACACTTCTGAGGTTGCTCAGGCAAAACACCCCTGAGCACACACACAGATAAACATGAACAGACGGGTGGAAAACAGCGAAAACCACAAAAACACCTTAGTCCTGGTTCCCCAGACCCAGGCCCTGACAGGAACAGGATTTTATTGGTTTTACAGGGACAACTTTTATCAGAAGAATGTGATTGTGAAGCTTCTCTCACAGCGAGGCTGAATGAGCCAATAACAGCTACTAACACAGTAACAGGTACGTTTCATGTCTTTATTGGACTCTGAGTAATCACACTCTGACCTCACAGAGCAGCTGGATAAACAAAGAGAACTTTTACTAACTGGTAGAAACACCTTTGAACACAACAGCCTCCATCAGATGTCAGAACAGTCGTTTCCTTCCTGGTCTCCTAACACGAGCACCGTTCTTATCAGCTATTTATCAGACTGTAGTCATGCAGCCACACATGTTATCCAGCATGTGCTTCACTGTAGTGTCTCTGTGCACCAGTATGCATGCTCACAAACATCTGGCAGGCACATCGTCCACAGGTCACACACCCTTACACACTCACAGATGTGGACATTATAACACTCCTCATGGAGACATAGCTGAGCCAAAGCTCACACAGAGAGGAAACCAGTGTGCAGGTTTAACCATGAAGGTTATTGATGAATGTCACCAACTCAAAGCTGAACTGAACAGTCCTGAAAGTCAGAAGTTCCTCCGTTTGTGGACAGATGCTCTTACTGTGGAGCGATGAACAAGTCTTTGAAATGCTTTCAGGGCTTTCTACCAGTCTGATCTTCCTGAAACGCTCTACTCCATTTGCTTTAAGAGAAGTCAGTGTGTTCAGTAACAACACAACAACAGTGTGTGTTTAGTTCAGACAGCGTGTGTTTCTGTCTAATGATGTCTTAGATGATGATCAGAAATAACTCAGTGGTTGCAGAGGCTTCAGCTTACCTCGCTCTTCCAGCTGTTACGAGTTGTGGTTCAGTCCTGAGGAAGCTCTGTGTGTCTCAGTTTGACAGAGACTATGCAGACTTCCAGCTCCAGGTTCAGAGTGTGTTCCAGTGTCTTCGGTCTCTGCTGGACGTCTGGTTCAGCCGGTCTGTCTCTGTGAGTTCACACAATCAGAACTGAAACCGACTTCTTATCGTATCAAACACACAGAACTAAAACAATGTGTCTGGATTTAGACGCAGAGATTGCTGGAGCTGTTGGCCATGTTTGAGTCGGGTCCGCTGGCTCGCTTGGACCTGAGGCAGTACTACCTGCTGCTGCTGCAGCGCTACAGCCGAGATCTGGAGCTGCTGAGGAAGACCTACCAGAAACACAAGGACCGGCCGCCCATCGGACGCAACCTGCCGCCGGTACTTACACCTGCTCACCCCGTGCTCACAAACACCAGCAGGAAATTCACTAGTTTAAATCCGAGTGTCAAACTCCAGTCCTGGAGGATGCTTCTATTGTGCTTCTATTGTGCTTATATTGAGAAATACTGATTATTTATTTACCAATAGAGCTTTTGTTATTGCTCTCTCTCTCTCAGGTGTCAGGCAGGGTCCTTTGGAGCCGGCAGCTCTTCAGCAAGGTTGAAGCTCCGATGTTGATCCTGAAGAAGAAGCTTGACTTCCTGAAGGTGCACACTCTGACTTTACCCCATCAGTCACATGATCTCTGTGATGAGTGCGTCCTCGGTGACGCCGCCTGTCTGTGTCTGTCTCAGGGACCAGAGATGACTAAAGTCATCCGGAGCTACAACCAGCTGGCTGTGGTGTTGCTGCAGTACGAGGTGCTGCACCTGCAGGGGTGGAGTAAGGCTGCAGAGAGCGCGCCACGCTGCCTGAGCGCCGCCCTGCTGGTCCGACATGAAGACAGCAAGGTTTGTGACAACTGAATGAAAGCAGCTTTTAAAGGTCATGTGTGGGTTTAACTTTTTAATCATCTTTTTCAGATTTGAACAAATCGTTTTTACACATTTGAGTCATGTGACTGACAGTCCAGAGCCGACTGCTTTTGTTTCTGCAGACAGTGAACTAACACCAGACACTCGACTTTCCTTTGGATCCTGGATCCTTAAATTTGCTGTTAGATTTTATTGAACATTTGAAAGAGCCTCTTTGTTTCAGGAGGTCTCGGTGAACCTGGACCCTGTGGTGCTGGAGGTGCTGCAGGAAGCTCGGTGGATGACCAAACTGGGCGTGAGCGTGCCAAAGGTCATCCAGAAGATGACCTCCAGGGAACCACGGCTCAGAGATTTGTACAGCCGGTGAGAGCAGCTGTTCACTCCAGATGTGTGGCGAGGCCAAAGCTTCCAGCTGTGGGCACGTCAGCAGCTCATTCTGTGATGTTCTCACTCAAAATGATCACATGAATGTCTTTTCTTTGGTTTGTAGTTTTTGTTGTTACTTCACTCTGTGCTGGATAGAAAAGCTCAGAGAAACAAGGCGCTGCGGCCTCTTGATTAAACGACATCATGATTTATTTTCTCTGCGACGTTACTCTTCTCGTCTCAGACTCTTGTGTTCATCTCTTCTTCATTTTGGTAAACTTGTGTTTTCTTTGATGGTGCTGACTCTGGTCCAGGCTGCTGGAGATGCTCCAGGACTACAGCTCTGTGGTAGGCAGGGTCCCGCCTCTCCTCCTCCCCCTCATGCAGCCTTTCATTGGCCGTGTGGAGGCAGCTCTCTCCCCTGGGCTCACCTCACTGTCCTGGACTGCTCTCAACACTGAGCGGTGTAAGGACGGACAGCTTCCCATCTCATTGTTGTTGTGCTAATATACAAAGAACAGACATCAGATTTATAAGCATTCGTTAATGATTGCCTTCCACTCTGTGTCAGTCCTGCAGAATGTGTATGTGGCTCTCAAAGACCTGGATCTGGTGGCCAAAATGGCGACAGACCTGCTGGACTGTCGCATTGGCCGGCTGCTTCGGGCCATGTCGTCCTGCCGTCTGCTGGTCCTTCCTGAAGACTCGTCTGTGTCGGCGCAGGACCTCCTGCTACAGACAGGAAGCTTGGTCCAAGCTGCTGCTGTCACCCTGAGCTGGTAACACTGACAGTAACACTGACAGCAACACTGACAGCAACACTGACAGCAACACTGACAGTAACACTGACATGTGAAAGGCTGCAGCTGTGTCGAGCTGCTCACCCACTGCTGTAAATATCCAGCTGTTAGACTGTGACACAGAAAAATAAAGAACTTGGTGACGCTAAAGTCAGAGGAAAGACTCCCACAAACAAATGAAAGCAACAAGCAGAAGTTCAGCTGTAGGAAAACCCATATTTACATATATTAATCATCAGGCTCAGCAGCAGATGTGAGATCACAAGTAAAGTGAATGTGACAATATTCAGAGACAAAATGTGACTTCTGTGATGTTTGTGATGGTTTCTCTTTACTGACATGAGGTTAGTGCATCACACAGATACCTGCCTATTACTGCTCAGTAGCCAATCCTGGAGCTCAGCCTTGATGGACGGTGTGTTACCACAGCAACCTCACAGCAGTCATATTGTTGGTCAGATAATGTCATTAAAAATGCTCCAACAGGCTCCAACAGTACAGATGTGGTCCAGAGCTCCAGTTCAGGGACTCCAAAGAGGCCACGCCCCTTATAATGTCAACTTTAAACCTTAATGATCTTTAGACACCAAACAGTTTGTATCAGGCTGTAAAAACATGTTTAACATGGGAGTCTATGGGGACTGAGTCTGTGCTGCCTCTGCTGGACGTTAGAGGAACTGCAGCTTTGGTCCTGCTGGTCTGTGTGTGTCCATCACACTGTGTCTGTGTGCAGGCAGAGTCAGCAGGTGGAGAGGTACGTGTACGAACTGATCGAGGAGCTGAAGAGGAAGATGAAGACTGTGGAGACTGTTAATCTCCAGGTCACTCACACACACACACACACACACACACACACATGTCTACACACACACACACACACACACACACACACACACTCACTCATTCATCTCTGCTCGTCGTCCTCAGGGGTCTTTTAAGTGTCTCCATCCAGACTCCAAACATCAGACTCGCTGTCTGTCGTGTCTCCCTTGTCGTTTCTACAACCTGATTGGTCAGCTCTGTTACCGCAGCACTGAAGCTCTGGTCAAAGGTCAGCCTCCCTTTCTACCACGTCTCCTTGTCTCCTGTTTCTTCCTTCCTGCCATCATGCTCTTCTTCTTCTGTCCTCCTTCTTCCTTCTGTTCAGTCTGAACTTCCACAGAAACACATTTGCTCTGTTTTAACCAACAAATCCTCCTACAAGCCGTCTGAGCTTGGACTGTTTTCTCTCAGCCACCAGATCCTCCCTGGAGGCCCTGAGGAGCAGACTTCATGTCTCCAAACAACAACCACACTTTTCCTTGGTGTCTTCCTCCAGCAGTGCCCAGCCAGCTCCTCCTCCACCTCTCCTCACAACCTCCATCCAGCTTGCAATCCCCAACATGGTCCTCAGACCCAGTCTGGATGACATTCAGGTATTTCTGTGTCCAGCTGAGCAGATTTGACCTTCAGTAACATTTTGGAAGTTCTCATGTGTTGGCAGGTCCACCGTCTGGTCTTACAGCAGGACGTCACACAGGACTGGCCTTGTAGTTCATGTCATGTTCATGCACCTGTCAGTCACTGTTGTCAGTCACTGCTGTCAGTCACTGTTGTCAGTCACTGCTGTCAGTCACTGCTGTCAGTCACCCAGCCTGTGTGTCCTTCTCACGTCTCAGTCTGTGGTGAATAAGCTGGTGGGCGTCGTGCTGTCTGTGACCAAAGACATCCCTCTGTGGACTTACTCTCACCTGCAGTACAAACAGCAGCAGGTACGCTCATCTGACTCATCCTGCTTTAAAATCACCTGATAGCAGGCAGCCAGTCGCACTCCAGCTTCATCCCGCCCCTCTTTCTGTTTCTCAGGTGGAGCAGGTGGCAGGTTGTAGTGGAGGAGAGGACGTGGCAGTGAAGCCAGTGGTGCTGCGAGCGCTGGACAGACAGCTGGCTGAACACAAAGACATCAGCAGGTCAGTAAAACAGCAGAGACACGACATGATGTTTCTCTGGCTGAGACGCTGTGGACACACAGAGATGCACAATCAGACCTGCAGCTGACGTCCTTCATGGCTTTGACTGAAACACACAGAGTGGGTCCTGTGGAGAAAAGTTCTGCAGTCCTTGCACAAAATCTCAAACTGACCTGCGACAAATTCACATGGTGCACAGAGGCTCAGCGGTTAGTGCTGCTGCACCACTGTAGGAGGGTCCTGGGCTTGAACCCCTTATGGGCTCAAATTCTGGTCATAAATATTTTGTACTTGTAAATAAGAGTGCGTATATTTGTGCATCTGTAGATAAGAATTTGTGTGTGCGTAAAAAAGATTTGTGTGTAAAAGTATTTACGTAAGTTACAAATTCTTGTTGTTAAGGTCTGGTTACAGATACAAAGCAAAAAAATCTGTGTGAAACTCTGCACTCAAGTTTCAACTTACAAGTACGAATTTTGACCCGATTTTTCTTCCTTTCAGCTGACTGGTCAATGTCATGTCAATCACAAATGTAACTATCCAATCAGAGAACAGATGGGTCTGGCTGTTGGAGGGGTGCTTTTTTGAACTGCAGGTCCTTGAAGGATAAATGCTCTTTCACGTCTCTTATCGCCACACCATGGAGGAAAACATCTGTGTGTGTCCAAGTAAACTTTGTTTCACAGGTTGACGTGCTGACACAGGGACCTCCAGAGCGTTTTCAAAGGCGCTGTCGACCTCGGAGGGAAAGCAGTGTTGTGGAAATGACACACTCTTCACTAGTCGGGACAGTTACAAAGCTTTCCTCGTTATGAATGAATGTTTTTATTAAACATTTGAACATAATGCAACACAAACTCTCGAAGAGGAGATAAAGTCGGAGAGATACAAGTTGTGAAACGACAAGGATCAGGCGCATCTAGTACGCGTAGAGCGGCCGCTAAAAAACGATGTACAAGCAGAGCTCAGCAGCCAGCGCAACAAATTCTGGATCCTTCGCTCTTAGTTAGCGGTGAGCAGAGCGCATGCCGCGTCCGATGTGAAACGGCCTTTATGCTGCGTAGCGTGACTCATAGCAGTGGTCCCGGGTCAACCCTGATTTTGTGTTAAAGTAATACTAAAGTAATAATGGTATTTCTGATCACTGGTATACCACAACTGTATCATTGCAACAGCTACCAAAAGTTAAAGGACTTAGCTTGTATGAGCCTTATGGGATATTTATATAAAGATCTTCCACCTTTAAACTCTATTACCCTTCAAGGACCTGCAGCTCAGTAAAGCCTCCCTCTGACAGCCAAATCCATCTGTTCTCTGATTGGATAGTTACATTTGTGATTGAGATGACATTGACCAATCAGCTGAAAGGGAGAAAAAATGGGTCAAAATTCGTACTTGTAAGTTGAAACTTGAGTTTCACACAGATTTTTTTGCTTTGTATCTGTAACCAGACCTGAACAACAAGAATTTGTAACTTGTGTAAATATTTTTACGCACACAAATCTTTTTTACACACACACAAATTCTTATCTACAGATGCACAAATATACACATTCTGATTTACAAGTACAAAATATTTATGACCACAATCTGAGCCCATAGAACCTGGACAGTGTTCTTTGTCTTTGACGTGTAGTCAGATAAACCCACCTGCTCTCAGAACGAACACAATCAATTATTTGTTCAAAATTAAAAGCTGTGTGAGAAATTTGTATCAGGAGCAGAGAGCAGCTCAGAGAGCACATTTCCAAACTGGCTTCACTGTCCAGACTGATGCTGCTGCCTTTTATGTGGAAGAGGAGTCTGTGTGTGGGAGACCTGGGATCAGTTTCACATGTTAATCACGTGATCACATGACAGTCAGCCCATCAGTGCTTGTTCTGATGATGATGATGATGTTTGGAGCAGGTTGGTGATGCAGCTCAGCTCCATTGTGTCACACCTGAAGGCTCAGGCTGCCGAAACCCTGAATGACCTCGGCCACTTCTCCACCCTGTGGAACCAGGTGTGTGTGTGTGTGTGTGTGTGTGTGTGTGTGTGTGTGTGTGTGTTGTTGGGCTGCACTAACAACTGGCTGTGTTTAGGACCCAGAGGAGCAGGTGCAGGCCTTCCTGCAGTCCGACCCCTCCCTGACAGAGTTCAGCGCTCAGATCTGCTTCTACTCTGTGAGTCTACTTCCTGTTACAGACACACCACTGAACATCGCCGTGCTTTTACAGCTTATTATATTTTTATCTGAGTTATTAGTAAAAAAACACTTTGGTAAGGCATCTGTTGGGGTCATTAAAGGGCAGGTGGAGGAAAAAAACACAAATGTCCTTTATCGTGTAATTCATTGTTTTCTCAATAAACACTGGACAGTCCTGCAGCTGCAGTTCAGTGCTGGTGCAGCAGGGGGCGCTGGTTATTTTATTTTTCCACAGAGCCATCGTTGATAACGTGTCAGAGCTGAAAGAAAATGACCCTCACGTCCTTTAGAGCAGCTGATTTTGACCATACGTGTAGTGGATTTACCCATGATGCCTTGCTGTGCCTGCAGAGGCTGGAGGTGCAGATTTCGGAGCTACCTGCGTTTTACACAGCGGGTTCGATCCTGTTGGACACCGACCAGCTGAAGCGTTCGCTCACTCACGAGTGTCACAACTGGAAACGAGCTTTTGGCGCCGCTCTGAACCGCCGAGCGTCCACCGACATGAACGACATCCTGTTGTTCGTGGACACACTCACGAAACGTCTGCAGCGTCCAATCTCAGACCTGGATGATGTCAGAGCAGCCATGGCTGCGCTCAGAGAGGTGAGCCAGCATCTGATTGGCTGTGTGTTACGTCTGCACCTCCTCTTTTTGTTTAAATTCTTCTTTCAGCCCAGTAATTGAAAAATGATCCAGTTTTTCTTTTAGATTCTGATTAATTTATTTGTTCATAAACATACAGCTGCTAATGTCTGGCACTGCCAAAATAAATATATAAAAATGAAATTAGCCAATTTAATAAATGTGTCTTTCATTAATTGCACTAAAATAGTACAAAATCTATTTTAGGCATCAGTTATTTCAAAGAATTTAAATTTCAGTCTTTTCTTTATCTTTAATTTTGGCAGTTTCAGGCCTCCGTACTTTCTTCACATTCAGTCATGTTTTCTTTCTTCAGCTGTTTTTTCTCTCAGTCCTTCATGTAACAACCCACAGAGTAGAATTCATTCATGAGCCCCTCCCCTCACTCATTCCTCTCCTGCTCACTGTTGGAGATTCGGGAGGCGGAGTTTCACATCGACGCCACCATCGGGCCGGTGGAGGAATCCTTCGCCCTGCTGAACAGACACGAGTTGCTCTTTGGTGACGGGAACGGCGAGCGCGTGGACGGCCTGACGTACGCCTGGAAGAACCTCACTGACCTGGTGAGTCAGAGGGAGGGGCGTCATGTGACAGGTACAGGGATGCAGGTGTGTGTTATGTGTGTGTGTTGTGGCTTCAGGTGGTGCAGACCCAGAACACTCTGGTGCAGATTCAGCCCAGCATGAAGACAGACCTGCTGTCTGCAGTGCAGAGCCTCCAGAGCCAGGCTCAGAGCTTCTGCACTGACTACAACCAAAGGTATGCACACCTCAGAGAGGCACCTGCTCCAGGTGGGCGGGGTCATCCAAATATCCACACTATCAGCACCAACACTGACATTAGTATCAATACTTTGTTTTTGTCCTCCAAGTTCAGTATGTAACCTGTCCTGAACCTGGGCTACATACTGATAATATAATTGATTATGATAAATGCAGGGGCCCGGGGGTGGAGGGCTTGGCCCCGGCTGAAGCCAGCGAGCGGCTGCAGAGTTTTCAGGCAGAGTTCGATCAGCTGTGGAGAAAGTACACCACCTGCTCAGGTGGAGAGGAGCTGTTCGGGCTGCCTGTGAACGGTACGACTGAACGACTCGCCCGCCCACTTCCTGTTTGTCTGCCTCCTTCCTCACCGGCCGTCTCCTCCCCGCAGAGTATCCGGAGCTGCAGAGGATCCGGAGGGAGCTCTCCCTGCTGTCCAAACTCTACAGTCTGTACAGCTCGGTCACCGACAGCGTCGCCGGCTACTACGACATCCTGTGGGCTGACCTCAACATTGAGAAGATCAGCGCGGCGCTGCAGGACTTCCAGAACAGGTGCAGCTCATTAAGGCCTCAGCAGGACGTTCATGCCTCCACCTCACATGTTCCCAAACAGACACATGTTACTGTACTGATCAATGAAAGCATCCTGACCTCTGACCTCACAGCACAGCAGCTCAGCTTCAGTGTATAAAGACAATAAAAACATTATTTGAAGTCATGAAAGTTTGGATGTTAAATCTGTCATTAACGTTCTTAATGCCAAAGCTGAAACACATCAAACTGGATATGTGAGCATTTCAGTTTAGCTCGTGTCTTCAGTGGCTCACAGTTTGAGAAGCAGCAGGATAGATGAAAAAAAATCTGAGATTAGGAAACAAATGAATCTTGTTTATTGGCATTCATTGTTAAATATGTCGTTCACACACAGAGATGAAGTTTTGAAGTCTTTTTTTCAGGATCAGGAAGCTCCCACAGGCCCTGAAGGAGTGGCAGGCCTTCAGAGATCTGAAGAAAACCATCGATGACTTCACAGAGACGTGTCCTCTGCTCTACATGATGGCCAACAAGGTGCCAGAAACATTTCACTGTGAAGCACATATACCAGTAACGTCCATCTGCAGGCATTTACACAGCAGCACACAGGCGTGAGAGGAGGAGCTGGGGTGGAGTCCAGTTTCAGGGCGGTGTGCTGATAAGAGGAGCAGCTGTAGGATGGATGTGTGAAAGGAAATCAGCTGTGCTGGGAGCTTGATTTCATCACCTACCTGAACCTCTGATTTAAGCAACACAGCCATCATGTTATGTTTGATTTGTTACTTATGCACTAAATTCACTCACATTACAATTATTTGATGTTGATGCAGCCGACTGCAGAGCAGCTACACAGAAATGTTAGAAAGTGTCGTGGAATTACACAGAAGTTTGTAGAGTAATAAAATACTTTTTAAAGGAAGGAAAAACAGGAAACTAAGAAATTGCACCACCGTTTGTGGAACAGCTTCATTGGTGGACCGATGGATTTTGGCTGTGGCCTTCAGCGGGGGTGTGGTGTCATGTCCTGCAGGTACCACAGTGGAAAGACAACAGATGCTGGGACATGGGCCACGGGGAGCAGTGAGACTACATGTGCACATAAGGCTAGTTAGAGAGACGGAGGACAGACGGGTGACACAGGTGTAGACGGGCAGGAGATCACGAGAAAAGGAAGCAAAATTAGAGAAGACTATCAAAATAAAACAGGAAGTGACAGAGACACCTAACACAGAGACTGAGATTTCACAATAAGATACAGGGTACACAATAAATGTGAAATATTTACATGTTTGTTGAAAGTATATAATAATAATAATAATGTGTAATAAATGTGTGGCTCAGGCGATGCTGCACAGGCACTGGACTCGTCTCAGCGATGTGACCGGTCACAGCTTCCAGGTGGACTCTGACAGTTTCTGCCTGAGAAACATTATAGAGGCTCCGCTGCTGAAACACAGAGAGGACATCGAGGTCTGAGCCTGAAAACACTACACATCTAAACTGACCAGCCTAAACACACACACACACACACACACACACACACACACACACACACAAACACACACACAAATCTGAAATGTGTCTGACGAATGTGCAAAGTTAGAAATTAACCTGGAAATGCAGCATGTGAGAAAGTCCCCGTAAGCCATTCTTACCTGAATTCATACAACCCTAAAATACTGGGTCAGTCCTAAAACTCCAGATTAAGATTACAGGTGAAAAATATTTCTGAAACTTTCATCTGAACTGATTTTTTTAAGAAAATGTATAAAATGCAAAGAAGAAAGAAAAACTGTTTTAATCCTGAAAGTTTATTAAAGCTGCTTTAATGTGGGAATGTGTTTTATCCGTGTGAACCAGGACGTTTGCATCAGCGCGGTGAAGGAGCGCGACATCGAGGCCAAGCTGAAGGACGTGGTGGCCGAGTGGAGCAGCCACACGCTCAGCTTCAGCACCTTCAGGAGCAGAGGAGAACTGCTGCTGAAAGGAGCCGAGACCGCAGAGAAAATCTCCATGATGGAGGACAGCCTGATGGTGCTGACGTCCCTGCTGAGCAACAGGTGAGGAGACGAGGGCAGAGGAGGTGAGGAGATGAGGGTGGAAGGAAAGCAAAGACGTCTCAGAGTCAGAAAGCAAGAAAAACGTGAGAGGCAGGAAAGAAAAGAAGGAATGCTGTTTGTGCATGCAGGGTTACACCTGTGGCTCTTTGCTCCGCAGGTACAACGCTCCGTACAAGCCCTCCATCCAGCTGTGGGTTCAGAAACTCTCCAACACCTCAGAGATCATCGAGAAGTGGCTGTCGGTTCAAAACCTCTGGATCTACCTTGAAGCGGTGTTTGTGGGTGGAGACATCGCCAAGCAGCTGCCTCAGGTAGGAGCAAACACTCAGACTTTTATTTGATATTTTTTCTTTCATATTTAAGACTGAAGTCGGAGTTTTAAACCTCGCAGGAAGCCAAACGTTTCCAGAACATCGACAAATCGTGGCAGAGGATCATGCAGCGAGCGCACGAGATTCCCAACGTGGTGCAATGCTGCGTGGGAGAGGAGACGCTCAGCCAGGTGTGGCCCGAGTGCTCCTGAGCAACACTCTGCCATGAGGCAAAATACGAATGTTTGATTCACATCAGCTCCATCTGTCCTCCTCCTCCAGCTGCTCCCTCACCTGCTGGAGCAGTTGGAGCTCTGTCAGAAGTCTCTTTCCGGTTACCTGGAGAAGAAACGGTTGGTGTTCCCTCGTTTTTTCTTCGTGTCCGACCCCGCCCTGCTGGAGATTCTGGGCCAAGCCTCTGACTCACACACTATACAGGTGACACGCTATACAGGTGACACACCTTACAGGTGACACGCTATACAGGTGACACATTATACAGGTGACACACTTTACAGGTGACACGCTATACAGGTGACACACCTTACAGGTGACACGCTATACAGGTGACACGCTATACAGGTGACACACTTTACAGGTGACACGTTATACAGGTGACACGTTATACAGGTGACACGTTATACAGGTGACACACTTTACAGGTGACACATTATACAGGTGACACACTTTACAGGTGACACGTTATACAGGTGACACACTTTACAGGTGACACATTATACAGGTGACACACTTTTCAGGTGACACACTATACAGGTGACACATTATACAGGTGACACAATATGCACATGACTCACTTTACAGCTGACACGTTATACAGGTGACACATACAGCTGATACACTTTACAGGTGACAGATTTACAGGTGACACATTATACACGTGACACATACAGGTGACACGTTATACAGGTGACAGATTTACAGGTGACACATTATACAGGTGACAGATTTACAGGTGACAGATTTACAGGTGACACATTATACAGGTGACACAATATGCACGTGACTCACTTTACAGGTGACACAATATGCAGGTGACACGTTATACAGGTGACACGTTATACAGGTGACAGATTTACAGGTGACAGATTTACAGGTGACACATTATACAGGTGACACGCTATACATGTGACGCGTTATACAGGTGACACGCTATACAGGTGACACACTTTTCAGGTGACACACTATACAGGTGACACAATATGCACATGACTCACTTTACAGGTGACAGATTTACAGTTGACACATTATACAGGTGACACATACAGGTGATACACTTTACAGGTGTCACATTATACAGGTGACACACTTTACAGGTGACACGTTATACAGGTAACACATACAGGTGATACACTTTACAGGTGTCACATTATACAGGTGACACGTTATACAGGTGACACGTAATACAGGTGACACATTATACAGGTGATACACTTTACAGGTGAAAGATTTACAGGTGACACATTATACAGGTGACACAATATGCACGTGACTCACTTTACAGGTGACACATCATACAGGTGACACGTTATACAGGTGACACGTTATACAGGTGACACATTATACAGGTGACAGATTTACAGGTGACAGATTTACAGGTGACACACTTTACAGGTGACACTCTATACAGGTGACACGTTATACAGGTGACACATTATACAGCTTACACATCATACAGGTGACACATTATACAGGTGACACGTTATACAGGTGACACGTTATACAGGTGACACGTTATACAGGTGACACGTTATACAGGTGACACACTTTACAGGTGACACATTATACAGGTGACACACTTTACAGGTGACACGTTATACAGGTGACACACTTTACAGGTGACACATTATACAGGTGACACACTTTACAGGTGACACATTATACAGGTGACACACTTTCAGGTGACACATTATACAGGTGACACAGCAGCTCACAGGTTTCAGATCTGATGGGTTTGTATTTGCTGTCTGATGCTTCAGGTTCGCTCCTGCTGCTGAGTTTCTGCTTTCCTCTGCTCATGACATTGAATCTGCTTCCTTGCTCTGTGTCTGTCAGGCTCATCTGCTCAGTCTGTTCGATAACATTAACAGAGTTGTTTTCAATGAGAAAATCTACGACCAGATGATCAGTTTCCAGTCCCAAGAAGGAGAAACTGTGGAACTGGGCCAGCCAGTGCTGGCACAGGTAATCTCACCTCCACATAGAGACCTCCCAGTAATTCAGTTCCCTGTTACTTTTCCCTTAAACTGAATCATTTTATCAATCAGCATCTCACCTCCACTTGCAGGGGAATGTGGAGGTGTGGTTAGGAGAGCTGCTAGCTGGGGTGAGGGAAACCCTTCATGCTATCATCCGTCAGGCTTACCTGGCCATCAGTGACTCCGCCTTTAAGCTGCTGGAGTTCCAGTCGGCGTTCCCGGCTCAGATTGGCCTGCTGGGAATCCAGATGATCTGGACGAGAAACGCAGAAGAAGCACTCGTCCTCAGCAAGTCGGACAAGAAGGTGCTTTCATGCTTCAATTTGAGCTATTCTGTCTTTCCTATCTTGGTTTTTGGAGCCAAACGTGACCATATTTATGTGAGAGGGTGGAGATCTAAAGTTATCCACTAATGCTGCATTCACTTTGACTGTGTCTGCTACGTCGTAATATACAGTAATGTCCAACACAAACCATAGAATCACCCGCACTGAAACTATTGTTGGACAGTCAATTAACATCACAGCAGCCATATTACTGCTCAGATAATTGCTCTGGATATGCTTCCTACAGACTCTCAGGTTAAAATGCTCAACTTTACAGCAGAAATAAACAGTCAGTAATTACGGCTTGAATTTAGGCAGAATTAATAGATTGGCTCTTTTAGTAACAAGTCGGTGCAGTTTCTTTGTGTTCATCGTGTTCTCTCTTTTCAGGTAAGTGCGTTTTGTTTTCATTGTGTTTCAGTCAGAATCCATTTAACATAACCAAACCCCGTAGCTGGGTAACCAAACCAACCCTCCAAGTTGGTTGGTACAAAAAGAAAAGAAAAACTGTGGTTTGGGTCAAAAGGCTAAACTGAAGCTCGTGTGGGGCAGAAGAGTCTTGAGGCAACTTTTGTTGTGATTTGGAGCTCTCTAAATAAAATAAGATAGAATTTAATTAAGGCTATGGTGATTATTTACAGGGTCTTCTCGTGTCATTCTTCTCTCCTGACTGTCCCCATCTTATTGGTTGCCAGATCATGCAAACGACCAATCAGAAGTTCCTGGACCTCCTCAATGAGCTCATCGACATGACCACTCGAGAGCTGAGCAGGAACGAAAGGACCAAATATGAGACGCTGATCACCATCCACGTCCACCAGAGAGACATTTTCGATGATCTGGTGAACCAAAGAGCAAACATATAAACAAACATCTAAATACTGTTTGATAGTGTCTGTCACAGTGGGTCATATGACTTTGTGTTTGTCAGGTGAGGATGAACGTGCGCTCGGCTTCAGACTTCGAATGGCAGAAACAGTCGAGGTTTTACTTCCTGGAGGAGACTGACAGATGTGTCATCCAGATCACAGATGTGGAGTTCAGCTACTGTAATGAATACCTGGGCTGCACAGACAGGCTGGTCATCACCCCGCTGACAGACAGGTACACACACTCCAGCCTCACTGACTGACGCCTGTGGACTCACTGATTCACAAACACTGAACATCTGTCCAGGTGTTACATCACTCTGTCCCAGGCTCTGGGGATGAGTATGGGCGGAGCTCCGGCCGGACCAGCAGGAACAGGTAATGTGTGTGTGTGTGTGTGTGTGTGTGTGTGAAATGAAGCTGAACTCTTGCATGCTACTGTGTGTGTGTGTGTGTGTGTGTGTGTGTGTGTGTGTGTAGGTGTGTGTGTGTGTGTGTGTGTGAAATGAAGCTGAACTCTTGCATGCTACTGTGTGTGTGTGTGTGTGTGTGTGTGTGTATGTGTGTGTGTGTGTGTGTGTGTGTTTGCAGGTAAAACGGAGACCACTAAAGACATGGGTCGCTGTCTGGGGAAGTATGTGGTGGTCTTTAACTGTTCGGACCAGATGGACTACAGAGGACTGGGACGCATCTACAAAGGTGTGTGAGTGTGTGGATGGTGGACACCGGAAATATTGTCCCTGCTGTTGACACTATCTTATCACCCCACTGAGTAGAAGAGAGGTTAGTCAACCACGAGGCCCGGCCCGCTCTGACAGGACGGGGCTCTGCAGAGGTTCACTACCTAACATGGACCCACAGCTGTTGTCTGTGGTATCTGGTAACCTGGAACAAATGTTCATTAGATGTTCTTGAATGCAGAGCCATGCCAGAGTGGAAGATCCTCATGAAGACATATTTCTCCTGAGTCAGAGACAAAAGTGTGGAAGTAAATATGTTAGAATGATACGTGGAGGCCAGTCGCCCACTCTTCTATGATACATAACTCTGTATGATACATAAGTTATGGCATCTTCTTAACATGTAATAAACATGTGATCATTTTATCAAAATGCTGATCTGAAAGTGCAGTGCTGTGTCTGCAGGTCTGGCTCAGTCCGGAGCCTGGGGCTGCTTTGATGAGTTTAACCGCATCGAGCTGCCGGTGCTTTCTGTCGCCGCCCAGCAGATCTACATCGTGCTGCAGTGTAAGAAGAACAAGAAGAAGCAGTTTGTCTTCACCGACGGAGATGTGGTCGACATGGATCCCGAGTTCGGCATCTTCCTCACCATGGTACCTCATCTCTGATCTAATGAACACTCTGGTGTTAGTTTAAGTCAACAGTAAATCATCAGAGTCACTCTGCATATGAAACAATGCACTGTTCACTATTCAGTGTTCTTTAAGTGAGCAGTTGTGGATACATGAAGGCAGCTCAGTAACTAGAGTGAACCACAGTTCCAGCACTGAGCGTGCTGATGTTCCTCCGCTCAGAAAGTTCTAGTAACTTCTCGGTTTTCCAGAATCCCGGTTACGCCGGCCGTCAGGAGCTGCCTGAAAACCTGAAGATTCAGTTCCGTACAGTAGCCATGATGGTCCCGGACCGAGCCATCATCATGAGGGTTAAATTGGCCAGTGCTGGTTTCCGTGACAACCAGGTCCTAAGCAGGAAGTTCTACACCCTCTACAAACTGTGTGAGGAGCAGCTGTCCAAACAGGTGGGTGATCCTGATGCTGTAACCACCACACATCCTGTCCTTCTTGGTGTTAGATGATGGATTTTCTTATTTCTCCGTTGTCCTTCTTTTTAAAGTGTTACTCATGCATTTAATCATATTATTATTTATAATTTTTCTGGTCTTTCTCACCAGGTCCATTATGATTTCGGTCTGAGGAACATTTTGTCAGTTTTGAGGACGTTGGGAGCTGTGAAGCGATCTAACCCGTCAGAACCAGAGAAGACCGTGGTGATGAGGGTCCTGAGGGACATGAACCTCTCCAAACTGGTGTGTGTGTTAGTAATATATGCAGAAATAAGACTTTATGTTTTAAGTTTTTACTTCATCATTATCAGACGTGTTAGAGTTGCCCACTAGGGGGAGCCCTCATCATCGTCACAGTCAGCCATCCTGATTGCTTCTGTGACTTTCTGTAGGTGGACGAGGACGAGCCTCTGTTTATGAGTCTGATCAATGACCTGTTTCCTGGCATTGGTACGTTTCTTTCACATAACACTGAAACACACTAGCAGAGGCGTCATGAGTACACGACGGCTCTCATACTGTGTGCTTTTCTTTCATCCCCCTCTGCAGTTCTGGATAAAGCCGGTTATCCAGACTTGGAGTCGGCCATCTTTAATCAGGCTCAGCAGGCCGGTCTGATCCCTCACCTGCCCTGGATCCTCAAACTGGTCCAGCTCTATGAGACGCAGAGAGTCCGACATGGTGATGATCCCGACAGACAGACACAATTATCTGGACACAGTGACACATTAATTAGTCTTTCTCGTCTCGCCACTCAGCTTCATTTACAGTTCCAATGTAAATTAGTGGAAAGAACCCTCAACATTAGTTTCTATGATCATTAAACACATAAACTGCATGTTTAGACTCATCAGTCTAATGTGATTAGAAAGTGCTGCAAAGGTTTGCTAACTTTCTCCTCAAAATGAGGTTTAAACAGTTTTCAGTGCAGGTTATTATTCTACATGTACACAGAGTTTCACAACATTATGGCTTCATTACTCTGTTAAACACAACACCAACACAATCTGTCTTTGGCTGCTGTCACAACAACATAACCCACACTTACTGTGGATATGGATATAGTAACGTGATACTAAACACTTAGAAACCAACAGCTTATTAAAAACATAAATGTTATATAATATAATTTGGTATATAAAAGTTTAAAAAGCTTCTGGTGCACAAATCTGTTACAGTAAATCTTTATTTTATATACAAACAGTGTTCAATAATGCTGAGGTTACAGACACACTGATGGCAATGCTAAAGAGTCTTCAGCACAGATGGGAGTTGAGCTGTCCTGTGCTCGTGCAGGTATGATGACGCTGGGTCCGAGCGGTGCTGGGAAGACGGCGTGCATCCACACGCTGATGAAGGCCATGTCTGAATGCGGCTCGCCCCACCGAGAGATGAGGATGAACCCCAAAGCCATCACAGCCTCGCAGATGTTCGGCATGCTGGACGTGACTACCAACGACTGGACGGACGGCATTTTCTCCACACTGTGGAGGAAAACTCTGAAAGGCAAAAAGGTTGATGGAAACTCAACATGTTCCCTACATTCATGATGCTCCAGTGCATATGTATATGTACGTGTGTGTGTGTGTGTGTGTGTGTGTGTGTGTGTGTGTGTGTGTGTGTCAGGGGGAATACATCTGGATTGTGCTGGATGGTCCGGTGGATGCCATCTGGATCGAGAATCTGAACTCCGTTTTAGACGACAACAAAACTCTGACGCTGGCAAATGGCGATCGAATCCCCATGGCTCCCTGCTGCAAGGTCAAAGCAAAACAAACAAAGCTCACCTCACTTCAGCCAGACAGTCACTGTGGTGCAGTTTGACATAATCCACAAACATAATGATCAGAAAGCGGAGATGCATCGAGGTCAAGTCAAGCCACGTATTTTATATTCTTCCCTCAGATTGTCTTTGAGCCCCACAACATCGACAACGCCTCCCCAGCCACTGTGTCCAGGAATGGGATGGTGTTCATGAGCTCGTCAGTGCTCAGCTGGAGGCCCATCCTGCAGGCCTGGTTACAGAAACTAGCAGAGCAGCAGGCCAGCGCTCTGAAACACTGCTTCGACTGCTGCTACCAGGTGAGAGCCGCCGGGACACAATTCAATTCAATTCAATTCAATTCAGTTTTATTTATATAGCGCCAAATCACAACGAAAGTCGCCTCAAGGCGCTTTATATTGTACAGTATACTCTATAATAACAGATACAGAGAAAAACCCAACAATCATATGACCCCCTATGAGCAAGCACTTTGGCGACAGTGGGAAGGAAAAACTCCCTTTTAACAGGAAGAAACCTCTGGGAGAACCAGGCTCAGGGAGGGGTGGGGCCATCTGCTGCGACCGGTTGGGGTGAGAGAAGGAAAACAGGATAAAGATATGCTGTGGAAGAGAGACAGAGATTAGACTTATTTATCATTTTAATATTTATAAGATGTTACCACCTGGTCAAACATACACAACAAAGGAGCAGCAAAGCAGTGAACCATATAATAACCTCATCTGAACTCAACAAACAAGGATCAAAGCTTCTTAATTCAATTCTCTTCAGTTTTATTTATGTAGCACCAACAACTATCACCTCCAAGCACTTTGTGTTGTCGGCCACAGACTCTTCAATATTACACAAAAGAAGGAAAAACGAGGAAAAGCAAGTGCACTGTGACTCAAACTGGTCCCAGCACAGCACCCTGATGAACTCCATAATTAATCATAGTGAACTTAGTGAGACATGAACACTGCTATAGACACCAAACATGTTTTCTTACCCGCTGTAAACATGTTTATTTCTGCTGTAACGTTGGACATGTTACCCTGTTACCCTATCCACCTCTGGTGGATGTTAGAGGAACTGCAGTTTTTAGCACTTGACCATTGAAAGTCTGTTCAGTTTGGTGTTTATCACTTGTTTCCAGCACCCATGTAGCCAAACATCAGTTACTGATGACGTTGTAAGCAGAGATTAGAAATGCATCAACCTTAAAGGTAAAGAAATCATCAGACAGCAGGAAAGCTAAAGGTTAGTTTTGTATTCTCCTGTTTCAGGACTTGTTGGACTTTGTCTTCACTGCTGTGTCCCCTAAGATGCAGGTGCTGGAGTGTATGTACATCAAACAGACTATTGACCTGCTGCAGGTAGGACACAGCAGTAAAACCCAAGAAAAACTAGAATCTATAAGTCTTCGAAGTTCTTGTTGCCCTTTTGTTTGGTTATTTTTCATATTTGTGCTTTCAGGGTTTGCTCCCAGCAGCGCAGGACAAACAGGGTGGCCATGATCATGTGGGACGCATGTTTGTCTTTGCAGTCATGTGGTCTCTGGGTGCACTGCTGGAGCTGGATGACAGAGCCAAGATGGAGGCCTTCCTGAAGGTGTGTGAAAGTTTTCTTTGACTCCATAACAAACCTCGTTTTCAAATCAAATGAACCTGTAGTGAATATTTACAGTCTACAGAGGAGGGATTACTCACCTTTACCCGCCCCCACCCTTAAGAAGAGGGCTAGGATTAAGGCTATGATATAAAGTTTAGACACTACACCAATCAAACTTTGACTGGTTCCAAGCAAAAAGGTAAAAGACATCTAACAAAGGGTCACTCATCTGGAAATGAGTCAGTCCAGCACTGCTCTGTTATCACAATACTGAACACCACGGCCTCCAAGGCTGGAGCAAACGGGTCACATGGTACTTTAAAAAAAGGTTTTAAGGGTTCATCTGGTTGGAAATGGATGTAAATATTCCATTTGAGGTGACAGGTGTTTTTGTTTTTGTCTCAAAGGGCCACAGCTCATCTCTGGACCTGCCACCCACTCAGGACGACCAGACCATCTTTGAGTTCACCGTCAGCGAGCAGGGACACTGGGAGCACTGGTCCAACAAGGTGAGAGGACTCTATGTTTCTCCTGAGTGTTAATCACAGAGAATGAAGTCAGCATGCTGCATGCATGTTCTGTGTTTATGGTTCTGATCAGGTCCCAGAGTATGTCTACCCCAAAGACCACGTCCCTGACTACTCGTCCATCCTGGTTCCCAACGTAGACAACGTGAGGACGGACTTCCTGATGCAGACCATCATGAAGCAGAGGAAGGCCGTGCTGCTGATCGGAGAGCAAGGAACAGCCAAGACCGTCATGATTAAAGTAAGAGTGCGCTCAACCGTTCACCAGCACAGGCTAGCACAGGCTACAGCATGCAGCTTGCTCTCTGACTCCCCCTTTAGGGCTACACTGGAAAGCTCGACCCAGAGCTCCACCTCAGTAAGACGGTGAACTTCTCTTCGGCCACGCTGCCTGGCATGTTCCAGAGGACGCTCGAGAGCTACATCGACAAACGCATGGGCACCACCTACGGGCCACCGGCCGGACGCAGGATGACCGTCTTCATAGACGACATCAACATGCCCGTAATCAACGAATGGGGCGACCAGGTGGGCTTTAGGCTCTCTGTGATTGGTCAAATTTTTGCTAGCTTACCTCTTTGTTTCTCACAGAATAACCTCCACCTCACATCACAAACAACCAATCAGCTCAGTTTTTTCCCCCCACCCTGTTCTCTCTCTAATATGCATGTAACCAATCAGATTATTATATCTCTGACACGCCCCCACATCTCACTCAGATAACCAATGAGATTGTGCGTCAGCTGATGGAGCAGGGAGGTTTCTACAGCCTGGATCGTCCAGGAGAGTTCATCACTGTGGTGGATGTTCAGGTGAAGTTTGGCTGTGGTTGGAGCGCTGTGGCACATTCTGGATGTTTCCATGATGACAGACTGATGAAGGTTACTGTGAGCAAAGGCAGGAGCATGCTACAGATATACTGGAGTATTACAGGTGTACCTAATAAAGTGGAGGGAAATATATGAAGTGAACACAAACCTGTTGGTTTGAGGGATGCCTTTTAAATCATAAACAGAGAGATGATGATGATGATGTTAGATCATCTGCTCTGTGACTGACTGATGTGTGTAATGATGTTTACTAGCTGGCGGCAGCCATGATTCACCCCGGCGGTGGCCGGAACGACATCCCTCAGCGTCTGAAGCGCCAGTTCTCCATCTTTAACTGCACGCTGCCCTCCAACTCCTCCATCGATAAGATCTTTGGCACTGTGGCTCAGGGCTACTTCTGCCCAGAGAGAGGCTTCCCCGGCCCGGTGTGCCAGCTCGCCGCCGCCCTCGTCCCCACCACCAGGCGGGTGTGGCAGGCCGTGAAGGCGAAGGTTTGTTTTTTAAATAAGATCAAATCGGACCTTCAGAATAAAAGAAGGCTAAAATGTATTTAATTCTTTATAAACTGTCATTAAAAAATAATATTTAAAGCAGCTGATAATCACTGAAAGATCCCCTCTGAGCTTTTTTCAGGTTAATTCTCATATATTTATGTGAGGATGGAGGACATGAGGAGGGACTTTGTTCTAATCAGGATAATCAATACTTAATAATCAAAGTATTATCATCAAACTTCATTCCATCCTGTGTCATCCAGGATGTATCAGATCTATGCTCGTGATTAGTTCACCCCTTCATTTAATGATGATGGAGATTAAACGTCTCTTTTCATTTGAAGGTCACATTTACTGCACATAGATTCAGAACTCTAACAAAGAAACCAAAAGACCAGAAATGATAAATATTATCAAAATCAAAGTTCAATAATAATGTCAAACTGAAAACTCTGGCTCGACGACCCAGGCACCCCAACAAATTTGACATTTTGATGAGTTTTGCTGTAATTGTAACTTTATTTTGCTTGACTTGATTTTGTTTGCATTCAGTCTGTGGATGTTTCTCAGATCTTCTCTCTCTCCTCAGATGTTACCGTCTCCTGCAAAGTTTCACTACATCTTCAACCTGCGTGACCTCAGCAGAATCTGGCAGGTTGAAAAAATCACTCGTGGTTTTATTTCTTCTTCTTTTAAGCCTGAATAAACGTTTTGTCCCTTTTTCCTGAGACCTTTCTCACTCATACATTTCTACTGAAGCAACTCTCTGACCCGGCGATGTGAACGAGTCCCTGTGTGTTTCAGGGGATCCTCACGGTGAAGTCAGAGGTGTGTCAGAGCTCTGAGCTCCTCTCGGCTCTCTACCATCACGAGTGCTGCAGAGCAATCGCCGATCGATTCGTCGACAGCGGCGACAGACGAGCGTTCGGCAGCATCGTGGAGACGGTGTGTGCGCTCTGACATCATCACTGTGACCCTCAGTAACAGCTTACAGAACATAAAGAACATGATCTGCTGCTTGTTTTGCCAAAGACTGAGTTTCATTTTTACAGTAAAATAAATGATCAAAATCTCAAATATTTAGTTCTTTTACAGATGATTTGCTACCAGAGGAGCTTTGCATGAGTCACAGTTCAGAATAATCTTTATTTATCTGATATCAGACTTTTGTTCAGGAATAAAATCAGCAGCTATATGAACGGGATCGTTACATCTTTGGTCCGCTTCTGTCGGCTCTCGTGTTGTGTCTGTGTTTCCTGTCTGTGCGTCTTTGTCACCCTTTGTGTTTTGTTTTTGTCGTCTTTTTGTATGTCTGCTTTTACTTCCCTTCGTTGTGTTTTTCCCGCCCTGATTGTTTCCACCTGACTCTGTGTTCAGTCATGTGTTTTACTTCCTGCTCGTGCTTCTGTTTCTTGGTTTGATTCACTATTAAAGCTCGTCTAAAACTCTTTCTGTGTAAAACTGAATTTTCAGTGCAAAATAAAAACATTGTTATCCAATAAACGTCTCTGGAATCAGAGCCGACAGATTAAAGATGATACAGGAACTTATCTCCACCAACAACTGTTTATTTGTGCGGTGTAAAAAGCAGTGAGTAAATCTTCTTTACTGTATCTAACGCTCCTCTCCCTCAGGTCACAGTGGAGGATCATGGGAGAGCTCTGACTGAGCATGCTCAGTGGAACAGCTGCTTTGTGGACTTCCTGCGTGAAGCCCCGGAGGCGACGGGAGATGAACCTGAAGACGCTGAGCTGGAGGCTCCGAAGGTCTCAGAATCTGATTTATTTTAATATTTTTATTAAAGTGAATTTTTTATTTAGTCGTAAGTTAAATAAAGTCCAGCAAAAATGAGAAGAGACAAAGTCTTCAGTTTCCTCAGTGTTGGATAGTTTTCTTATGGTTTCTAAGTGTGGACACCGATATGATTGACAGGTGTACGAACCAATCCCATCGCTGGACCTTCTGGCAGAGCGGCTGTCGGCTTTTCAGCAGCAGTACAACGAGGTGGTGAGAGGCGGAGCCATGGACCTGGTCTTCTTCAAGGTGATGATGACTCCTGTCACACTCTTCACCTTCACACATGATCTTTGTTCATATCAGCTGATGGTGACCCTCTGTGTGTGGTCCAACGACAGGATGCGATGATCCACCTGATGAGGATCTCACGCATCCTGAGGACGCCACAAGGAAACGCCCTGCTGGTCGGGGTGGGAGGGTCGGGGAAGCAGAGCCTGACGAGGCTCGCGTCGTTCATCGCAGGATACCAAACCTTCCAGATCACACTGAGCAGGTGTGTGCTTCCTGCGATTCATCGTGACCAACGGAAAATAAACACAAATAAGTCAGGTGTGAAAAACAAACTCCGCCTACTGTTTATGCGGGTCATTGGGCAGAAGTCTAAACAAGCGGTGGGACACAGTCTCAGTGTCCACTCATCCAATCATCATCCAGTGTCCACTCATCCAATCATCATCCAGTGTCCCTCATCCAATCATCATCCAGTGTCCCTCATCCAATCATCATCCAGTGTCCACTCATCCAATCATCATCCAGTGTCCCTCATCCAATCATCATCCAGTGTCCACTCATCCAATCATCATCCAGTGTCCCTCATCCAATCATCATCCAGTGTCCCTCATCCACAATATATCCACACTCCTCCCTTTCAGGCAGAACTCCTCAGAAACCCGCAGAAGAAAGTCTGTAAATGAAGTTCTGTGATAAACTATTTTATTTATATAGCAGCAAATTAAAATAACAGCCGCCTCACTGTGTTTATACTGTAAGATAAAGACCCTACAATAACACCACCAATCAGACGACCCCCTGTGAACAAGCACTTGGTGACAGTGGGAAGGAAAAACTCCCTTTGAACAGGAAGAAAAGAAGCAGAACCAGGCTCAGGGAGGGGCGGGGCCATCTGCCACCACCTGTTGGGGTTGACGGAGGAAGACATTCATTTACTTTTCGAACATTCTTCCCCCAACAAATATTTAACACAATAAAAATGAATTTTCTTCCTGCTGAAAGGGAGTTTTTCCTTCATAGGGGATCGTCTCATTATTGCGGTTTCTCTGTATTACTTACAGTATAAGTGTGTGTGTGTGTGTGTGTGTGTGTGTGTGTGTGTGTGTGCTGCAGGTCGTACAGCAGCAGTAACCTGCTGGAGGATCTGAAGTCTCTGTATCGGATCGCCGGTCAGCGCGGGAAAGGCGTCACCTTCCTGTTCAGCGACAATGACATCAAAGAAGAAGCCTTCCTGGGTGCCAACGATCAGCTGACAGCTTTGATGATTCACAGCAGAAACTCGCTCACGTCTTTAGTTTGCACCACAGCAGAACAAACATCACCTGAAACTTTATCTGTTCATGTGAATCATCATGTGAAATATCAGGAAGTCTGAATGTAAAGGGAGGAAAACAGATTTTTTTACACTGTTTGTTTGTCCTGCTGATGGAAGCAAAGGTCAGAGGTCATGGGGTCAGGAGGTCAGGGCCCATCTTGTTTTCTGACTCCTGTCTCCTCTCCTGCAGAATACATGAACAACGTCCTGGCGAGCGGTGAAGTTTCCAACCTGTTTGCTCGAGACGAGCTGGATGACATCACTCAGGACCTGATTCCCGTGATGAAGCGCCAGCATCCTCGCCGCCCGCCGACACCCGAGAACCTCTATGACTTTTTCCTGTCCCGCGTGCGGAGCAACCTCCACGTGGTCCTCTGTTTCTCACCTGTCGGGGAGAAGTTTCGCTCTCGTGCCTTAAAGGTGCGGCGAGGACTCAGGTTCACCGGTCACATGACCCTGATGATGATGTAAGCTGGTGGAGCCAAAGGCTCTGTCCTCCTAAGAATTACTGTTTCTCATCAGTGACCTTTGACCTCTGCCCTGGACAGTTTCCGGGTCTGATTTCTGGCTGCACAGTGGACTGGTTCCAGCGTTGGCCTCAGGACGCCCTCATCGCTGTATCGCATCACTTCCTGTCTCAGTACCAGGACCTCCGCTGCTCAGAGGACGTCAAGCAAAGCGTTGTGGTTACCATGGGAACCTTCCAGGTAGCGCTCCCACAGTGATCAGGTACCTTATTATTGCCAGCGTGTTGAGCGGACTGATCACATGACCGAGGTGTTCACAGGACCTGGTGGCAGAGAAGTGTGGCGAGTACTTTGAGCGTTTCCGCCGCCAGACGTTTGTGACGCCTAAGTCCTACCTGTCCTTCATCGACAGCTACAAGCTGGTCTACACGGAGAAGATCGCTCACGTCGGCACGCTGGCCGAGCGCATGCAGACAGGTGAGGATGGTTTGATGGGACGGGCTAAACCGTCCTGTACTTCCTGTCTCAGGTGGAGGTGGAGAGGCGAGCTGATGCTGCGCATGCTTGTGATGCTTCCTGCAGGTCTGTGTAAACTGATGGAGGCGGAGCAGTCGGTGTCTCAGCTCTCTGAGGAGCTGCTGGTGAAGGAGAAGGAGCTTGCCGTCGCCTCCCAGAGGGCAGACCAGGTCCTGCAGGAGGTCACGGCCAAAGCTCAGGCTGCCGAAAAGGTGAAAAAACATGTTTCCTGTTAGCGAGCAAGACCGCAGGTCAACAGCGACGTGTCTGAAAGGTTTATTAGTCTGTTATGAAACATAAAGCTAACGTGAAGGAGCCTCAGACGCTGTTTCTCATCATGTTACTGAACAGAACTGCAGAGCGAACGAGGAAACAACATGAAACACTGAAACGTTGAGTTATGGTCACAGATGTGTCTGACTCTGGGCTAAACCTCTGACGTCCTCAGTTTGTGCTACACAGTCTTTATTGGGATTTTTCTTTTAATTACATGTAAACCGGGAGCTTTACAAGTGGGCGGAGTCAGCTAGCTGTGGATCACACAAACGCACGTTTAATGCCCCGCTCTGTGGTTGCAGGTGAAGCAGCAGGTGCAGAAGGTGAAGGATAAAGCTCAGCTCATCGTGGACGAGATCGAAGTCGATAAAATGGCAGCAGAGTCCAAACTGGAGGCTGCGAAACCGGCTCTGCAGGCTGCTGAGGCTGCCCTACAGGTTACACTCAGTCCTCCATTGTATTTACATGTCCTCCACAGACCGCTCAGGTCAGAGCGGTGTAAGCTTCATCATCAGATGGTGAGCGGCCCTGTGTCCGTCTGTTTGTTGTGACCACGTGGACTCGTCCACTGAGTCTTTACATGACTTTACACGAGCTTCAGGTGGGGGACAACAGAGCAGAGTCAAAGCTTCACTGGCTTCAATTTGACTCAAACTGAACTAAAAACTGAAATAAAATAAGAAGACGATCACAGAGAAACAATCTTAGCTGAAACGTCCCTGTGTGCTCACAGGTTTGAGGCCGTGTTCACTCATGTACACACTCAGTGTCTGCATGACAGTAAATAGAGCTGGTCCTGTCACACCTGCTCACAGTTACATCTGTGTTACAATAATAATACAAAGAAACTGAAACTGTCCATCCATGTTCTGCTGCTTCTCAGCAGCCACCTCCAAACCAGAGCAGCACCTGCATCCCTCAGGTGATGGAGCAGGCCGCCTCCGCTCCACATGTTGAACGATGCTTAATGATAGAAAATGAGTGATTGTGTCAGTGAGACTGGTCACCAGTGTCAGGTTCAATGGTGCAGTGTGTACTGGGTGGTAGTCCCATGGTGGAGGGCCCAGTGGACCGATCTGAAACTAAGCTGCTAAAATCTGAACTGTAAAGTAAAACCATATGAACCTCGGCTCTGAGCACCGTTCATGAGAAAACCTCAGAGATCATCAAAGCTTCTGCAGACAAACAACAAGCGTTAAACGACCTGCCTGCATGTTTCCACGACACGCTGTCCTCCTGTGATCTGACTCAGACTCACATGTTGTCACTGTGTGCTGTTTGCTCGTCATCTACGTTGATGTGTCACATGTTCAGCCTTAGAGTTTGTCTCTGTGTGCAGACCATCAAACCAGCAGACATCTCCACAGTGAGGAAGCTGCAGAAGCCTCCTCATCTCATCATGAGGATCATGGACGCCGTGCTGCTGCTGTTCCAGAGAAAGGTCACAGTCGGAGCCTGAAACGTTCCCTCTGAGTGTTCACGACATGCTTTATAAATCTCTGTCATCTTTCTCAGGTCGACGCCGTGACCTCTGACCCCGAACGACCTTGTCCCAGACCGTCGTGGGCCGAGGCGATGAAGCTGATGCAGAACTCGGCCTTCCTCAGCAGCCTGCTGAACTTCAGCAAGGTCACACACACACACACACACACACACACACACACACAGAGGTATTATTATACTTGTTCCAGCTGCAGCATAAACCTGAGTTTGAATGAGTCCTCATGTTCATGAAGCTTCACACTCTATTGAAGAAGTGACAGATGGACACACGCTGACCTCACACACACACACACACACACACACACACACTCCCCTCTCATGTTCTCATCACCTGCTTTCTCTCCGTGTGTCACATACCTGCTAAGCTGTGGATCTCTGAGGCCGGCGCTCCGCCTGGAGAACCTCGGAGCGTCAGCTAATCCATCCGTCTGCTCTCTGTCATCATAAAGTCCTGCTTTATGTTTATGTTTATATTATTATATTATCATAAGATTCTGTTTACTTTGACATGATCATGATAAAAAATAAAGACAGGAAATGCAGCAATAAGCCAAACAGACATCATGTTGCAGTAAAATGATTCGTAGATCTGCACTGAGAGCAGATTTCATGAATGCATGAACTGAGGGGATGTTTGACGTCTCGGTGCTGCAGGACTCCATCACAGAGGAGGTGGTGGAGCTGCTCGCTCCTTACCTCCATATGGACGACTACAACATGGAGACGGCCAAGAGGATCTGTGGGAACGTGGCGGGGCTCTGCTCCTGGACTCAGGCCATGGTCGACTTCTTCAGCATCAACAAGGAGGTTCTTCCTCTGAAGGTGAACGCAGAGCTGTCAGTATCCATGAGACCCGGAGCCAGCCTGACACAGGCGCTCATTATAGTGTGTGTGTGTGTGTGTGTGTCTGTGTGTGTGTGTGTGTGTGTGCAGGCTAACCTGGCCATGCAGGAGGCCCGTCTGCTGGTGGCTCAGGCTGAACTCAGTAAGGCTCAGGAAGAGCTGGATGCTAAACAGCTGGAGCTGGACGCAGTGCAGGTAAAGTGTGTTTGTGTTACCGCTCTCAGACTGTCGTCTTTAATAAAGTCTTGTAGAGTTTTTGTGCACAGCAGCATTTCAGCCTTCCTCTGTTTTGGTGGTTAAACAGCAGCCGTAACAAGAAATGAGGGAAAATACAAACTTCATGGTCACTGGTTTGTTGTTTTTATGTTTTATTGAGTATTGAACCTTCTGAGAATCGTGAGCATCTGTAGTTCAGCAGTTTGCTATCAGTTAAATCTGTCTTTGTGAAACTCGCTCAGTCGTTTGGACACTTTAGTTTTTCGTCTCCACTCATTTGGTACGATCTCTTCTTTTTGCACTGATGACATTTTAATCGATTATTATGTTTGAACTTAAAGTGTGGTAAATGTGTCTGATCTGGACCTTCAGGCGCTTTACGACGCTGCCATGAAGGAGAAGCAGGACCTGGAGGATGACGCCCAGGCCTGCCGCCGGAAGATGGCCAACGCACGCGCTCTGATCGACGGCCTGGGAGGAGAAAAGGTCAGCTTCTACCTTCCATCCATCTAACTGTTCATTGGTCCATCATTCCTTCATCTCACACCTCGTCTTGTTGTGCCTCAGGTCCGTTGGACCGACAGCAGCGCGGGGTTTCAGACTCAGATCAAACACCTGGTGGGGGACGTCCTTCTGGCCACAGGCTTCCTGTCCTACGCCGGCCCCTTTAACCAGGAGTACCGCAGCCTGCTGCTGACGCTGTGGAGGAAAGAGATGGAGGAGAAGCTCCTCCCCTTCAGTCCCGTAAGATGTCACGGCTGAATGTTTATACAGAGAATCCACAGACAGTAGGGGTGTGTCACAGAGACACAGATACCTGCAGCTCAGACGTCTTGGACAGTGAAGTCAAAGCAGCCATATTATTGGACAGATGATGAAACACATCACAGCCGCCTTGTTTCTCTTGGTTCTTAAACACAAGGAACCAAACCCTGCTGAACGAGCTTGTTCTGACCTGCTGATGATGTAACTCCATTTCTCCTGCAGGAGCTGAACGTGATTGGTCTGCTGGTGGACAACGCCACAGTGAGCGAGTGGAACCTGCAGGGTTTACCCAGCGACGACCTGTCCATCCAGAACGGCATCGTGGTGACGAAGGCGTCCCGCTACCCGCTGCTGATAGACCCCCAGGGCCAGGGCAAGACCTGGATCCAGAACAGAGAGCGAGACCAGCAGCTGCAGGTGAGAGCATTAGCACATGACTCAAAGTCCGAGCGCTTCGCTAACTGTTCGTGATTTTCTTCTTCTGTGGCTTAGGTGACGTCTTTGAACCACAAATACTTCCGTTCCCACCTGGAGGACAGCCTGTCTCTTGGGCGCCCCCTGCTGCTGGAGGACGTTGGTGAGGAACTGGACCCCGTCCTGGACAACATACTGGACAAAAACTACATCAAGTCTGGCTCCACTTACAAGGTAAAACAGCTGATCTGGACCGGAGGCTAAACGAGGAAGAAGACACAGTAACGGATGTTTCTCCTCCTCCTGCAGGTGAAGGTTGGAGACAAGGAGGTGGATGTAATGAAGGGCTTCACGCTCTACATCACCACCAAGATGGCCAACCCAGCATACAGCCCTGAGGTCAGCGCCAGGACGGCCGTGGTGGATTTCACCGTCACTCAGAGAGGCCTGGAGGACCAGCTGCTGGGACGGGTCATCCTGCTGGAGAAGCAGGTCACTCCACCTGCCAGTTATCCAATCAGTGACGTAGTTAATGAGTTAGCTAGTTACATTTCCTACGGTATGTTTGAAGGCCATTGTAGCGCTCGGCACGTCCACATTAAGATGTTTTACACCACACACTCATGCTGTCTGCTTTATGTTGGTGGGAACGTCTGAACCCACGTGTCCGCCCAACATCTCAGCGGAGGCCAAACAAGCCACGAACAAAGATAAAGTTTCTGTGCAGTAAACTGAAGGTGGATTAAATATGTCTGCCCTCATTTTGAAATGATTCCCGTGTTCTGATGAAGGAGATGGAGGCAGAGCGAGTGAAGCTCCTGGAGGAGGTGACGTCCAACAAGAGGAAGATGCAGGAGCTGGAGGACAGCCTGCTGTTCAGGCTCACCAGCACACAGGGCTCGCTGGTGGAGGACCAGTCTCTGATCGAGGTGCTGAGCGTCACCAAGATCACCGCTCAGGAGGTACCACCTGCTCCTTCACCGCATCTCCTTATTGTCTGATACATGTTTCTAATGTTCATCGAGGAAAACATTTAAAAATCATCAGCTGCACTCTATTAACGTCCAAGAATAAAAGTCTGCAGCTGGAAATGTGAAGAATAAATCCGCTGTAAGAGTTTCTCCAGTTAAAATAAAAAATAAAATAATAATAAAATTTAAATACAATTTAACAGCTGGGATAGGCTCCAGCGCCCCCCGCAACCCTGGAAAGGATAAGCGGAAGCGAATGGATGGATGGATGGATAAATACAATAATAAAATAAATAATTATAATAAATGATAATAAATGATAAAATAAAAATAATAAAAATAAAAATTCTCCGTTTTCGGTGATTCGAAACGCCATTTACGTGCAGACGAAAGGCCCAAACACATAGAAACAGCTGCGTTTTCCAAAATACCCGTGTAGGTGTGGCGTAAAAGAGTTAGTACTTTATATTATTGTTACCTGTAATTTATTGCAGTTTACTTTTATTTGTTTAATTATTTACTAAATGTTTGTGGTGTGAAATAAACTGCATGGAGTTTGGAAAACAAAATGTGTGTGTGTGTGTGTGTGGTTGGAGGATGTGTTTGGGGTGGTGGTGAAAAAAGTTTGGGGTCCACTGAGCTAAAGGAACCTGTATGAAAGTCAGCGAGTCCTTTTATCTTCCAGGTAAGTGAGAAGCTGACGGTTGCCGCCGAGACAGAGGTGAAGATTAACCAGGCCAGGGAGGAGTACCGACCAGTGGCCACCAGGGGGAGCATCCTGTACTTCCTGATTGTGGAGATGTCGCTGGTGAACGTCATGTACCAGACGTCGCTGCGGCAGTTCCTCGGGCTTTTTGATTCATCCATGCAGAACTCGGCCAGGTCGCAGGTCACCTCCAAACGCATTAGCAACATCATCAGCTTCCTCACCTACCAGGTGCTCCTCATCAGCGCACACCTCAGGGCTGTCCTTTCTTTCCTGTAACGTGCACTCGAGTGGAGGTTCAGGATGTTTGTCTGCCCCTCAGGTGTACCGTTACACAGCCAGAGGTCTGTACGAGGAACACAAGCTGCTCTTCACTCTGCTGTTGGCTCTAAAGATCGACCTGCAGGCCCGAATCATCTCGCACATGGAGGTGCTCACCTTCATCAAAGGTTACCTCCTCCTCCTCCTTTCTTCTCCTGCATCCTCCAGAGTCCTTTGAGAGTGAAAGTTGTTTCTCTCTCGGTGTAGGCGGAGCCTCTCTGGACCTCAACTCTGTAGAATCGAAGCCACGGCGCTGGATCCTGGACCAGACCTGGCTGAACCTGGTGCAGCTGTCCAGCCTGCCTGCCTTCTTCCAGATTGTGAACCAGGTGAACCAGAACGAGCGCGCCTGGAAAGCGTGGTTCGACCATCCGGCGCCAGAAGACGCCCCGCTGCCCGATGGCTACGAGGAGAAGCTCGACACCTTCCGGAAGCTTCTGCTCATCCGGAGCTGGTGCCCCGACCGGACCATCGCTCAGGTCTGACTGCTGATTTGATCTGACAGAGCAGACTGTGGTTAATGTGGAGGCTAACAGCTGCTGATGGTTGCAGGCGCGGCGCTACATCTCAGAGTCTCTGGGCCAACAGTACGCCGAAGGCTCGGTCCTGGACTTGGACGCCATGTTGGCAGAGAGCAACAACCGAACGCCGATGGTGTGTCTGCTGTCGATGGGCTCCGACCCGACTGAGAACATCGAGAGATTAGCCAAGAATAAGGTGAGGGCGACTGAGTGAAAGGGCGGAGGTGAACGATGATGTAATAAAAAGGAAAAACATCAGAAACTACCGAAATAATTAATACATAAGTACGAATAAAATAGTCATAAATCCTATTTAAGCAAATGATGGGATATTTAATTTCAATCTAAAAAGTGCAGATGACAGGGGTACACAAGAAAATACACAAATAATTTTTGTGTATTTATCGAAAAATAACTGAAAGTACAGGAGCAAAAGCAAATTAAGGAAAAATACTGATTTATTTTGTTAAAGCCCAGATTTGATTTTTTTTTTTTTTTTTTTGCTGCAGGGGCGCCGTGCCGTCCCATCTCCATGGGTCAGGGCCAAGAGGTTCACGCTCGCAGGCTATTGGCCAACAGCATGCTGGATGGCGGCTGGCTCCTCCTCCAGAACTGCCACCTGGGACTGGACTTCCTGGATGAGCTGCTGGAGACGGTCACAACAGCGGTGCCGGAGAGCGTGCACAAAGATTTCCGAGTGTGGCTGACGACCGACGTGCACCCCAGGTAACAATGACGAGGTCTGACGTCCTGCTTTAAGTCCTGATGGCCCCTCTGCAGGTTTACTTTACGGCACATTTAGTCTCAGCTTAAACCAGCTGCTGTGTCTGCAGAGCTGCTTGACTGTGTTTGTGTTTGTGAGCAGGTTCCCCATCACCTTCCTTCAGTCCTCCATCAAGTTCACCAATGAACCTCCTCTCGGTAGGAGACATGATCCTGATGAACTCGTGAATTTTTATTGATCCTTCGCTGTCTTTCACTTTCCCACTTATTTTATTTTATCTGTCGGCATCAGGCATGAAAGCTGGTCTGAAGAGGACTTTTAATGGTGTCACTCAGGACCAGCTGGAGATCAGCAACCTGCCTCAGTGGAAGCCTCTGCTGTACGCTGTGGCCTTCCTCCACACCACCGTGCAGGTATCTGCCAACAGCCACACGATCAGATTCATAAATCCACTGTTTCTTTGTGGAAAACAGCTCCTGTAAGATCATTCTGATGTTATCATTTCTGCTTCTTCTTCTTCATCCCATCAGGAGCGTCGTAAGTTCGGTCCGCTCGGCTGGAACATCCCCTACGAGTTCAACCAGGCAGATTTTACCTCCAGCATCCAGTTTGTGCAGAACCACCTGGACAACCTGGACATGAAGCGAGGCGTGAACTGGAGCTGTCTGCGCTACATGCTCGGTTAGCCCTCTTTAAACCTGCTCTGTTCTTTCCACCGCTAACGTTTAATTGCGCTGTCACTTGGTGTTCGCTCTCTCTGTGGTAGAGTATCACTTCCTGTTCCTGCTCAAACACAGTGGTGTTTCTGAGTAGCTTATCTGCTTAGCAATTTAATTAAAAACTGTTAGATACATTCTTTTTTCATAGTATAATCTTCACGTGCTTCATCCGAAGCACACTTTCTGTGTACTCACTACCTAACTTATAGCCAACGTATTCACTCACTGTGTCTGTACTGTTTTGCTAGCTTAGCTTAGCTCGTAGCCGACTCGCTAGCAGCATGGCTACTTCACCTGTCCCTCCTGCACTTTCCTGCTCATTGTGTCAGATGTTTAGTTACTCCTCGGCCTCCTTTAGCAGTAATGATTCTTGTAACAAATGTAGCATATTTGCAGCTCTGGAGGCCAGGATTACTGAATTGGAGACTCGGCTTCGCACCCTTCATTCACCCGCAGCTAGCCAGGCCCCTGTAGCTGGTGCAGCGTAGGCCCCGCTAGCTGTTCCCCAGCAGACCCCAAGCAGCTGGGGAAAGAGGGCGGCTGGGTGATGGTGAGGAGGAAGCATAGTCTTAAACAGAAGCAAACCTTCTGGAGGAAACCTGGTCTTGTTAGGAGAGACTGCATCCATCCCACTTTGGATGGAGCAGCTCTCATTTCTAGAAATATGGACAAATTTATTAAATCCCCCAAAATATGACTATCCAGAGTTGGGACCAGGAAGGAGAGTTGCAGTCTTACACACCTCTCTGCAGCTTCTTGATGCATTCTCAATCATCCAGGAAAGTAAATCTCCAAAAGTTGATTCTGTTCATCTGGACGTAGCGTTTGGTGGGAGAAACGTTTCGTCACTCATCCAAGTGACTTCTTCAGTCTCAGCTGACTGCAGGTTTCCCCAAATCTTATAAACAGTACATTTGCATAATGACTGAAACCAGCCCACTGAAGGAACAATGGGCTGCGTCACGGCTACGTCGCTGTTCATCTGGCTACGTCCAGATGAACAGAATCAACTTTTGGAGATCTCTGCAGCTTCTCTCCTCCCGTTACCCCCCCCAAAACCCCATCTCCATAGAAACTGTGTCAGCTCCCAAAAAGACACAAAACAAACTAAACACCAGCAATAAACAACTTACATTAAAAAAAAAATCACAAAGAAAGAACAATACAGTATCCACATCTGAACCAAAGAGTAAAACAGTGAAATGTGAATTATTAAATATTAGGTCTCTCTCCTCCAAGTCTCTGTTAGTACATGACTTAATAATTGATCAACAAATCGATTTACTCTGCCTTACAGAAACCTGGTTGCAGCAGGATGATTATGTTAGTTTAAATGAATCAACACCCCCGGGTCATTCTAACTACCAGAAACCTCGAAGCACAGGCCGAGGGGGCGGTGTGGCAGCAATTTTTCACACCAGCCTATTAATCAACCAAAGACCAAGACAGACTTTTAATTCATTTGAAAGCCTGATGCTTAGCCTCGTCCACCCCAGCTGTAAAACTCAGAAACCAGTCTTACTTGTTACCATCTATCGTCCACCTGGGCCTTACACAGAGTTTCTCTCTGATTTCTCAGACTTTTTATCTGATTTAGTGCTCAGCTCAGATAAAATAATTATTGTGGGTGATTTTAACATCCATGTAGATGCTAAAAATGACAGCCTCAACACGGCATTTAATCTGTTATTGGACTGAATTGGCTTCTCTCAAAATGTAAAAGAACCCGCCCACCACTTTAATCACACTCTAGATCTTGTTTTAACATATGGCATAGAAACTGAACATTTAACAGTGTTTCCTGAAAACCCTCTGCTGTCTGATCATTTCCTGATAACATTTACATTTACAATAATTGATTACACAGCAGTGGAGAGTAGACTTTATCACAGTAGATGTCTTTCTGAAAGTGCTTTAACTAAGTTTAAGAATATAATCCACCCACTGTTATCATCTTCAATGCCCTGTACCAACATAGAGCAGAGCAGCTATCTGAACGCTACTCCAACAGAGGTCGATTATCTTGTTAATAATTTTACCTCCTCACTATGACGACTCTGGATACTGTAGCTCCTGTGAAAACTAAGGCCTCAAATCAGAAGTACCTGACTCCGTGGTATAATTCTCAAACACATAGCCTAAAGCAGATAACTCGTAAGCTGGAGAGGAAATGGCGTGTCAGAAATTTAGAGGATCATCATTTAGCCTGGAGAAATAGTTTGCTGATTTATAAGAAAGCCCTCCGCAAAGCCAGAACATCTTACTATTCATCACTGATTGAAGAAAATAAGAACAACCCCAGGTTTCTCTTCAGCATTGTAGCCAGGCTGACAAAAAGTCAGAGCTCTACTGAGCCAACAATCCCTTTAACGATGTTAAGTTAGACTCTTTTTCTCCACTTGATCTTTCTGAGTTAACTTCAATAATTACTTCCTCCAAACCATCAACGTGTCTTTTAGACCCCATTCCTACAAAACTGCTCAAAGAAGTCCTGCCATTAATTAATGCTTCAGTCTTAAATATGATCAACCTATCTCTAATAATCGGCTATGTACCACAGGCCTTCAAGCTGGCTGTAATTAAACCTTTACTTAAAAAGCATCTCTAGACCCAGCAGTCTCAGCTAATTATAGGCCAATCTCCAACTTTCCTTTCATATCAAACATCCTTGAAAGAGTAGTTGTCAAACAGCTAACAGATCATCTGCAGAGGAATGGCTTATTTGAAGAGTTTCAGTCAGGTTTCAGAGCTCATCACAGCACAGAAACAGCTTTAGTGAAGGTTACAAATGATCTTCTTATGGCCTCTGACAGTGGAGTCATCTCTGTGCTTGTCCTGCTAGACCTCAGTGCTGCGTTCGATACTGTTGACCATAATATCCTATTAGAGCGATTAGAACATGCTGTAGGTATTACAGGTACTGTACTACAGTGGTTTGTATCATATCTATCTAATAGACTCCAATTTGTACATGTAAATGGAGAGTCCTCTTCACACACTAAGGTCAATTATGGAGTTCCACAGGGTTCAGTGCTAGGACCAATTCTGTTTACATTATACATGCTTCCCTTAGGCAGCATCATTAGAAGACATAGCATACATTTTCACTGCTATGCAGATGACACACAGCTCTATCTATCCATGAAGCCAGGTAACACACACCAATTAGTTAAACTGCAGGAATGTCTTAAAGACATAAAGACCTGGATGGCCGCTAACTTTCTGCTTCTTAATTCAGATAAAACTGAGGTTTTTGTACTCAGCCCTGAAAATCTTAGAAATATGGTATCTAACCAGATTCTTACTCTGGATGGCATTACCTTGGCCTCCAGTAACACTGTGAGGAACCTTGGAGTCATTTGTGACCAGGACATGTCCTTCAATGCACATATTAAACAAATCTGTAAGACTGATTTCTTCCTTTTGTGCAATAGCTCTAAAATTAGAAATATCCTGTCTCAGAGTGACGCTGAAAAACTAGTTCATGCATTTATTACTTCCAGGCTGGACTACTGTAATTCATTATTGTCAGGAAGTCCTAAAAACTCCCTGAAAAGCCTCCAGTTAATCCAAAATGCTGCAGCAAGAGTCCTGACAGGGACTAGAAAGAGAAAGCAGATTTCTCCTGTATTGGCTTCTCTTCATTGGCTTCCTGTTAAATCCAGAATTCAAAATCCTGCTCCTCACATACAAGGTCTTAAATAATCAGGCCCCATCTTATCTTAATGACCTTGTAGTACCATATCACCTTATTAGAGCACTTCGCTCTCACACTGCAGGCCTATTTGTTGTTCCTAGAGTATTTAAAAGTAGAATGGGAGGCAGAGCCTTCAGTTTTCAGGCCCCTCTTCTGTGGAACCAGCTTCCAGTTTGGATTCAGGAGACAGACACTATCTCTACTTTCAAGATTAGGCTTCAAACTTTCCTTTTTGCTAAAGCATATAGTTAGGGCTGGACCAGGTGACCCTGAATCCTCCCTTAGTTATGCTGCAATAGACGTAGGCTGCCGGGGATTCCCATGATGCATTGAGTTTTTCCTTTCCAGTCACCTTTCTCACTCACTATGTGTTAATAGACCTCTCTGCATTGAATCATATCTGTTATTAATCTCTGTCTCTCTTCCACAGCATGTCTTTATCCTGTTTTTCTTCTCTCGCCCCAACCGGTCGCAGCAGATGGCCGCCCCTCCCTGAGCCTGGTTCTGCCGGAGGTTTCTTCCTGTTAAAAGGGAGTTTTTCCTTCCCACTGTCGCCAAAGTGCTTGCTCACAGGGGGTGATATGATTATTGGGTTTTTCTCTGTATGTATTATTGTACGATCTACTGTACAATATAAAGCGCCTTGAGGCGACTTTTGTTGTGATTTGGCGCTATATAAATAAAATTGAATTGAATTGCTACATGTTCGGTCAGCCCTCTTTAAACCTGCTCTGTTCTTTCCACCGTAACGTTTCATCCATCAGATTATGAGAGAAACCTCAAACCCTCCAGTTCTCCAGAAATCTTCCTGACTCTCTCTTCATGTCTGCTTTCCAGGTGAAGTCCAGTATGGCGGTCGGGTGACGGATGACTTGGACAAACGGCTCCTCAACACGTTCACGCGTGTCTGGTTCAGTGAGAGCACCTTCAGTGAAGCATTCTGCTTCTTTAAGGGCTACAGCATCCCTGCCAAGGCCAAGAGCATCCAGGAGGTCCTGCAGCACATCGAGGGGCTGCCGCTGGTCGACTCACCAGAGGTCCGAGCACGCTCAGAGACGGGACGCATCCACACTGAGGCAGTACTAGCCCAGTCACATGTCACAAAAAGCCTCTGTCGTCCTGTTTACAGGTGTTTGGACTCCACCCCAACGCTGACATCACCTATCAGACCAACCTGGCGAATGACACGCTCAGCACCATAACCAACATCCAACCGAAGGACACCGGAGGCGGGGCCGGGGAGACCAGGGAGGACACTGTGCAGAGACTAGCCAATGAGATGCTGGAGAAGCTGCCACCTGACTACATCCCACATGAGGTGTTTGTTTAGCACCGAACAGCCGACCCAAAACTCGAGGAAGAACACAATCCCGCCAATCAGCCGCCAGCTAGCTCAGCTTAGCATGAATACTGGAAACAGCTGAGCTGCTGTGTAAGCAACAAGCTGCCAAGTTAAAAACAAAAATGTGCTCATGTTCAAAGCAGCTTTGTTAGGCTCAAGAAACACATGCAGCTCTGTGCAGCTCAAACAAACAGTGTGCTAATACACGAGTGTCAGAGATGCAGGTGAGCAGCTGTGGGTACGTTTGGACCGAGCCAGGGTAACTGTTTCCTGTTTCTAATGTTTATGCTAAGCTAATGTTATTGAACTTTGACAGGAAGTGAAAAAGAATGCAGAGATCAAAATATGACAATAAAGCACAGTGTGGTTGTACTCTAGAGCCCAGCTGCTAACGTCGCCCAGTGAATGATGTAAACGAGTGAACAGATTTCAGACAGCAGATTTGTCAGCGTCTGATTCTTTTAGATGAATTCAGACTTTAAATCATCAGCAGAATCTGGCAGAGCATCTCTGAACCAACAAACACGTTCATGAGTCCTCTGGAGAAATATGACGTCTCTGTGTGTTTTATAGGTCAAAGGTCAACTCCAGAAGATGGGTCCTCTTCAGCCAATGAACATCTTCCTCCGACAGGAGTTGGATCGAATGCAGCGTGTCATCAGCAGCGTACGGAGCACGCTCACTGACCTCAGACTGGCCATCGATGGTCAGTCACACACACACACGCACACACACACACACACACACACACACACACACGTTCACTGACGCTCGATCTGACTCGTGTTTCCGTTGCAGGGACCATCATCATGTCTGAAGACTTGCGCGATGCCCTCGACAGCATGTTCGATGCTCGGATCCCGCGCCTGTGGCTGAGGCTCAGCTGGCCGTCGGCCACGCTCGGCTTCTGGTTCAGCGAGCTGCTGGAGAGGAACCAGCAGCTCAGCGCGTGGATCAGCGCCGGGCGGCCCAACCAGTTCTGGCTCACCGCCTTCTTCAACCCGCAGGTTGGTTCATTGTTCCGGAAATCTGGAGTTTTGGAATTCTTCAGTTTTCTTTCTGAATGATTTTTGTTTCTTTAGGGTTTCCTGACCGCCATGCGCCAGGAGACGACACGCTCCAACCTGTCCAGGGGCTGGGCCTTGGACACGGTCACCCTTAGCAATGATGTCACCAAGATGATGAGGGAGGACGTCTCAGCTCCGCCCCCTGAAGATGTGGGTGGAGTCTATATCTATGGCCTCTTTCTGGATGGAGCGGGATGGGACAGACGTGGCGCCAAACTCGCTGAGGCTCCGCCCAAAGTTAGTTTGTCTTTTTAAAATCAGTGTTTTTTTTTACTTAAATTAAAATAATAAACTGAAGCTTTGAAAAAAACTTCAATGTTCAAACAAAAGTCCAACGTTTTACTGTTTCTGTATTTTTTTGTAAATTAACATAAAAACATTTTAAGAGTTTTTAAAAGATTAATCTAATGAAAAATCGTGAATTAATAATTGATTTAGAAACTAAATCTAAACTAAAATTTAGGAACTAAATGAAATCAAAGTATTTTTGTTTTTGCTCAGTAATAATAAGTTTGTCTCCGCCCCTCAGGTCCTCTTCACCCCCCTCCCTGTGGTCCACGTCTTCGCCGTCAGCTCAGCCAACATGGCCGACAGTAAGCGTCCCCCTGGCGGCGGAGGGGCGGTCAGCCTGTACTCGTGTCCCGTCTACAAGAAGCCTCGACGCACCGACCTGAACTTCATCTTCTCCCTGCAGCTGAGGAGCGTGCAGCCGCCCGAGCGCTGGACGCTGCGAGGCGCCGCGCTGCTCTGCGACTGCAAGTGATCCAAACGCTGTTGTTCCACAGACACAGACAGACACTCACCGTGGGGCTCTGCTGTGTCTCACTCAGACCTCCCCACAGGTTTCAGTTTGAGCTTTTTTATTCTGATTTTCTGATGTTTTCCATTTTTCTTCAGCACCAAACATGTTTGTAGGTTTTTAGTCTGTTAAATTTATGAAAATCAAAATGTTTCCACCTCTCTGCAAGTCTCTAACAATAATAATGATAATAGTAACATTAATGATTTTGTATGTGACCTTACACAGTAAAGCTGATGTGAGGATCATCACAGTTTCGGTGGTTGTATGAACTTAGAATGCATAAAATAATAATTTGTTTTAATTAAAAACCTTTCCATTTCCTGATTGTTTCAAAATAAACATGTTTTGAATGTGAGGCTGTTCCTGTGATGCCTTCAAATCTGTTTCAGTCTGCAGTTTTTTACAGTTCAGACCCAAAGTAACTCAAACATTTACTTAAAAGAGGTTTTTGTTCGTCTGGGTTTTCCTGCTCAGCAGCGCTAAACAGGCAAAACACACAAACAGAAAGAAACAGGAAAATATGTGTTTCTGTGAACAATGCAGCACCAAAATGAAAGAGCAGGATTTATTTTTTAGGATAGAATAGAATAGAATAGAATTCAACTTTATTGTCATTGCACATGCACAGGTACAGGGCAACGAAATGCAGTTTGCATCCATCCACAAAGTGCTTTAGCCGTGATATAGATATATTACAATATATATTAGCAATAATATAGATGTGTAAGTATATTACAGAAATGGGTCTATTATGGTATGTTATAATGTACACGGTGTGAAGTATGTTATGAATATTCTATAACTATAAGTATGTACAGGCTGTAGTGAGTACAAGCTATGTACAGGCTATGAACAGGATATAAATATGAAATAAAAACTATACAGAAATCTGAGATATACAGTTATACAGAAATGTGAACTATGCAAGTTATAAACAGTTGTAGGATTAAAAATTATCAAGTGCTAGTGGTTGTGGGTGTGTGTATGTTCAGTCCATGAGTTTAACGTGGGTCAGATGTCAGGAGGCAGAGTTCAGGAGTCTGACAGCTGTGGGGAAGAAGCTGTTCCGGTACCTGGTGATCTTAGTCCGGAGGCTCCTGTAGCGCCTCCCAGAGGGCAGGAGGGTGAAGAGTCCATGTGATGGGTGACTGGGGTCTCTGATGATTTTCCCAGCCCTTTTCAGACACCGCTTCCTGTAGATGTCCTTTATGGCAGGAAGTGGTGCTCCGGCGATGCGCTGGGCAGTTTTCACGACCCTCTGCAACGCCTTCTGGTCCGAGGCAGAGCAGTTCCCGTACCAGACTGTTATACAGTTGGTCAGGATGCTCTCGATGGTGCAGCGGTAGAAGTTCACCAGGATGTCTGAGGACAGGTGGTTCTTCCTCAGAGTCCTCAAGAAGAAGAGGCGCTGGTGAGCCTTCTTGACCAGCTTGGAGCAGTTGGTTGTCCAGGTGAGATCCTCGGAGATGTGGACTCCCAGGAACTTGAAGCTGCTCACACGCTCCACAGCCGTCCCCTTAATGTGGATGGGTGGATGTGGGTCAGCATTCCTCCTGTAGTCCACGATGAGCTCCTTAGTCTTCTCAGTGTTAAGCAGCAGGTTGTTTGTGTCGCACCACTCAGCCAGACGATCCACCTCCTCCCTGTAGGCGGTCTCATCGTTGTCACTGATGAGGCCAATCACCGTGGTGTCATCTGTAAACTTAATGATGTTGTTGGAACCATCAGCAGGTCTGCAGTCGTGGGTGAAGAGGGAGTAGAGGAAAGGGCTCATCACACAGCCTTGTGGTACACCGGTGTTCATTGTGATTGTTGATGAGCAGCGGTTATCCAGTCGGACATGTTGAGGGCGGTTGGTCAGGAAGTCCAGTAACCATTTGCAGATGAGGGAACTGATGCCCAGGTCTGTCAGTTTCCTGATGAGTTGTGAGGGGTGGATTGTATTGAATGCTGAACTGAAGTCTATAAACAGCATTCTGGCGTAGGTGTTGTTGTTGTCCAGGTGTGAGAGGACAGAGTGCAGTGCGATGGAGACTGCATCCTCTGTGCTCCTGTTCTGGCGGTATGCAAATTGGTGGGGGTCCAGGGTGGGGGGGAGACAGGATTTGAAGTATGCTAAGACCAGCTGCTCTAAGCACTTTGTGATGATGGGGGTGAGTGCTACTGGGCGGTAGTCATTGAGGCTAGATGGGTTGGAGTTTTTGGGTATCGGGACGATGGAGGTGGATTTGAAGCAGACCGGTACCACAGCGTGGGCCAAGGACAGATTGAATATGTCTGTGAGCACTCCTGCAAGCTCCCCAGAACACGCTCTGAGAACACGCCCGAGGATGCCATCAGGACCTGCAGCCTTGTGGACATTGATCCTACTCAGCACCGCTCCTACATCGGTGGGGGAGAGAGTCAGAGGTTGGTGGTCTGGCGTCATGTCTGTTTTGGTTGTGGTTGTGGGGTTCCCTCGCTCAAAACGAGCATAAAAGTTGTTGAGCTCGTTGAGGAAGGAGACATCAGAGGATGCGGGGGAGGGTTTGGTGGTCCTGTAGTCTGTAATGGTCTGGAGTCCTTGTCACATGCGTCGGGGGTTGGAGTTGGAGAAGTGTTCTTCTACCTTCTTTTTGTAATGGTGTTTGGCTTTTTTGATGCCCTTCTTTAGATTAGCCCTGGCTGTACTGTAGGCGTGTGCATCTCCTGACCTAAAGGCGGTGTTGCGGGCCTTCAGGAGGAGACGAACATCCCGGTTCATCCAAGGCTTCTGGTTGGGGTACATGGTGATCCGTTTCTGGGTGGTGACACTGTCTGTGGTTTCGGAGATGTAATCCAGTACAGATGAGGCGTACTGGTCCAGGTCTGTGTTGGTGAACATATTCCAGTTTGTGTTTTTAAATCTGTCCTGGAGCACTGCGTCTGTCCCCTCTGGCCACACTTTAATTGTCCTCACAGCAGGTTTCACACGTTGGATGAGTGGTGAATACCTAGGTGTGAGGAACAGGGAGAGATGGTCCGATTGTCCAATGTGGGGGAGGGGTGTTGCTTTGTAGGCTCCAGCCAAGTTGGAATAAACATGGTCTAAAGTCTTGTCTCCTCTGGTGTGGCAGGAGACATGTTGGTGGAATCTGGGGAGGACTGTCTTTAAGTTGGTGTGGTTGAAGTCGCCAGCAACAATAAAAGCAGCCTCGGGATGTTTATTCTGGTGTTTGTTAATGGCTGCAGAAAGTTCTTTCATGGCCAACCTAGCATTAGCGTCGGGGGGGATATACACTGCAGTGAGTATGATCGAAGTGAGCTCTCTGGGGAGATAATAAGGTCTGCATTTGACCATTAAAAACTCCGCATTAGGTGAGCAGTGACTCTCAGTAGTAGTGGAGTTCATGCACCAAGCATTGTTAATATAAATGCACAAACCTCCACCTCTGGTCTTGCCGGAGTCATCTGCTAGCCTGTCGGCTTGGTGTGTGTGGCGTCCTGCTAACTCGATAGCATTGTCCGGGCAGCTGTTGTTCAACCATGTTTCGGTGAAAAACATGACATTTGAGTCCATAATCCGTCTGTTGTTAGTGATGGAGAGCCGTATCTCATCCATTTTGTTTGCCAGAGAACGGACATTGGCGAGGAAAATACTGGGTAAAGGCAGCCGATGTGGTGTTAGCTTTAGCTTAGCCCGTAGCCCTCCGCGCCTACCTCGCCTTTGTTTACGTTCTCTGCGCCGTCTGCGTGCACTTCCGCCCGGCCGGGGAGAGTGGGCAGCCTCCGGTGTTCTGGAGATCTCTGGGATGAGTCGGAGATCAGCGATAAAACTGTTGGAGTTATGAGTCCAGATGTCCAGAATCTCTTGTCTGCTGTAGGTCAGCAACGCACAGCAATTCTGGATGAATAATCCGGTTAAAAGTAGATAAAAAACCACTAAATAGCAGATTCTGGAGAGACACTGAGCCTCGCGTTCTTCACGCGCCACCATCTTGGTCAATGATTGACAAAAACATTAAATGATCATGTTTATTTGCACATCAATGTTCCATCGTCCATCTTTTAGAAGAAGTTTAGAAATTAAAAATACTAATAACACAGCAGGAAAAAGCCAACAGCACGAGTCCTGAAAGGCTTAAAGAGAAAATAAACGCACAAAGAATGAAACAAAAAGGCATAAAACCTCAAAACAAGAGTGAATTAAATCTGACCGACACACAAAGATGCTAAAAATCCCAAACATGAACCTGTCAGGTCATTAATACCTGTGTCGTTGCAGGCATCACTGCTCGCTGTCGGGGGCCCGGCGTGTCGGTCGACAGAGGCAGCCCATGAAGCATTGTCCTAGCGTCGGTTGCGACGGGCCGCTGCCGCGGTGCGCTCGCACCGTCGGGACCCGTCGGGGGACTTACATGGCCGCTCGCTTGCTCCAGCCTCTGAGTGTCTCTCTCCATTCCGGCGAGGGTGAGCTATCCCACTTCTGACACTAATGTGGCGAGCTCAGACAAGGAGAAGACAGAGGCATTGTTTGGTCTTGCTTCCCGCGAGCTAGCCAGGGAGCACAGCCGTTTATTGGCATTCGACAGGCGAGCACACAACGCTAACTCCACCGCTCGGCACAGCTCTAGCGTAACGACAACAACAACACAACATGGCGCTCTCTGTCAGAGAGAGCGTCACCTGTAACCATGGCAATATGACAAAACCCCGAACAGCCCTGGCCCGCTACAATATATAGTGATGGCAAACATCCTGTTTCCACCACCTGCTGGTGAAACCGTGTAACTGATTAAATCGTGTAGCTGATAAAATCATCCTCTGTTTATATAAACCATGTCTAGTCTTTTATTGAATACAGGTTTGAAAAAGTCGAATTGTGCCAGCATGTGAGTAGTAGGTAGGTGACCTGAGCAACAGCCACCCTAATATATTATCCACAAAATGGTAACAGAACTTTAGCCCTTTGCATACATCTGCGCAGACAGCATGCTAACACAAATCTAGTGGAAAATCCAGGATACTGGTAGGACTGAGTTGCTGCTGACCGCAGTCCTGCAGTCAGACCCTAATCAGCAGGTAACAAAATGATGAGTAGTCAGGCTTGTAGCATTGTAGACTCCATTTCTATCTTATTTTTTTCTACAGCAGCAATACTGTAGTGACCACTTTAAAGTTGCTTTGAACCGTTTTTTGTTTTGTTTTGTTTTTTAAATGCTGTAAGTAAGTTTAAGGATATAATTCATCCACTGTTATCCTCTTCAATACTTTGTGCCAACACTGTGCAGAGCAGCTACGTAAACGCTACTCCCACAGAGGTTGATTATCTTGTTAATAATTTTACTAGGACTATGTACTATGTACCGTGTACAGCTCTGGATACTTTAGCTCCTCTGAAAAAGACAGCCTCAAATCACAAGTACTTGACTCCCTGGTATTATTCTCAAATGTGCACCTTAAAGCAGATAATTCGTTAATTGGAGAAGAAATTGCATGTAACTAATTTAAAAGATCATCATTTAGCCTGGAAAGGCAGTTTGCTGCTCTATGAAAAAGCCTTCTATAAAGCTAGAACATCTTACTACTCATCAGTGATTGAAGAAAATAAGAACAACTGTAGCCAGACTGACAAAAAGTGAGAGCTCTGTTGAGCCAACCATTCCTTTAACGTGAACTAGGAGTGACTTTCTTCACAAATAAAATTTTAACCGTTAAAGAAAAATAACCATAACACTGAAGTATAAATATCAACAGTACTGAAAGTAGCTATACATTATGCTACTTTCAGTACTGTTGATATTTATTTAGAGTCTTTTTCTGCAATTGATCCTTCTGAGTTAACTTGATTAGTTACCTTTTCCAAACCATCAACATATCTTTTAGACCCCAAGACTGCTCAAAGAAGTACTACCATTAAATTAATGTTTCAGTCTTAAATATGATCAACCTATCGACTATGTACCAAGGGCCTTCAAGCTGGCAGTATTGAAACCATTTCTTAAAAAGCCATCTCTTGACCCAGCAGTCTTAGCTAATCATACAGCTAATTGTTACACAATTCTTTATATAGTTAATTAGCTAATTGTACAGAGACAGTGGACTCATCTCTGTGCTTCTCCTGCTGGACTGCAGTGCAACGTTTGATACAGCTGACCAGAATATTTTATCACATCGATTACAACATACTGTAGATATTTATGCTACTATGCAGCAGTGGTTTGAATCATATCTATCTAATAGTTTCCATTTTGTTCATGTTAATCGAGAGTCTTCTTCACACAATAAGGTTAAATATGGAGTTCCACAGGGTTCAGTGTTAGGGCCAGTTCTGTTTATATTATGCACGCTTTTTTTAGGAAGTATTATTAGAATTAATTGCATATATTTTCACTCCTATGCAAATGACACACAACTTTATCAATCTATGAAGCCAGATAGCACACAGCAATTAAACTGCAGGAATGTCTAAGAGACATAAAGACCTTGATGAAGCCTATTTTTCTGCTTCTAAATTCAGTCCCTGGTGGTTCAGTCCCTGGCTGCTGTAGTCTGCATGCCAAATATTGCAGGCTAGTATGTTAGTGTCTTGAGCAAGATACAGTACAAACCCCAAGTTGCGCTCTGATGCATCCAGCGAAGTGTGAATGCGTGAGTAAGGCATGTTGTATAAAAAGCTTTTAACAACATTTTAAGTAAATCCAAAAAAAAAAAATAATAACAAACTGGACAAGTAGAGAACAAAGTAGTATCAAGCCCCAAAAACGGGTTGTCTATACCAGATGAACAGTATCTAAAAAATCAGGTACTTGAGAATTAAATGTTTTTTTAGCATGACAAAGACACCAAACACACTGCCAATGGAGTAAAAGCATACCAGGGCTGAAAAACACGCAGTAGAACACTATCAGTTATAAGACTGGCCTCCAGAGAGCCAGAACCTGAATAGTGTTGAAGCAGAGTGGGTCATCTTGACACAGAATAGAACAAAAGGCAGCTAGCATCTAAAGAAGAAAAGATTTAAAATGCTATTGAAAGACAACTTGAAAAATTACAAGAAATCTTGAGTTTGTGCTGTTCTGTGTTGAAGAATAAAGGTGGTATTGACCTTCAAAATCATTAGAAGTGTACAACTTCTGTGTTTCCCTTATATACTATATGCTTGTTTCCGTATGTTTCCACATTTTAGTAAATCACTTCACCTATTTCCTATTTTCCTTTAAAGAAAAAGAAATGAGCAGTAGCTAAAGAAAATCTATTGTTATTGCCTCTCTAAGAATGTCAGCTGCTCTGATACTTGGACTTGGCCATCTGTGGGGAAATAATATTTGGAAATGGAACTGCACTGGAATGTGCTATGATTTTGTCTGAAGTACATTTTTAAGATGAGGGATAGAATTTTATAATAACAGATTTTCTTTTTGTTTTTTGTAGCCCAAACAACACAAACAGTGTTTATTCAAATTTGGAAGAAGTGCATTTCACTATCAATTCATTTAATTCAGGAATATAATAGAAGTACAAACTGACAACTTTCACCAACCAGCAAGTAATGAAAATTAGCAGTATTAAGTTCAAATATGAGTTCCATCACCATCTACATGTATTCTTGTATATCACACATTGCCTTTCACTATACTGAAATCTTTGAAAGAGAAACAAGAGGACGAAGGATGAGAGAGTTTGCTGAGGACAGTGTTCTCTTACATGGTGAGTAAAATGCTGATGCCAATGACAGTGTTGAGTGCGGCCTGAATTTAAAACAAACCTCACATCCTGTTACAAATTCTGCTTTTGACTCTGTGATGTATGCAATTTGTGTCATTTATTCTTCTTTCAGAGTTAGACAATACACATTCGGATGTATTTATAGTTGGTTGATAGTTTATTTCACCTATCAGTGAAACAAACTCCACATCAGCTGAGAACAGTAACATGATTTAGTCAGATTAGTCCTTATGCATTTATTTCAAAGAATGGAAACAAGAACACAAGACATATTCACCTCCAACTACAAGCTGAACACCTCCTTCCCTTAGATAATATTCTAAACTTTGACACATAAATCATCATAAAGCTTTCCACTGTCCAGCCAGAACAATTAAGTGGGGCTCGACTATCATAAAATCCCTTTTTTTAGTAATCAAGTAGTGAAACAAGTTAATCTACTGAATTCAATGATCGTCTTGCAGTTACAATTATGTCATCACATAAATGAGAGCTTATTTGTAAATCATCATTACAGTACAGGTTTGTGTCAGTGTGTGGTTCTGTAATTTACAGTTTATATAGTTAAATGATATTTATGTGACCATACCTTTCGGTTTCAGGGTGTGAATAACTAACATACTGGATTCCCTTTAAGAAAAAAAAATGTAATGTGTAATACAGTACTTTTTTGAATAACAACCCCAACACTGGATACAATTAATATTGTTTATTTCTATTTTTTTTATAAAAGTATTCACAGATACTACAGTGAGCAGATAAGGCAAAATTTTACTTTGAGTGTAACAGTTACAAGACTATAAGCAGCATATAAATTGTTGCCTGTATAAAGACTTTTACATAAAAAATGTATACCTTTCTGCACAGCTACCAAACTGCCTTGCAATAAAAATACACTGCATATATTAACAACTCTACCGCTTTAATTGCAAACAAGAATCCTTCACCCCAGAGTAATCACATCTGCATCAAACATAAATCTTCATTTTTCAGTAAAAGGACAGCCTTTTACTGGCCTTCTCTGATGCCAGAGTATATGGTGCACCCTGGGGACTCCTTCTTACTCTTCCATCTTGAAGATTTTCTTGAGGGGAAATCCAGAGCCACATAGTTTAGTCCTACTTCTTCACCCTCCTGTAAATTATTAACAGAAATTAACAAACTTTTGAAAATATTTTTAATCACATTGAACACATAAACGCAAACAGCACAGACAACAATGCATAGCCTTGTCTCTTTGTCTTCAAACGATAGTCTTATTTGACATGAGATGACTTCATGTTTCTGTGCAATGGTAACTGCAGGTGTTTCATAACCTTTTGCTAGTTACGATCATGAAAACACATATCTAAAGTAGAGATATTACACTAAAGTGTGACCTAACCAAACATGTAATGTTTACTTTAAAGAACTTCTAGGTGGGATGTCAGATGTGATTGATTAGTAGACCATCATTTAACACCTCATTTTTCGATCAAACGTATTTTTTTTCTTTTTGCACTTTCATGTATTACATAACTTAAAACTGCTTTCTGTTTCTTATATATATATATATATATGTATATATATATATATATATGTATATATATATATACATATATATATACATATATATCTAAATATATATATATATATATCTAAATATATATATATATGTATATATATATATGTATATATATATGTATATATATATGTGTATGTATATATATGTATGTATGTATCCATCTGGCTCACTGGAAACACTACCTCCATAACTACACTTCTCTAGATTCTCTCACGGACATTTTATGATTACTGTTGTGATATCACTTGGATTCTTGGACTGGAATTGCACAGTTCTGATATGTCCAAATAACCAAGGTTATTAGATTATTAGATTCATTTTATTTATTTAATTATTCTTTATTTGAGCTCAGGCCAAGTCTCTGATATTTGAATGAAATACATGATCTAATCAGCAACCAGCAAAGGAAAGCAACAAACCTGGCAAGTGCAATGAGAACACTTTGTGAGCTCTGTCCAGCATCTTTCACCTCTGTCTACTCCCATGCTTACTGTATATTGTAATAATTGTATACAGAGCATCCAGGAAGTATTCACAGTGCTTCACTTCTTCCACATTTTGTCATGTTACAGCCTTATTCAAAAGTGATTAAATTATTTTTTTCTCCTCAAAATTCTATGAAGAATAACCCATAATGACATGATAAGCAAAGGTTTGCTTGAAATGTATTAAAATTTATTAAAACTTAAAAAAAACATAACATGTACTAAGGAGTGCTAAAAGTTGAAATGTGGTGTTCAAAGAAGAAAAAGAATTTGTGGCGCTACAAAGTTTGTCTAATCTGCTGTACAATAATAACAATAAAGACAGATATTGGTGCAAAAGTAAAACAATAATAAACACAAATATAAAGGTAATAGTAATGTATGATAACAGCAGAATTAATCAGACTACTCACTTTGTGAGTTATAAACATACAGTGCTGTTTTATGTGGACAGACAGGCAGACTTTAGTACTTTAGCTACACTTTATTCATAATCAAATATGTAACATTTTTTATGACACAGAATATAACATACAACAACTTAAGACACTAACAAAATCGCATAATGATTATATATATGAACAAATTAACAATGTAATTTTGTATGTTACAGAGAGCCAAATATCCTGCTGTCAGTCACCCATCTGCAGCTTGTGTGTATTGCAAAACTAAATCCATTACAAGGGTTTCTTTATTATTCTGGGTCAAATCCTGGATGTGGTGAAAAAAAAAGATGGGTCTCTATGCTCCATATCTGTGCATTCTAAAGTTAAGAAAACAAAGCAAAGCAAGAAAAACTTTCAGTCTCTGGATAAAATAAGAACTGCGATCACGATCACACAGAGAGCCAACAGCATCCCAAGCACAATGACAACTGGGTCCCACTTTTTTCCTGAAATCACACAAAGATGATTTAAATTGATTAATTATCGTAAATGATATTTAGAGTTTGCAGAAGGAAAATATTATTAAATGTACTTAAAGATAGAATTTGAATAATTTTAACAAAAGTGCATTTCACTAATTAATAACATTTTAAGTCACTATCAGAGAGTCATGTAATAACATTTGATAACTGTGGAAAGCAAGAAATTAATCCTTTTGTTTTAAATGTATTTGGCCTTTCTTCAGGTTTAAAGGTTTTAAAGAGTTTGCACTGGTCCTGAACCAAGTCCACAAGGAACACTAACAAATTATGTTATTGTATTCACATTAATGTAAAATATAATAAGACATTTTAGTGTGTGTTCAAATTATTTATGTAGCCATAAAAACAGTACACCAATACTAACAGTCTCAATAAGGTCAATTAAAGCTTGCAAAAAAAAATTCTGCACAAGGATTTCTGCAATTAGAAGTTTAAATTCTAAATTATTAAACAAGCTAATTTAAAATGGTTATTTTGATAAAATTCTGAATACATACTTATGTCCACTTTTGTTCCTTCACCAAACAGGATCTCTCCACATGTGATCACAGCACAGTAGTACGTCCCAGCATCAGATGAGTGTGTTCTAGTTTTGGACAGACTGTAGTCACATCTCCCGTCCTCTTTATTTCTGATACTGCCATAGTAAATGATGCCTGGATGGGATTCTGATGCACCTTTAAACCAGTGCACTTTGTCTTCATCTGGACACTGATCTGGGTCATTTTTGTTCTTAGAAAGAAGTGAACACTGTACAGCTATTGTATCACCCAGATGGTCTGGAATTATTTTCACTGTGACAAATTTATGCTGGGTCTTAGGATCTGTGTGAAACACAAAAACACATGAAATTGTATCAAATGTAATAGTTTAGGTAGACATATCAACAATATAATGAATATACTTTACCATTCACTGCCAAAATTGTGCCATTAATAAAGCTAACACTGAATGATGATCCTGCTTGACAGAAGTACATTGCTTCATCTTCTTTGCTTACATTTCTTATGATAAGAGAAAGCACATTACCCACTTTTGTGGCACTGAATCTTGAGTTGTTAAACTGATGTGAAATTTGCCCAAAACTTCCTTTAGCAACTGTTTGAACCATATATCCAAAATTCAGCTTAAACCAGTAAAACAACCTTGGATCACTTCCAAAGATTGCACATGTCAGAGTCACATTATCTCCAAGTTTAGCCTCAGTTAAAGAGATCTGCTGAGGAACCTCATTCATTTCAGTCACAGCTGAAGAAAAGAGACAAACAGTAACAGTTAGAACACAACAGAAAAGAAAGCATTTAAAAAGGTATATTCATCATGTAATGTAAAATATTACAAAGCCTCATGCCTCATAGTTTTGTATATTGTTTACAATTATACATCCTACAGTGCAGAAGAAATAAACTCACACAATGTACTGAGAAGAACCAAAGAAACCAGTCTTCCGATCATTGTGACACCGCAGCCTTCTCTTTATAACTGATGCTTTCCCCAAGAAGGAAGATTTAGTTACAAGCTGATCGAGGTTTACAAAGTGATTGGCTGAAACACAGAAAATGTGTTTCCTGTAAAATTTTGCAAACCATTTACTGTGAATCTCATCAGTTTCCACTGATTCTGCAGAAATAACAATATAATCTGTATTCAAGAAATGTAATTATATATACATGGAATTCCAATTAGAAAATTCAGTATAAATCTGACAGATGCTTGCATTTGCGAACAGTTTTAGTCTGTGTATAATTTCCAGTTTGTCATTTTAAGCATATGATGATAAATATGGTTTAGGTTAAGCAAAGTTCAACCAGTCTATAAAAGACATAACAAAAAGCCTGCTTTTATTACTCGTATCATTAAAATAAAATGAGAATAAAGTCTTACAGTAATAGTGGGGAGATGCCCAAAATCTAATATTTAAAGTTTTGATGCTCATATTTCTATAATATTACATTATATGTGGTGGATTTTACAATCCAGTGGCAAATGACTGAAGTTTTACATTTCTGTTCTGTGTCTGTTCAAACTGACTTGCTTTTTTCTTTTCCTTTGTTTTGTTTTTTTTTTCAGACAAACTGATAGTGGAGCTAAAAAAAAATGTAACACAAAGCTGAAAAAGAAATAAAAGGAATTAATTCAGATATTAAGAAGAATCAAAATATTGAAACCTGGTGAAAGAACAAAGATTATTTCTCAGTACAGTGTTTTTACTAATACAAATTATGTTGCCTTATACTTCTGCTTCAATGAGAATTATAATTCAATGCCATATTTTGAGTACACTTTACTTCACCTGATCCTTTTAGCTTTAGTTATTACATTTGATTGCTTTGTAAATTTAAATATGAAAGAATGGGTTAAAAGTTAAACAAGACTGACATGGATCACCTGTTATAATACAATCAGACAATTATTAACAGCGGTTTGAATAATTTCACTATTACTAAAAGAAGCATGTTGTTATTTGCTCGTGATAAAAGAAAACTTTGTTCAAAATCTTTTTGCTGTTTACACATCTTCTATTCAGATTCACTCAACTAGACTCAAACCAAATTCAATATATATTTTTAACTGAAAGACTGAAGTGAGAAACTGACACTATCAAACATCAATGACTAACAAGCATGTTCTTTTTCTTTTTTGTGACACGACATAGAAAATATAAAGAGGCCATCACAGACATACTGATTGTCTTGATAAAAACTGACTGCAGGATGTTTATAATGTGTGCAGCTTAGTGTCCTATAAATCTGTTTTGTTTCCCTCCCTGCAGGCCTTGTTGCACGTAGAATGCAAGAGTGTGTTTACCTCACTACCACACTGTGTAGACTGCTAATCCTTGGTAACTTTAATATCCACAGGTGTTGTCCCTCCAAACCTTTGGTTGGGGAATTTTTACAACTCTTGGGGTCATTTACAGTGGCTTGCAAAAGTATTCGGCCCCCTTGAACTTTTCCACATTTTGTCACATTCTTTTTAAATTAGTCACGTAGCCATAAAAACACTACACCAATACTAACAGTCTCAATAACATGAAAAGCATGCAAAATTTATTCTGCACGAAGATTTCCGCAATTAGAAGTTTAATCTTTAAATTAATAAACAAGCAAATTTAAAGTGATTGTTATTTTTAATAAAATTCTCAATACAATGCACATGTCAGAGTCACATTATCTCCAAGTTTAGCCTCAGTTAAAGAGATCTGCTGAGGAACCTCATTCATTTCAGTTAAAGGTGAAGAAACGAGACAAAACAGTAACAGTTAGAACACGACAGAAAAACTGATTTTAAAAAGGTATATTCATCATGTAATATAAAATATGACAAAGCCTCATGTCTCATGTATTTTGTTTCATAATGTTTACAATGAAGTAAACTCACACAATGTACTTAGAAGAATCAAAGAAACCAGTCTTCCGATCATTGTGCTACCTCAGTCTTCTCTTGTATAACTGATATCCTGTGATATGAAGCTGATCAAGGTTTACAAAGTGGAAATCACAGTGATTGGTTGAAACACAGAAAATATACTTCCTGTTGTATAGGAATTTCTTTCACTTATGTATTAATCACATTATTTTATTGTAATGCCTTGGTGCCACTGGATTTTAACATGTCTGACACCCATACTGTAAGACAAATGGTGGGGGTCTAGTTAGGAAGTTGGGGGAAGCAGACAACTCCACAGGAAGAGTCTTTTGTCTCTTCCAGGGAGTGGTGAATCTTAAGGTGTGAAACAGCTGTGTACTGCCTTTTGTTCATGGAGAAGGTATTTAACTGAGAGCCACACTACTCTCAGTGAGACTCTGCTGACCCTGCCCCGTGGTCATGCAGGCTCTCCACCAAGCTTGGTTTTCTGTTCTTTGTGTGTTTTGATTAAAGAATGTTAGCTACCGCTCACCGCTCATCTGCAGGCTTTATTTAGTGGAAAACTTCCACAACAGAATGGCGCTGTGAGCAGGGTGGTCCGTGTGGTCGCTGAACAACGGTTCCGTGGATGGGCTGATCACCCCTGAGGGAAAAGGTACCTTTGTCCTACCAGCTGTTGAAGCAAAGGAAATGGAGGAGTCACGGAGCCGTGTGTTTCAGTCACCACCGAGACCATCAACTTTGAGGGGACTCCTGCAGATGGGTGAGTTGTAGCTAACTTGTATACAGTCATGGAGAGTTTTTGTCTGGCTGAGGGGGGGAACGCTGGCCGACTCCGGAGTTCGAGTCTCCGGGGGGAAAATCCTGGCGGTTTGAGACCCCAGGCTTGTGTTGGGTACGGTCCATCACAAGGACATTGGCTCGAGCGCGCTGTTGGGGAGAAGCCGGCCCAGACCTGTGTTCGGTCCAAGTACGTCACAGGGACAGCGACTCGGGTACACTGTCGGGGAAAATCCTGGTGGTTTGAGACCCCAGGCTTGTGTTGAGAACGGCTCATCACAAGGACAGTGGCTCGAACACGCAGTTGGGGAGAAGCCGGCCCAGGCCTGTGTTCGGTCCAAGTACGCCACAGGAACGGCGGTTCGGGTACACTGTTGGGAATCATTTCTGCGTACTACAGTGCGTGAAATGACGGTATTTTAGCACTTTTCTGCCGGTAAGGGAAGAAGGCCATTGCAGAGGACGCTCTGAATGTAAAGGGAAACTGGATCCAGTAAAGCGGCAGGCCTTCCACCAGGCGGCCAGGGACAAAACTCAATGTGTGACTGTACGTTAAGAACTGTGGGTAAAAGTATGTTGTGAGATGAAAGAGAGTGGTTGTGTGGGAAAAGTTGATGTGTGTGTAAAAACAGCGAAAAATGGGGTTCAAAATGTTGAAAATGGGGAACAAAACAAGGAAAAAAAAAAAAAAAAAGAGAGGAGTGTAGAAATGTGTGTAAAAGTTGTTTCCAACTAGCAGGAGAGGGTGGTAATGCAGGCTACCAGCTCCCCTAGTGTGGACACACAAAAATTTCTTTTTTAGCAAAATTGTTGATAAAAATAAGCAATAAAATAGGAAGAGGGTTTGGTGATTTTCAATGTAGAACAACTACAATCTCTCTGGGTTTTTAAGAAAGGGGACTTCAGAACCAGAGAGGGGAGACGTGTTTCTTTAAGCAGTGATAAGAATGATCAAAATGTCTCAGTGTGTCACTTGCAGGTGAAGAGCAGACCCTGATCAATTTTTCACGTGCAGCAGTCGGAAGAAATTATAGGTTAACATCATTAGAAACACTCAAGCCAAGTTTTGGCTGAATTGTTTTACAGCTTAACTTCCATGTGTTTGTCACCCTGAGAACACAAGCTCCAAGAATCTCTCCCTGAAGACAAGAAATGCAGTTCCAGAACAACGAGATGGATATCAGGAGCTCACAGCAGGGTCCTGAGCAGTGAAGAAAAGGTCCAGCAGCAGCAGCTGTGCAAGACAGCGACAGCAAGAAGAAAAATGGCATCATCATGACTGGATAGATGGATGTGCATTTCCAACGAGCTGCAACTTCACTGTGTGTGAATGGACCTTTGAAAAGACTGTCTGAGTTGGACATTTGCCACTTTTGGAGCAAAATGGCAAGATGAGACAGTGGAAAACACAGGACAACTGACTCTCACTGGACTGCTGCAAGGGGGAGAGATGAGATGAGACCACAGTGGAAGGAGCAGGGGAGAACATGGCTGTTTTAGTGTGGGAACTGAAATTTGGGTTTAGGAAACTGGGAAGAAAAAACGACTGCCTTGCGTGGAGAATTGAAAAGTGTCTGGAGCACCGCAAAGAGGAGAGGTACACAAAATTACACAAACAGAAAAATGCATTAATCCTACTAACACAAACACACATGCAATGAAGCTCATGAAGACCAAATAGCATTTTAAGCATGCATTGCTGTTACCATCATCTTGTCCGGTTCACTTAGTGGGTTAAGAAGTGATACATAGACTAGTGAACTAATATTATTTTGGGGAAGGATGATTGAATTATTGCAGGGGTGAACAGAATGATGCAGGGGGGTCAGATGAGTGGAGACTAATAGATTATTGAGTTTCTTGTTTCTGATGTGTGGGGGAGGTCTTATCATGACACACATCTGGTTACATGGGGGAAAACAAAACTCGTTATCTAATAGAATATTGTTGTGTGAGGTGTGACTGGTGGATGAAAGTTTTGGGGAAGTTTTGCATTTTCTTTGGTACCACTTTGAAACTGCCAATTAGTTTTGTTTTGATCTATCATTCTAAGAATATGCTTAGACAACTTCTAAAAAGAGGCCTTCATGTTTTTTGATTTTTAACAGTGCACTGAGATTTTTTTTTTGTTTGGCAATTTTCTCTTTTGAAGCAGGCCTGCAATATCGGGATCGAAAGCGCTACACAACATGTTGAACAATCGCAAGTGAGTTTCTCCAAAAATTAGAATGGGCTCGGGAGAAAGCCACTTATTTGGGACAATCAGAAAACAAGTCCCTGGCAAAAAGGATTCAGCGAGGTAATCCAGTCTAAATTCTTTTTTCTTTTTTGAAATGACGTCATTGCTGGCAGTAGAAACTTATTGCGTCACGAGGTTCTACTGTCAGCAAATAAAAATGGGGACTGACTGGACTGACAAAAGCTTTTACTGACTTGACACCAGTATGCAAGATTGCACCTCCACCTTGACCTGACAAAAGGGTGGATGTATGTATGTTTCTTTTACAGGAGCAGAAAGATGACAGCAACAGGTTGTAGGGGCTTTGGGCCGTGCTGACTTAACCTTTTAATTGTCACTTTCTGTGTCTTTGAATTTACCAGCGGTGTGTTATTCATGACCTTGTATTGTTTACAGTGCAGAGGTCACTGTGAGAAAGTGTGCATACAGATGCGCTACGCTAACATCTATTCTTCCACAGCAGAGGGCTAATCATATGATCTAATCACATGATTTACAGCAGGACACACCACTGGCTAATGTTTTCTTACGACAGGGCCTGGAGTGATGCTACTCCAGAGGAGAATCCCTGGGAATTTTTAAGAGACAATGCACGACTTCATTGTGCATGTCTAATTGTGCTAAGCTGATATAGGGCAAAAGAGGGTTTTCCGTGGAAGCTTTCATTTTAAATTGCAGTGACCGTGACATGAGGGATATGGAAGGATTGACACAGATACAGACCACGACCAGGAGAGAACGCTTCAACAGGACCAGTGAGAAGCACGGACCATCTGCAGGACAGCAGACAAACAACAGTGGGCTGCACCACTGGGCTTCCAAAGGATTGTCACGAGAAGATTTTGAACAGCAAAATCTTAAAATAAAATGAAAAGTTTCTACGTTGACGTTGAGGAAGACAACTAAGGTGTACGACGTGCTCTGCCTTAAATCTACAGCTGCGTTGGAACAGAAATCGAGGGATGGAGAGAGCGTGCCAAGCTCCAAAAGTGACAGCGCAGAGGAAGATCAGCGTTGGAATTACAACTCTGTAAATGGCACAGACACCAGGAGCCATGACAGGAACTGAGAATGACCATCTAATGCTTTTTCACTTTGCCATGCAAAGTACTTTGACACTCTGGAGAAGACCTTTCCTCTGTATCATTGTTGTTGCCATTAGCATGTGAGAGCTTAGATTGGGGGGAAGTTTAAAGATGAACAAAGGGTGGTGGGAGACCAGTGAAGTTAGGATACACAGTGTGAAACTCCTTTAAGTGTAAAATAATGTTGATGTGATATACAGAATGTCGGGAAAGAAATTCTGGTTTTAATGTGATTCTTGATTTGAGAATCAAAGGGTGGGATTGTATAGGAATTTCTTTCACTTATGTATTAATCACATTATTTTATTGTAATGCCTTGGTGCCACTGGATTTTAACATGTCTGACACCCATACTGTAAGACAAATGGTGGGGGTCTAGTTAGGAAGTTGGGGGAAGCAGACAACTCCACAGGAAGAGTCTTTTGTCTCTTCCAGGGAGTGGTGAATCTTAAGGTGTGAAACAGCTGTGTACTGCCTTTTGTTCATGGAGAAGGTATTTAACTGAGAGCCACACTACTCTCAGTGAGACTCTGCTGACCCTGCCCCGTGGTCATGCAGGCTCTCCACCAAGCTTGGTTTTCTGTTCTTTGTGTGTTTTGATTAAAGAATGTTAGCTACCGCTCACCGCTCATCTGCAGGCTTTATTTAGTGGAAAACTTCCACAACACTGTAAAAGCTAAAGAATGAAATGAAAGGAATTAACTTTGATATTTAAAAGAAAAAAAAAGATCATTTCTCAGGACAGTGTTTTTACTAAGATAAATTATGTTGAGTTATATTTCTGCTTCATTGAGAATTATAATGCAATTTCATGGTTTGATTATACTTTACTTAATCTGCTAGTTTCTATCTACATTTTAGCTTCAGTTATTACATTTGATTGTTTTGTACATTTAAAAATGAAAAAATAGGTAAAGTGAAATTAGGTCCTTGTCTGACAGTTAAAAAAAATTGATAATGATATACAAGACTGATATGGATCGCCTGTTAGCTGTACTTTTACAGAGTGATAATATAACGTTTAACAGTGGATCAATACTTTCACAATTACTAAAAGAAGCATGTTGTGATTTACTAGTGATAAACCTAATCTAATATTTTTTTTAAACTAAAAGATCGAAGTGACAAAACTTAACCTGACACTCTCAAACATCAGAGAAAGAGGCCTCCACAGATTGTCTTGATAAAAACTGACTGCAGGATGTTTGTGCAGTGTGCAGCTTAGTGTCCTATAAATCTGTTTTGTTTTTTTGTTTCCCTCCCTGCTGACCTTGTTTCATGGAAAACATGAATTTATTTTCCATTGCACTTAGAACTTGACTTTTAATCAAAATCAATTTTTTTTTCTAAGTGTTGTGGCATGGGATATGAAAAGTGAAGTCCTGTAGCGATATGCAAACATAAAACTAATGTTCTCCAGCATATCATAAACTTCAAAAACAGTCCCATCTGGGCTTCAGTAATATACAGTATTTTGATTTCCAAAGCAAACTGTTGTCTTATAGAGATCTTTAATACATATGCATGACATACGCTCACCAACCACAATATTAAAACTACTGACAGTAACACTAATGCTCCAACATGGTTTTTAATATGGACAAGCTGTGGTTAGCACACAGGAATAGAGAAAAAATAAGAACAAGCAAAGCCACATGTGAACTGCGAGATGCAAGCTGTGACTGGCTACTTCTACACTTCTGACACACACCAAGCCTGTTTACTCAGAATGCACAGGAATTTGGGCATCAACAGGACATGAATCTAGTTCACAACAGTTCGGTGCGCATGACATGGCCTCGTTTTGCTTCAGTTAATGTAGAACTGTACAAAAACAAACTTTTTAAACACACAACAACAACTTTTTCTAAGGAGGCCTGATTTAATCTTACTGTCACTTTCTCAGAATGAAGTTTGCAGACCACCAGATATTTGGTCAGACAGCCAGACACTCATGTGTAACTGAGGCGATAAGAAAAAAGACATGACAGGTATTAGAAATTAAGACAAATGTTGTCTGGTTTCTTATGAGGTGAGTGTGGGGGACTAAAAGACGATCTTTAGACCAACCAACCACACATACGGTTAAACTGTACAACCTTTGGTTTCTACACACACAAGTTAAACCAAGTCTGAGTTGGTAATTTAAACTTACAAAAAAATCTTTGTGGTCCCTTTCTTGAAAGAGAAGCATTTTACCAGATTATTGTGAGTAAATACCACACTGTGAAGGATGGCACATAAATGATTTGAGCAGGCACAATTCAGTTATGGCTTCATCACTGGAATAGCAGCAAAGTTTTTCTGCTTAAATGTTTCTTTGTGTCACTTTAGATCTTTTTAAATACTGATGTCAAGAGCATTTGTCAACTTGGTAATATTTTCAGCTACTAAGATAAGTGAGGCCATTTTAACATATACCCCAAATTTGTAAAACTTACTATACTGAGTGATAATATGCATAAAATGACCAAAGAACAAGCATGAAAGGGGCACAATAGCTTTTTAGGTCCATACACCTTTTACAAACATTTAAGTGTAACCAGTGACTAAACATCACATTTTTTTTCTGTACAAGCAACAAATGAAACCACATTGCTGCAATGCAAATTCTCATAGAACTATTTTTATATCATAGGTGATGCATGTGCACATGATTTCTACAAGCAGCCAGTGTTTAAAAGTTTCATTTAGTTTTACTTGCCTTGTGGGAAAGAGTTAAAAATTAAAACACACACACAGAAACTAAAAATAAACACAAAAGAAAAAGAAGATAGCTCATGTGGATTCACACCTCATTCAGACCACGCAAACACATTGCTGCTGAATTGCTGCTGAAATGTTGCTGACTGTGAAACATCAACCTAAAGTAATGTTTAAACAATTTATTTTTAATCCACTTATTTATAATTTTACTTACATTAAAAGAAATCAGTGCAAATCATGATAAGACCGCAATTTACTATTAATATAACATCTCCTTAACAATTACAATTGATACATAAAAGTAACTACATTTATTTGGTGCTGTCTTAAAGAAGCATAACTGAGCTTTCACTCTATTTGCACCAAGCAGAGTTGGAACATTGCAGGCCCAACATGTTGGACAAGTGATAACAAACACTCCACCTGCTGGTGAGTCATAAATTCTTGTAACTGATAAAATCCTCATTGTTGATAATACACCATTGCTAGTGTTTTATTGAATACATGTTTGTAGAAATCGCTTTGAGCTAACATGCGATTAACCACGTGATGCCAGGCACACCTTTACATATGTGTGTTGAGGCCATTTTGGTCCTTCATTTTTACTACATTCTGTTACATCTGAGGACCTTAAAACACTTTCTTACCATTGGTTATAGCCCACTCATGTCTGAAACAATACCTCATCTGCTTTATGTGAAAATCAACTGCATCTCATCGTCACTCATAAAGCCAGAACGTTAAATTCTTGTAACTGATAAAATAATGGCTGGTGTATACCAAAAAAATGTTATAAATTGTTATAATAATTTTTATTTCTTAAAATATTTACATTTTTATTTATCTCTGCAAGTTATTTTTTGCATTCTTGAACTCTAACACACTAGATTTAAAAAAGTATCAATATTAAATTAAAAAAGTGTCACATTGCGCAGGTCTTTTACCTGGCACCTTATTGTCTTAATTTGATGCATGTGAGTAGCAATGGTTAATGGCTAGTCCTGACTCCCCCCAGTTATTGATCCCAAAATATTAAAAGTCACAACTGATAGGTTTCACTTCCAACACTGCAGGCTAACCAGTGCTTAATCTGCTGATGGATTTTATTACAAACTAAAACATTTATTTTGTTTAGACTTAATTATACCTGTAGCTTTTTTCTTCCACATTGAAGTTCTTCAGTTTTATTGGTAATAAAAGTAATTTAAAAATGTTTAATAATATTCTCTTTTTGGTTCTATCGTTTCATGAATACTAATGCAAAGTTAAAATACCAAATAATCATAACTATTGTAGCACACTAAGTAGCAACTTGATACAGATCATTTACATTAAAATCAATGCCAGTTGTCATGGTTTGTGCTGTGTGGCAGACTTGGTTAGGACCCAAACGCAGGACTCTGAGACAGAATAATTAACTAAAGGTGGCAGCTTTATTGCTGGAAAATACACGCAAATGCGGAGGATGCGACAACAACCAGGTAAAGACACAGGGGTGGAGTACACAGAGGGATAACGAGGGAATGAGACACAGGAGGAGAGGAGAGCACAGCTGGAAGTAATCAAACATGGCGAGACCAAGGGGAAGTAAACTGAAAACATTAACACAGGACACCGACTGTCAAAATAAAACATGACGTATGCACAGAGACACAGACTTGACACTGAAACACGACTGACTGGATATGAGACCTGGAACACACGGAAGACAGTGACTGAAACTAGAAGCTAGAACAACAAATATAACAGAATCAGAATACTTTATTGATCCCTAGGGGAAATTATTTTAAACAGATTAAAGTACAAGTAAGAAAAAAAGAATATGTAAGAAAAAAGAACTAAACTAAAGAGAAAAAGCAGGAGCAACTGTAACAGGCTGCACGCTGGTTGGCGCATGCGCACTTTTTTCATCCAGAGAACTAAAACCATGAATAACAATAAAACAAAGCATCCTTTTGGAAAATACTCAAGCAGTAAGACAAAGATTTGATTTATCCCAAACTTAAAATTTGTCAGAAAACAGTGCTAACCACTGTGCAACTGTGCTGCACTGTATTTTAAAATCAAAGTAAGGCTGCTTTCAAAAGATCTAGAATGAGAAGAGCTGGACAAGGTTGTGTCTCGTTAACCCAAAACATCTTTTATAATGAGACTATTTTTTGAGCATCAAAGGTGATTAACCTTTACACCTTTCAAACTTTGACATGGTCGTGGTCAGAGGGCCCGGTGGCGCCAGTGTCCGGTAGCCTCGCCTCTGTCAGTGCGCCCCAGAGTAGCTGTGGCTACAATGTAGCTTGCCATCACCAGTGTGTGAATGTGTGTGTGAATGGGTGGATGACTGAATGTAGTGTAAAGCGCTTTGGGGTCCATAGGGACTAAGTAAAGCGCTATACAAATACAGGCCATTTACCATTTTTATCATTTATGTGCACAAATCATCTTTCAAATGAAAATGCAAAAAAAACTGATAGACTTGATTATCTGTGTGTAACATCTCTTGCACTGCTTTTTACAGCTGCAACTAAAGGCCAAACATAATCTCATTCATCTTTCCAGCTAACTTCCATAAGAGAAGACGCGCTCAGTGGGTGTGACTTTTATCAACTCAGAAACTGGTTAATATTAACTAAAGTTATGAATCATAAAGTTAAACAGTGTGGCTTTGTGACTGTGAAGATAAATTCTTTCCCACCACACCTTGTTTGTCTGCGTCTACAATGAGCCAGTCAGCAGCTGCTAGGACCAATCCCTTTTCTAGGAGGCCTTACTCTCCACTTTGCGTTTCAAGAGCGCAGCAAGAGAATGAGCAAAGTATACAGTTTTTAATTTAAATACCATGGCAAAGCAATGGCATATGGTGTTTCTTTGGATCATATGGTATTTTCAGACCTCAAATGTTACAGCTTTCAACCTGGACACAGAGAATGTACTTCAGAGAAATGGAGATCCAGGCAGCCTGTTTGGATTTTCTGTTGCCTTCCACCAACAGCTCAAACCTGCCAGAAAGAACCTGTGAGTGAAAGCAAAAAAATTTGTAAGTATGGAATTAATCACACCTTTGTCTTACTGCTTGGTATTTTCCACCAGACTGCTGGTAGGAGCTCCACGAGCAAAGCATCAGAACCAAGTGAATGTTACAGGAGTTGTTTACAAGTGTGATCTGACTACAACATCTAAGAGCTGTCAGCCCATTGAGTTTGATGATAAAGGTTTGTGTACTTTGTCTGAAGCTATATTTATCATTGTTTTATGGTAGCGAGTTTGTAAGTGTTTAATATTCAATACAGTCAGCTTGAGAGTGCCACTCTTGCTTGTTATTCACATGCATTTCTTAAAGGAAAATTACATTATGCACACCACAAAGAACCACATGCAAACAATATAAAAGACTTACCTGGAATTATAATCAACTGATTTCCTAGTCAACAGCTATTGTATTGTATCAAAGTTATTGCCATGAAAGTAAAATATAACATAAAAAATAATAATCTTATGAGTGTGTTTGATATCGGACAGCGAATGTTCATTTTACATGCTGATTGAGAATGGTTATGGTTTTAGGGTAGAAACTGTCCATGAATCACTTGGTCCAAGTTGTTAGTGACATGTGGTGTCTGCCTGAGGACAGAATGTCAAACAGGTGGTGGCCAGGTTGAGAGCAATCTTTAACATTGTGTTGGGCTCTGGAACAGTTGCATGTGATTGCAGTATGTTCGAGAGAACAAAGGGGGCAGCCAATGACTATTTCGACTGTGCTGATGGCTTCTATAGATCTTTATCAGTTATTAAGCAGCTAGCATAACACGATGTGAGACAGTATGTTTATACACTCTTGTGTGGTAAAAGCTCACTAACAACTTTCCCTTGGTGACTTTTCTTCAACATTTTCATAAAGTGCAAACATTGCTGTGGTTATTTTGTCAGCGTCTTTGATGTTGCTGGCCCAAGAATTTTAAGCTCTGGGCTCTTTCTTGTTGTACGATGTCACCTTCTTTATAAGCAGACTCATCTAATGAAACAAGTCCAACTACAGTGGTGTTATATGCAGTTTAAATAAGGAGTTGGTAGGACGGACTGTGTGTAGTCTAAATTGTATAGAGAGCACAGTATTAGGCTGAGAACACAGCACAGTGTGGGGAATTAGTGCTGAGTGAGATAATGAAAGAGAGATGGTGACTACACATTTTGTCGATGGTTTGCAAGAAAATCTTTGATGCAAGTTCAGGTGTGAGAGTGGAAGTCCAGGTAAATTTGCTGATCAGCAAAGTGTCTAAAGCCAAATGACCCCCTGTGAAAGCTGGTTAGCTGTCCAGTTCGTGCAGTCTTCTGTCAGCCCCAGAGTGAGTGCAACTGGTCTGTAATGTTCAGACTGTCAACAGCAAGTTTTTTTTTTGCTTCAAGGATAATATGAGCTGATGATAGCCTGGGTGAGAGAGGGGCATGTGCTAGAGACAAATTAAAGTTCATAAAGACAGGCATGACTTGGTTGAGTGCATTCTTGGGTATTCCATCAGAGCCAGTAATGACTGAAAACAACCAATGTCTGCATAGGAGGCAGACATTGGTTGAATGCACAACATACTGAACTAGAAGCAGATAAACTGCAGCAGAAGACCACACTGACAGACCTGCGATTTGTGAGTGAAGCCATCATGTGGCCCAAAGTATGCGAGAAATATTTTCAGTACTTTGCACAATATATGGCACAAAGGATTAAGACAGGTTTGAAGGCAAAACAGAGTGCAACCTGGTACAAGCAAGGTGTAAGAAATGAAGGGGCCAGTGAGTGTATATTTATATCGCACCCACCCAAAACACTGTGCAGCAAAGTTATTAATTTAAACTCCTTTTTAATAGTCCAATATCATATATAACTACTTAAAATTGTGCCAAACTGTAAAGAAGAAAAAGAAGAGAAAACACACACCAACACTTGCTCAAATTTCATTGTCAATATTTACTGAAGCGCTTAAGTGCAAAATAGTACAAGATATCTGTAGAATTTATCTCTAATGCTTTGAGCAAAAGGCTGTTGTAAGGGTTTGGAGACTTAAGCAGCAAAGTATATTTATTTTTCTGATACAACTCATTTAATGTAAATCTGTTTCTGGGAAGTAATCATAAAACTTTCTCTCAACTAAACAGTAACAGAGTGAGCTCAACTTTCTGGTTTTACAGAGTTCCTCAGTAGTAAAGGCATAAATAACCAGTGGATGGGAGTTAGAGTCACGAGCCAAGGTCCTGGTAAAAATGTAATGGTAAGGAATGCATTCAGATTTTAAAGGAAATTTTAAGAAAGTCAACATCTTTTGTAAATCTAGCCTCCTTCCCTTTTAGACTTGTGGGCATCACTATCGGGATTGGGACACAACCCCAGGTCTTTACGTTCCTCACCTACTGACGGGTCAGTGCTACCTCTTAGGAGACGACCTGAAGGTGGGTGAAGAAGAAAGGAGCTGGCGGAGGGTCGTTTGTGATAGAGAACACTTAACAAGACGTCAAAAGGACCACGACTGGTTTGCCTACTGCCAGCAGGGTCATGGAGCATCTTTTGCAAAGGATAACACATCCCTTCTATTTGGAGCACCAGGAGCTTATCAGTGGAAAGGTAAATTAAAGCTTAGCAGTCGAGTGGTTTGACAAAATATATTCACTTATTCATGTTTTTTTTTTAATGTTTCATGTTGTTTTCACTCAAATGATCCTGCTCAAAGGAATAGTAAGAATGGAGGTTTTGGACAATCTGGACCTCTACAGTGAGGATGCTCGCGAGACTGGAAATATTGACGATTTTAACCCAAAACTCATTCCTCTTAAGTCAAACAGCTACCTGGGTCAGTTTCTTCTCTCTTGAATACTGGTTAATGGTCAAGCAAATGTTAAAATTAAAATGTAAATTTTAGTGGTGTCAGTGGGTAAAACTCTTACAAAGTGAAACATTACAGTGAAACAGTATCATCCTGTACTATCCAGGATTCTCCATTGACTCCGGAATGGCCCTCATCAGGAAGGGCGAGCTGACCATCGTATCAGGAGCACCTAGAGGAGGTTACAGCGGACAGGTGGCATTTCTGAAGGCAGACCCTGTGGCACAGAGAAATCTGTCTGTGGAGCTGGTCCTCTCTGGACCAGGTCTGGCATCCTCCTTTGGCTATGATTTGGCAGTGGTGGATCTCAACGGTGATGGGTAGGTTGGAGATTATGTCCATTAAACCACAGCCATTACATCTACATTTTTAGTTTTATACAAAAAGCTAGTTTTAGCTTTTTGTATAGCCTTAGGAGGTGGAACACTAAATACACACAGGACAGGGACTATCAGAGTGAAACAGGAAATATAACAGGTATGCACAGACACAAGCTTAACACTAAGACATCAGACATGGCAACAAGGAGGGAACACAAAGATGTGGGACCAGGGCAGGCACAGAGATGCAGAACAGAAGGAACTCAAAATACTAAACCTGAGAACTAGAAATACTAGAACAGAAACCAAAATATTAATAGTGACAACCCTGAATAACAAATAATCAAGAAACACAAATAAAAAAGCTACAAAACACTGGGTCACCAACCCAGGACCATGACAATATTTTTACTGGTTGGTTCGTCCAACCCATCTATCTTCAAATTTCATGATGACAATCACCCATCTTCATGGTTCCTCTCATTGATTTATCACTAGAGTTAATTTCAGATTTAAAAATAAAGGGTTCCTGGGTGAGGTGTTCTGGGCATGTCCTACCGAGAGGAGGCCCCAGGGCAGACCCAGGACATGCTGGAGACATTATATCTCTCGGCTGGCCTGGGAACGCCTTGGTGTTCCCCCGGACAAGCTGGAGGAGGTGGCTGGGGGTTGGGAGGTCTGGGCTTCTCTGCTTGGGCTACTGCCCCCGTGACCCGGCCCCAGATAAACGAAAGAAGATGGATGGATGGATGGATGGATGGATGGATGGATGGATGGAAATAAAGGGTTCAGTCTGAGTATCTAATAGCCAATATGCTTTTCATGAAAAAGATTATAGATTTCTCTTTCTCTAAATTCAGAGAGCTGTCATGCTAACATTGTGAATTTTACACTCAAACACACATTATTCATCACAGATTAGGAAGTACACAGTCAATATAACTTTCTGTCTCTATTGCTATTCAGTAGTATTCATAGTAATTGGTTTTATATTGTGTTCTTTTGCTGGATGCAGGTGGGATGACCTCGCTGTGGGAGCACCGCAGTTCTTTGTCAAAGATGGCGAGGTTGGAGGAGCAGTCTATATCTATATCAATAACAAAGGAAGAAACTGGGAGAATATTGTTCCAGTCCAACTTCTTGGACATAAAGACTCCATGTTTGGCCTCGCAGTAGAAAATATTGGAGACATCAATCAAGATCATTATGGAGGTTGTAACATTTTAACTACATTTACAGAATATGAAAAAGTCACTAAATAACAATAGATAATATTACATACCACAACCACATTCACTACTGGGTAAACCACATCGAGTTATGCTGTGGTAGAAACCCCAAAAGTCATAAAATACACAAATGTAATAAACCACACTCATCCTCAGCACACAGTGGGAGTGTTTTATTGCTTATGGATTGGACTTTAAATTTTTAACAGATAGGACGTCTCGTATCTTCCCAAAGTAACTAGCAGGGTTTCAATTTAAGGCCTAAAAACAACAGGAATTAAAAGACACAAAAGACAAATGATACATGGAGGATACTCCAGTGTAAATGTCATTTATGAAGATTTGTTATGTTAATTTCCAGTTCGGACTCTTCTAACTTGCCTTTGCATGATTACCAAATATCCTACTACACAGTATCTTAGCCTTCCTAGATGTTATTTACCTACAAATTACTTAGGGATAGGCCCTCTCTTTGACATCATACAGACCCAAGAGTAGGGGGAAAAAAGTGGCTAGAGCAGTCTGACACTTCAGTCTTGGCTCACAGAGATGACTTAAAAATACATTGATCTAATTATTTTGAAACTTTAGCCATGTTTAAAAAAAACGAAGATCCACTATTGTAGGTGCTCTTAAAATGCATTTTTGGACAAACCCCCAACTTTGTTGTCTCTGTGTTGTCACCATGATTTGTATTAGTGTTTGCCTGTGTTGACAGATATTGCAGTGGGAGCACCGTATGAGGGCTCTGGACTTGTATACCTTTACTATGGCGCTCCAGATGGTGTCAACAAAAAGCCTGCACAGGTGAATTTGCTGAGCTTCTTCAACATCAGCAATTTAATTCAATAATATATGAATATTTACAATACAAAAAAACTTAATATCTTATATCTTTTCTTCTTTAGATAATTTCATCACAGTCAAAGAAAGTGAAACTGTTTGGATATTCTCTGACTGGTAACCTGGACGTAGATGATAATCAGTATCCTGACTTGGCTGTTGGATCACTCTCAGATTCCATTTTTGTTTACAGGTATATATAGAGAGAGAGTTACTGCATAAGCACAAGATAAAAAGTAACCAATGATAAATGCATCCCAGCACTTAATTTTCTGTATTTTATTTATACTTGAAGCTCAGTTTAATTTTATGTAAAAAAAAAAAAAAAAAAAATCTTCTGGATAGAAACTAACCCCGAGCTCAGATTTCTTTTAATGAACACATTTTATCATCATCTTCTGATCAATTAATTCTAATCATATTGATTTACTTTTTTAAAACAAATATGCTGTATAAATACTTTTAAACATGTGCAATAATTTATTAATGGTTCACTTTCTGACAGAACAACTTCAATTCCACAAATCACTACATGTGCTTTTAATGTTTAAAATTCTTCTCTGGTTATGATTCTATAAATATGAAGGTACAGAAAGTCTCATTAGTGATTTTCTTTCTCATATATGTTGCAGAGCAAGGCCAGTGGTCACCGTCAGCACCTCTCTTAAGATTGCACCAAATAAAATAGAGATCACAAAGAAACGATGTGATGAGCAAATATGGTAAGATGTTCAAAAACACAAATTATAACATGCTCTATCTGCAACGCTATTGGGTTTTAATCGAACACGTCTGCACAAACTTCAAGTTCTTTTGCAGTCGAGGCATGTTTTACCTACACAGCACATCCTGAGTCGTTCGACCCTAAGCTGAGTAAGTTTCCTTGGTTCAATATTCCTTAAATCCGTGGTTTTAAAAAGGAGGTATAGTAAAGGCTAATTATAGGACCTAGCTATGTGCACAATTTTGAGAACTAGAAAAATACATATATGTTCCCAGGCTATAAAAGGTACATATTTGTAGCATTTATTGTAGATTTTATGGTAAAATTTCAGGAGTTTGATCAAATACAAAACAATATCTTTAAGAGTTTATTGTTCATTGACAATTTAAGTTAACTGAAAAACGTAATGCATTCTGATACATTTGTTCTCTTTTTGACATGTTTATTGGTGCTAATATGATGCAAAGGATAACAATGTTGCCAAGAAAGTCCTGGGATAAAACCTTCCTGTGCCTGCTCTAGTTTGCATTTAGCATTTAAAGAAATATAACTGGTCATTATAAGTTGTACTGTGTAACTATGTAACATTAGGTACATGTTGCTGTACATATATATGGGTGTACTATAATCAGGTATTTACAGTAGTACTAATACTACGTTAACTGGAGTCAGTTGTTTCTAATCTGTTGAATGTACTTATCTATATTGCAGTGCTCAACTTTACTTTTGATGCTGATTATGAGATGAAAAAATCAAGAGTCAGGGTCAACTTTATGGATTCATCTCAAGGAAAGCTGGAGCTGTCTGGTCAAGGGAGACAGGCCTGTCACAAAACTACGCTCCAGCTTTTGGTACTGTTTCATTTCGTTAGAAGACACACGGTCTCATAATGCTGCTTGATTGTCAACACTTTCACTTCACTTGGTTATATTGGACTTTGCAGAACGTTACTTTAAAGTGAAAATCTTTAAAATGTAGTACAATTTACAGAGACTTATAATATTTGTCATTAGGTGTTATACAAAACCTTGTGGGTAAAAAAAAAAAAAAAAAAATCACATTAAATCACAGCAAAGCTTTTTTGTTCCAGAGAAATATCAAGGACAAGCTGCAGAATATTCCCATCTCTGTCACTGTGTCTCTGAGCTCCAGTCAGACAACCAGTGCTACTGCGGATCAGCTCAGTTTTACTCCTGTCCTTAACCTCTACCAGCAGAAGACCACTTCCTCAGAGGTAGAAATGAGTTTATATGCAGTTCTAATCAAAATTATTCAACATTTCCTAGGTGTATGAAGACTTAGAGAGTAAAGTTTTTCGAATAAACTCGAATTTTTGCAAATTACACCTGCATGTGCATTTAGTTAAAATATAATCAAAATCAAAGTTGCAGGATGTTTTTGTAGCAACATCAGTATCATTAAGAATCAATCTAATACTAATGTGTTTTATTTACTAGTTGTACAGTGTGTAAATTGTACAGTTAACTGGCTTCAGCTGCAATATATTTGCAACTGTGGTCAGAAATATACACATATACTCAAGTTAAATTAAAATTGGTTTCCTGGAGACTGGTGGGCTAGCTTAAGACAAAAAAATACTGAATTTATTTCAAAGACCCTCAGGGAGACCTGAGCACAGATGTATCAGACAGAAAATAATGAACACAACACAAAAAACAAAACTTAAATGAGCCTGTAGCATACTTAGTGTCAGTTTCACAAGAATAAAACTGTAACAATATCAACCCATAGATAAGGTAAAGCTGGTGTGTAAAGGGGCCTATATGACATCCCCAATGTTCATGCAAAGGAGGGTCGATTCAGTTGAAGAGATATATTTCCTCTTATTTTCCAAGTATCAACCGGTGATTTGTGTCACATTTATTTTAATCCCACTGATCATTTTCAGTGTTTGAACAAGTTGAATAACTTAAATTCAGAAGGTGTCAGAAGCCTGTGACAAGTGAAATACAGAATATTAAAATTAAAACTAGAACTAGAATGTTCTTGACTGTATCTTTCTGTTTACTGCAGTTATTGAAATTGTGTGAATTAAATCCCTTAATTCTCTTGTTGTGACGGATATGAACAGAATCCTGGAACCTAGCTGAAGCTTTATTAGAGAAGAGTTTCTTCTCTTTTTTAACAGATCGTTCTAATAAATAGAGGCTGTGGCAGTGACAAAATTTGTCAAAGTAACCTGGACTTACAGTACAAGTTCTGTTCCAAAAAAACTCAAGACGGTCAAGATGTTTTCAAATCACTGGCCAGGTAAACCAAAAATATCAAAGCTCAAAAATAAAGTCTTTTTTTTTCCTGGTAAACCAAAACATGCGACCCCTCAGCCCAAGCTGCATTAACTTTTACTGTCACTCCTTTAGTGAGGATGGTGTTGCAGTCATCACTCCATCAGATGAAGACATAGCTTTGGAGATCACTGTGACTAACAAAAACGGGGATGATGCACACCAGAGTAGTTTGGCCATTACACTCCCAGACATAGTGCGCTACTCATCCTACTCGACCACTGCAGTGAGTACAGAAAAGCTGGTTTTCCCCTTGTTAGATCGTATGTTTTACTCCATGAATCCATATCCTGTTCCTTATGCTTCACTTTTAGATTCCAACTTTGATTTCCTACTTCCTACTTGTTGTGTTACTCTAAAATGTGATGGACAAAATATATTGGAATATTTTAATGATACTTTTGGTAATTTTGGTACTCCAAAATTTTATGTCATCTCCCAGGACTTTTTTATAATCACTGTATATTTATAGAGTTATACATTTTGCGATGAGATTGCCTGCTTGTTTCCTCAGGAAAAACAAGTGAGTTGTGCAGATAACAGGATGCCAATTGCCTGTGACCTGGGAAATCCACTCCAAAGAGATGCTCAAGTGAGTAGCGTTGCTCAGTTTCTTCCACATCTGCATCATTATTTGCATGTTTGATGGTTACTTTGTTCCTTTCAGGTAACGTTTTATGTCATGCTCACAACTTCTGGCGTCACGTTGAACACAAAATTAATTAACATCACTTTACAGCTGGAGACGTAAGTAGGCTGATCTGAATGGATTATGTTACTAATCAGTGATCAGTGGAATGTAAGTGACATTCAGTAAGCAGAAATAATAATTTACAAATAATCTTGGTTCTTCCTGTGATGTAGGACGAGTGAGCAGACCATACAGCCAATACAGGCCTTTGCCAAAGTTGTTTTTGAGCTGCAGTTGCAAGTAAACGGGTGAGTTCTCCTTTAAATTAAAATTAACATTGTTTGTTTGTCATTTTAGAAATGAATGATTTGGCTTGAAGGATTTAAAAATGACTAATATTATATCATAATGTGTTTCTTCATCAGGCTCGCTAAACCTTCTCAGGTGTCAATTGGTGACATTGTGAAGGGTGAAAGTGCAATAAAATCTGTTGATCAAATAGGAAACTCAGTTCAGTATGAATTTAGGGTAAGGTGATATTTGGTTCTAAATTTTAAATTAATCCTGCTGCTTAGTTTTTTCTCATGGGTCCGAGAAAACATGCACTGTTTCTCTAATAGATAACAAATTTGGGCAGACCACTGAAGCATTTTGCAAATGCATCACTGAGCATCTACTGGCCAAAGGAGAACTCTGTAGGAAAGTGGCTTCTCTACTTGACTCACATCACCAACGACGGTGTGCATTCTGTCCCCTGCTCACCTGTAGATGAAGTCAGTCCACTTAAACATGTAAAGGTAAGGAAATCCTGTCATTGTTGAAATGTAAGCAATGCTTTAATGGCAAATGCATCTAACCAGATCATGTCTGATACCAAGGGCTGGCATGATACAGCAAGAAAAAGACGTGAGGCTGAACATAAAGCCCTCTCTACTGATGGATTCACATTTCTTCCAACAAAAAGAAAATATAAAACACTGGTAGGAGAATAATAATTTAATGAAAATTAAACATTAATTATAATAAATTCAAATGTTGCAGCAACTTGCTTTTACTGCTGAACTGATGCTTTATGCAAACTGAGACTGATGAATATGCACATCTGAGGCCTGTTGTATTCCCTTTAGACCTGCTCCGATGGACTGAATTGTGTGGAGATACGCTGCCCTCTGCTGGACCTGGACAGTGCTGCACGGATTGTTCTGCATTCTCGCCTTTGGAACGCCACTTTGGCCGAGGTGCTCCATTTCTGAAAAGTGCTATTGCAGTGTGTATAGCCACAGCAGGTAGCTGTTCTCAGGGAACGACTCATTCGTCTCAACGACTCATAGGCTCAGAATTCCTTGTCTTTGGCGTTGCTGTGTGAAGTTTCCTCTGGGTTCTCTGTCTTCAGCTTATATGTTAGTTTAATTGGTGATTCTAAATTTACCTGAGGTATAAAAGCAAAGTAGATACATTTTTACATGAATATATATGAAAAGGCAAAATGCTGATTGTAGTGTAAAAGTGCTTTGAGTGGTCATTAATGCTATAATGCCAGTTCATCCTGTAAAATACCATTAAACACTAAAAATCACCAACAAAGTGAGCAAGGAGAGACAAGAATATAGCCTACTTAAGAACATTTTTGAAAGTCTTTTACTATGAGGGAAGTGAATGCAACGCCTCTGATTATTTTACACAGTTGTGGTCCTGTGAGTAGGCTAATACTTAGGAACAAATTAAAACCATTTGAAACCTTCATGGCAATTAAACAATAATTTAGTGTAGATTCTTATTTCTACAAAACACTCACATGGACTTGTTTCTCACTCTGTTACCCATTTCCAGCCTTACTTAGCAGCGTGTCACCAGTATCTTATTCAGTTTTTCTCTTCCATTTAGGATTACAGCTCTTTAAACTATCTTCTCATTGTTGTTGATGCAACTCTGACTCTAACCAACGCTCCAGAGAACATTGGACTTAAACCAGACAAACTCAGGACAAAGGTAAAGTGGTTTTTTTTGTTTGTTTGTTTTTTACCAATTTTGTTTAGTTACTCACACAAGCAGTTGCTCTTTAATACAGCCACCTTTGAGTTCAGTGTACTATAACAATTACATTAAAATAATGTTTGTAACAGTCTAAGATGGTCAGAGAGTCACAGCCTTCTAGGATTTGTGCATCTCAAGACATACTGGTTGTTTTGGGTCTGCACATCATTATTATTATTATTATTATTTTAATGTCCACAGGCAAAACTGACAGTGTTCCTTGAGAAAAAGACTGAATTCCTGGTCAAAGTTGCGTGGTGGATAATCTTCCTGACAGTCGTGTCTTTGTTGCTGCTGTTGGCCTTTTTAGGCTTCTTACTGTGGAAGGTAACAAGAAATACAGAATACATGTAAACTGTTGTTTTAAAAGTTTACTGAGCTGATAGCTATACAGCACATAGGATCAGTAGTGTCAAATCAGTCTCTCAGTAATCTTCCAACAAAGCAGTAACAGCAGTTTGGTTTTTTTCCAGCAGTTGTAAGCATTTAAACTGCACCTTACTCTTAGCATTCCTCCTAAATTATGAATACTTTGAATAGAAAAGGCAAATTTCTGCAGTCTGAAAGCACTTAAATGCAGCATAGATGAGGAATGTAAATGTACAATGAACAGTTGAAACAGTTACTATTTTTCATGAATTCATTTACTTTTTACAAACTTGTCTGTGAACTGTCATACTGACCCTTGTCCTTATTTCTTTTTGTAAGCGTGGTTGCATCCACTGCATTGATCATAAGAAGAAGTTCTCACATAATGGAGCTCCAAACACAGAGACAGCGCCTCTTAAAGGCTAAGGCAAACCTTAAGGACACATTGAAGGTTTAAGAGGTGTTCAATGACCCGGTAACACTGAGGCTTCCATGGGGAGCTGTTGTTTTATATTTTCCACTATTAGCACAGAATTATCTGATAATTTTATGATGTGTTAGGATTTATTTTTTTATTGTTGTGGTTTTTGTTTGTGTTTTGTCAACCCAATTTATTTGCATGTTTACACTTTTCCAGCATTTTCCCTGTTTCATTTCGGTCTCCCTGTTTTTCCATTGTTGTTCATTTCCCGACTTAACACTTGCTGTTGTATGTGTGCAAGTGCATTTACCAACATGAACATCTGCAAGCATGGTGTGGAAAGTTGATTATGTCTCACCTCAAATGCTCAGCTTATTGGCTACATATTAGAAAAGGAGAGACTACCAAACATTTTTCTTTCTTTCCAGCCAGTAGAAGGAAGATGCAATGTTTTAAATGCCGAGCTAATTAACTGAGAGTGGTCATTAATTTTATGCATTTCAGGTTAACGCAAAATGACATATTTTGTGGCAGTGTTTATTTTTCCATTCCTGTTAAATTTTCATAATCACCTTGGAAGAATTTTATATTACGTGTAGTCATAGGCACAGTAATTTGCAGATGTTCACAAAATGCATAACAATCACAGTCAAACCTTAAAAACATACTCTCTTTTTAATCCCACACAAAACAGTGAAGGGCAGAAAGTCTGTTTATCTTAAATAACTGAAAAAACATGGAAAAAGAGGACAAGTCCTTCTCTTGCCTGTTTGGATATTCAGCTCCCATAAATGACACACCTCTCTCAATTGTAGCTCCTGCACTTCAGTGTTTTGCTTCTGTGTTTCATTCTGTCCTCTTTTAAATTAAATGGCAATTTCAGGCTCTAAATTAAACTTCACAGCATAAACTGTAAACCATTGCACTAGCTGCTAATCTTTGTCTGTTCATACTTAATCCAGTTTGTTTTCTTGTGTTTCACTGAGGTAAGTTTTGCCCTCTCACACAGAAAGAAAAGATGCTACCTAATCTTTCAAAGAGGAGTGGTGAAGGTCACATGCAAAAAAAAAAAAAAAAAAGCTTTCTTCTCTTCCGTGTCCTCCAGATGCAGTTTAGGAAGTGAGACATCCTTTAGTATGGTTTACTGATACTGATTTCCAGATCGCAGCAGGAGGATAGAGGAGATAATGAGGCACAAATCAGAGAAAAAAGAAAGGTCTTTAACATGTATTTATAGGAGCTGAGACAGAAGTAAACATTAGCATTAGTATTATTAAATGACCCAGTATTTGTCAGTTGTCAGTCTGTCCTGTTCTACTTCCTGTTTACCTGCCAGTTTACCTTCCTGTATCTATTCTTGTCTTCATGTTTACCTCAGTGACTTTGTTTCTTGTTTTGGATTTTGTGTGTGTGTAGTCCACTTTGGATCACTTGCTCGTTCTCTGCAGTCTTCTTATGTCTTCTTTGTTCAGCCATAGTTCTTTTTGTTGAGCTGGTGAGTTGTGCATACGATCTAAGCCTTAACATGGAAATATTCTGTAACTAAAGCATGTGTTGTTCAGTTTTTGTATTTTGGCTGTTATTAAATATAATTACCTTAAAAAAATTAAAGAATCAACATCTTTTTCTTCAGTTTTTTAATGAAGCAAAAAATGTCACTTGTTTGATACCAAAAAACTGTCACAACAACATGAAAAAAAAAGTTGTGCTATACTTTCACCATGAAGGAATGTGAGTCGTAGGAATGGATGCGAGCTGGGCCTCAAAAACAACTTTCCTAAAATTGAATGGAAATACTGCAGCCATCACAGACATGTCTGACTGCTGAGCACTGAAAGCACACGATTAAAACACTGTTGCTTTTAAAATACTGTGAAACACTTTGTCATTTTCTTTGTGCAATATAATGCTGTGTGTGGTGAAGTCTTAGCCGCGGTTCCTACTGTTGTTGAAGGCTTTCATTTCAAATGAACATATCCACCTTCACATGCTGGCATTTTGTTTGAGTTTTGTTCAACAAGGTGCTGGAAACAGTCCTCAGAGAATTTGGTCCATACTAATATGTTAGCATTACACAGTTCCTGTTATCCACTGAGCATTTTCAAAGGAGTTGGAAACAGTTGGTAATTGGTGTAAAAATGGATATGTTATGAAAGGAAATCCTTTTCTAGATCATATTTCTATTTTACAGGCATATTTCCACCTTAGTAGATTGAATTCTGTTACAAGCAAATGGGATTTTACAATTTCTCTTCAACTTAAGTTTCCTTTTGCAGCATCTATACATTCTCTTATATTCTCTGGTCTCCTCAGCTGTTCTATTCAGTCACTTTCATCGTCTCCTGGAAATAGTTGAGCATTTTGGAAACTGTGCTTATTTGCTTTTTTTGAAGCTGGACCTAATGCAAGCAGCTTAGCATAAAAGCTAGAAAGTGAGAAACACTGTCAACTTTCACTTTACAAAACACAAATTAAAATGCAACACTGAATAATGTTTAAGAAAATGTTACTTTAAAGATGCTGAAAAGTAAAGTGTAAAAATTGATACTGAGGTTATACACTCACTGGCCACTTCATAGGTTACAACTTCAGAAGACCTTGAGAACTACTTTAATTCTTTGCAACATAGTTTAAGGAAGGTTTTGGATAAATTCTTTAGAGACTTCGTTCTTATTGATATGACAGCATCACAAAGTTGCTGCAGATTAGTCAGCTGCACATCCATGATGCTAATCTCCTCTTCCACCACATCCCAAAGGTGCTCTATGTTCTTGTTTTCACCAAACTCTGACCAAACCATCTTCATCTGATCATCAGACCAGGCAATCTTTCTATTATCCAATTTTGGTCAGTCCACATGAATCATAGTTTCAGTTCCCCATTCTTAGCTGAGAGGAGTGGCACTCAGTGTGGTCTTCTGCTACTACAGACCATCTGATTCAAGACTGAATGCATCTGGTCATTCTCCTCTGACCTCAGGCCATCAAAAACGTATTTTGTCCGAGAGAACTGCCACTCACTGCATATTTTCTCTTTGCCAAACCATTCTCTGTAAACCCTAGAGATGGTTGTGGGGGAAAATCCCAGTGAATCAGCAGTTTCTGAAATACTCAGACCAGCCCATCTGACATAAATAACCATCCCATGTTCAAAGTCACTTAAAACACCAATTCTTACCCAGTCTGCTGCCCAGGTGGAAATTAACCAGGTCATCTTTAACATGTCTACATGCCTGCCGTGACTAGCTAGGCAGATATTTACATCAACAACTGAACTGATATAATTTATGAAGTGGCTGGTAAGTGTGTGGCAGAGATTGCATTTTTATTAGCAGATCTGTCAATTTCTTCATGCCAATAAACAATCAGTATGTAACCCATCTAAAATGATCAAGTGTTTTTGCACAAATTAAAAAAGTTAAAATATGTTAATTTGCAAATTCAACCGTTCCTTGTATATAGATTTTCTCATCCAAGCTAGTTACTTTGTTTTAAACTAATCAGCTGCTGAATCCGTCTTTTTGTTGTTTTCTTAATCTTAATCATAAACTTCTCATTTTACACTTTGCAAGCTAAGCACACTTCCCAGAATGTTAAACTAATCTTTTCCTCTCCTCTTTCCTGATGACAACTCCTCACAAGCTTTGTCTTGAAAAGTCTTTGATTTCATCTTCATTAAAACAGCACATGAAAATTAAGAACCATCATCTAAGTTCTGACATCATTTTTCTCTCTGAAACCATTCAGTCCAATGTTACAATACGTAGTGTGCTCACCGACTGTTTTCAACAACTTTTGTTGCTTTTAGGAAAAATAAGTACAAAAGCGTACTATTAAAAAAGGCCCCAACGTCCTCTCAACAAGACCGGCACATATAACAAACATTATAAAACAATCACACAAACACACACATACGCACACACTCACACATGATGCTCCTTACCCCTCTCTGTTTAGAAGTAAAGAAGCCAAAAAACAACTACAGCTGATAATAAGTGTTCTGATGTATATGATAATATTTTAAAATGACTGGTTTACAAAAAAGTATTAATACAACTTGATTTTTCCCTTTTTTTTCCACCACCAGAGAACTTGAAAGACAAACTTACATTAGAAGAAAACACACAGCCATTGTCTTGAAATAATAATAAAACAAAATATGATATTACAAATAAATTAAAAACAGCAATATATTACACTGATATAAGCAACCCAACTTGGTTTGAGCTTTTACATTCAAAATCAGCCCATTGTTTGGTTTCAAGAGTCACACTTTTACCTTTTTCAAATGTTTCCAAGCCAAAATATGGAGTTTAATTTAAAAAACTTAAACTTCATCTTACTGCTTTAAAAAGATAGAAAAATTAATTAAATGAACATCAGCTAAACTGAACCCCGATGTACTGAAGTTTAATTTAATGAGAGAAGCAGCAAATAAATGTACTCATGTTAAATCAGCTGCTCACTGAAACTACATAGTAATTATGGGCACGGCTAATCTCTACCTCACAGACCACCAAGCGGTCACCGCCATCACCCACACATCCTGCCAATTCATTTGATGATAAAAAGTTTATTCCTTTGTTCCCCTTAAGACTTCCAGCACTGCACACCGTTCAGCATTTAAGGCCAATCAGTCAAACATGACACAAAAAAATAAAAGATGATATTTTTAAGTTGTGTTTTTAATCATCAGTGTGTTTTATGTCTCATTAGTTGCTTGGGGAGTAGGAAAAATATTCAGTGTTTATTTAGTGCTGTAAACAGGTCTTTGATTATTGCTGAATTAGCCTGTTTTTACTGTTGTTTTAATGCTGGTGTAACCGAATGGAATGGCAATTATTTTCTTAATAATGTGCTTTAGACTCCAGCATGACAGAAATTTTCCCCTTCACCTCCACACTTTAATAACCAGCTATCTCCACATGGTGGCAGCAGTGACCACAAAAGGCAGAGGCAACAAAGAAAACGGGGAGAAAGGGAGCAGACCAGCTGCAGATCGAACCCGTCCCTGCCCGTTGTTTCTGTTCCACTTGGACCCGTTTCTGTCTCGGCCTCGAGGCGGCTTTGCAGGGTTGGAGGCGGGGTTATTTGAGGGTTTGGTGTAGGGTGGAGAGTAAGGCCCATAACCTGGCCAGTCATGATTGTACCTTTCGCCATGATCTCCACCTCCTGAGCCACTGCCTTCCTCACCTGAAACAAGAAAAGCACATTTTCATCTGATATATGGAGCAGCTATAAGAATATCAAATCAAAATTTTAGGAACACTCACTGTCCATGAAGTCCATGTCCTGTCCACTCATAGCATGCCTCAGTTTATTGGTCACCACTCTCAGCTCCATGATCAGCTGCCGGGTCCTCACATCTGGACGTGCAATATCCACTTCCACCTCAGGGTTATTGATCTGGCTCACCAAACCGTCACCCGTCACATCTGGCAGGTACCTGAGCATACGCACAAAGAGGCGTTCACATATATAGTAGCTTATTCTCTGCCATTTAATTTTCTTAAGAACACTGAAGGTTTATGTGCAGTGATACCTTTTGTAATCAAATCTTTAATGGCGAGGCTCTAGAGATGGTTATGGCCATTCAGTCCCTTTGCTTTAGTCCAGACAGAAACATCTCAGCAGTCATCATCTGATGGATTGCTGTGACATTTTGTACAGACACTAACAGTCCCCAGAGGATTAATCCTACTGACTCTGGTTTCATGTGGCTGCCTGGACCACTGGGCTGACATTTTCGGTACAGAGCACAATGTTTCAGCAGCTATTGGTTTGTTTTATGTCAAGATTTATTGAATTTTTAATAATGTATGTATTACTTTTTGCTTACAAGACAGTTAGCTGCAGCATATATTTTTAAAGTTACAATCTGGAATGCCCAAAGGTCATTTCACAGTTATTATCACTTATTGTATATGTGATAATACAAGATAATTATAGCACAGCCAGCACATCTGGTTTGTGACAGAAGATGGATGTGCTTTTATATAAAAAGCTGACTGATGAAGGTGGGCAATCAGTTCCTCTCTTTCTGTGTAACACACTCACTAGTGTTTCTTCTCAAATGAGCTTGATTCATTGGTGTGTACACAGAACAAGCAGACCCAGGTAGAGAACATGTGGGTGAGTGGCGGTGGCATAATTAAATAAACTCAGTTCCATCTGTTGCATCCTTCCACCTCTGCACCATCACTCACTCACTCACTCCTCCTCCTCCGCCTGTACAGACCCTCCCCTGAGCAGCCTTTTGCTCTGATCTCGCTCACCTCCCCCGGGTCTGCCCGTTCCAGCAGCGGTCCTCATTAGTGACGTCGGCAGCCATCTTCTCATCGTTGCAGATGGTGTGTGGGAGGGACACCCAGAAGCCCCGCATGGGCCGCAGTCGCTCTTTCAGCTCGGTAACCTGTGTGGAGGTGGAAGGAAACTGGCTATGACTCAGACATGGTTTTAAAGTATCTTTGTATGAAAGCTGCAGGGCTGATGCTGGGTAAAGGTAAAAACCTAATACAGCTTTGCTTCTGGGTCAGCTCTTAAACCACATTTCTTTTCAGTCTTATAAACAGATATAAATATCTAATACCCTCTTCGTCTGTGTTCTGATCTTAAGCTCTTTTTTATTTAGGCCTTTCTATCTTGCAAGACCGCACTATTCACAGAAATCCTGTCTGGGCTCTAACCACAGGGCTCTCTGTTATTAGTCGCTCTGACTTATTTTAGTGTTTTGGGGGTTTTTTTTCCTTTTTTTTCCGCCTCTTGATCTGAATCAGATTCATGTGCAGAGCAAACATGTGTGACATTCTTACAGTTTTATCCTGATAAATTAAAAGAATGCTCAACACAAAAGGGTAAATTGTGCACCACTAAAACAAGTAGTATCTATTTCTGTATCAACAATGTGCCAAATTGCTCACTGTAACATGTGAAAAGTGGCACTTATCATGAACCCACCAAAAATGGTCACTCATCAGCATTCTCGAACCACTTCAAGGGGTTTTATCTGGTTTCAATGTAAGCACTTTGTCTCTCTTAGTGAAAAAGCACTAAATGGCCAATGGATGGTACTTACCAAGCACCAAATGGCAAATACAGCAGAAATACAATAATTTTAGGCCTTAGCTGATTTTTTTCTTTTTTTTTTACCTTTATTGTCAAGTAAGTGCAACCCAAGATTAAGAATTCCTACTGGTACCGAGTCACCGTGCTGTTTGCTCCTTACCAATCGATCCAGGTTGGTGCCTGCAGCAGTGGTGGGTTTCTCTTCAGGAGTGTAGGTGCGGAAAGGCCTCCTGTTGCCCCCAGACTCTTTGGGCGAGCGTTTGGACCTTGCTGGAGCTGGCCTGGGGTTTCCACAGCCTTGGAACACCTGAGGTACACAGCAACAGCAGTTTTAAGATTAAGTTTGAAGATTCTTCTATGCGGTGTCAAGACAACTGTATATTCTCGAACTAATATGTGATGTCTTAGAATTTCTTCTAACAACACCTGGAGGATAAGTGCAAAAGGCTTAGTGCTTTCTTCTGAGAGAAAAAAGGTAGCTTTGATTTAAGTTTTGAATTAAAGCTAAAAAAAAAACACCAGGGACCTTGGATTTCTCGGGAAAAGAGTCAATGATGTCTACAGACAAAAATATTGCAACTGAACAATGTAACACTTTTGAAAAAGCTCCCCCTAACCTCAACAGTCACGCTCTGTTAGAGTGCAGTCGCACAAAGCTGGATTGTAAAGCAGAGAGCTGTCTGTTCCTTAAAGCACTACCAACACAAACCAGGAGCTTTTCTGTTTCTAACAAGACGTGGGTGTCTCTCTGGTGGATTCACTCCTGGGATGTCTGCCATGTTTTAATCATACTCCGAGGCTATCATGTTCTCATCTTTACTGCATGCTGTCTCATTAGAAAGATTAAAAATGAAATTAAACAATAATTAAGATTACAGCTTTTGCTTGAAGATCGAAGAAGATCATTTGCACGTCCTCTCAAAGGTTCAGTTAACATTTCACTTGATTGATTCACAATTGCCAAACTCTTGGAAAGCAATAAAAAAATATAACAATGCTCATTTGGTTTTCATTTTTATGTACTGATCATCTGCTGTGCTTTCTTACTTTGCTGGAGATGCTGACACTGTTTTCCTGCATGTGCATAATGGCCTCTGACACTTTGACAGAGATAGAGTCAGCTGCAAGCTCCATGTTGAAAGGCCCCTCCAGCTTCTCTGAAACCTGGTACAGAGCATCTGAAAAACATAGAGATGGTAGGGTGATAAAGTTTGCTTTGACTTTAGTTCTCACTTTCAGGTAATATATAGAAGAAAAAACTGTGTGTAGGTGGGCTTCTGTAGAGCCTGATGAATGTCAAGACAGTGGTTCCCTGTGTCTGGAATCTCCCCCCTGGCCAACCAGCTAAAAGAGTGTGATTTACATCTCTTTAAGGGGTGTTCAGTAAGATAAAGAAGCAAGCTGTCAAAATATAAAGAGAAGCGTGAAAAAGAGAGGAGAATGGTGGTCAGACAAAAGGCTGCATGAGGGTAAAATGGTTTTGAGTTCAGCAGGCACGGATGGAGCGATGAAAGGTAAGAGGAAGCACTCCAGATGACAAGAAAAAAAATAGAGGGAATGTATGGGTTTGATGAAAGGAGAAAGGAAACACAGGAAGACAGATCAATTGTGAAGGAGCAGAGAGGCATGAATGATTAATGGAGGAGGAACTCATTAGGGAAAAGGACGTGAAAGTAAATGAGTGACAGGGGCACAAGAAAGGATGCTACTTTTTGGGATGTCTGGTTTAATTATGATGAGAATAATTCAAAGTGCTTAGACGCTGACTCTTCTTTCCTAAAGATCTAAAAATGATGCTGAAAATGTGCCATCCACACCTATGAAATCACATATAAAGATATTCCATCACCCACCAATGAAATTGTTCCATTCGGTGTCCAGGTCAGCCTGATTGGCTAAGCAGCCCTTCATCACGTTAAGGCACAATGAGCGGCAGGGGCGCACGGAGGGCATACCTCGACACAGTGGGCAGTACCACTGACGCATCAGGCCACGCACACACTCTGAATCTGCAGTTAACTGAAAGGACAGAATAAAACAGATTAAATACACAAACACACAATGACATTACTTAACAAAGGGGTTTTACATATTTGCAGCTCCAAAAGTCAACAACAGCTGAAGAACTTCAAAGTTATGTTTAGAAAAACTAATTTACTCAATTACCAGTTCACACTATACTGGACAATGATTCACTTGCTGCTGGTAACAAGATGATTTTGTTTTTGCTTCAAAGTTTAGATTTGAAATTAAATGTCCGATAATCTAATAAACAGGATTACTCTATAAAGTCTAGACTAACTATTGTGTTTTTGAGTGACTAGCCGTTTAAACAAGAACATAATGAAAGGGTATAATTGTTTGCCAGTATGCTTTAGACAGCAGAATATCATCGATGCCATCTTGGATTAAATATTCCATTCAAGATAAGCATGAAGAGATGCTGAATAAGATCCACTCACCTTTGTTGCTTTGTTGACAATGTCCCGACCAGTAGCAAGCCCTTGAGACAACGCTCTGGCTGCTATGAAAGCCCTCGACACCTGAATGTCAAACCAAAGATAACAGATTAGGGTCCCCCTTTGCCATCCTGCTATATAAGTACAGTTTATATCAGCTCTGTAGATTTTACTATATACACACTTGTACACGAAGTTTGCGAGGGACATCCCCAAATGGTTGCAGCTGTTCAGCGTGCTTGCTGACACACTCTAGGTAGTCCTCACTGAACTGATACTGGGGGTTTACCAGAGAGAAGACCCGCTCCACAAGTCTGGACCAGAAATCTGACAGAACCTCTGCCAGACTCACACTCCCCCCTGTGAACAATAGAGTAACAGTTATATTATATTAGAATATGTTTTTTTTTCTTATCTGATAAATGCTTTGAAAAAGAGTCACAGCAGTTAGAATGGATTTCACCACGACAATGCTGTTGGAGGGTAAAGACAAATTTCTCTCATCTTCTTCCAATAAAAGCTATGTTAAGCTTTAAAAACCATCAGATAAATTAGTTTGGTAAGTACGGCCATATTTGAACAGCTAGAAGGACAAAGAAACCATTCTCAATATTTATATGCGCTGTTTACTTTGCATTCAGCATCCTAATGACTAACTGCTGGAGTGTGTGCATTAAAATTCCAAGGTTTTTGAAGGAAAGTACAGAAAAATACTTTTATAAGTACCTGATTCTTTTACTAAAGTGTTTTCCAGATGCTGCGAGCGGACAGGACGAGAGAGAGCGGTAAGAGGAAAGGAGGGGGACTGACAGTGTTTGTGAATGACAGATGGTGTAACCCCGGGCACGTCACTGTGAAAGAACAACTCTGCAGCAGTTAGCATGCGTCCGTACTACCTGCCCCAGGAATTCTCGCATGTTATCGCGTTAACAGCGTGTGTCCCCCCCTCAGCCAACGCGGATGCAGCCTGTGACTCTCTCCACTCTGTGGTCAGCAGACTGCAAACACAATCTCCGAGAGCCCTTCTCATAATATCAGGGGACTTTAATCATGCCTCACTGAACTCCACACTGCCCACCTTCACCCAGTATGTGACCTGCCCAACCAGAGACAATAAAACACTGGACTTACTGTATGCCAATGCTGAAGAGGCATACAGTTCATCACCTCTCCCTCCCCTGGGCAGATCTGATCACAACCTGGTGCACCTTGTCCCTGTGTATGAGCCCTTAGTGCGCAGGGAGCCACCAGCCACCCGCACAGTGCAGAGATGGTCGGAGGAGAGCGAGGAGGCTCTTAAGGATTGTTTTGAGTCGACTGTGTGGGAGGTGATCTGTGACGACCACGGAGAGGACATCGACAGCCTTACTACATGCATTACTGACTATATTAATTTCTGTGTGGATAACACCGTACCTACCAGGACTGTACGGTGTTTCTCCAACAACAAACCTTGGATTACCCCAGAAATTAAAGCTGTCCTCAAGCAGAAGAGGAGGGCCTTCAAATCCAGAGACAAGGAGGAGTTGAAAAGGGTGCAGAGAGAGCTGAGGGGACTGATAAGGAATGGGAAGGACAGCTACAGGCAGAAGATGGAGAACCAGCTTCAGCAAAATAACGTTGGTGAAGTCTGGAGAGGCCTCAGAACCATCTCAGGCCACAAACATCAGAACTCTCTGCCTGGGAGGGATGTGAGGTGGGCAAATGAACCGAATCATTTCCTTAATAGGTTTGATTCAGCCATGAGGCAGTCTCCAACATCGGCTGCAGACTCACCCACCCCCACTGCTGCTGTTCCACCTCTGACACCTCAGACACTTCACACCTCCTCTATTCACCCTGCTCACTCCTCCCCACCCCCAAGAACAGCATCCAATACACAATCAACACAAGGCTCCAGCCTGTCTCACTCAACCACCCAGGTTAGGAGGGAACTGAGGAGGATTAATGGCAAGAAGGCAGCGGGCCCAGATGGCATCAGCTTGAGGGTCGTCAGGTCCTGCGCGGACCAACTGTGTGGGGTGATGGAGCACCTCTTCAACCTGAGCCTGAGGCTGGGAAGAGTCCCACAGCTCTGGAAAACCTCCTGTGTTGTTCCAGTGCCAAAGACTTCACGCCCCAAGGACCTCAACAGCTACAGGCCGGTGGCTCTGACATCCCACCTGATGAAGACCCTGGAGCGGCTGGTCCTGGCTCAGCTTCGGCGCCTGGTGAGCTCATCACTGGACCCACTTCAGTTTGCCTACCAACCTGGCATTGGAGCGGATGATGCCGTCATTCACCTCCTACATCGTTCCCTCGCTCACCTGGAGACCGCTGGGAGCACTGTGAGAATCATGTTCTTTGATTTCTCCAGTGCCTTCAACACTATTCTTCCCTCGGTTCTGAAGGACAAGCTGGAGAACTCTGGAGTGGACCATCACCTCACTACCTGGATTTTGGACTACCTCACCGACCGACCACAGTATGTGAGGACTCAGGGCTGTGTGTCGGACAGGGTCGTCTGCAGTACGGGGGCCCCACAGGGAACGGTTCTGGCTCCGTTCCTCTTCACCATCTACACTGCAGACTTCTCCCACAACTCCACCCAGTGCTTCCTGCAGAAGTTCTCTGATGACTCTGCAATAGTCGGCCTCATCACTGATGGGGACGACAAGGAGTACAGAGGACTGACTCAGGACTTTGTGGACTGGTGCCAGCTGAACTACCTCCAGATCAATGCCAGTAAAACCAAGGAGCTGGTGGTAGACTTCCGCAGGCACAAGCATCCTCCACTGCAACCACTGAACATCCAAGGTATGGACATCAAGGCTGTGGACAGCTACAGGTACCTTGGTGTTCATCTGAACAACAAACTGGACTGGACTCATAACTCAGACGCCCTCTACGGGAAAGGGCAGAGCAGGCTGTACCTGCTGCGGAGACTCAGGTCGTTTGGAGTGGAGGGCCCACTCCTGAAGACCTTCTGACTGTGGTGGCCTCAGCCATCTTCTATGGTGTGGTCTGCTGGGGCGGCAGCATCTCTGCTGGGGACAGGAAGAGACTGAACAGGCTGATCCGAAGGGCCAGCTCTGTTCTGGGATGCCCTCTGGACCCAGTGGAGGTGGTGAGTGACAGGAGAATGGTGGCTAAGCTGTCATCCCTGTTGGACAACATCTCCCACCCCATGCAGGAGACTCTGACAGCACTGAGCAGCTCCTTCAGTGGGAGACTGCGGCACCCACGGTGTGGGACGGAGAGATTTCGCAGGTCTTTCCTCCCCACTGCTGTCAGACTCCACAATAAAGACTTTTGCAGCTGATCAAACACACAAACCCACACATGTGCAATAAGACTGCTATATGTGCAATTCTTCTTCTGACGAAGTTGTATTTTTGTATTTTCCTACTCAGTTGTATATAGTATTTGTATTTCTATTTTATTCTGTTGTATATATTATTCTATTCTATTTTATTCTATTGTATATGGTATTTTATTTTATTTTATTGTATTGTATTTTATTGCTTTCCAGTGTTTTCTAATTTCTGCTACATAACTTTGCACTTTGCTGTAACAAAACAAATTTCCCACCTGTGGGACTAATAAAGGTCATCTTATCTTATCTTATCTTATCTTATCTTATCTTATCTTATCTTATCCTTGGCTAAACACACAGTACAAGCTATGGAGTCTGATTGACATTGCTTTAAATATCTCAATAACTTTTGATGCATTTGAGAAATAACAGTTTTGGGGAAAAGATGGAGATTTTAGAGCAAACTCTGTCCTTACTTCTTTAAATAACACTCTAGGAAAGTAGTATGTCTCACTTTGGTGAAAAATATTGTAATCAAATAAAATTTATAAAACTATATAAAATTTATAAAATTTAATAAAACTTAACCCAGTTGATAAATGAACACAATTTCTTTAAATGATCACATAAATCTGAATACTAAATGTTTTCTGCTTTTGAACATAATAGTATCCATAATGTTTTGTCTGCTTGGGTGTTTCTACAGAATGAGCATGTGAATCTCCAATCTGTAGTCTACTATACTGCCTTAAATTAGCCATACATGCTGTTTGGCAGAGAAGGACAGGCTGACTTAGCAGCCTGCAGATGGAAGAGTCAGCGAGCGGCTGTGAAGCCAAAAACAGAACGATCCGGAACAAAAATAGAAATGGTCTGGCATCTGTGGGAATCCAACTCGCTCTCCTTTTTTTCCTCCAGTTTTTCCTGGCATGTCGGTTCCCCTCAAAAGACAATGATGCTTTTTTTATTGCTGTCCATAACTGCTGATTTACCACAACATGGACGTGGACTGTCTGAACTATACATAAATGTCAGTGTCGGAAGGAATTATTGTACCTCTTTAAACAGAGATTAGTCTTTTTAAACATTTTGCTGCAGTTAGTCTTTCCTCGTGGTGGTACCGGAGCCCAATGTACACTACATAAGCCAGGCGGGTTACTTAAATTACTGTTTTAACACTGTGGAATAGAACGTGGATTTTTCCCTTCATGTTGTTTGGATTGGAAGCTAGTGATTGCCATTTGTGTTTTGGATCAGTAAACCATCATTACATCCCTAATCTCCTTCTTTTATATGGCAGAGCCAACCAAAGTCCACTCAGCAGCCAGCCTGACAACCCTGTGCACTTGGTCACTTACTGTGCACTTATCAGGGAAGTTATTTTCAAGGATTATCTGAATTTAATTTTAAACTGCATGTGTAGAACTGCCAAAAAGTTGCTAAAAACCATGTACAAAGTTTGCTGATTTGTGGTTTTCTCTTTCTCTTAGTTGGCTCTCTCTTTGATTATGTATCACTTCCTGTTCCTGTTGTTTTTCTGTAGCCAATTTTATGAAATAAGTTGTTATGTATAGGTTTTTAATTGAGTAATCTTCACATGCTTTATCCAAAGCACACTCTCTGTTGATTCACTCACTAATTATATTCACAGTATTCACTGTCTCTTTAAGGATTTGCTGGCTCAACTTGTAGCCAGCTAGCTAGTAGCATGGCATTTTCACCTGTCCCTTCTGCACTTTCCTGCTCCCAGATGTTTAGTTACTCCACAGACTCCTATAGTAATAACGATACTTGTAATGAATGGCAGCAATCTTCCACTCCAGCTTGATAATCAACCAAAGACTCAAAAACCATTCGTATTTGTTATCATTTATCATTTCTGTCTGAATTCTCAGACTTTTTATCTGATTTAGTGCTCAGCTCAGATAAAATAAATATTGTGGGTGATTTTAACATCCATGTAGATGCTAAAACTGAAAGCCCCAACACTGCATTAAATCTATTATCAGACTCAGTTGGCTTCTTTCACAATGTAAAAGATCCCACCCACCACCTTAATCCCACTCTAGAGCTTGTTCTGATATATAGCATAATACTGAACATTTATCACCATTTCCTTCAAACCCTCTTTTGTCTGATTATTTCCTAATAGCATTTAAATTTACAATAATGGATTACACAGCAATAGTATATAGATTTTATCACAATAAATGTCTTTATGAAAGTACTGTAACTAGGTTAAAGGATATAATTCATCCACTGTCATCTTCTTCTATGCCTTGTGCCAGCACAGAGCAGAGCAGCTATCAGAACACTACTCCCACAGAGGTCGATTATCTTGTTAATTATTTTACTTCTTCACTGCATACGACTCTGGATAATGTAGCTCCTGTGAAAAAGACAGCCTCAAATCAGAAGTACTTGACAACCTGCTATAACTCTCAAATGCGCACCTTAAAGCAGATAACTCCTAAGCTGAAGAGGAAATGATGTCTCACTAATTTAGACAATCATTTATCCTGGAAACTTAGTTTGCTGCTTTATGAAAAACCTCTCTTTCAAGCTAGAAAATCTTATCACTGATTTATTAATGATTAATTAGTGATTAGAGAAAATAAGAACAACTCCAGGTTTCTCTTTCAGTACTGTAGCCAGGCTGACAAAAAGTCAGAGCTCTGTTGTTGCAAGCATCACAAATAAAATTTTAACCATTAAAGAAAAAATTCGTCACAACCATCACACAGAAGTAGCATTATGTACAGGTACTTTCAGTACCACTGATATTTATTTTTTTATTTCTTTCTTTCTTACCATTAATCTTAAATGTGATCAACCTATTTCTATTAATCGGGTTTTTAGCACAGGCAGTAGTTACACTGTTACTTAAAAAGCCATGATTTGAACATTTCAATTTATTCATGTAAATGGAGAGTCCTCTTCATACACTAAGGTTAATTATGAAGTTTCACAGAGTTCTGTGCTAGGACTTATTCTGTTTACATTATACATGCTTCCCTTAGGAAGTATAATCAGAAGGCATAGCATACATTTTCACTGCTATGCAGATGACACCCAACCTCATCTATCCTTGAAGCCAGATAATACACACTAATTAGTTAAACTGTAGGAATGTCTTAAAGAAATAAAGACCTGGATGACCTCTAATTTTCTACTTTTAAATTCAGATAAAACTGAGGCCATTGTACTCGGCCCTAAAAACATTACCAATACGGTATCTAAACAGATACTCTGGATGGCATTTACTTGACCTCCAGTAAGACTGTGAGGGATCTTTGAGAAGTTCTTGACCAGGATATGCCCTTCAATGGGCATCTTCAGGCCCCTCTTCCAGCTTTCAGTTTGGAGTTATGAGATAATACTTTTAAGATTAGGCTTAAAACTTTCCTTTTTGATAGAGCACATAGTTAGGGTTGGATCAGGTGACCCTGAATTCTCCTTTAGTTATGTTCCAATAAGTATAGGCTCCTGGGGGATTTACATGATGCATTAAGTGTTTCTTCTTCAGTTGCCTTTTTCACTCACATTTTTTTGTTTGTTAACATGTGTTTATACACCTCTCTGCATTTAATTTTTAGTGATTCATAATGTCTTGGTCTCTTCCACAGCATGTCTCTGTCCTGTCTTCCTCCCCTTACCCCAACCGGTTGCAGCAGATGGCCGCCCCTCCCTGAGCCTGGTTCTGCTGGAGGTTTCTTCCTGTTAAAAGGGAGTTTTTCCTTCCCACTGTCACCAAAGCATTTTCTCATAGGGGGTCACATGACTGCTGGGGCTTTCTCTGTTTTCTTTGTTCTTTATTGTAGGATCTTTGCCTTACAGTATAAAGTGACTTAAAGCAACTGTTGTTGTGATTTAATGCTATATAAATAAAACTGAATTGAATTGAACAGAATTGAATTCTTTTATAATGTCTCTGATCCTACTTAGCTGACATATCTTTGCCAAAATCATTAATTATCTGACTCTCTATGACTGTCAAGGTGGACAAAGGAGTGTTAAAACCAACCAGAATAATATCTGCGAAGCTCCAGGAAAAGCTCTTGGAAGACGTGGGCATTCTGGGTGAAGAGCAGGCCATAGGTCTTGGTAAACATCTGGTTCATAGACTTCTCTGAAAGGTCTATAAGCTCTTTGAAGAACTCTGTGCAGAGACAGAAAAAGCAGCGATTAGCTACAAACTGGTCACCCACCCTCTTTTTCTCTAATATCTCAGCCAGGTTTCTATGTAGGCGCTCCCTCACCCTCCTCCCCTCCCTGAAAGATTAACAGCTCAGATCCTGCACACTGGTAAATGGGTTTAACAAAATGTACTCTATTTAAAATCCATCTTTAAGACTCATATGCAGTCTCCCACTCCTTAAGCGTCTTTACATGACTCATCATTATATATTATATAAAAGTGTGAGGAAGGGTGATAGCAGTCTACTGCAGGTAGGAGGAGAAAGTGTAAATTCAGCTCTGTACTGTGGCTGCTACAAACCTGCAGCTGTAGACACATTATTTGAAACAATGACTGATAAAATCTCCCAGATACAGAGCACTATAAAAATATTTGGGTTTCCCAAAAACTTTAGACAAGTTTATAGTTTATAAGTCATTATAAACTAGTCCTACGATGCCAGTGAAACCTTTTTTCATAAAGACTTCTGTCTGTATAACCCTGGCAAAATCATAGCAGCATAATCATAGTTAATTCAGCTTAGGCAAGCAGGTTATATATTTTTAATGGGAGGCCTCAACTGGGATTTTCTCCAGTTAAATATGGTGTTTAGCTGCATTATGGAAAATGTTATTTAGAGCGGAAAAAAAAATGCTACAGACTAAAATGCAGGATAGCTTGGCCCTGGTTGCTTGATTTGTAACTAGTTTTATAACCAGTCTCTTGTGAGTCGCCACTTGTATGAAAAATGCCTCACAGTTGCTGAAATTACATAAGCAACAAGCATTGTAATAAATTTGCTGTGCTGTGCTTCAAGTATTTAGCAGTAATTTTAATAGCTCGGAAGTATCATCTGAAGTAAATTAGGAAGGTAATTTTATAATTAAAACTCACTGGTTTAATTTCGGGGAGGGTAATTTTTTCACAAACTATGGTATCAAAAGTAGTAACTAGGTTTTAATCAGCTTCGAATCAAATAATGTTCCCATTACAAACACAAGAACTACGAAGGTGTCAGCCTCTCACCGTCAAACCTGCGGTGTCTCTGGGTAAAGGTGGTCAAGAGAAACTGGCTGTTGTCTGAGACTGCTTTGAGGAAGTCCCTTTCACTCTGCTGGGCCAGAGTCTCCTCCATCTGACTGGAGCAGCAAGTGTAGTCCTGAGGACAGAGCCGCAGGTGCTCACCTAGAACAAACATAAAACCAGGCCATAAGAGAAAGCAAGGATTGATCCCACAGTTAAACCTATGGTGAGAAATCTGATTCCCTTGGGTTTAATTATATGCTTCTACTTTAAATATGCACTTGGTTTTGTGAAGCACTTTGTGCTGTTTTTATGACTGAAATGTATTATTAAGTGCAAGGCCAATTTCCATTATGGAGGTCAAAGCTGATTTTTTTTTAGTTTGAAAGTCAATTCCTCTACTTGTCAGTCCATTCAGTGGGGAAATCTTATTAAAGATAACGCCGTGGTAGAAAAAATGTAATTTCCATGCATGAATTATTCAACTTCAATCTGTCTTTCTTTGTCAGCCCAGGTTGGGTCTTTGATATGTCTGAGGTAATGATATATGCAAACCACGCACAGGAGGGGGGGGCGGGGGATAACACAGGAGTACTCAAAATATGCAAAATCCTTGAATTCTTTGTTTCTATAATATTGCATCCGACATGAATATTGCGCCTGTTAATAGAGCCGAAAGTCTAATTCCTAACTCCACCCTGGCCGATGTTCCTCTCTGCCTCTTTTGTTCTCCCTGTGTCTCTCACTATTAGCCCTCTCTCATCCCTCTATTTCCATTGCTAAACTGCCTCCCTTCATCCTTCACTCTCCCGGCCATCTGCTCCCCTGGCCCACGGGACAGTGAGCCAAGACTCAGGCAGTGATAGCCCAACATACACACACACATGCACACACACACACACCAAAAAAATCAATTCTGCAGTTGCCTCACACACTAAGCTAAATTGCTGTGAAAGAAAAGGGAGGGGGAAAAAACCACTTCAAACATACATTTTATTCACAATCACTTTTAAAAGCAGCTCTATGTGTGTCTGAGAGGAACAGACACATCCGCTCACTGATTTACATGCAAAGCTAAACCTCCAAGAAGTAAGCTACATCTTCACTCTGTCATTTGCACCCTCACATGGTCAGACATCTTTATTTTGAACAATTTAACATATAAAATCCACTTTCCTGTACCCCCTCCTGCTCTGTTCTACCCCATCACCAACTTCAAATTATTCAAAATCTAAGTGTTTGTAATCCGCATCCAATCTTCTCATTCTCAAGATAAGATTATCAGCAGTGAACAGAGTCTATGGGTGTATATGCAGGGATTTAACAGTGAGCCAGTAGGCAAAGACTAATTAGGGGCGAGGTTCTTTGTTGCACCGGTGTTGGCAATTTGCTCATCCCCTTAATCATCCTATTTAAACCGCACAGAGAGGAGGAGGGGGCGGGTGTAATTTGTTTTAAACCATACTGCATTGTTTCTCTTGGGGGGTAAAAACTCACCGTGGTGATCCTACAACGGCTCTCTGGGGCGTTTAGTGAGTTTGGAGCCACCTTGTACTTCTTTATCACTTTTCTACAGAGATTTGTTGCGTTTGTGTTTATAGGGCCACATCCTGCTACAATATTCCCTTAAAGATGCTTGCAGTGCGGAGCAGTGAGTTTACACTGACCTTAATGTGCATTATGTTATTTTTATCCCATGCTGATGCGCCTACATTTCTGCTGCGACATAACTGCACCCTACCCTAAAATTTACAATTTAACCTTCCCCATATATATCATTACAGACTGCCCTGTGTGGGTCCCGAGAACTATGTACTTTAATTTATTCCCACTTTGCGGTATAGGAACAGTCTTACCAGAAATTTGAGTCAGCGGAGCGGTGCTTGTGCTGTACCCCTTCTCCAAGTACACCTGCCGGGTGTCCGAGCAGCTTCTCCCCGCTGCAGCCAAAGGGCTCCGGGTCCCTAAAAGGGCAGCAGCCGTGCAGAGAAGTACCAGCAGCCGACGAGTGGGAAAAGACACCCTGGTATCCATCCTCACTGCAGGACTTAGAAAAAAAAACAGACTCCAGTAAAGGGTTCGGATAAAGCCAGACTGTGGTTGCAGCAGCTTATAAATGAATGAATGTCTGGCCGGTTTGGATGCACGCAAAAGTGTAAGGAGTAACGGGATCCCAAATCGTCAGTCGTTTGAAACAGTCATAGTTTTTCCCCAATAAGTGCAATGAACATCCGGGCCGGGCTTTTACATCACAGACAGGCCTGCGTTTCCATCGGCCGTGTTCATTTAATTTGTCCTTCCTGGGAGACCCGCTGTTGTACGTAAATACACAGGGAGTGTGAAAGAGGCGCTCCCGGCCCACAGCATCATCTGACAGGCAAACTGCGTCAAACACTCGGGACGTAACCGGGGTGATACCGGAAGGAGGGCTGCTGTCAAAATAAAAGGGGAGACTTTAGTTGTAGTTGATGGGACAGCCAGAAAGACTAACGTAAGGACATTAAAAAAACAACCGTATAAACATGTTTTTGTTATAATTTTTGAGCATTTGAAAGAAAGAGTCCCAATTTTGATTTATACTTTATTCATTCCACATGGGAAATTGTTTTACAGCAGCAGCGAAAATAGTAGTCTACAATAGATAAACAACATAACTAAAGTAAAAGTGCCATAGTAGTGCAAAAACTGATGTATGCATAAGTGATTTTTAAAAAAACAAAGCATAAGAAATTAGATCAAGTTAAGAGTAAATGAATGAGCAGGACACAGATGTAACAGTGGAGCTGCAAGGAGCAGAGATGGTGGATGAGTTTAAATACCTGGGACAAACGATCCAAGCAACGGACAGTGAAAAGAGGGTGGAGTAGGTGGAGAGGAGTCAGCAATGATTTGCGGCAGAATGACAGCATCAAGGGTTAAAGGAAAAATTTATAAGACATTAGTGAGACCTGCTATGATTTGTGGTTGGGAAATGGTAATACTGACAAAAAAGATAGGAGGGAGCAGATTTAAGATGCTAAGATTTTCAGTGGAAGTGACGAGAATGGACAAGGTTAAAAAAAGTAATACAATATTTGAAATTTAAAAAAAACAAACAAAACACTTTTCTTGTTTGCTCTGGGGTTGTTTTTTTTGTTTTTTTTTTGTTTTTTTGGGGTACTACTTGTACACTAAAGTGGCCCTCCAATGAAATGACAGTACCAGCAGTGGCCCACAGCTCATTTAAGTTTGAGGCCCCTGCTTTAGAGTAATCTCATGTGATTAACATGAGAACATCAATATTTTATTTTGAAGGTGAAGACCAGAAGTCGTGTTTCACGCGGGCTGTTTTGACGCTGGTCACAGCCTTTCAAACACAGAACAATGGACCAACTGGGAACTGAGGGGTGAGGATCCTGCGGTGGTGGGGCAGGGACCAGTCAACCACCTCAGGGTGCTACAAGCTATAGATGCAACCATGAAACCTATGAACACAATATAAATAATGAAAACTATCTATATGAACACAAGAGTAAATTAGCTGCGAGGTGAAAGGGTTGCAAGTCATGGAGATGTGTTTAACTGGTCCCTTTTATTGCCAATACTACTAGACAACCATACACAAGAATTGACCAATGAACATCGACTAATTTTCTGCTAGGACCAATCACCTTCTAGTAACAATCCACAGCAGCGCGCTTTCGGCGGTTCTCAGTTTATGAGGAAGAAAAGTTAGCCAAGGCAGAAAATTGCTCAACACTAACAATATTATCAGGTGGTAAACTTATATCCTTAATCTGCTAGTGGTGGTTATTGAGTAGTTTCATTTGAAATACTTTAAGTGCGTCTTAAGAGCTTCATAAGTCTAGTAAATGTTTATCAAACAGGCTAATGAAGTTTAGCTTGTCATCTTGCTAATTTCATTTTATATCGTTCTTCACGGCCTCCACTCCTGAATAAAGTGAGCCTGGTACCTTCCTTCAGCCAAAATGGCAAGTAGAAGTTCAGGTTTGGACAGGTAATGCTGATACTTTGTGTTAAAATGTCAAAAGGTTGAGAAAAATTTAAATAATTGTAATTTGACAGCGTTCATATTAAAAAGCATTGTGAAAGTTGCTACTAATGCTCTGGGTGCTCTGGCTGAAGCTAATAGCTTAAGGGTTGTATAATAATTCTACTTTTTCATAATGATACCTGTCTGTTTTCTTATCACCCTTCATTTAAATTCACCAAAGTAAAGCTGAATTTTTTTTTGTCAAACTTGCCAATTATTTCCCTTGTCTTTTAGTCTTGAGGAGTTAGAGTCCCCCACTGACTCAGGCAGTGACTATGAGGCCACCATGAAAGGAACAAAGCGAAGAAAACCAGCAGTATCTAAGCAGGTAGATTTTTGTTTCCTCTTTAAAATAACTTTCTGCTTTTTTATTAGTGATTGTGAAAGATAAATCTGCCATCACAATAGCTGCAAATGTTGTATTTATAGACCTTTCAGAAATTCCATTTGTGTCATGTGGTGACTGTCAGACGAATAAAACTACAGCAGAAAAGACATCAGAGCCACGGCTATTCACTTTCTTCTCTTGGCTGCTCCGCTCAGGGGTTGCTACAGCAGATCATCTGCCTCCATCTCACCTTGTCCCTAGCATCCTCCTCTCTCACACCTGCCCTCTGCATGTCCTCCTTCATTACATCCATGAACCTTCTCTGTGGTCTTCCTCTTTCCTGCTGTCTGGCAGGTCCATATTCAACATCCTTTGTCCAGTGTAGCCATTATCTCTCCTCTGCACATGTCAAAACCATTTCAAGCTTGCCTCTCAACATTGTCTCCACACTCTTAATGATCCTCATTTGGTGGCCATATGCCCTACCTTGATGCAATCCTCCCCATTCATCCAGGCTTTGAACTGATGCTAAAAGTATACTAGTTTGTCAGATTGTCACCTCCTTTCACTGGGTTTTTCACCAAGATTAAAGACATTAGAAAAAGCATCAGCAAAAATCAAATACAGCTATCTGCAAGTGACATCCACATCATTTCATGTCACCTAGACTTGTTCATCAGAAGTATGCTACTAGGTATAAAAGACCTCTGAGCTTTAGATGTCCATTCTGATGGTGTATTCACCACGAAGAGCCTGTAACTCATCACTGATGGTTTCTCGCCCCACCACCCTTCCCAAAGTTGCTGACTTGTTGACTGTATTGTTGCTGACGTGCAATCTTACCTCCCATGTAAGAGATGTAAGATTGCAGTAAAACAAAAAGGCAGTAAAACAAAAAGTTAGAGTGCTCTCAGCAAATTACCAATAAAAAAAAGAACAATATATATCTGTCCACATCAAACTGACTCCACTTTCACATCAAGTATAAATGTTATAATCCTTTTTTTTTTTAAATGACACTTATGTTTGATTCCTATGATAGTTTTTCATCAATCACTATCCCTATGTATTTGTATTCATTTACAAATTCAGTACAGTCACCACTTACCACTACCTGTTGTTGTCTCTGCCTGATGGCACTAAAATTTAAAAAAATCTTTTGTGTTCCTGGTGTTTAACTGAAGTAAAGCATCAAACTCATCTAGATATCCACAATACTTTGCTCCAGGTTCTGTGGCCAAACTGGTAATCACTGTGTCATCAGCAAAAAGACAACAACACTATAATGGATGTCTAATATACTTTATTTTGGCATGTTACTAGTTCAGATGACAAGCAAAATGCATTCTAAATCCCTAAATAAATCTCTTTCATCTCAAGCCACCCAAGAGAACCAGGCATAATGCTGCACTGAAGGGGATGTCTAGCCCCAGTGGCATCTCAGTTCCCACCCCTCCAGGTCCTTCCCCACAATCCATCTCCCAGGGGACATCCATGCAGCTCTCTGCTAGATCTGTTAGGAGCATGAACGAGGAGAGCCAGATTATCAGCGCAAAGGATATCTATGATGCTGTCTGCTCTGGAAAGAGTGCCATGGTGGTGAGCAAACCCCAAGCAGAGGAGTGTGGAAGGAAGGGGGAAGGTAGCTTAGAGATAAACACATGAAGGGAGGGGGTGCTGAATGAGGAATGTGTAATTATAAGAGAAACAAGCTGACAATGAGGGGTTATCATGTGCTGTCAGTGGCTGACTGATGTGATCCTACAGAAGTGACTCTGATACATTAAGAGAGATGGGTGTTCTCACTGGACCATGTAGTCAATGATTGACAGCACTTGTCTATCCCAAGTATTGTTCTTGCTATAGCTGCTTTTAGGTAAAGACTACAAAAGAAAGGCCGCATAACAAAAGAAATACAGTAATAAATAGTCTGTCACTACAGTGTAGAACTGCAAGACAATGCAGATGGGGACTCTGGGGGGAGGCTCATTATGCACATTCAGAAATTCTGGCAAATGGCAGTTCAAGAAATCTGTTTTGAAAAGGTTTCACAGTTCTCAGCTTAATTTGACTGCTTTACAATAGGTTACACTTCCAGTATCAAGAGAATGGCTTCTCTGCAGGGGTGTCTGCAATACAGAATTGTTGGTAAAAACTGCAATTTAATAGTTTTAACCACGAAATAAAAAGCCCCCGCCTTATAGTGCAGAGCATATAAAAAGCCAGTTTTTAAGCTGAAATCAATAATGTTGTTTGACTGATATATTCTTAACATGTGTATCTGCTGTTTGATCTGAATGAAGCATTTTCACTGGCTGCTTTCTCCCTGTCAATCTTAAGACGGTGGTAGACGAGTGGCTGGATAGCTATAAGCGGAGCCGAGAGGCGGGACTGCTGGTGCTCATCAACTTCATTGTTCAGTCCTGCGGATGCAAAGGTCAGAGGTTAAAAGACAGGCCAGAAGATGGGTAGTAGAGGGGGTGGGGGTGAAAGTTTTAGAGATTGAAAATTTGACTCAGTCATCAATAGCATTTCTGCTAGTAACCCAGTGATGCAATGTTGAGACGAGAAAACTGATATTTTGTAAGAGTGGAATGAAAATGAGAGGAAATTGTGTAGATGAAATTATTAATAGGTGAAGTATTCTAAGTGTTGTAATATTAGGTTTATCTGAGGTGGTGGGGGGGTCACTTCATTTCCAAATCTGGAACATTTCTTTATCCTTTAATTTTTTTCATGTCCAGGTGTTGTTACCAGAAAGATGTTTGACAGCATGCAAAATGCTGAGATCATCAGCACCCTAACCAAAGAGTTCAATGAGGTGAGGGAAAGGGGGAGAAAACAGTTCAGCTATAGTTTGGTTAAAATGTATTTAAAATATAAAGCTTGTTCCTACAGGAATGAAAGTTTGAATCTAGTTTGTAGTCTTTGTCTGTCCTCTCCCTACAAATAATCCTTCTGGAATTAGTTCAGAAACTTTAATAGCCTCCATGTCTCAAGAGATTGTGATCTGAAGGTTGGAGCACAGCATGATGGAAAACTCTCATTAAAATTTAATGCTGATAAATGGACACATTAATGAGTTAATCACTTTGGTTTTCCACTGATGTAATTGTCATTAGCAGAACAAACCAGAAGTCTGTGCTTCAGATAACTACATGAAGCATAGAATAGGAAGCTTAAAGCTCTTTGTCTCTCTGCTTCCCCCCCTTTTCTTCCAGGATTCAGTGAACTACCCTCTGTGCACTCCAGGGCCCCAGCTGAAGCGTTTCAAAGCAGGCCTGTGTGAGTTTGCTAGGGTTCTAGTGCGCTCCTGTCGGAATAGCCTTGTTTATGATGAATACCTCTTCCCTTCCCTGCTGGCTCTGCTCACCGGCCTCTCAGACTCCCAGGTCCGAGCCTTCAGACACACCAGTACCCTGCTTGGTGAGCGATCTGATTCATGTGTATAAAAAAAGAAAGGCATAGAAACACTTAGAACCGCATGGTGTTTAAACAGAACTCTTGCCATGATTGGAGAAAGGTAGTTCAGTGCAATTTACTTTTGTACTTGATACATGGAAGAATGGTAAGAATATACTTGCGCTTTTGTACTTGTCAATAAAAAGTACATACACCTTCTGCAATAATATGTTGTTAGAAAAGTCTATAAAGTACTTCTCAATCTCCATGTTTTCCTCTGCTAGCCATAAAGTTGATGACGGGGTTGGTGGAAGTAGCTGTAGTAGTTTCTGTTCAGCTGCAGACCACCCAGCAGCAATACAACACGGAAAACAGCAAGAGGGCGCACGACAGAGCCTCTGACAGACTGGAGGAACTGCAGGCCACCGTTAGAGAGGTGACACATGTAGACACACAAAGAAAAACAAAAGTTTAGAGACACAGCCACTTTTTCGTTAACACATAGGTCACAACATTAAAGCTGTGACATCTGCTTTAGGGAAAAGTAATTGAAGAACATTTTTTGCAAATATCCCTTAAAATAATTTAGTTATTGGCACTACTACACCAACATTTTCTTCTCTTGTTGCCCAGGTTGTTTAATGGCTGTCGTGTTTGAAATAGTTTGTATTTTACTAACAAAATATCCATCCATCCATTCTCTTCCGCTTATCTGATTTACGTGCTTGCTGACATTTCCTATCTTGCTCGTGTTAATTCTGAGTTGTGCAAGTATAGGGACAACAGGAAGTGCATGCTCTGTGAGGAATAGTAAAATATGTAAAGTAGCATTTATACAGTGTTTTGTGTCTGTGTTAATCTGATAATCATCAGAGTTATCACCTTTTGTTCTATAAGGACTGGTCGTTGCTATTTATTCTGCCCACTTCAGCAAAAGATGGTTACCACAGCAGATCAATATACCGACAGTGTTGGAGTCCTGGTAGACTCATTTATTTAGTCTTTCTGTACAGTATGTGTGTGTCTGAGTGGCTCTGTTTGATATTTGTGTGTTGTAGTTGCGAGAAAACAGAGAGGAGCTGTCCTCCATGATGAATGCCACTTTCCGTGGTGTGTTTGTGCATCGTTATCGGGACCAATTGCCTGAGATCCGGGCAGTGTGTATTGAAGAGTTGGGCCTTTGGTTGAAAATGGACCCTGAGGACTTTCTTAATGATGGATGTCTTAAATATTTGGGATGGACCATGCATGACAAGGTATACACACATAGAGAGGACAAAAAGTACAAAATAGTGTATGTCCACTGACTTTTGGAACGGTGACTGCATGTAAGCACTGTTTGTCTGCAAATAGTTATAGAAAAGTCTAGGTGTTGTCTTGTCCTTTTTGCCCATTCTATAAACAAATATGTATTTTAAGCTTAATTTCAGCTTAAAAAGTTTTTTCTCTGGTGAAGGGTGGAATATTAAAAACCCTGACAACTTCCTGTAATGTCATCCCATTATTCACATAAACATAAACAGCATCATTTGTCACCGAGTGCAACCAACAGTAGAGATGGAAGTAATTATATATGAAATTCCTTTTTTTCCTCAATGAGAACCTTCAATTTTGGTATTCATGCTCTCGTAGACTTCCTACATACGACACTATGGCAGAATATGTACAGACAAAGGAAGACTCACATTTTCACAAAGAGAAATTCCACTATGTACAGGCTTGAGCACAAGTCTATATTCAGGTTATAGAAAGAGTGTTGCCATACTTTGTTTTTTCCTCCCCCTCAGCAAAGTCCAGTGCGTCTGCAGTGTGTGCGTGCCCTGCAGGGTCTGTACCAGGAGAAAGAATTCATTGGGCGCCTGGAGCTTTTCACCAGCAGATTTAAAGTGAGGCATCCCTCTGGATTGGATTCGGCCCATTTAATTCTTCTTGTCTCCCTCTTTTCTTTCTCCCCCTTGACTGTCTGCCTGTCTCAGCATCTGCTTTTAATCTATTGTTTCAGCTTTTTCTATTGTTTTTATTTTGTTGTCTGCCTGTGTCTTCCCTCCCAGTATTTTGTGCCTCCTCCCTGTATTTTCTTCCCTTTTGAGGGATTTTTTTCCACCATTCCTGTTTGTTGTTATGGTTTCATCCTTTGTCTGGGCATATGTCTGGGTGCATTAATTGCTGCCAATTACTGATGGTTAATAAGCTCTTTTCAAACATATAAAAACCCTCCTAAGCCACATGTGCTGCAGCAGATAAATGGTATTTATGCCATGGCTTAGTGCCTAATGATGGGGCTCGTGTGTGTGCATGTATGTCTGTTGATGTGGGTGCATTATGCATATCTACCGAATGTCTGTTGGCATGATTGAGCAGTATTCTGTTTATGTGCCACTGCATATCTAAATGTCTGTGTGTGTTTAGGAGAGAATTCTCAGCATGGTGCTGGACAAGGACCCAGACGTGGCAGTGGAAGTGGTCAATCTGCTGCTGCTGATCCAACAGTAAAGGGCTTTTTCTCTCTCGTCCCCATGCTTTGTTCTCATTATCTGAGGAAGAGTTGGAGCTCAAAGTATATCAAATATAGCACATTTTAATGCCGGAAGTGAATACTTTTGAGTTGCATCACAGAAAAGTCATATCCAATTCTGTGATTCAGTCTTGTTTTCACACATTTAGCATTCGTTTAGAAGTCAGAATAAGAAACTTTAACACCCAGTTTCTTGTTTTAAATATAAAGATGCTTACTCAACCAACATATGTGATGGTTCCACATAACTCCTGCAGTCTGCTTGGTCATGATTGCTGATGATTCATAGCATCAGTCGTGATCTAATGCTTGCCAACATCTCACACCTCTGACTGCAGTGAAATTAGATGTTTTTAGGGGAAATAAAAAAGATGAACAAAAATGAACTGAAACTGCTGGTTTTTGAAATGTTTTTCATCTTCTTTATCTAGTGTATGTACCTCAGTTGATCAATACATTTTTGTGTGCTTACTTGCAGGAGAACAGAGGAAGGACTGGACGAAGAGGAGTGTGGCCACATTTATCCACTGGTTTACGCTTCACACCGAGGTCTGGCATCTGCAGCTGGTGGCTTCCTATACAACAAGTACGCTTTAACCACACTTGTTCACATACATTTACAGAAGTGTAAATGTTGCTGTTTATTTATTTATTTATTGCATATTTCCCTTGGATTATCTTTTACAAAAATGTTCTAATTTTTGTTGGATTTACTAATTAATTATTGGCCCTCAAAAATAAAGTGGAAATTCTATACAAACATGTAGTTTCATTTATGATTGGTCAACAGTAAAAACTCAATCTCATTTGCATAATTTCGCCTGTATTTTTATTTAATATTATGTAAAATGTTCTTTTTTTTAATTTTATGTGCATATGTTAGGCTGAAAGGTGTGATGACCAGTCACAGCCAGGAGAATGACAAAGCCAACAATGCAGCCTTTTTTCAAATCCTCATCTCCTTCTACATCCAGAGTGAGGTAGTATTTCTTTCTCTCTATGCCCCCTCTCTTTCATTCTCCTCTGTTTGGAATTTAAGGTGACATGAAAGTACAAAAATGGGAGCCAAGATGAAGTTACTAAGTTGGTCAAACTTGTTAACCTTTCTGTGAACGCATCAGCTTTCTGGCAAGAGTTCATCATAGATGGACAAATGATGACTCTAAACATCTGTCTCACATCAGGGAAACTAGTCTTGACCAGCGCAGACGCATGAGGACATGCTTTAACTCTGACTTAATTTCAAATATAGAGACTGTATAATACTTATTAACACACTGTAAAATTTTCTTATGAAAAAATTAATCCAACCATATTCTGCTGCTAATCTTGTGGGTTCTGGGGGCAGCAGTCTCGTGGAGATGTCCAGAGCTTGCTGTCCCCAGCCACCACCTCCAGCTCCTCAGGGGTGACACTGAGGCACTGAGGCTATGTCCACACTAATGCGTTTTCGTTTGAAAACGCATCGTTTTCTCTCCGTTTTGGCCTCCCGTCCACACTGAGACGGCGTTTTCCCCAAGGAAAAACGCAGCGTTTTGAAAACGCTCTCGAAAACGCATACATTTCAAAACGGAGCTGTCCCGTCGCAGTGTGGACGCTCGAAAACGCAAACTTTCTAAAATGATGACGCATTTTAGTCATGTGATGCAGTCATGTGACCAATTAAACAAAGATAGCGGAGAGCATTATACAGCAGTTGTTTTGATTGCTCTCAATTTTGACAGCCCTAAGAAAGATTAATATCAGTTTGTACATGCTCCAGATAGCTTTTCTTCAAATTCTTTAATTTTCACTCGCTTTTGCAACTTTGTACTTTTGTGTTACTCGCAGCAACAACTCCACCTCATTGTTAGTCCATTTAAAAAAAACTCGGTGCTTTTCCTCGACATTTTGCCGCAACGTTTCAACGAGCCGGAAAGTTAAAAAAAGGCAGACAGAAATGAGGCAGGCCGAATCTTCTTGCGTTTCACTCATGGGCAGGACTGGAACGTAAGCGTTTTCGGCCGTTTCAATGTGGACGCACAACTCTGTGAAAACGACTGAAAACATTAGTGTGGACGAGGAGCGTTTTCAGATGAAAACACCGTTTTCAAATCTATCCAGGCTAGTGTGGATGTAGCCTGAGACAGCCAAGAGATGTAAATAGCTCCAGCTTGCCCTGGGTCTTGTATGGGGCTTCCTCCCAGTATAATGTCAAAAACACCTTTGCCAAATAGGCACCCAGGAGGCATCCTTATCAGATATCCAGACCACCTCACCTGGCTGCTTTGATGTGGAGTAGTAGTTTAGACACATGCTAAAAGAGCCATTCTCCTAACAGTTCCATGAGCATGGAGCATATCTGGTGGACAGCCTTTGGCATGTGGCAGGATCTGAGCTGAGAGACTGGGAGACAATGACCACTTTCCTGCTACAAGATGATGGTGAGGAACAAGATAAAACTGTAAACATGACAGGAGTATGAGCCTAAGCACGTAGCCATTTTTCCCCAGCACCAATAAAAATGGCAAGTTGGTGATATCTGCTCCTTTTTGTTCCTACTCTGTTTGTTCAACTGTCTGTTTTTGTGTTGTCAGAACTGATGTATGAGGAGGAGGGGGTGCTCATAGAGCTGATGATGTGTGCGATCAGACAGGCAGCACAGGCAACCCCACCTGTTGGGAGAACTCAGGGAAAAAAGGTGGTGACACATTCAAATGCAAGAATAATGCTGTGTGGCTTGTGTTTAATGGAAAAGTGGAGGCTGTAAATGAAATATTTTGTGACACATTTTCTCCACTAAACAAATCTTGCCTGTGGTTGATTGCTGAATGGTCATGTGGAATTAGAACCTCAGTATGAAGGATAAGAAAATCCAGGAACAAGACAAGAGACGCATCACAACACACTTCATCCCTTTACTGCCACAGCTGCTTGCCAAGGTTCATTTAAATACAAATATTCAGTATTTTTTTTTATTGTTGCTTTAAATTTTTAATGAAGAGTTTATGTTTTTACTGACCTGCAGTACTCAGCGGATGCAAGGAACGTGAAACTGCTCCTCAAAGCTCCCCTGTACTTTGACCTGGAGATGTACAGCAGCGCTCAGTGGCTGGAAAAGGTAGGAAGACCAGAAATGTGTTTATTATCGTCAATATGTAATGAAATATATTTAGAAAGTATTTCTGCTTTTATAGTTTTTTGGGGGTTTTTTTCAGTATCCAAGTTACAGTGCACGCTCAATGTGAATTATATGCTATTTAATATAAAGAAATCGGAGAAATTAAGCTTAATGGGAATGAGAAAAAGAGGCTACCAATGCTCTAAGACAATTTTATTTCTGTTATTTTGGAGCTTCACTGTTATTTTATGATTTAACATCTTAATATTAATACAAATATAATATTCCAATATTAGAGGAAAATGAACTGAAGCCTGTCAGGTCTACAGTTAAACAGTGGCTGACTTTCAGGTCATGACAGCTGTGAGTTTTAAGCTTGCCTGCAGTTATAGATTTCCTCAGCCAGATGCTGAACCAGCGGTTCAGTTGAGTGTCCTTGAGTGGAAGGGCAAGCGATTTACCTTTAAATATTTACTATCCTAAGCGCTACATTCATATTCTACTTCTTCTGTTCAGCATTTGGACCTGCTGCTGTCCCAGGTATGTGGCATTGTGGAGAAGCACACAGAGGTCGCCGTACTGGAGGCTTGCGCCCACCTGGCCAGCACTCTCAGCTCCGACTGCTACACCTTCTCCTCCCGCGCACAACTGGCATTCAGCCAGCTGTTTGATGTCCTTACTGAATGTTTCAGCACCTACGTAAATGACCTGCTCCAGGTTGGAGAGTGTGTCAGTGATGCTTGCATACCAGCAGATACATTTTATATTGTGCATGTGCATACTTTATACTTACATGCAAGTTTTGTTGAAATGTAATACATTATGTTTTCTTGTTTTTAATCCTCTGTTTTGTTTTGGTTTTTTTGTTGTGAAACACTTTGTTATGCTGGTTTTGAAAGGTGCTAAATAAATACAAATTTAGTTATGTATATAAGACATACAAGTACATGCATTGTATTGTATGTATTATCTTACAAAAACAGAGATTCCTCAAGAAATCCTTAGTGACTCACTCTTTCTAATATAGTTTAAAGGGGCTGTACTGTGCTTATTTTTATGTCCATATTTTCATGTCTTGGACTAGAGTAGCTTTGCTTGATTCACTGTAAAATAATCTTAATTAAAAGCTTGTATTGGGCCTCGTTGCTGCCCCTCAGTTCATCTGTCAAGCCAATATAGCTAATTTGTCTCTCTTCCCTTTAAGCTGGCTTTGTTATGATTGGCTGCCCTTTGTAAACAGAAGGCTTGTAAAGCATGCGGGTGGGGGATGGCATTTAAAGCAGTATTTATGAAAGAAAATAGATCAGAAGCTTTACAAGAATTTAGTTTGGGGGCTTTTTTGTTGGATTGTTGTAGTATTGCATGAGTGTTATTTAGTTGTACTGAAATACTAATAATGATGTATGATGAAAACTGGGAAACAGTAAAAACTCAGCTTTGTATATGTACATGGTTTAGTATGACACATTAAGATGAAACAGTATTAAGCTGAAATAATATCTATGTGGAACTATTATCTGTATCATTATGTGTTTGTGTACCTAGGGTACTGCAGATGATGATGACACATACAGTGGAGCCACTGCCTTAAAAAGGATTGCTGCCCTTAGCAGGTATGCTGTTATAATACATGTGGCAATAGTGTTAAATAATTCTTACACATAAGTATGTAACTGTATTGTGTGTGTGCATTATTTCCAGTGCTAAGGACCCAACTGCCTGGAAGCTGTTTGATTCCTGTCTTGAGCTGCTGAAGAGCCGGATGGAATCCAGAGAGCTTGATAAGGAGGTTTATGCCAATGTTTCGTATTTGAGGGGGAGGACTGTGAATGTCATGACTATTGCAGTGCCATTTTATGAAAATAATAAGCAAAATGGGGAATGTAATGAAATTGTAGTTAACAAAACATGAATGCCAGATGAACTGCAAGGCTAAAAATGTGATCTCTTAATTCTCATGTCATGTTTTTAGGTTTTTGTACAGGAGTAGTTTAAGGAAAACATTTTATTGTAATTGGAGGTCAATTTTAACTCCCTTTTGTATCATTTCAGCTGATGGCGCCAGCTATGAAGTGTGCAGCTTTTCACCTGATGTGGGCCAAAGTGAATGTGGTGAACTCCAAGCCAACTGAGGTGCTGGTTTCATGTTATAAAACTGCTGTTGTTTCCTCCAACAAGGTTTCAAATGATCTGAATCTTTATTCTCAGACACACATTCGGTTATGGGTCCCGGTAGTGTCAGTCTACCTGCATGAAATAAGCTAATCTGCATGATTAATACTTTCATAATGGCTATCACATCACAGGAAGCCCTAGGCGACCGTGCTGGTGGCCTTCTTGTGTGTTTGTTAAGCTTTTCTTTTCTGTGTTGTCGAACAATTCACCAGCTGCGCAGACAGCAGGCAATTAACGCAACAGTCTGTTAGAGTGCATCTGAGCCCACAGCGACACTCGGATATTTATTTCCCACCGCTTCACACTTTTTCTTATTGATTGTCTTCACGTGTTTCTTGTCTCATTCTTGCATTTCTTTAGTTTCTATTCTGTCTTTCTGAGCTCGTTTTCACTTTTTCTGCTGTTTTTCTCTCACTCATTTTCACACTGAGCATGTCATTATTACTCATGCAGCCATTTGTGTGTTTTTCTCAACACTGTTCCAGAGAGAACACATCCAGATCCATTCCTCTTGATCAGTTATTTTCATTCCTTGTCTGTTCATGTTTTGAGAGATGACTCACACAGCTTTTTCTCTTCCTGTGTGATATGCACTTAAATTATGTTTTCCCATTGGCATCACATTATTACTGTTACAGTGTTGGATGCTCATTATAAACAAAGTTTCAAATAGTGAGTTCAGCCAAAAGGATCATAATGGGAGAGGAGATAAAACGACTTCTTGATTAACTGAGGGGCTGTAACGAGGCCTAGATAAAGATAAACTGGGATGTGTGCGCGTGTGTGTGTGTGTCACAGACTGTTTTGACATAGTTAACAAAGACAAGAGACTGGGAGTGTCAGATTCTACCTTTAAAACTGAAGATGTATGTTAAAGATTGTGTCACCTGCAATTTAAGATGTAGAGGTGCAACTTCTAACAGGTGGTTCCATGCTTGCCAAAAGCAAAAGTTCCTGGGCCAAGTCTGGGAGGAGACACAAATCTCTTGTGAGCTATAGCAGAAAGGAGCTACCCAAGCTACCTGCTGTGGCAACCCTGTGTGAATAAGGGAGCAGCCAAAATAATCTTATCACTTGAAATGGTTTAATTAGTATTTCTGTTATTGGTGTGTGGAAGGAGCTGAATTTCTAGGTTAGAAAATTAACTTCCCTCGCCCCCAACCCTGCCAACACACACACACATGCCTTAGTAAGAAGATAAGAAAATATTTAATCTGTCTTCCTCTGTTATTGTGCGCCTCTCTCACTCCAGGCAGAACTGAAGCGCTTGAAGAAGGAGGTGCGGTCGTTCTGCAGAGTCTGTCAGGATTGTTTGTCTTTGAATCAGACAGATATCAGAGATCAAGTAAGAGTTCTTTTTTTTGTCTTTCTTCTTCTTCCTCTTCTTCTTTTTTTTTTTTTTTTTTTTTTTACAGTGCGCACCAATCCCATATGTGAAGTACTAGTGAAGCCATATCATTTTTTAACTAAAGGCAACTTTATATTTGGCTATCTGAGACAAAAGTCCATCTTAGGATATCAGTCCAAAACAACAGAACTAGATCACCCTGTGAGACATGACGAAGCATAACATGAAATAAAAGTGTCTGAAAATTACTGTGGCTGATCAGTTATGGCAAAAATCACAATAATTATTTGGTAAATACTCAGATTACAATTCTTCAAAACGGTAACTCCACATGAATGATCGCGAGTGCTCTTGAACCTTTGTCTTTGTTGCTGCTGCTGGACCCCTTGAAGCCAAACTGTTTCCAAAGAGATGGACAGTAATTGTCTTATCTTGATTATTGTGGCTCCTTAATCATTGTAATTGGTTTTAATCTTTAAATATTTACACCATCCTGTTTATACCAAAGTCTCAGTGAGATTTCCAGTATCTGTAAACAAACCATCGAGAACACGGTATACGATGCACAATATATTGGCCTGTGTGAAATTGTCAGGAAAAACACCTGCCCTGTAGGTATGGAGGTGAAATGATTAAAAAGATTTGTGAGGCTTTGTGTGCAGTGATTTTTTTATTTTTTTTTCAAAACCCGTGAGCTGATAAAATGCATCTGTTTTATTTACTTAAACCTCATTTCAGCAGAGGATTGCAATGGAGACTTGTATTTTTTTTAAAAAAAAAAGCATAGACCAGTTAGACTGTGATGTATAATAAATTTGGGCTTTTAAAAAAATCAAACTTTAGTGAAGAGCAAAAAACACACTAGATAAGTTTTACTCAAACATGTTGGGCCTGTGTGTAATGATGGATGCAGCCACCATTGCATCACACTGAGGTTAGTAAAGTCCTGTGATGATGCCTTTGATGTTTTGAAACCAGACACGATCTGTGACGGTCGATGAGACTGAGGAACAAGGTAGTGCCACCCTAAGGTGCCACCTGTCTTCCTTTTTGACTCTAGTTTACTCACAATTTACAAAATTAGTCAAGCCTGGCACGTTTTTGTTACGTTTATGTATTAAAACACAGATATATATGTTAATTTATGTTGTTATTCCTTTTTTTAATCAGATTTATAGTCTATAATTTTCTTTACAAACTAAATAGTTATTCATCAGTTTAATCTCGGAGTCATATAAAGCTGGGTCTTGATATTTGGATAAAAAAAATAATGTTTGTCCTTCTCTTACAGGCATTTGAGCTGTTATGTGACTTGCTGTTGCTGTACAGTGTGGGTTCAGTCCGCTCCGAGCCCGCCCTCCGGGCACTGGCCCACCTGCCATCTGATTCTCTGCGCTCCGAGTTGGCCGCTTTCCTTCTGGACTACGTCTTCACTGACACCGAAGACGTCGAGCTCGATGGTATCTTGACACCAACTGAAAAATTTACGCCTACTCTCAATAAATGTTTGCATGAACTGTGATACTTTCCAGAAGCAATTTGTCGCTTTGTCAGCCAGCGCTGACAAAGTGACAACACTGTTAGCAGATGTCAGAACGAACTGAATAATGAAAGGGATGTAGTTTTTCTTAGCTTGTACCATATTTTGGAAACTGCTTAGTTGTAACACTGCCAGAAGCTACCCAGAGTACTTTATCCATCACTGCCTGTGGGTATAGTTTTTGATGTCTTGTTTTAAGTCTTCTTCTGTATCTAATTTCTGTTCCATATTTTATAATGTTCTGCCAAATATCCCTTTCATTCATGCTCTTATAGACCCCACAGTGTGCTTTCCCTCTGTCTCTGCATTTCTAAACTGTTAACTCCTCCTTTCTGCCACCCTGGCTCTCCTCTTTAGCTGAGAGCGAGGAGGAGATGAAGATAAGTCTTCTTCAGAAGAAGCGTAACCAACTTGCCGGCTACTGTAAGCTGGTCATCTACGGGGTGCTGGACCTCACTGCTGCCACAGATGTCTTCAAGCACTACAGCAAGGTGGAAGGATTGTTGGATTTTATCAGCCCAGCCTATTACATATGACCACAAACACATTATATTCACATATATTACAATTCTTACTGTTTCTGTATCACAGTCGTGCGTGAATGTAGGCAAAATGTGTTAAAAGGTAAAGTCGTGACTTTAGTAATCTAATTGGAGATCAGTCGTTGGTCTGCTCATTCTTTGGGGGAATTAATTGGGATAGAAAGACGGGAAGCAGATTCATAAAAAAGTAATAATGGAGAGGATGTGTAAGAGAGTGGAGGAGGGTGAGAAAATCTGTTTTAGAACCACCGAGGTGCTGGGAATGAGTCAGAGAGAACGGTTGCTAAAAGAGGCACAGGTGACTAGAACAGAGTGGGTCCGATTAATTTTTTTTGAGACATTTATCAGAGCTGTTAATTAAATAGATTTGATGTTTTTCTGGTTTTTGGTTTGTTTGTTTTTTTCTGTTAGTACTTTAAGGACTTTGGTGACATCATCAAAGAGACTTTGAGCAAGAGCAAGCTCATCAACCCCGTGCAGAGCGCCAAGACTGTCTGTCTGAGTCTGCAGCAGGTGTGCACTTGCATGTCACTGTAATCTTTTGTATTTAGTGTAGAGGTTATCAAACTGTGCAGTGCGCCTCCCTGGCACAGTGTAGGAGGCTCACAGCGGGGGCACAGAAGGAGAGAGGTGAGATGAAAAGTGCATGCTGGTCTTCTAAAAACAACACAAAGTTATTAGTGTTTCAGTCAGCAGTAGGTATGTGGTAGGTAGATGCTTTCAAACACTTTAACTTGGGAGTCATAAATCAAACAATATTTAAGATTTGCTGTGACTTATCCAATCGAAGCATAACAGAGTTAGTTTTCTTCACTATAAAAATAGCCAGTTAACTGGTTTTGTATATTCGTGGGTACACTGCTGACAGGAACAGATATCACCTAAGTCGGCCAGAATTAATGGTTAAAAATTCCCACAGTTTGTATTACTGTTTATCATTTCATTTGTCACTTAAGCACATTACAGTAGTCTGATGATGATTTTCCCTCAGTTTTCACATTAAAAAGTTGTTTTTTTTTATTTTAAATAAAACACCTACCTAAAGTACACAGGGCTCCATATCAGTGACATTTTTGTATGCAAGGACCAGTGTCACATACACAATATCCTTTGTGACTTTGTGTGTTAGCTGAAGTACATTCTGGGTTGTTTTTCCAGTTTTAATAACCAGCTGCACATATTTACGGTCTCTTAATTTGAAATTAAAACACATGTTCTTCATTTTCGTGGGTTATGTGGGAGTTCTCTTCTATAATTACAACCAGTACTTGAATTACTTAAAAGTTTGCAGCCTTAACTAACCAAAAGACAAAATTTGTTTGTGCATATCCAGATATATATCATGCCTTTTCTGCAACATGTCTGTGTGTGCTCAGCTGTTTTCAGAGATGCTCACGGAGCACCACAGCAGGCAGGATCTCACTGAGATTAGAGACTTGGCCAAGAGGCTTGCCATGAGCTTTGGCATTGATCTTCATCGTGTCCGCAAACCACTGGTGGCCCTGCACATGTCAGTAACACACGTTTCTCTTGACAAACGCACACAGGCCAACCTTGCCATGACCCATTTTACCTATTTATTTATTTTTTCTGTTACTTCTATGATAGCATTTTTAGAAGCGGCTACAGCTTCACATAGCGTTTTTCTATTTCATGGCAGAAATCGTGTGTAATAATTAACTCAGAGCTAGTAAGAAGTCATCAGATTTGAGGATTGTAAAGAGAAATTACAGTATTTTTCACACTTTGGTTGTTTGTTTTGTGTTTCTCTTTATGTCAAGAGATTCTGTGTGTTGTCTTTTTTTTTTTTATCAGGGACGGCATACGTTTCGCATTTCGGGACCCACAGGAGGGAGAGGAGCCAAATCCAAATGTGGCCTTCTTGAAGATCCTCAGCGAGTTCAGTTTTAAGTTACTGCAGCCGGACCGCGCCCAGCTGTGAGAAGCAAAAACACACAGACATGCTCAGTCTTAACACTGCAGCTTTTCTGCACATGTATTTCTGTATGTTATACATATCGAGGAAAAAAATCTCACTTAGCAACAGTCTGAGAGAGAATACTTGTGATGTCTTGAATCCACATTAATTATTATATTACAGGTAAAACAAAATAAAACAGTGTTTTCATTCTTGTTCCATAGTCGGCGTGTTGATCATATTATTCATTTAACTTAGATTCAGTATTATTTGCTCAAATCCAGTGAAACTGTTTGAAATGCAAACAAAGGTTTCCTCAGTCTTTGTCCCATCCTGATTCTCTGTCATCTCCTCCCAGAGCTGAGTTTCTAAAATCTGCATGTCCCAGTGCTGCCCTCTCCTGGCCGCCAGTCAAACTGTATCAGCGTTCTTTGGAAGCTCGCTCCACCTCTAAAGCCACTGAACAGGAGGGAGGTGATGAAGTCCCTTCTCATGACACACCTGTAGTGAAACGCAGGAGGACCACAGCTCAGGGTGATGCACATGCTACACAAAACACTCTGCATGGATATACTCTACGTCATAGCAGCAATAAATATTTTTTTTAAATGCTTCGAAGTGGGAAGTCAATTTAATTTAACTTAATTTAATGGAAAATTCAGTCTTACCCTGTCTTATGGTCAGAGGGTGAGGAGAGGTATACAATTATTGGATATGATTTAAGGCAAGGAAGTGCTCTTTAATCCTAAGAAGTGTCTCATTATTATTTTCAGTATTAGCTACTATTCGGCAAGGAGGTTATGTACAAATTGATGGAAAAAAAAATGACACTGGCACACTGGTTTGCACTACCACCTTACAGCAAGAAGGTTTGCATCCACCTTTCTGTGTGGAGTTTGCATGTTGTCCCCCATGCCCTCTATTTGTCTCTCTGGGGGCAGCCCTGAGATGAACTGGCTAGCTGTCCAGGGTGGACTCTGCCTTTCGCCCCATGTAACTGGATATGTGGAAGAAAATGGATTGATTAATATTTGGGGCCAGTCAGAGGATGAGTGACCCAAATGTCAGAACAAAGCAGTCATTTCAACCCAAACTGTTACTTTCAGTGCATGGATTCCTCAACAAATTACAGTATAATGGATGAATTTGTGAAATCGTTTATCATAATCAATTATAATAACAAGAATATTATGTATTTATTTTTTTTAGCACATGAACCATGTGCCCATTATTTTCTTTCTGCTGTTGGGTTGGGTGGTAACTTTTGGAGTTGATCTGAATTTGAGTCCAGGAATTGCTGTAATGACTCTGTACCATTAAGAGAATCGGTGCAAAACTGGACATTCTAGATCCTATTTTCACAAATATCTATCAAACTTTTTATAATTTTGAGTCGCGGTCTACAGTCATAGTTGTTCAAAATACAGTGATGTAAAATTAATAGCATTCTTCACATTTCGAAAGCTTTAAAAACATTTATTCTGTGGTATTTTTGCTTCACACATCTACATTTGTGTTTGGGAATCTGCTGAATTCTGCAGGAAGCAAATTTGCTACTTTACCTTGTCAATTAAAGCGTCATCATCAATAACCTTGTGTGGTGACTTGTCACTCCTACAGGTTCAGCGTCCACCACCAGAGGACCCTGGTTGGACAACAGCAGCATCCAGAGCAGCCTGCACACCCCAGCCCTCACCTCCACTGTGCAGAAGCAGCCCGCCAAGCGCATGGCATCCAGGAAACCAAGACCCGTGGAGTCAGATATCAGCAGCAGCTTAACTGAGCCGGAGTCAGAGGATGAGTTCTCCCCAGGGTAAGTAAAATTTTATGATCAGCATGTCTGCAGTATCTGCTGCCTCTGATTCGAGCATTTGTAAATTACTGCCATGGGTCAGATGATTTCATGTCTAGGGATGGTTATGGATAAGATTTTCACGATTCCGATTCCATTTTCGATTCTGTTTAACGATTCGATTCTTTATCGATTCTCTTATCGATTCTTTTTAAAAAAAAAGGAGAACACTAAGGTCGATTAGCTTAGAACTTTTATATCTTCTCTTTGAACAAGATAGAAGTTTAGGAGTAACATGGCCTTACAAACCCAACAGTGAGATCTTAAGAGATCCACAGCCTACTGCTCTTCAATGGGGTGTCACAGGGTCCCCAGGAAAAAAAAAAATTGTAAATGTAAAATAATAAAATAAATATTCTTAACATAACATAAATTATTCTGTAGCAATTACACAAGAATATCCAGTAATGTCACTGCCTACAATTAAACACATTCACTTACCGAAAATCGGGAGCATCTGCTGTGGCAAATGGGTGCAAGCCTTTGACCACAAACTTAGTCACTGCTCGGTGACATTCGTCTATCCTGGCCTGAAAGGAGACGCTACCGGTAGACTGCAGCGAGAACTGCCAGCCAGACTCTCTCTCTCATCATGGTCACCTAAATGCAGCGCACAGTAATGGTAGGTTTTGTAATAAGGCAGATCGCGCTAACATAATATGCACTGTTAGTTGATTATTTACCTGCCGCATTAACGGGAGAGGACGTGCAAACGTTTCCACTGCTGCTGGGTTGAGATTCACGAGTCCGGAGCGGAATTAAAAACACGACATTCATTTAAGGTTATCGCGTGTTTTGTGAGCAAATGCTTTTGCATATTCGTAGTGTTTCCTCCTTTAAATGAAATATCTACTTTGCAAGTATTGCAAGTTGCCCTGTTGTCATCCGTTCTCGTAAAGTATAACCAAACTTCTGAGCGTTTGAGCCGCTTAGGCGCCCTGCCAGGTAAATGACGCTCCGCAACGTGGTGACGTCATTCGGGGCGACTGGAATCGATAAGGGAATCGTTTGCAAAAATGGCAAACGATTCCAAGGAATTGAAACAGTGGGAACCGGTTCTCAACAAGAACCGGGTTTCGATACCCATCCCTATTCATGTCAGTACCTGGTCTTTTCTGTGTGCTGTGTTACTGGTCAAAAGGGCAATCAGCAAAAGAAGGAAGATTAAAGCTCCTGCAGAGTTTTGCTGATGATGAAACACATTTAATTTCCCCTGTGTATTAATGCATAATCATAGACACAGAATACAGCAGGTAGACAGTGAAGTCGGAAAATTGTCTTCTGCTGCTCTCCAGGTTACAAATGCGAAAAGTGAAACCCAACAAAAGACGGCTGGCTTCCTCCAGCAAGAACACCCCCTCTCCAGGGCAGCAAGACCTGAACTCCCACCTCAACTTGTAAGGCTGATTTTTAGACTGTTTAATACTTACTATTAAATTGTGAATATGTTTCATTTTACAAAAGCTATTTTCAACCAGAAATAATCACAGAGTGGATCTGTGTGTGTGCTTCGCAGGCTTTCCCTGATTGAAGACGACATCGCAGAAAGAGATGAGGACGAGATTGAAGATTATCAAAGTGACTCTGACACTGGATACACACTGGTAAGAACAAAAAAAAACAAACATCATATTTACTCTACTTTCTCTCATGACTGTGTAATCTGTTTAATCAGCACCTGGTCAGCTAAGGTACAAATGAATTAATTCTTTAAAAAGAACATATACTTGTCACCACAAATTCATTTTGGTCCTTCAGTGACCACAGTTGTAGGATCTGTGCAGAGAAAAAAATATGTACAAGGCTATTTATGATGAGAGGAAAAGAAGCACATGTGTGATGTTTCTAACTTTGCTTCTAGTGCTATATTTATACCCTTTGTATACAAATATGTTACATAAACCTAAATCTAGATTAAGGACAACATACCTTGAAAACTAAAACTTGTTTGCTTGCAGCCTTCCACACGTCACACCTCAGTCAGTGTCCTTGACGAGCTCTTTGACTGAGGTCAGCGGGATCATCTGTTCAGGACTTATACAGTTTCAGTGTGACAAATATTAAGAGTCATCTGTTCTTCTGAATGACGCCAAGTTCACCTGTCAGACCTGTTTTTGTCTCTTAATTTTGTTGTTGATTGGGAAGTCTGGAATTAGAAGGTGTTCTGATGCATTAATAGGAATGTTTTGAAAATAACGATTTTCAGAATAAATGTTTCACTAAAGTTGGACTTGGTTCGTCTGTCTCTCCTCAGCTCTTCACATTTTTCAAAATATCCTTCACTGTTGACATCACAGTTTGTTTTTGTTTTTTGCTGAACACCTTAATGTATATTAAAGATGCCTGATTTGACAAAGCAATACTAAAAGTAAGGCATTACAATGTATTGTTTTAAAAATGAACAAACTCAATGTTATTTAGATACAATGAAGCACTACTAGTTATTCCTGTTTGTAATGTGTGATTTGTTTGCATTATTTATAGGTCAAAAAAATCACTAATAAACAAGATCAAAATGAGCAGACACTATAGTAAATGAATGAATTCTGAGGGTATCCTTTGTAAAAGATTAATAAAAGTAACACATATTGCTTTGTAGTGAATTACACCATGAAGCAGAAGGAGCTTAGAAAAACAAGTGCAAGGAGTAAAGATATACGGTGGTATTTTACAGTGATCACAAACCTAAAGAATCAGCTTTAGGTTTTCTCTGATTAATTAATCCAAATTTGAGGTTATTTATCTAGAAATTTTGACTTACTCTGAAACGGTACTTGTCTGTCTTCCTCCCCTCACACTCAACTGCTGTGATAAATGGCTGCCTCTCCCTGATCTTGCGTCTGCCGGTCGTTTCTTTCTGTTAAAAAGCAGTTTTTCATTCCCACTGTCGTCAAGTCCTTGCTAATAGGGGATCATTTGATTGTTGGGGTTTTCTTTTTATTATTGTAGGGTCTCTATTTTATAATATGACATTATAATTTATATAAATATAACTACTGTTGTGGTTCAGCACTGTATAAAGAAAATGAATTGGGGAAAAAATTATTAGGCTTCTCAAAATTTTGTCCTAGTTGTAAGTAACTTAAAGTTGGGGTACTCAATAAGTCAAAGTTTTAAGATTCATCAAAATGTTGACTTGGCTATGACAGGCACTTTTAAGACACAAACAAGCTTCCATACAATCTAATGCCAATTAAAATGTGCGACATTTTCATTATATCTCCTTATGTGAGAAAATGTCAGAAAAACATTTGCTATATAACATGTATGTTATAAACTGGGGAAATACAGCTGTAAATCATGACTTTATGTTGGGTTCATTCGTTCCACGCTCACCCTGTTGACACTGGGTTGCGCATGAATCCAATCATCGCATTTCGCGCCATTCCTGACAAACGGGGCGGAAGTTCGCACAGTCAGGTGACACCAGACTGCCCGCAATTTTCGCGCCACCACAGAATCCCGCCTCTCCCCGCGGAAAGAAGCGACTCTATTGGCTGAGGGAGACGTCAGACTCGCGCCACTTCTTGTACCGAGATAGGGGAGAAGCGCTGGCTGCCAGTGAATGAGTGTCCGGTGTTAGTGAAAAATTTTAAAAAGACCCAGCTTTGAGCTAAACTACGTTTCCCCCATCGCGTTTTTGGAAGTAAGTTATCTTAACTGAAGCTCAATACCTGCAATCATGGCTCGCAAGGATTACGAAGCAGAGAAAGGTAATGTTTCATCTTTAACGTCATGGCAGCAACAGGTTGGCCCATTTTAGTTAACGTTTTACCAAACGGCTCTTCTAAAACCCCACACGAAACCTTGGTGAATGTATGTTACGGGGTGTACTGGCTATGAAGTTGGATATAATATAAAATCTGATTTATGTGTGCGATAACGCTACATTACCGCTTCGTTTCATTACTAACTCAACTTTAAAGAAAACAGTTATAGAAAATAAGTGAGTGCTTGCACATGGTGTCAAGAAACCTGCGACACAAGGGAGCAGTGTTAAAACACAAATTGCACAAACTTGTGTGAACATTAGCTATCCTCTTGATAACGTCTTCAGTACTCTGTGTGTGTGCGTGCGCGAGTGAGAGAGGCTGTTGGCTCCACCGTGACCCGGATGGATCCTTAAACAAAGGAGCAGGCGCCACTGTGCAGTGCAGCAGCAAGCACATGTCTCAACAGTTACACGAGCAGCTTGACTAAAGATAATCATTAATGTCGCGAAGTTTTTCATTTTTAATGTGTAACATTTAAAGTCAACGATAAAGCACTAGCTGAAAAGTTGTTCATCGTTTCAGAGAACTTTATGAAGGCCAATCAAATGCTAGCTAAGTTCATATCAAACGCGAGTGCAACCTTAAAATTTAATGGTACACAATGGCAGTAAGTGAACCACTACTTCGCTTTTTAATAACTGAAATTTATAATGTCCACATTTAGAGTTTAGTTGAAGTGTTTAAACGTCTCGAAATCGGGTTAAGTAGTAACCGCTAGCGAGCGAGCTAGCAAGCACCCCGTTAGCCGCTGTCAGTTAACGTGCTGTTCTGTGTGTAGCACGTTTACGCCGAGGGTCAGAATATGTATATATATTTCTAAAAGCGTAAGAAGTCGCAAAATGATTGTTTACTTTGGGTAAACTAACTTTATTTCTGTTACACAAACATCTAAAAATGTAGGGTTTTACCAATAATCGATCATTTTAACAACCGTAACGTTGATGGTGTAAGTTTAAATTTGCAGCGGTGCTTGAGTCACTCCAAACGTCCGAGTAACCTAAACTTTGCAAGCACCCGAGTCATCTTTCGCAGAATCTAACCGACCGCTTAAAGGCTGAAGTTTGCGGTGCGTCAGTCATCGATAGCATTAAGAAAGCTACTTCCACCGCCAAGAGATTAAGAGCAATAAGCTCGCAGTGGTGGGGCTGCCTGCGCCTTGTGTTCACTACACCCCGGCTAACCTAGGCTAACATTAGAAGATGGCTGGCTGTGGTTTGAAAACAACAGCCGGGACTGTTTTTAAGAGCGGAGGGATGGCGGAGGGATACCGTGAGTGACTGGGCACAAAAAGCCATGTGCTGCTTTGTTTACAATAACATCCTCGAAGAGAGAAATAAAAAAGCAGAGGTGCGGATTTGCTGCTACCGCGTCAAAGTAAGTGGAGTATTTTATTTATCACGGTCAAGAGTAGTTTCGTTCCTCGAAGCGCTGAATTAAATATTGTTAACAGTTGTGGCTCTTTCGAGAAGTGGGGGGATATTTTCCAAAAAAAAAAAAAATGGACACTGAACTGAGCGCGCCTGTTGTTGTATTTACATTATTGCCCAGGAGCTATCTGCTGCGTATCGCCAGTTATTTCGCTCTAAAACTATTATGGTGGGAACGTCAGAGCGGAATTGGCTTCATGTAACACATCAGTGGCAGTTTGTGCTTTACTGTAAGGCAGTAGTGACTCATCGAGATTACAGGATGCCATGTTACTCAACAAAGGGGGTCGTCGCAGGACAACAAATTAGCTCCCAGTGTGTAGGCCCATTGCCGGTGGTGTTAATCAACAATTTAAACAGATTTTAAGCTAAGAAATAAGATTTATTATTTAAAGAAATTTAAAGGGAACTTCAGTAAACAGCCTTTTCTTTGTGTGTGTGTGTGTGTGTGTGTCTGTCTAACAAACAATCTCCACCTAGTGTTTGCTGCATGTGGCCTGTCTTTTTTTTTTTTTTTTTTTTTTCTCGTCTCCCTCCTGTTAAATTGTGCTGAAGGTATTTTTGGTTGTTTTGCAGAAAAATGCAAAAGGTTCCTGCAGGAATTTTACACAGAGGATGACAACGGGAAGAAGCTGTTCAAGTATGGAGCCCAACTTGTGAGTATACTACAGAAATAATGAATATAGGATTAGTTTTCTAGAGTTGGTTTATTGCAGATTTGTGATATTATTGCACTTAAAAAAAAAAAAGTACAAATCTGGTGTGCTAATGAGCACTGATGCTTCACTGGTCAGTGAATAAAACATTTTAGCTACACTGTTCTTAGACATCATTTGTTGTCTTTACAAGCAGAATTTATGATTTGACAAAATCTTAAATTTAAATGTTTATTTGAACTAGTTATTTTTGTTATAAGTAGAATAGTTTTGGGCGGATTGCATTAAAATGTAAAAGTGAAAGCAAAACCAAATGGCTCTTAGTCAAACTGCCATGTGAAAGATGAAAAAGGCCCTCACTTATTTACAAAAAGCACAGCTCCCTTTCTGCTTCTGAAATGGAGATAAAGGTGTCTTTGGCGTTAGTAGTAGCTGCAAAGATGGTTGTGTAATTGTTGGGTGATCATCGAATTAATTGCCTGCGTACAGGTGGCGCTGGCCCACAGGGAGCAGGTGGCTCTCTTTGTGGATCTGGATGATGTGGCTGAAGAAGACCCCGAGCTGGTCGAGAGCATCTGTGAGAATGCTAAACGTTACACAGCGCTGTTTGCTGATGCTGTCCACGAGCTGCTGCCAGAGTACAAAGAAAGAGATGTATGTTGATCAGTTTAAGAAGTGCCAAAAATGTATTGCTATTGTGATTTTTGCCCAGTATTAATGTGGCTTTTTTTTTTTTTTTTTTTTTTTTTTTTATATATACATAGATTGTTGCCAAAGATTCTCTGGATGTGTACATTGAGCACAGGCTGATGATGGAACAAAGGGGTCGTGACCCTGCAGATACAAGAGACCCTCGTAATCAGTACCCACCTGAACTCATGAGGAGATTGTAAGTTGAATCTGATTCAGAGCTGAGCTTTTACTGCATGTTTTTATTCGTCCTTTGATTATCCAACTGTGAACTTCTTCCCACAGCGAGCTTTACTTTAAAGCTCCAAGCACCTCTAAACCCAAAGTGGTGCGTGATATTCGAGCCGACAGCATCGGTCACCTGGTTGCAGTTCGGGGTATTGTGACCCGAGCGACTGAGGTCAAACCCATGATGGCCGTGGCTACATACACATGTGACCAGTGTGGCGCTGAGACCTACCAACCAGTAAGATTGTTTTTAATCGTCTATACATTCATATGCTTTCACAGGAACTACATTTTTCATTGTATCCTCTCGTTTTCGTCCAGATCCAGTCTCCTTCCTTCATGCCCCTTGTTATGTGTCCCAGCCAAGAGTGTGTCACCAACAAATCTGGAGGGCGACTCTACTTGCAGACGAGAGGCTCCAAATTCATCAAGTTCCAGGAACTGCGTATTCAGGAACACGTAAGAAACTCTGAAACTTGTTATGTTTGTATTCACTTGTTTTGGTTTACATTTGCTCACAAATTTTGTCTGGTATTACACAGAGTGACCAAGTACCTGTTGGAAACATCCCAAGGAGCATGACGGTGTACGTGCGTGGCGAAAACACACGTCTTGCCCAGCCAGGAGACCATGTAGCCATCACAGGAATCTTCCTCCCTCTGCTGCGCACAGGCTTCAGTCAGGCTGTTCAGGTATAATCTGCTTGTCAAAGTACACATGGGCTACCACAATAATTTCATCTCTAATCTCCAGAAAGAAACTGAACTGCATTGTGGGTTTGCTCTTTTCAGGGTCTCCTGTCAGAAACGTATCTGGAGTGTCACAGCATTACACTCATGAACAAGACTGAGGATGATGAACTCGGTAACGAGGAGCTGACTGATGAGGAGCTGCGAAGCATCACAGGTCTGTTTGTTGGACATCACTACAATAGGAACACATAAACTGAGATTTCGGTCTTTAGTATCTGAAGTGAGTATTTTTCTTTATAGATGAAGGATTTTATGAGAAGCTAGCTGGCTCCATAGCGCCAGAGATCTATGGACATGAAGATGTGAAGAAGGCTTTGCTGCTGTTGCTGGTTGGAGGAGTGGAACAGGCTCCCAAAGGCATGAAAATCAGAGGTGAGGACAAACGCAAACAAGATTATAACGGCTAAATTCTTTTCTTCTGTTTAATCATATTGTAACATAGCTTTCTAATACTGATTTTAATGTATAGTTTTAACATAATTTATGATCATTTATCACTCTGGCACAAGACAAAACTTCTTTATTGCATAGGTACATTTCTTGGAAGTTGTTTTTCCTCATTAAATGTTTTAATCACTGCAGTGCTCTTACTGTGTTGTCTCATCTTCCTCAAGGCAACATTAATATCTGCCTGATGGGAGATCCAGGAGTCGCTAAGTCCCAGCTGCTGTCCTACATTGATCGTCTGGCTCCTCGAAGTGAGTCCTGTTTGTTGTCCCCTATCTGGTTTAATGCTTTATCTAGTATGGCATTTACTTTCCGTTAGGTCCTACACTGTGACGTTTTAACTTCTGGTGGGATAGTTTGACTAGAGCACTCACTTCTTTGTGTTTTAATGCAAGGTTTCGAATGCCAACAGCCTGTCATATCTAAATTGGAAGTTTTATTCTGAGTGAAGCTTGAAGTATGAACTGTTTAATCAGCAGCTAATTGTAGCTTTTCTTGTTCCCTGTCTGCTGTTCAGGCCAGTACACAACAGGTCGTGGTTCATCTGGGGTCGGTCTGACTGCAGCAGTGATGCGTGACCCCCTAACCGGTGAGATGACTCTAGAAGGAGGAGCCTTAGTTCTGGCTGACCTGGGCATCTGCTGCATTGATGAGTTTGATAAGATGGCTGATGCAGATCGAACCGCCATCCATGAAGTCATGGAACAACAGACCATCTCCATTGCTAAGGTATCCTTAATTACTGCCAGTACTCTTAATTAGGGGAAGTATCTGGAAAAACTCAATGCCTGTTTAACATCCACACTCATGTTTTTTAATCTCCCCTCCAGGCTGGCATCATGACCTCCCTCAACGCCCGTTGCTCTATTCTAGCAGCAGCGAACCCCGCCTACGGCCGCTACAACCCCGGAAGAGCATCGAGCAGAACATTCAGCTGCCAGCTGCTCTGCTCTCCCGTTTCGACTTGCTGTGGCTCATTCAGGACAAACCGGATGCTGATGCTGACCTGCGTCTGGCCCAGCACATCACCTACGTGCACCAGCACTCCCGCCAACCGCCCACACACTTCACCCCTATTGACATGAAACTGATGAGGTGAGAATTTGCATGTTTAAAAATGAACACATGAAGGTTATTGTTGTAGCTCAGATAATTTACTTCAAATAGGTCTGCGTAATAGGCAATATTAACTAATGATGAATGTAATTTCCATCAGGCGTTATATATCTCTGTGCAAGAAGCGGCAGCCTGTGGTGCCCGAGTCACTGGCCGATTACATCACTGCTGCTTACGTGGAAATGAGAAAAGAGGCTCGGGTCAGCAAAGACACCACCTTCACCTCCGCTCGTACCCTCCTCTCCATCCTGCGTCTCTCCACTGCACTGGTGAGAATTGCACATCCACTTGAGTAGTAGTGGGTGGCTGGAAACTTTCAGAGGCCACTCTCACTGATTGAACTCCTGCAGGAGGGGTCATAATTTTGTCAGACATTTGTTTTAAGAAGTGAAACAGGGTTACATTTGTTCTTGTTTTTCATCAAGCTCCAGTGGAACTTATTTTTGCAGAAAAGTGTCGTGTGGGGTTCAGTTGCACTACTTTTGTGGAGCTTTTAATGGAATTAAATTGTCTTGATCGATCGTCCAGTGTGGGATAAAGTGCTTACAGTGCAGGTAGTGATGATAATCTGGCCTACTGCAGTGTGAGCACTTCTTTCCCACGCTGGACAAAAAGCTCTGACTGCCAAAACCAGTCCCAGTAGCAAAAACGCTACACCCACTCACAACATGAATATTATTAAAAAAGCTTGAATCAAGTCTGTCTTGCATCATCTCTGCCTCTGGTTGTCAAAAGTGCTGTTTGTGCAGGTAGCAGTCATCCACCTACTGCAAAACCAGCACTTCAGGTTAACAGGTAGGCAATGTGCTGCACACAGATGTCCACAAGGGGGCAAAACACAGCCACAAGCAGTATTGGTGCCACAGCTGCACATCAGCTTATTTGTGTGTTTTCAGATGACTCATTTGGTATTTTCCTCTTCATGACCACGAGGGAGCTGCTTTAATGTCTTTACTGATCCTGGCCAGCTTTGCAGGGTGGGCAGTCAGCCTGTGTGCATAAGGACCAGCTGTGCAAACCCATGCAAAACTGACCATGGCCAGGACTGTCATCCGTGTGTTCTACAAAAAAACCCCACTTGATCATAACAGTGTTCCGATGGGATCTTTTGCGTGGTGTTTTGATTTCATGCTATAGAGAGACTAGCTGGTGTTGAGAGGCGGAGACTTGGGCAATTGCCGGGCATCCCAGAGGGCATTGCACTTGTCTCGGTCTGACAGTGCCGGCACAGCGCAGCCTAAGTTGAGATGGATATTGCAGGATTATTATTGCAGGAACTCTTGTTCGTGCATTCACTCAAACTACAGTCTTAGCATTATCTTCATCTTTAACTCCCTGCTTCAGGCTCGACTTCGCATGATGGACACCGTAGAGAAGGAAGATGTAAACGAGGCCATGAGACTGATGGAGATGTCCAAGGATTCATTACAGGCTGACAAATCCAGCACCACAAGGTTAGAGCTAAAAACCAGGCCTGTTTTTTAAATATGGCTTTCAGTGAGACTAACATGACCGGATGTCATCTGATTCAGAGCTGTTTTATGAGTTTCTTGCATGTCCTGAAGGAAGCTGTAAAACTTGATTTTTATGGAGCTCTGTTCACACGACCGCATGTTCAAAACGGGCAGGAAGTGTAGTTTGTGTATGTGTATATGTATATGTCGTATGTGTTTACATGCCTTACTTTGTGCCATTTTTGAGTAGGTTCATTCAAAATTCCTTGAGGCTTTAAAGTTGACATTTTTAAATATCTGATTTCTCATTTGCAGGACGCAGCGACCGGCCGACGTCATCTTCTCTCTGGTGCGTGAGCTCGCCGCAGAGGGCCGTGGAGCCGGTGGGTTGGTTCGCATGGCTGAAGCAGAGCAGCGTTGCGTCTCTCGTGGCTTCACGCCCGCCCAGTTCCAGGAGGCCTTGGAGGAGTACGAGGAGCTGAACGTGTGGCAGGTCAACCAGGCTCGCACGCGCATCACTTTCGTCTGAACAACTCAGGACACGCCTTCATGCACATTTTGCTTCAGTCACCTGAGGGAGGGTGGGGGACTCTTTGTTGTGGGATTTCTACAGACTTGTAATGAGGTTAAGCATTTTGTAAGTCCAGCAGAAGAAAGATTCTTTTTAAATATGACTATTATTGCAAGAATTCCAGCTAATGGAAACCCAGAATTCCAGAAGAATCCTGTTAACAGTACCTTGCTTGTAAATATGTATGTCAGAAGTTAGTATTGTGAAGTATTTCCTGTGGTTTAGCTGCGAGCATCCATTTAACATTGAGCATTTCTGTACATTTTATACTTGCTGATGCAAATCAGACAAATTTATATTGAGCCTTGTATTGTGAGAGTTAAAATAAATTGATGGTTCAATACTCTGCCTGATGCCGAGTCTTCTGTGCACATAACATGGGATGAAGAAATGTGTATGAACACCTGGTTTCGCAGTGGGGACGCCTCGCTAATCCTTTGAGTAACGCCTGCCCACAAAACATACAGGTTTGCAAGTAACAATTTTCATGTTGAAAGACAACCCGCACAACTTTGGTTCAGTGACTCACAAACCCAAAGGTTTCGCACAAGGCTTGGATATTCATAAAAGGCAACAAATTGTATAAATGTTTAATGCTGCCAAATCTAGCTTTCAAAACCACAAGCTTCCAGCTGTATAATGAATGATCCTGTAACCCACTAACACATTGTATACACAGTCTTGGTAGAGTAACTAGTAATCATGTGTTGCCTAAATGTTTTGGTCTAAAAAGTCCTCAAGTTGTGATGCTAAAGTACAAAGAAGGCAATTGCAGGGCATCCTAGAGAGCAAAGTAGAAGCCCTCAGTGCAAAAGGTGCAATACTGGGTTGCTGTACTTGTACTGATGACATGTATCTAAATAATTACATCCAACACAGCAAGAAGCTAAAACAATATAAACTTGGAAATTACATTTTCATCATGGACATCAATGAGTGTTATTCACAATCTATTTATCACATTTAATATCGTTATGATTGGGGAATGTGGGAAAATAACATTAAACTAACAAGCGTGTGTTATTCCATGTATGTTTAGTATGACGGCCTCCAGTAAGAATGCAGTCTGAATATTGAACATGCTGAGACAAAAAAAGGCGGCTTTTTCTGTAGATAGCTGTCCTGTGTTCGAAAAGCAGGTGTTCACTGGGTAAAAATAACAACCTTTAGAAACCGGTGGTGTTTTAGAAATCTGTGAAGTCTCATTATGAATGTATGTTTAAGGCAACGTGGGTTGTCTTCTATGTTTTTTTGTAAGGTTTTCTGGCATAGATATTGTGTTAGTAGGCAGCATTTTCACTACGGTTGCAGTTGCCCCAGCAGGTGATGCTTCACTTCCAGACTTAATGGGGAGTTTCCATTTGAAGTCTGTTTTGTTTTATGGCTTTGCTGCAAAAGTCCTGAGGCTTTCTGTTCTTAATTGGCGCCAAAGGCCCCACATTAAAGTGTATTAAAAGGAAGGTGGAGACAAGATTTCGGTCTCAAAGTCGGTAGAGTCCGATTGGATAGAAGATAATGTTACAGGGTGACCGATGCAGAGATGTGTATTTAACCCGCTCAGCCTTGTTCAGACCAGTGAAGACTGCCTCCTGAGTCAGGTGAGTAAAACAGGAGCGGATGTGTTTTCTTTACAATATTGGGTCGTGCAATAAGAAGCAAAAATATAATTTAGATGAATAAAGTTAATAATTGCAAGCCACATTTATATTCTACAGTCTATATTAGTCTTTGCATTTAGAGCATCAGATTGCAGAAGAGTTTTACCTGAAGACGTATTTTTACATCTTACAATTGAATTTTGGTATTAGACACCTTTGTTAAATGTGTAGATGTGAAATGGAATTGATTCAGAGTTATTTTGTTTGAACTAACCGTTTTTTCTCAAAATGATCATTTCCTTTTCTTCATGATCACAGAGGTTCAAGATGATTTCGGCGGGGGCACTCTTCTGTCTTGTGTTTCTCCCAGGTCTGCTCTGCTTCTTTTACTTCACAATGTCACAGCTTCACCTCTCAAAAACAATCAAAATCAACATCCACAAATGATTTTTCATCCTCTTTCAGGCCTGCTGGAGGCCAAATCTTTGCTGAATGTCATAAAGCAGGAACGTAAGTTAAAAAAGAACAATTTTCTGACCCTTTATGCAGCGGTGCTGTTTTTCCAACTGTTTTTGAGAGACTCAGCTTCATCTCCTCTTTTAACAGAGATGGTCCCTGTAGGTGATGTTAGCATTGATGCAGAGAAAGCAAATGATTTTCTGACTCACTCCAGACCAAAGCGCAATGCGGACCCCCGGTGGTACAGAGGAAACCCAGACTTCCAGGCTTACTACAAATACTACAGCAGCATCGGACACACTGAGGGGGTAAGAAACACTTTGGGCTTCCTGGGGTAGCCCAAATATTCACTGTCTGTATAGGCACCTCAGAATGTGTCACTATAGGTGTTCTTTATGTTAAACAGTCTAAGTTGTAACAGAAAACTGTGACAAGTCACCTTTGCAGACCAGCAAATTTTAGATTTTAGCTAATAACGATGTTAAATTTTGAATTCAGTCCAGGTTCCAGTTGTTTAAAATCAGCACCAACATGTTACCTCTGGATGTGGAAGATTTTAAATCTAAACCTTCATAGTTTAAAAAAAAGCAGGAAGAAAAAAGATTTTTCATTTTGAGGGTCGGGATTTTGGGATTCAAATCACATCGCACCTCTCAGCTTAGTCGAGAAGTGCGATTACAACTGAGCTTTTTAATTTAGAAACACATATACTCATGAAGGATTTCAGATTTTAAATGTTTCTCAGGGTTTCTTTCTTAACCAACCGAAGATTATAAATCTACTCGAGGCAGCTTTTCTTTTTTTTTGCAGTTTCATGCTACATAAATAAACCTGGGTTTGTCTTTCCTTTACTCTTTTTCCGCCTCTCAGCTCTATGAGATCGACAAGCTGCGGATGCTCTACCAGCAGATGAGGTACCTGGAGCACACCTACGGCCCTGATGCTTCCTATTTCCAGAGCAAACTGGGAGTGCCTATGATCATGTGTGACCCAGCCACAGACAAGAAGTGCAAAGTTGTCGCGCCTCCTCCTCCTCCTCCTCCTCCTCCACTGCTGATGAAAGGGGTCCCAAGACCCACGGAGCCTCCAGCTCTTCCTATTGCTCCAGCCATTTCACAGGCTGATGTGCTCTACCTGTGTAACCAAAAGGACCCCCTCTGCAAGCCTCACATTGTCTACATGCCCACAGGTGCAGTACCTGTGCTCTGTGACCCTCGGTACCACCCCCACTGCACTCCCCAGAAGGTTGCACCAGCTCCCGTGGCAGTGCCTCAACCACCTCCTCCTCCTCCTAAGAAATCTGGCCCACCTCCACCTCCCCCAGTCTTTGTCAAGAAGTCTCCCCCAGCTCACATCCGCACCTTTAAGGGCATGGAGTACGATTGTGACCCCTACTGGGATCCCGACTGCCTGATTGAAAACCCACCCAGGCCCATCAAAGGAAAGGTTGTGGTCCCGCCACCCCCACCCCCTCCAGTGGTGGAGGAAGAAGAGGAGGAACATGTGGAGGAGCCAGCACCTCCTGCACCCATTGAGAAGAAAGTAACCTACTACCCTCACCCTTACTACTACCAGCACCCTCTACCCTACGACCCCAGGGATGATCTGTACGATCCAGCCCGCTTCCAGTACCCACGGCCTGCTGATGCTGCTGACGAGCCTGCAGAGGAGAGCCAGTGAAACATCCAGAGGGAACAAAACAGACTATGAAAACATCCAAGTTGCACACTTTCACATCTTTTAAATGTAATGTCAATAAAACCAATGTCTTAGCGCATTTTTAGATGCAGTGTAATTACATCGATGACTCAATGTGTAACTGTCAGTATGTGAAAAAGCAATTTTCTTTTTGACAAGAATAAATTGTAACAAATCAGTTTTTCATCAGCGAGTAGCATTTCGAGTTGGAATATCCTTTTTGAAAGGTGCAAAGTAGCCTCAAAAGGAAAGCTTTGCTCCACCCATTGCCACATGGCAGGTAAATATCACTTGTGAAGTACCAGCATGCATGCTGGGAGGTCATTATGTCTGTTCTGCTGTACATTTAATAGCCAAATAAATGCTGACTCCTGTTATTTTCCATACACTCTGGAGCAATAAGTCACCCTGCAGTCTTTTTCCTGCCTCTCTGTCCAAAACCTATAAGGGCAATCAAACAGCAGGAACACAACTTCAGAAGGTGATCTGCAAACGTGCTGCTACTGCCAATAAACCTCCAGCTAGGCGAGCTCCACGTAGCAGACTTTCACATGCTCATTTGAAAGTGCAGATCAGACTTTTTTTTTATGTGCTTCGTTGACAGAAAATTCAAAGTCTCATGGGGAAAAAAACGAAAAATCAGCAGATCATTTATTACATACAGGAACATGAAACAATAAAACAAACTGGGTAAAATAACAGAACGTTCATGTACAGTGGACTCATTGCTGTGCAGACCCGCCAAAGAGTTGAGTGACTTTGTACATAGCTTTTAATGATCGGTGTTTTTAGATACACTTGTGGTTGGAAATTTTTTAACTGCTCTGAAAAGCTACGGTTGGTTTAAGAACTGCTTTTTAGCAAATCAAAGTAGAAACAGACCAAAATAAAGAAAAAAAGGGACAGAACAGAGAAAAATAAACTGCAGTGCTCGTTTTGTTTCTCTGCTTTGCTCAAAAGAAGAGTCCTCTCATCCTCCGGCCGATGCCCTGTCTGTCGTACAGGACGTTGAACTTGTTGATGAACTGATTCATACTGTTGCAAGTCTTGGTGATAGTGCCTAAGTAGGCCATGAGGCCGACGTCATTACATTGCTGCAGGGTAAACAGAAGAATGGTGTCAGAGAGTTCTCACTTTTGCAACACAAGGAACAGTAACATCATCACAAGAGATATTTAATCATCAATGGGGGGTTTTTTCTTGCATGGAGGACTTTTTTGGTCAAATGTGGATTTTATTTAGTTTAACACAAATTTTTGTTTAATAAACCGTAAGAAATAAGGTAAGGCACAGACATCTGTCAGACAAACTTTACCTGGACAGATTGTGCTTACTGTTACCCACCAAAGGACCACTCTGAGCCACGATCATCCCTGCTTAATTATCCAAAACATGTCTTAAAAGAAACATCAACCAAAAGTGCCTGTCTCTAAACTTGCAGTCCTTCCAAACATATTAAAGATTGATAACTGTTCAGCAGAAGCTATATTTATACTTTAATGTATTGATGTGTAATGCCTGTGTTAAACCTTATTCCTCTGTGGTTTGAAGCTCCACTATCAATCAAAAACCACATTAATGAAAACCACTGGGTGTCGTCCTCTAATACAATAAACAGGGGCAGTGTGGTTTATGAGTTTTACAGTTACAAATGTATATCAAGGACATCAACAAACCCAGGATTTAGCTAAATTTGAATAACATCTGGTAAAAGACTTCAGTGTAATGGTGTTTGTTATTTTTATTTTTTTTTATTGTGACTGAGACTTCTTATCTTATCTAACCGACTATCTTTTATTGCCGCTTTCATTTTATTATGTAGTATTCGATGTCGATGGCAGCAAAATGTGCAGCAAAAAGGGTGTTTTTAGCAGCTACACTGTGATAAAATGAGATGTGAGCTTTGATTTTAGGATTGTGTTTGTCTTCAGTTTTTGGACCCAGTACTTGGGTACACTGCGAAAGATTTATGTAATGTGGGTAAAAGTAAACAAATAGAGACTGGAGTACACTGTGTAAAAGTGACTAAATAATCACCAGCTGGTACTGGCAAAAAATACATTCCACTGCTCCGTTAGTTTCTTGTACACTGGCAGATTATTAAAAAAACAATGCAAAAATAACTCAAATGACTTCACTCGTCTTGCATAGAACTTATCAAACTGAAGACTGGTGACTTTTTACAATACAGTTGCACTACTTAGGAGTTGCTTTTCATTTATTTTCTATCTCACCAAAAATGATCCATATGGTTTATGTGGCCAGTGCAGCAATGGGGTCAGTTTATAAACTGATGCATTTGTCTTTACATCTTTGCTTCCTAAAGCAAATGCTTGAAAAGTACTTTGAGCATTTTATGTGTCTCGATACGTAACGAAAATTTATTTGGCTCTAAACTCTGTCCACTGAAACACTGTAGTTCCATCTTTATAATTACATGTAAACACATCATATTTGAATGCACTGATCTCTGAGTCGCGGGCGTTTCCCTGCCTGTTAACTGTTACAATGGTGCTAAATATTAGCATATTTAAAACTGTTACCAAAGAGGCAAGTTATATTATTCCTTTTCTCATTTTTCCAGGGATTTTGAAAAGATACCTGCCTTGGTCCAATTCTTGTGTGTGTGTGTGTGTGTGAAGGAGCAACAAAGATTACTTACATCATAGAAATCAGTTTTGAATTTTATGGTGCTGAGGACTGGCAGTCTGTGGCACAGGGCGTTTGCTTCTCGAAGGATCTCATGATTAAATGGCACCTCGCCTGTGAGAAACAAATAAACAACATGCTGAAAAATGTTAAGTTACTTTAATGCTGTCAAGAAACTGTCAAACAGAAGCTTGTAATTACAGAGGCATGTTTGAGGAGCCTCCTTTAAAAAAAATGAAGGAGAGGAAACATCTCATTTAAAAACATCTGCTTTTCAGATTTATTTTCACATTCTTCGCTCTCACTCCGTCATTAAACGACCCTCTCATCCTCTCACCTGCTTCCACGGCTTTGACGTACTCTAGAATGATCTTCACTCGGCTGTGGAGCATCTTTATCGCACTGTGCTGGGCTATAAGGTGTTCAGCAACTAACACAGAAGAAAGACACCAAACATCACAATTAAACTCTGATTCATTTTGATGGTGACCAATAAGGCGCAGGTCACAGGACAGCTGACTGATGGAGGAGACACCATGTGACACCATGCCCTAACTGACAATTTTTTACACCTCACTTAAAGACATTTTAATCATTCTTTTCTGGGTTTACTTGGTTGTACACAGTAAAAATTTCCCCCCAGTGTGAGGCAGTCAGTTTGGAGTTCTACTGTAAAACCCTGAGGGAGAAAATTCAGCTGAAACCATCTAATCTGTAGATCCTGCCACCATGCATCTGGCAGCCCAGGGGCTAGATTCACCTCTTTTTTGACTTTGCCCATTTCCTAATAACTAAAATTCAAATGCAAAAACATGACTTATACACTTGAGAAGCTCTAGCATGCATCACAGAGGCATGAGTGCAGAAAGACATAACTAGAGAGCAGCCAAAGTGAAATTGTGAAAGCTTTTTAAAAAAAAAATCATACCTCGTATCACAAATCATTTGTATATTGTAGTTTTTTAAAGAAAACAAATTTTCGTAAAAAGTAGTCAAGTCTGCCTTTAACCTTTGACAATGGCGCCTCTCACCTAATCTAAGCCTTTAGAAACTCAACAAAGCTACAAAAGCCATTTCTTTGGGATTTGTGTTAAGCTGGAGAAAAGCACTGATTTACCACCTTTTGTGGCATATTGTTAAATAAAGAATGCTTAATTAGCAACAATTCATGACTATGATCAGTGTGTAGCTAGTAAGACAGTAGCACATGTACAAGTAATTCTTAAGGTAACAGCTTGTCTTGCCTGTTGAGTTTTCTCCAGTGCCGGTGGCCGTCATACGAGCTACATGGTCAACGCCAATTCTCTCCGCTTCCTCTGTGGCCAGAGTGTACGTCAGCTCAGCAAATAACATGGTGGCCTGGCAAACAAACAAACAAAAACAATACATATCAGATAGAACTGAAATATCTGTGCCAATCAAGATTAGATCTGCACTAGATAAAAGTGGAAGTAAACTATACCTCGCCACTGATGATGTCAATGACAGATTCATAAACGCTAACAGGAAGCTGTGGGACAAAAGCACACTTTGTTTAGAGCAGATGTGTCTGTGTTTGTACCACTGACATCGTTGCTGAAACAATGCAAATGAACTCACGTCCGTGTGTTTGGTCATTGGGTTGAGCTTCAGGAAAAGAGGGCTCTCAATGATCTCGCACACCTGCCAGGAAGTAGAGAAATGAGGGTAAGGCAAAAGCAAACGATCTGAAGTATCCGGCATCATTTATTTGTGTGTAGACTCTATAGCAGTATAAAGGCATGTTTTTAAGTACAACACAAGTGAAGCAGGTGTGTATGGGATTTTAAGATATTTAAAAGGTTAAAACTGATACATTTCGCTTCTGAAATATTCATGGCCACAGTACACGTGTCAAAACATCGACATCCTGCCACCTGTCAGTGGGCTTCAGTGTCTGCCTACCTGCTTGTGAATGTGGATATCTGACTGGTCTGGAGGACCACCTGTGGTGTACCAGCCCAGAAACTCCATGTCTTTGAAGACCTGTTTGACTGAGAGACCAGAGGACAATGTAAGGACAAAAATGATCTGATGACTTGACTTACTAATAAATACATATCTGAGAGGGGCTTGGAGAACATAATCATCAATGAACTCTCTCATAGTTACATGAAAACTGAAGAGTTTTTTTTTTTTTTTTGCTTTGCTCATGCTCCGCTTTATTCAAGGTTACAGCAGTTAACTAAAGCGAACTAAAACAATATAGTGAACCTACAAAACAAACTACAGGTTTAAGTCTTTGTCATTTTAATAAAACGTGATAAAAAACTAAATAAATAAAAACTCTGCTTTATGAGGCTTTTCTGCAAACTCTTACAGAGTCTGCACGACTGTGAGTCAACTGCCTTCATAAAGAGTTGTGTTTTTATTATAAGGCCTGTTCTGATTTTCTGGAAATTAACAGCAACTTAACCGACTTGAAAACAAAATTACAAAATCCAAAATAAGAGGCAGAGAATGAGAGTTTTGGTAGTTTTTATGTAATTTTGACCAAAAGACTTGTGTGTAAATCATTTACTTATGGCTCAAGAACTGGATCCAATGCTGCCATCTCTTGGTCAAGTGTTAGAAACCTCCCTTCACATGTTTTACTCCTTGCCCATCCAGACATATTAACAATGTATCGGTACTCTTTGGGAACTGAAACGCCAAAACTACAGAGTCCCATTCTGGCCTTCAAGACTTATCAATTGTTGTATTGTTTATTGTTCTTTGTGTGAGAAAGTCAGAACACAGATACAAAATGTCTCAATTTAATAAAGCAGGCAAGGACAAAACTAAAGTCTAGAAAAACACATCCAACAAGCTGATGTGTGAACTGATCTCCTGAATGATGATTATACCGGTGTTACTAATTTTAGCACAACTCCAGCTACCGAACAACTGAGTCATCAAAGAAGATGCACACACAAATATGTGCATTATTGTCCTTAAGACTTGATGAAAACTTACACTGTTCCTCCTTGGTGTAGTAGTACTCCTTGTCAATGTGCACTTTGTCGTCTATGGTGTGAGACAGCAACTCAAAGGAGTTCATCACCTCAATGTTTCTACCCTCCTGTTTCCCAATCAGAGCTCCAATCACTGAGCAGAGAGACAAACACAACAGCATATGTTTATCTTTAACTTAGACTTTTATTCCAATGCACGTAAGCTCAAAATATATAAATATGTGATTGGATAATGTGTTGTTTTTTCACACATACCCTGCATTGGTCGGCCCTCCTGCGAGCGGATGCGTATCCAGTGATCGGATATGTTTAGGATAACCAGAGGGTGTAAGGCCACAGAAACACTCCCAGTGACCCCTGAGGCCATAACACTGGGGCTGGCTACAGTCATACAAAGACACAAATAAGATTGGGATTAACAGTATGTCAATGACAATATAAAAAAGTCAAAAAACTTGTTAACTGGAAGCACTTTATCAAATTCAAACAATTACTGGAAAGCCAGACAAAGGGATCATTCCATTTCAAATCACCATGGGTTTTCTGCTCAACCATCTTAGAATTTTATGGTCCCAAGCTGTAAAATTTTACCTTCGTATGATATCAATGAAAATGTGTCGATGGACCATTTTTGAAAAGAATACATCTTGAAAAGTATTTGATATATGAAGCTAAAATTTCACAGCAATAAATATGTATCCAATCTGTGGACCATTGCCTTTTTAGGCAAATCTGAGATAGTTGTGCAAAAGGGCAACAGTGATTTGAGATTAAATGAACCAGGTACAAGTGGAAATACTTCTTCAAATCCAAATAATTACTGAAAAAATAGGAAAAAAAGGAACAGTGATCAACCAAAAGTGATTAATATGCTCCTATCACATTAACTGGAAAGTTAATGAACAATGGATCAGTCCTGTTTCGGTATACGTCTAATCAAACTGCATGTATATGTGAAACACAAGAAAATAAGCAGAGACACATCAATAGCCGTAAATCAGTATGAACCCAAAACAATCAATAACGTATAACCAATGCATAACAGACAAAATAATAAGAGAAATTATTTACACTCAGATTGTAGCTGATGACAATGATCTATGTCACTTAGCTTCAGAGCCAAGCAACAGTGCATACACAGTTTTCTTTACATTCAAAATAAGTGACTGGATATATCCTTTTGGCATTAATCATCTGTTTAGTTTGGCACAAAAGATCAGTCTCATGATCGTTCCTAAAAAGTTATATAGCATATGCAATCATAAAACGAGTTCCACAGTTTCCCAACAGGACACCTGAGCAGGTAGATCAGTCAGTGAGTGCCCAATGACACAGTTTATAAAATTAATAAAACGCGACTTTCTCGACTCTGAGTGGTCGCCCTATGCTCGCTACATACAGTCATTTTAATGTATGTGTAACTAATCACACAGATATAGGCCTGCATGTCGGTTCCCCTCATGTACAGCTAATGTTTACGTGGTTGGTGTTGCAGCACTGCCACAGCATTTTAATCAAACTACACATGATGTTAGATTTTACTTCGAATTTCTGATGCAAACTCCTGTGGCAGAGCAGAGGGGACTGCCTCAAACATCCACAGTGATGAATGTACTGACAGCTTCACAGAGCTGAGTACGTTAACCTGCTTATGTCAGCGAGCAAGCTCCTTACGACCCCTTAACACCACGGAGTCGTCACTTCCGCTCACTTATAACACACAAAAACAACATATACGGCAACCTGCACGCAGGTTTTGGTTGATGTGGACAGAAACGATGAGATGAGGGATAAATACTCGCCTGCCCCATCCACTTCCATTCCTCCACCATTGCTGGTCGCCATCTTGTCCGGTAATCCGCGCAGGCGCAGTGGACTGTTGATGCAAAGGACGTTAAGTGGCTCTTCGTGGGGCTCTTTTTTAAAACAAAACGTGCCGCATATTCACGGTCATAAACCTGACGGGTTTATAGAAACATAGGCTGTCTGGGTCGGGGAATGTTGTGTTGAGCTTAAAGTAGCTGATTTGATTTCTGCCCAGCGGCCGCTCGGTCACACAGTCAGTGGACCGGTGTTTCCGGGGGATTGCTGATTCGGGCGCAACCCGTGTGCGTCCATGTACCATTCCGTGTGTGAGGTTTGAGAGTTTTGTTTACAAAATGGATGAATTCTGGGGCTGCAATCTGGACTACTTTCCCGAAAACATTTTAATCGATGTGTTGTCTTACCTGAACGTACGAGAGGTCGTCAGAGCCGGGAGGTAAGGGGATTTCAACTTTGCTCTCAAGGATTTACTAGTTATTCGTCGTTTAAAACAAAACTCAGGTTTTCGTTTGTTTTGTCTTTTGTTATGTGATTTGTGTATATGTTTATATATTTTAAATTGTGGTTTTAGAGTATGTAAGAGGTGGAAACGCCTTGTTAAAGACCAAAGACTGTGGAGAAATGTCGACCTGACTTCATGGAAAGGGGTAAGGATGTTGTTGCCAGTGTGGCTTCATAATTTTTCGTTTCTGCTGTTAATGCAGGCCAGCCATTTTTAGTAATCTAGTCTGTTACTTGGGGATAATAAAAGAAACAAACCCATAGCGATAACTTCTGCTTTTTCTTTTTCTTTTTCTTTTTTTATAAAGATGAAAGACTAGGAGCTGTTGACTCATGTTTTAATATATCCCCTCACATAAAATCAGCACTGGTTTCATCTGTGTCATCAAATAAAAATACAACACCCGGATTTTCCTGTCTCAAAACGGGCCCACTTATACAGTTGTGCTGAGAAATTTATATGAATGAATGCCACAGGAATTTGGGTCTGTGTAGGTTCTCATGGTAATCCAAGGAGCTTGGAAATAAAAGGGACTGGACTGCTTTAAGTTTCTTGAAGACATTTCACCTCTCATTCGAGAAGCTTCTTCAGTTCTAAGACCAAACGACCGTCTTAAGGGACAACTCCCACTAGAGCTTAAATACCTGGGACTTTCCACCATTTGGTCTTAGAACTTAAGAAGCTTCTTGGGTGAGAGGTGAAATGTCTTCAAGAAACTTAAAGAAGTCCAGCCATTTTTCTTTCCAAGCTCTTTACATAGAAATTTGGGGCTTTTCATAATTTCTTTGAACTGTTCTTTGTCCAGGGTGGAATAATTGTACAGAACGCATCTTTAATGCCTTTAAAGAGGAAAAACTAGATGCACAAGTTTGAATCAAATATACACATACAACCCCAACTAATATTTAGTTAATATAAATATTGGTTGCAATTCAGTTAGATACTTTCGGTAGCCATCGACAAGCTTCTGGTGCAACAGTGGCTGCATATTTGACCACTGTTCTTTGCAGAATTGGTCGAGTTCATTTAAATTGGTTGGTTTCCTGGCACAGAGCCAGCTTTTAAACATAGTCTACAAATTTTCAGTACGATTGATGTTGAAGCTTTGGGAAAGCTATTTCAGGAGCTTAATATTAGCCTGCTTTAGTTTTGACATGTCTTTGTTTCAACAACCTAGCTGCTGATTTGAGTCTTAGGCCATCTATTGACAGTTTCTGAGCTGTTACTAGTTATTCTTAACAGCCGTCTACTAATATTTTCTCCTGGCGAGTATGTGTTTTTCTATTGTGTGTGTATTTTAGTTTCTTTGATAGTAAATAAAATTGTCTATTGCTTTTTAAAGCCCCTTGTAAAGCAAATGCTTTTGTGTGTAAAATATGCTCTAAAAATAAACTGTGAGCATCTTTTGATAACATATGGGTTGTGTGTTTGTGCAGTTATTGACAGTTATTGTTTCTCTCTCTCAACACACACATATTCATGGACTGTCCACTGTGTGTTAGGTGACATCCCGCATCCTTTGGGTCCTGCTGCGTCAGTACCTGGGTTGCGGACTAAGGTGCCTTCGCTTGCGTGGTTTGCTGCTGTCCGCACGTGGCGGAACCTTTCTCTCTGAGTCTTGGCTTAAAGCTTTGTCCACAAAATGCCCTCGACTGAGTAAACTCTATCTTCTGCATGCAGACCTGAGAAGCCTGCCCAGTTGCCAGATCCTACCTCCATCTTTGCAGGTGCTGGAGCTGCGGGGTTGCGAGCTGCCTCGTGGCTTCTTCAATCAGACCCTGCCTACTTCATCAGCTAGTCTCCAAGAAAGAGCAGAACCCACATCCAGTGTTGGTTCTCAACTGAAAGGAAGGAACCAGAAAGGAAAAGGGGCTGGCTCTCCTTCAGGGATTGGTATTGAGAGGTTAGTCCTTAACAATGTGCCCTCTTTTACAGACCAGCACCTGCAGGGTCTGACATCATGGGAGAGGCTCTGTCGTCTAGAGCTACGTGACACCTTTCGCGTAACAGCTAATGGGCTTAGAAGCTGTGCTGCCAAAGATGGTGTCTGTGGTGTAGAAGGGCTTTCCAGGCTCAAGTTTCTGGAAATAGGCATTACAGGGCGGCAGGGCTACCAGTTACATATGGCCTCCCTTGGCTTGGGGGCTGGCTGGCTTGGACTGGAGGAGCTAAGTCTTGGTGGAAAAGAGGTGGGTCCAGGTTTGCTCTGCGCCAGCCGCCTGAGAGACCTGAAACGTCTGCGCCTGTGGGACTGCACACTCAGCGAGCTGCAGATAGCCCGGAGTTGCAGGATGCTCCGTGGACTTCGCCAGCTGGAGTTTGTGGACGTCAGGTTCCAGCCTCGTCAGAATCCACCAGCAGAGGAGGGGGAGGGTGGTGAGGAAGAAGAGCAGGACAGAGAAGAAGCTGCAGGTGCAGATGGCAGCAGCGATGAGAACAAGACGGCAGATATGAACGATCCTATTCCAGGTCTGCGTCGCACACTGGCTGTCCTGCTGCCATCCTGCACACTGGTGTTTACCAACTGCTCTGTTCAGAATAATGAAGATTGAATGAAGCTATATGCTGCTATATACAAGCAACCCACATGGGATTTTAAAAATAAAATAAAAACAACAAAAAACAAAACGGTTACATAGGCTTTCAGATCATGTTGACATAAGTAGAGCCGGATTCAGAATGCTTTGTCAACTTTTTCTGACAATGCCACAATAAGTCCATAAATAAATAAAAATAATTTTAAAAGTCTACTCACAATGATCCATGTTTATAGTATTTTTTTAGGCTTTTAGAATGAAGTAACAAAAAACCGAAAAGCTGTACACAGTAATGTATTCAAATGTATTAGGGGATTATTGAGCGATAAAATAAAATAAAAATAGTATGTATAAAAATAAATGACTTCCTCAATATAATTACCTTTGAGGGCTTTAGAGGAGGATTGCAGGTTTCAGCAGTGCAAGAACAACAATAAATGTTTTGGCCCTTTATTTAGGTTTTTACAGTATTATGTTCAAAATGTTACTTGTCTCGATTAAAGCTGACTTAGAAGTAGGAGATATATTGTGATATGGTGTTTTCTGAAAAATCTAATTGGTAACAGTTGCCTAAAACTTCCAATCTGAATTGTCTGTCGTTGACAAATCGGATTACTTCATCACATTGATGCAAACATCATGAAAAACATCTTTCTCATCAGTTTGAAAGGTTGCCTCATAAGCTGAGGCTACTACATTACGAAAGTTAAGAAAAAACATCTGTCATCATAGACACAAATTATATTGTCTTAAGGGATATTTCATGATCTCCTACAATACTCAGTGTCTTTGAGGTAAGTCAGTGGGAAGTCTCTCCTTTTTAGTGCTTAGAAACGATATGAAATAAAATGCAGAACAGTTGCTGTTAGACTGTAAACAGATAAGCAGGTGTCAGCAACAAAGACAAACAAGTCATGATCCACCTGTTTCCTGTTCTTTACCACTTCTCAACAACATATACTGTCAGAGAACATATATTTTACTCTGTTTGGTTGGGTGATGCACAGGATATCGTTGGGCTTTGCATATGTGATTTGTAGAAACTGAGAACAAAAAAGAACCGCTCATCCTGAATGTGTGTATATTGTCTCAATTTTAGGAAAAAACATGTAAGATCTGTGTCATCACACCGAAGTGTGTTGCATTTAAAGCAACCATTCAATGAAGGTTCATCTTGTAAAGAACAAATTTTTCTGAATAAAGCTATTTTGATAAAGTAAACCCAGAATTTGTGCTTGAATACAAATACAGTATGTCAACTGCACCTTTAAAGATGACTGATCAGTTTGTCATGAAACTGCACGTCTCATTTTTCAAGGTCAAATGCTACATTTTGTCTGGTCTTCTCTTACGTAGGTTATTTCTTGTTAGCTTAAGCTTCAGAAAATTGTCACGGGTCATTTCTCTTGTTTTGAGTGTTGGAGTGGCCAGTAACGGTTTTTGGAAAGCGGAAAAACAAGAATTTAAATGAGTAAGTATTAATCCTACACAAGTAGCTTAATGGTACACAAACCGTATAATCAAAATTAAAAGCATCTTAATTAAAAGTAGTTATGGGATTAAAAGTTTGGATTCATGAATTTATATATGATATACAGTATATTTTGCAACTGGAAATCATTTTATTATTTATATGCTACATAACAAATAATTTAACACCTACATACTGTTGAGTTCAAATTTGTCCAGTGTGAACATTTCAGATTGAAAGTGACCCGAAATACACATAGATTAAAATAGTTAAAAATGTTATACTGTTGTAAGGGTGCTATGAATTTTTGTACATTACGGCTGTTACTGATCAAATTTGAGCCGCAGCTATTTGGATACATTTTAGATCCACCATAGGTCAAATCAAGGAAGACAGTGGTTTTAGAGACTCTTGAAACTGTAAACATGTACATGCCATGTCTGTGTGTATCTCCTTCTAGGATAGTGGTCACAAGAGCTTTCTGTATTCTCACCACATTTGCTCAGGTTCCTGCAGAGACAGGCAACTGCTGGTGTTTGAAGTAGCATGTGGGAATCTTCCAACAGTGAATTAGTAAAACAGCATAGATGTGGTCATATATGGTGCACCTGTTTTACCCATTTCAGAACAGGTGAGTGGGAACCACATTCAAGTCCTGCATACAAAGTTTCCTACCACCCTGAATGTACTAACTAGTTGCAATTAGCTTTTTATGTGCTCCAAGTGTTGATTATTGTTGAAGTAATGTTGCTAATTATATATAGTAGTTATGAGGAATTTTATGCTATAGCAGTGAGGACAATATTAAACAACTGAAATTTCTTGCCATTTTCACTTTCAGTAAATTAATAAATATAGCTATAAATCAAAATAGCTTTTATGGCTGTTGTGTTACTGTGTGATGATTTATTCTGCAAAATAAGTGTTGTAAATTTGAAAATACACTTCCCATACTCTTTATTAAGGACTAATCAACGATTTATTATCATTGTCAGGTAAGCTATTTATACATTTTATTTAGATCATTGATTTTAAAAAAAATGGTTAAAATGTATGGAGTTATTTACGAGGGAATTTTTGGGCAAATATAGACTAGAACCATACTGTGAAGGGATTGATTGATTGATATACCTTTATTAGTCCCACAAGGAGAAATTAAATATTCATATTAAGTATGTAAGAATGAAATAATAAGTATAAAGTAAATGAAGTATAAAGTAAAATATTTGCATTTGTGAAGTAAGATTTGAAAGTAGCATAACATAGAAATGAAGTAAAATACATTCAAACCGTACCAGGTGTGTTAGGTACTGTTGGTTTTCTGTCACGTGCTTGAATTTTGTACATTTTAGCCAATGAAAATTTGAGGCTTTATGAACGCAGACAAAGGATATAAATGCTTTATACAGCCTACATACATCGCATACCATGGACGTTACTCCTGCTTTTTAAAAATAATGTACAGCATGTGGGCGGGACCACAGCCAGCGCTCACCAATGACACGCTGCCCCTTGCAGCGCTTTTGTCCAATGAGTGTTCTGTAAGTGTGCGAAGCTCACCAATCACGTTCGTGAAGATTAGCTTTTTGAAAACGCTGGCGGCCGAGGAAGTTCTAGGTTACAAGATTGGGGTTTTCACGCTGTAAAGTTAATACTGTTTTTCCTTCACTACGATGCAGGTAATTTGATATTTATACATTTATATCGAAGCGTTACCGAGTAACAGTTGATAACAATTTAAACTCCCTATATAATGTTTACGTAGACGTAAATTTTAGCTTAATTTAGCTAACCTTGTGCTCGCAAGCTATCTTAGCAGACTAACGTTTAACGTTAACTCGAGGTAAAAAGATCACACGTAGTATATTCTTTGAACGAGGCAGTGTTTTCCACTTAAAGTTAATGTTTTCCTTAAAGGTGATCAGCACAGTGACTTGTACTGCAATCGTTTGAACGCTGACTTTAATTAACAGAGGCCTGGTAAACCTTGTTCTTTGTTTAACGTTTAATTTAAATGTTTAACTCGTTGATCTTCAATCCAGTAAGTGTAATTTATGAACTGTATATAAAGCATTGAACCAGCATATCTAAGGTCAGTGTGGCGATCAAGTCATGATAAAACAAGGCGTCTTTACCTCTCAAACCGGGTAAAGAGTTGTGGTGGGTAATTCAGCCACCCACAGACTGTTTCGTTCTCTACTTTGTATATGATAAGGAAAACCAGCTGAAGTCAAATTTATTACTGTCTCTGGCACTAGAAAATGCTTTAGGTGTATGCACAGTTTAAAAAAAACGAGAGGGGGTGAAATATAGAAATAATCTAACCATCAGTTAGGTCACAGTAATAGCCATCTGTGCTCTCCATTATATTTCTTTATTTTACACATTAAGTAATAACTTGAAGTGGAGGGTGTCTCTCCAACTTTAGGAACGTGTGTTATTTTGGGATAAAACAGGAAGTGACAGTGATTGTAGAGGTGGCCCTTCCAGTAAGTAAAAGCATACAAATTCTGTATCGTTTCTAGAAAGATTAATTGGGGACCTGAACCTAGTTAAGATGCTGTTGCATTAAGTGAAGAGAGCTGTTAAATAAAGATCTCCAAGAAATACTGATGAACTGAAACAGTTTGGTAAGGAGAAATACTCCAGCATTCATGTTTGTCAATGTGCATGCATCATAAGGTATACATGAAGAAAGTTTCTACAATTTACATAAATAAGTTCACTTACTTTTTTCACCAGACTACAGCTCGGTGTGTGTGTGTGCGCGCGCAAAGAAATGAAAAGAACACCTGGTTGTGTTTAATGATTGAAATCAGAATGTGTTTATAATTGTGACTTGGATGAACTTCAGACCATATTTTATAAGTAATCTATTCAGACATTGAGTTAATTCCAAACTCTTGGTTATAGTCACCATTAATGATAAACAGGGATGCACTGAGCCTTGACACAACACCCTACGTTATGAGTTACAAAGTGTGCCTTAATCTCTTGCTTGCTTTCCTTTGTTGGTTGTCTAAAATAAGTATAAAGCTAAAAACAAGGGGCACAAAATAGCTCAAATGTACTGTGTGTTTAGTGAGTTTTCTTTCTTTCTTTACAGAATAAAGAAAATTACGAGCCCAGAGGTCTTCAAAGACCAGTAAGTAGTGAAAATTGTAAAAGATTATGTTTCTTGACCCATTACTGTTAACTGTGCTTAAACCTAGCAAGCATATCTGATTCAGATTGGACTGAGGTGTTATTAAAATACTGAAAGTCACTTTGAGCAAATCAAATATATGTAGGTAAAATTTTGTAGTAATATTAATACGTGAGTGATTTAGCCATAGTGGAATGAATAAATCACTTATGGCTGTGTTTTTATGTTTGCTCTTGATGTCAGTTTGCCACACCGAACCTGTCAGGCCCTCAGCGAGTTGTGGTGAAGCAACGACCAGACACAATGAAAAATACTGTCATGGGTAAGTCTTTCTTCCTTACATGCAGATGCTGATGAGACCCAGGTTATTGTAGTTAACTAAACTAAAACTGGATGTTGGGGGGGAAAATTGATCAAAATAGAAATGAAAACTAAAGTTTAAAAAAAATCCATATACCTGGAAAACTACATTTAGAAAAACAAAATTAAAAGACAGAAATTTAAGAAGTAAACTGAAGTGTTTATATCCAGTCTGGAAACTGACTGAAATTGAATTTGAAACAAAGTAAAAATGACATTTAAAAACTAATCACAATACACAAACCTATGATAACTGATTGAGACCCCTCAGGAAATTTTTAATTGCTAAGTTTTAATTGTGGTGTTATTTTTAGGTCCTGCGAGAGAATGCATTGGCTCATCCTCCAGCTCAGCTTCAAAGTAAGTGTACTACCTAAGGCTAGTTCTATATTCCTAATATGTTGTCTTTGTCCTGAATATTTAAAAGACCTTTTATTTGTTTTTATTTCAGGAAAATTTCCATTGATGACTTTGACATTGGTCGGCCACTTGGAAAGGGAAAGTTTGGAAATGTCTATCTTGCGAGAGTGAAGAAACCCCAAGCAATTGTGGCGCTGAAGGTGTTGTTCAAGTCTCAGATGGAGAAAGAAGGTGTGGAGCATCAACTCAGGAGAGAGATCGAGATTCAGGCCCATCTCAAGTTAGTATCCTGCTTCTTTGTTTTTTTTGGCTCTACTCCCTTTTATGTCATCTTAAGCACACTGAGTTTACAAACACAAGTTTAATTGGTCACACAAGATGTGTTCAGATAAGACGTGTGGTGATACATTCATTGAAATGTACAAAATAACCTTTTGTAGGACTGTCTCATTTTTAGGGCAATTATAACAACCGTCCTATAATTCACACACATTTGGCAGGCTATGTGCTACCCTCCACTGTCTGTTACAGGGGCATTCAAATGGTCAGAAGAATGCCAAGTTAAAGCTGAGAGCTTTGTACTTCTATATCTAAACGTTTCAATAATTTGTGTAATTTTAAAAAAAAATCTTTAACTGTGCCATTGCTATATACTGAGAAATGTAGTTAATGTCTGGGCTATTAACCGATGATTTACATGTATAATGCCTCTGGGGACAAGATACAAAGAAATGGTGTGTTCTCAGTGGTTTATTTGTCTCTTATAGATTAGGCTGATATTGTATAAATGCATACTGTATAATGCCTGCTTATATTTGGTGCATTTAGCATGCTGATTTAAATCTCTTCTGCTTCATTTCCTTAGGCATCCAAACATCCTGCGCTTCTACAATTACTTCCATGACCGTAAGAGGGTGTTTTTAGTGCTTGAGTACGCCCCACGTGGTGAAATGTACAAAGAGCTTCAGAGATGTGGCAGATTTGATGATCGGCGTACTGCCACGGTAAGAACTCAACCAGAATTGTAGGTGACAAAAAATGCTATACTCTGAACTGCATAAACAGTAAAGTTATAACCTAATGCCAACTTCTTTAAAATTCCAGTACATGGAGGAGATATCTGATGCACTAATGTATTGCCATGAGAAGAAAGTAATTCATCGTGACATCAAGCCTGAGAATCTTCTTCTCGGTTATCGTGGAGAGCTGAAAATTGCTGATTTTGGTTGGTCAGTCCATGCACCTTCTCTAAGGTAAGGAACTGCACTGTCACTACTTTACTCTCTTTAAGATGCCTGTTCACCCTTCCCTGCTTACATCTTTTAAACCTTCCCAGACGTCGCACAATGTGCGGAACACTGGACTACCTTCCTCCTGAGATGATTGAGGGACACACCCATAGTGAGAAGGTGGACTTGTGGTGCATTGGCGTCCTCTGCTACGAGTGTTTAGTCGGCAACCCACCGTTTGAAACAGCAAGCCACTCAGAAACGTACAAAAGGATTATGAAGGTTGGTGTTTCTCTGCATGTGTAATGCACTTGGTCAGTCAAATCTCATGATTAAGTTACAAGTTTCAAAGAGAAGAAGCTGATTTTACTGTAGTGAGAGGAGCCATTTAGGTATCAGTCTAGTCGAGTACTTGTTTCCCTTTAGCTCTTACTTTATACAAAAAAAACCTACCAGAAGGATACAGCTAAATTCTTGTAGGTTTTTCATTATTTCTTCTGGGAATGTAATGTAGTACACAAGATAATTTACCTTCTGTAGCATTATGCATACCAGATTTAGTACACTCATTTTGAGTTTTAGCTCAGATTAAAGTGTTACGCTGAGCTGACTTTCTTGACTCTCTCAATTTTCCCAGATCTTAACAATTATTCTGAACAAAATACATCACAAGGAAAGGTTTAATTTAAGCTCAGCTTGTTTTAAACTTATGCATTTTCTAAAACGTGCATAAGAACAGTAGCTGACTGGCATATGTGGATGACTCTGAAGGGCACAAGATTTGACTGCTCATTCCTTTCACAAGTTTTAGAAAATGCATAAAAATACTTTTATCTATGTTGAATTACCTGGTTATAAATTCTTAAAATGACACATCTTGCATCTTTTTCTTTTTCCTAACTTGATTGGATCATTACATCTCATGTATCAGGAAATGATTATCAAACTAGACTGTACCTAGCAGTTTGTGAGTCAGCTAATACTTTTAAGAATCCTAGTGTTCCCCTTTGCTGATAAATGCATGAATCAAATCTTTCCATTTGCAGGTGGACTTGAAGTTCCCTAAAATTGTCTCTGATGGCGCCCGAGACTTGATCTCTAAGCTGCTTCGCCACAACCCCATCGATCGCCTCCCACTACAGAGTGTCATCGACCACCAGTGGGTGCGTGCCAACTCTCACAGGCTCTTGCCTCCAACCTGCCCTGTCAAGAAATCCTGAGCCTGCTCACCTTCCTATGATGGGTCTTTTTCCTTCCGCAAGAGACTGTGGCCCAGTATTTTTTGGTTTCACTGCTATGGGCTTCAAACTGCCATTATACTGGCATTTTTATACATAAAAAGGGTTCAGAGTATTATGTCATGCATGACAAAGATGAACAGCAAATCCTGAGAACCCGGATATGGAGAGAATCTTTCACTTCTTTTGCTTTAAAATTACTTTGGTTAATCAGTTTTTGCCGTTTGTCTATTCACGCATACCCTTTTTTTTTTTTTTTTTTTTTTTTTTTTGTCTTCTTCTTGTTTTTTTTAATGTACAGTTCTATGTATAGTGCCTTCTCTAGAAGTGTGTTTTGTTTTTGTTTTTTTTATTGTGATTTCTTTACTCTTTAAAATGGACACAGCTTTGTTTTGGATTGCTGCCTCAGATGGTGTTGACACCAAAATACTACTATTAGACTGCCTCATTTATATTCTTGAATAGTTTATGCCGAGGAGTTTGGGGCTTACGCAGGAAAGGATGTTTTAATTTCCTTCGAGATGTACTTTAACTTTCTAATAAATGTTGTAAAAGGATTTGTTTTTATCAAATGAGTAATTGATCACAGAGTTTATAACTGGCTGCTTGGCAAACCTGGGTAGTGTAGTGCAACTATAAGTCCTACTTTTGCTAAGGGTTATGTTAAGTTGCCTATTCAACATTTTTTTTTTAAACATATTGATTTGTAGTGACAGACTTCTATCAAGTAAGGGTAAGTAAGTTGTTTTGGTTTCAAGGTGGCTTGTTTTATATGTTCAAACCCAGCTTTGATATGTGTTTGGGATCACTGTTCTGTTATAACACTTAATCGTGTCCAAGATTCAGCTTCACTGGGAAGTTTACAGTTCATGGCAGGGTAGCTGACCCTTGATGCAACACACTGAAAATGTTGGGACAGAGGGAACTTTACCACTGGGTCACATCACATTTTCTTTTAATTAAACACTTTAATCTTTCTGGAACTGAAGAAATTTTTGCAATTTTACACACAGAAACTTTGCAATTCCTGCTGTAAGTAAGTAACAGCCTGTGGTCGGCTGTCTGATTTTCTGTCATGATGCACCAGACAATATCAGTGGGAGACAGCTCTGGACTGCAGGCAGGCCAGTCAAGCACACAGACTGTGTTTATGAAGTCAGGCTGATATTGCTCTCCTGAAATACACATGGAGTTCCTGGGAAGAGATTATATGTTAATGGAAACATCTGTCCCTCTAAAAGTCCTATGCAAGAGTCTGCATCAATTATGCCTTCAAGCCCCCATGCCATGGGCAGTGTTGCACATCCATACCATCCAAGCTTTCTTTTTCATCTTTGGAATGTAGAATTTGATGCTAATTCCCCCCCCCCAAAAAAAGCTCCAACGTGGAGTTATTTGACCACAAAACAAATTTTCCATTGTCACTCGTTCCATCTCAGATGAGCTTGATATAGCAGCAGATTGTGTTCAGTGACAATGATCTTCTGAAGTACTCCTGAGCCCACTTGGCTATGTCAGTCAGAGTAGCATGATGATTTTGAATGCAATACCTTCTGAGGTTTTGAAAATCACACACATTCAGCAGGAGTTTCCTCCCTTGGCCTTTACGCCCAGTGATTTCTCAGGTCTCACTCACAATGTTGTCATGCACTAAGAAACATTGTTTTTATACTGAAAGATTATTTATTGATTTATTTTCTCACAACATCACAGTGGTGAACCACAACCCATCTTTGCTTGTAAAGACGGAACTTCTGGTGCATACCCCTTTAATATGCAATCTTGATACCCATACCTGTTTTAAATTAACCTGCTAATTGAGAATGTTACAGATTGTTACTTGTTACTACGTTTAAAGGGTTATTTTGCCTCTGTCCCAGCTCTTTTGGAATGTTTTGCAGGCATCAACTTATGTTTAAAAAATGAAGTTAGTTGGCGAAAACACTTAACATATCTGATTTGTCCTTTTTCCTGTAAAATGTTCAAGTGCATTACCAAATTGCAGAAGACTCACTGGACAGTTAAACTGCATGCACTAATATGCCACAGACGTCTGAATAAGAAGAAGGAAACGGCAGAAGAAAAAATGGTTGATTTCAGTAGTATTGTAGCAGGTATATACTGATTTCTAAATCTGAGTTCACACGGTAGCGTGGCCGAGCGGTCTAAGGCGCTGGATTAAGGCTCCAGTCTCTTCGGGGGCGTGGGTTCGAATCCCACCGCTGCCAGTACTTTTACTTTCACACAATTCTCTCACTTCGAAAGCTCAGTCCGCAATAACAGCTGGACTTTTATTTTTTTTCTCTCTCTCGTGTGTCAAATTTTGTAAGATGAGCGCTCTAACTTAAACTGCAATTGTTAATTGAAAGTAACACAAAATAATCTCACTGATAGTTAACCGTTACCGCAGAAATTATTGTGTTTGGGAACCATCAGTTTCGTTGCTATATTTGTCTCTCGGAATCACAAATTACACACATTACCTGCAAAACGCCAGGGTTTGAATACACCTTGCAGTTTCAAACCGCTAGAGAGTGCCACATAAAGTGTTTAGTACACCTAGTTATATCGGCAGAGATGCACAAAACATGACGGATAACTAACAGTTAGCTCAATACATTTCAGTAGCTGTATGCCCCTCTAAATATTACAAGGTTCATGAAAAACTGAGAAACTGTAGCAAACGGAGGCCTTTAGATTTTAAAACTGGCTAAAATAATAACTAATTCGCCTAATGTCTAAAATTTTATACCGTGGCGCTTTTATTTTGGTATGAGAAGAGGGCTTTCAGAATTCTTCCGGTTCAACTGAAACGGCTAAGGTTTTCTTTTGACAGGACAGGCGGTGTTTCCGGGTCACCCTCGCTTCGAACTTCACAAACCATAAACAGAAGGCTGGTGCTCTGTGATCGGAATTTACCTGATGTATTGACAGCCTTATCGCTTTTAGTCACCAAATTCTAAGCCAACTAAATTGAGTCATGGCTGGTTTACCACCGGGAGATCCACAGCTGGTCTCAATGATCGTAAATCATTTAAAAACCCAGGGACTCTTTGACCAGTTCCGAAGGGACTGTCTGGCAGACGTTGACACAAAGGTAAGCACTAAAAGCATGCTCATAACACATCAATAGACGGTGTTTTACTTAACGAGTGTAGAGTTCAGTTTAGGGGACTATCTGTTTTGCGTTATCCGTATTTTTGTTGGAGCTGTTTCGACACTGGGGTCTCAGCTTTGCTACAGAAGCTACCTACTGCACTTTTAATTGAGGATACTAAATGTGTGTACTACTGTATGCCCACTTTCGCTACATCCATTAATCTTCTCTGTGGTTTCCTGTCTGGCAGTTAAAAATTCAACATCCTTTGTCCAGTATATCCACTATCCCTCCTCTGTGCATGTCCAAACCATCTCTGTAACTTTCTCTCCAATACACTCAACCTGAAATATCTCTCTAATATACTCATTTCTGCTCGTCCGTCCTTGTCACTCCCATCTACAGTTCTGCCACCTCCATCTCAGGACTCCTGTTTTTTTGTTCATCTCCAAGCCATTCCTAAAAACCTATCAATTTCAACTGTTTTTAGTCAAGTCTGAAGTCTCATTTCAGCATGTAATGTCCATTTGCAGTGATGTTCTCCTTTGTGTGCTTGGGAGTGATATTTGTAATGGAAGCATTCAAATCTTTTACAGCCAGCCTACTTGAATCTGAAACAACGAGTGGACAACTTTGTCTCCAATCACCTCTCCAATCACACATGGAGCCCTCATTTGAACAAAAACCAGCTGAGAAACAACATCAGACAGCTTGTCCTGCAGTAAGTGAGACATGGTATTCCTTCTTGGTCTGGCTTGTTGACATTGACTAAACTTACCGCAATCTGTGTCTCTTAGATCTGGGATGCTGGAACAGGGAGTGGACAGGATTGTGGCCCAGGTGGTGGATCCTAAAATCAACCATATCTTTAGGCCGCAGGTGGAGAGGGTTGTCTGTGAATTTCTGTCCCCTGGCAGCTGCTCTGAGGAGCCACCAGCCCCTCTGCCTTCAACAGAGGCCAAACCAGACAGCATCATTCCTGAGCAGGGTACACAACATTTTATGATTTTTATCAGCTGCAAATGTCACATGTGGTTGTATATCTTTGATTACTCTCAAATATTAAAATATTTGAACAAGTGCCATTTCATGTTTACAGCCTCAACATCGACTCCAACTACCACTGCCAGCGACGCCATGTCCATCCTGGACACTATAACTTCTCTAAACCAAGAAGCTAGTGTCAGAGCCAGCTCAGCACCCGAAAAAGCACGTAAAAGCCAAACTGCAGATGACTTCATGCAGGTGATGGTGGAGGATATCGAGCAGGACATGAGTATTGTTGAGGAAGGTGACAGTCACCAAGAGGTAAAGCCACTGGAAGAGGAAGAGGAAGCAAAACTCTCAGCAGAGGTTCAGGCGTTAGAGGTAAAGACAGAGGAAACACAGGAACAGGTGGAACTGGGAAAAGAGCCGTTAAAGGAGGATGTGAAAATGGAAGAGGAGGAGTACGTGGCTCAGGAGCAGACAGAGGAAGAGAAGGATAAAACAGCAAGCAAAGTCAGTGGAAAACCCTCTGAAGAAAAACAGGATGATGATCTACTGAAATCTACAAGCAAGGCAAAACAGAAGGCCAGAGAGAGGATAAAAGAAGGTGATCTGCAGCATCCTTTGTTTGTTTTTATATTTATTTAGCATTAGAATAGAATAGAATAGAATAGAATAGAATAGAATAGAATTCAACTTTATTGTCATTGCACACGTCACAAGTACAAGGCAACGAAATGCAGTTTGCATCCATCCAGAAAGTGCTTTAGCAATAATATAGATATATTACAGAATATAGATCTATTATAGATATGATACAATGTACATGGTTTGAAGGTGTGTTATGAATATACTATAAGTATGTACAGGCTATAACTGAAGTGAATGTACAAGCTATGAACAGGTTATACGTATGGTTATAAATATGAAAAGCTATAGCAGATAATAGATATACAATTGCGAGTATTAATAAACAGTTGTAAAACTATAATTATTGTATTGCACAGTATGATTGTCTATACAGAATTTACGTTACCTACTTCACATTACTTTATACATTTGTCACAGTGAAGGGATTTAGATGCATTTTCTTATGGTGGACATGGCTTTAATACAAATTTACTTTACACAACAAAAATGTGATGATGCCATGATTCTGTGTTTATTTGAACAAGTGAAGAATTTAAAAGATATTCAGGTTTTCACTTCGTTACCTTATCTTACCTTACACTTACACTTAAAAGAAGTTTAAAATCTCAAAGTACCTTTTTCCCTGCAGAGTATTCTTTGGAGGACTCTGACCTGGAAGGCCTGAGTGACATCACAGTGAGCTCTGTCCACACCAGCGACCTGTCGTCATTCGAGGGGGAAAGTGAAGACGAGCAGCAGCTGTCGGATTCTTCCGAAGAGGGCGAGCTTCCACCTGATGGTCTCTGCTGGCAGCAAGCTTTGTATTTTTGAATAACATCACCATTATTTGGAGCACTTTGAAAATATTTTTAAATATTTTTTCTGTATGTACTTGCTTCTTTTTCTCCCAGATGAAGGTGAGAGGGAAGAAAAAAAACACAGCACCGGAGACACAGGAGATGAAGACAAAGAGCGTAAACCTCGTCGCAAGGCCTATGTTCACAAGCCCTTCCTCTACTCCCGTTACTATAGCGACTCAGATGATGAGATCACTGTGGAGGAACGTCGTCGTTCTGCGGTGAGCTGTTTAAATGTTAACATGTTACGTGCAGAGATTTAAAACTTTTTCTAGTTAAATGAAAAGCTTAGATCGATGGACGGTTATAGACTGAACACATTATGATGTTTTATGGTTACATCTGCTGTCTTTTAAATACATTTATTGAACAAACTGTGGTCCTTCCAGGCAAAGGACAAAGAAGAACGGCTGCTCAAGAGACAACAGAACAGAGAGCGAATGGAAGAGAAGCGCAAACAGAAAGCAGCACAGGCTGAAGAACAAGGTTTTTATGTCATAGACACTTGTGGCCTTCAGTGTTTCTTCATTTTCCTCATCTTGTGTATTCCACTGTTTTACTTTAGTTATATACTCCCTTCCCCATGCTTTCACAGGACTGCAAAGAGTCCACCCACATATATAATAGCAGAGGTCTTACCAAATTGCTGGCCTGGAGGATTCAATGCCAGTGCCAGAATTTCACCTGCGGTCAAAGTTCAGAGGAAATGCAAAAACCTAGACTCTTCGGGCCTCAATTAGCATGTTAAACGTTAAAAATAATGACAGTGCATTTAGAAAAAGACTGCACAAGTTTGGCTCTTGTGCAGGAACGGTTGCCAGGGGAAAGCCTCTTGTCCTCAAACCACAAGACCGAAGTGAAGGTGTTCAGCCCTAATGTATTTGTGCCATTCCTGCATTGCTGCAAAAACTAAATGTAGCATGTTAGCTGTCAAGCATGGTGATGAAGAGGTGATGATTTGGGCTGCCTTGCTGTCATTGAGTTCACCATGAACTCCTCTGTATACCAAAGTGTTCAAGTCCGACAGCTGAAACTTAGCTGACACTATGTCATGCAACACGACAATGATCCTAATCACCGCAGCAATCCTAAAAAAGAATGACTGGAAAAGAAAAGAATCAAGGTTGCAATGTCAAAGTGCAAACCTGAGCACCCCCCCCCCAAAAAAAAAAAAGATTAGTTTAATAAAGTGTTGTTTGTGCCTACACTTTTTGTGTTTCCCCTTGATCTATTTTGGATGATCAGAATTTTTTCAACCTGTTGAGTTGTCTGGATGTTGTCCAAAAAATAGAGAATTTATACTCATGTTTAGTTCAAAATTCACATCACAAACTCCGTAAATTGTATTGCCTTGGCCAGGTTGCATATTTGTCCTTTATTTTCTCCTGGAAATAACTTTGTGTACTTGTAACACCTGCATGACATAAAAGGCCGAATGTCCTCCACAGATCACAAAAAACAAAAGAGCAGCGACTCTGCTGCCCTCGAAGGCCCCGGAGCCAAAGAGGCCCGCAAAGAGAGGAAAGTTCTGGAGAAAAAAATGGCTCTCAACAGGAAGAGAAAACTAGACTCAAGGTTTGCAAAGGCTTGGACACAATTTTGTACAGTAGATGCTTATTTTTTATTATACACTGAAAATGCATATATTAATTGTACTTTTTCAGGAAAGAGGGAGATGTTTCAATCAAAAAGAAAGGAGACACGAAAGACACTGTAAAGAAAACGGTATGTAAAAGCTAACATTGATGAAACAGATTTCAGGCATCAGGTTTTCGTCATGAGTTGTAACTTTGTGTTTTTCACTTATTTTTGAAAATAGGAAGTGAAATCTGCCACCTCAAAGACACCACAACATAAGCTGATGAAAAATCTGTCCGAACCTTTATATTCTGATGAGCGACACAGAGGGACAAGCGGCAGCATCTCAGAAGATTCCAGCGATACAAAGAAGATAGCTGACAAAGGAAGGACACATTCCTTCATCTTGGAGCTGGAGCAAGGCTCCCAAGAGGCTCTCAGACAGCGCTCAGTTGGAAAATTTGACCGTCTGTCTCACAAAGAGCTTCACTCCAAAGAACGCAAAGAGAAAGAACGCAGCTTGTCAGATGAACGTGTCAAGCTCAAACAGAAGCAGGAGAAAAAATCTGAACATCAGGCAGATGAATCTCAGCAGAAGGAAGGCAGTGCTGTTAAAGTATCCTCTGAAGAGAAAGGCGAGAAGAAGCCCAAGATCAAAAGTGAGAAGAAGATCACAGGAAGTACAAAAGAAGGCAAGATGTCTGAAAATGTTTCTGAAGAGGGAGGTTCTAAAGATCCAAAGAAGGTGAAGACTACATCTGTGGAGGCTATCAAAACGGAGAAGGACAAGAATAAGGACAAAGATAAGATCAAAGAAAAGGAAAAGGCCAAAGGAGAGAAAACCTCAGTTAAAAGCGATTTCAAGCAGCTGCTTCGCCCTGATTCTGCAGGTTCCTCTGAGGATCGATCCGACATGGAGCCCGAGTCAAACAGCAGCAAGAAGAAAGATAAACACTCCAAGGAAGTCATGAAAAAGCCAAAGAGCCATAGTGAGGACAGGCCAGGAGATAAACTCAAATCTAAAACTGACAGTAAAGACAGTGAGAAGGAAAAAACAAAAGCAGATCAAGATGGACAGAAATTAAACAGGTCAAGCTCTGAAAGTGACAAAGATCCAAAAAGGGTCAAATCATCAGAAAAAGGAAGAATATTAGAAAAGTCAAAATCCAAATCCAAAGAGGAGGCAAAGACTCCATTGCTGTCAAAGACGGAGAAGAGAGTTCACAGTCCGGATGTCAAAAGTGCAGGAATTTCATGCATCAGCAAACCTGAAGCAACAAAAGAGAAAAAGAAAGAGGGAAATGCAAAAGACCAGAGCAAAGTCTCTGAAGAATCTTCACAGGAGAGATCTGACAGTAAAAGTGCAAAGAAAAAGCTGGAGAAGAAGGATAAAGTTTCAGAAAAGAAAGATGAGAGTCAAGAAGAGAAAGCACCAAGAGAGGAGAAACTGGAAAAGTCGGATAAATCCCCTTCGGTTTCCTCTCTGAGTCTTGAGACAGATGAGCCGCCGAAGAAACGACCTCTTCTCCAAGACACAAGCACAGACTCCGATCCCGTCACCACCACCGTCACCACGTTGTTCTCAGACGATACCTGTGACGCCTTGAGCGACATCACCCCCGAGCCGCCCGAGGGAGAGACGGAGTCACGCCTGTGCGAGATGCCAGCTGTGCCTGCAGAGGCCGATGCCCTGCTGACTCTTATGGACGTCTGCACGTCAGCAGAGGCGAGACTTCCACCTGAGAACACTCGAGAGGACGTGACATCCGAGATGGAGCTTCAGGATGCTGATATGAAGATGAAAGAGGCAGCTCTGACCCTGCTCTCCATGGATCCCGACAGCACAGTGTCCACCAGCTTACTGTGCCAAGAAGCAAGAGAAGAGTCGGCGGTCGTTCCGCCCGCCCCACAACCAATGGAGACAACTACAGCTGAAGAGGAGCAGCTTCCTCCTATGGAAGTGCACACAGCTGCTGAAACCGAGTCGCCAGCTGCTGAAACCGAGTCGCCAGCTGCTGAAACCGAGTCGCCAGCTGCTGAAACCGAGTCGCCAGCTGCTGAAACCGAGTCGCCAGCTGCTGAAACCGAGTCGCCAGCTGCTGAAACCGAGTCGCCAGCTGCTGAAACCGAGTCGCCAGCTGCTGAAACCGAGTCGCCAGCTGCTGAAACCGAGTCCCCAGCTGCTGAAACCGAGTCCCCAGCTGCTGAAACAGAGTCCCCAGCTGCTGAAACAGAGTCCCCAGCTGCTGAAACAGAGTCCCCAGCTGCTGAAACAGAGTCCCAGCTGCTGAAACAGAGTCCCCAGCTGCTGAAACAGAGTCCCCAGCTGCTGAAACAGAGTCCCCAGCTGCTGAAACAGAGTCCCCAGCTGCTGAGCCATCACCAGTTGCATCTCAAGAAACCGATGAGCTTGCTGATGTAAAATCAAACATTGCAGGTTTGTGCCATTGTGTATTATTGGCTGTAAAACAAGTAAGAATAAAGAGCTAAACATGTGTCTCTTTACAGATGAGTCAGAAAGCACAGAGGTAAAAATGGACACTTCAGATGTTGAAACTTCTGAGACGCTGGCTCTAAAGGTAAATGTCACAGCTGCAACAAATCAAAAATATGTAGTTTAACTATACTGTAGTTAATCTGCATATTTTGTCAGTGGTATTTTCTGAGTTTCTATTGTCTGATGTTTTTCTCTATCATAGGAGGATGAAGCTATTGCAGATGAAATTCCTTCAAAAGAAGAAGCTGAAAATACTGAAATATTTCCTGAAATGCAGTCGGATGAGAAACCAGCAGTACCACCTGAAGAGGGTATACTTTCTGATCTGTCATGTTCATTAAATCCAGATCTGCATAGCTGTGTTCCAGCTGTTGAATCGCTCACTCTGTAGTGCACAGTGTAGCGGGGAGCCATTTATAGTGCAGTTTGAACTCTCAGTTGTATTTAATGCTTGACTAAAAATGATCTACGTCAGTGGTGATGTATGTATGTGTGTGGTCAGAAAATAAAGCCATTAGAGATGGATTTAATGTATAGATGTCTCCCCGAAATCCAAACCAGAAGCATATTTAATAATTTGACTGCTTGTTTAGCGATTCATTAAGTAGTTATTTTAATGGATTTGAATGACTTGTAAGATTAGTAAAAGTCTCCTGGCGGCTCAGCAGATCAGAGGCTGTGACTGTTTGATGATTTCCCAATAGTATCAATAGTGTCCCCGAACATGATTTTTTACATTTCTTTTCTCATTTCTATTGATTCTTATCCATATACACGAAATCTGCATTTTGGGGGTTAGAGGAGTTGGTGGTTCAGAAAAAAAAATTCACCAAGTTCCAGTCACACATGTCACAGATTTTTCCACATCATTTGTATTTAATATTTTATTTTTAAAGGAGTTATTCATTATAAATACATTAGTTGTTTAAGTTAAGGCTTTACAAATCATATGGCTATGGTTAGAAAAAGATCACGTTTGGGTTCAAATGTAATGGTTGCTGCTGTTGGTACTAGTAGTGACAGTCCCGTTCATCCTCGTGTAGGTGGATAGAGTTCAGCTGAAGTATTTGCGATTGCATGTGTTTGCATGTGTGTTTATCCAAAGCAGCTCAAATGCACTGGCCAGCGTTCTGTTATTTGTTCATGTAAAATTAGTAACGTTACATCCGAACATTGTGCAAAATGCCTCAGTAGCTACTGAGTCCATTATTTTGCAAATCCCACTGTGTCTGTGGGTGAGAGAGTCAACAGTTTGAACACAGACCTTGCATCTTCTTCTTTTCTCATGATAATACAGCTGTAACTTATTTCCTTTTACATCAGTGTCATAGCTTTATATTAACTTAATACATTTTCCAGCTGCTGTGTGTGAAAACGAAGAGCCCACAGGAAGCACAGAGGAAAACACAGCGGCTGGTGTTCCTAACACCAGTGAACAATTTACTGAAACTCCTGGTGAACAAGGTGAGCGCTGAAACAAGTTACTGCAGAGAAAAATACAATGGTGTGTTTGACTGACAAATAACTCTACATCTCATCATAAAGAACAACCAGAGCCAGATGATGCCGTCACAAGGGAAAACCTCGAGGTGAGTAGTGATCCACAATACCCTGAAACAAATTAGAACTGTTTACTTTCATACATTTGTTTGTATTTGTATGTTTTTTACAACTCAAACTCAATCATCTTATTTCAACAATAGGCAGAGGAGGCGGTGGGTGAGGAGGATGGGACCAAGACGGACATAATTAACAGTAAGTTTGTCTGCAGATGGTGAATATTTAAGATAAATTCATAAAAACACTTTCAAAGGCCGCCGTTTTAACCTTCTTGTTTTCACCACTAGGTGAAGCTGAGAGTAAGCCAGTGGAGGAAGGAAATGTCTCAGCAGAGAAAAGCGATCCACACACTGTAAGTGTTTAGCTTTTACCCGTGCTCACTTACATGTTACTCATCCTTAACTGTTTAATCTGATCAGTTTCTCCTGTTTGGTTTAGATGGAAACCAGTGTCCCAGACAGGACTGAGGAGGCCCGAGAATCTGAGCCGGAGTCTAAGCTAGTCAAACAAATCAGTGAGTCAAGTGGCTCCTTTGGAAAATTACTCACACTTGTTGAGTTTACTCTTTGAGTTTACACTGCTGTATCTGGTTTGAAACATGTCGCCAGAGTAATGCTTTTAAGAGGATTACATTTTGTTTTTACATGCTCGGTACTTGTCAGCTGGTCCTTTTACAGTTAATCTCAGTTGTTCTTGCTTGTTTGAAATTTCCAGGTAATGTCTCCAGTGCAGATAGCCAAGATGATGAAAAAGGCTCAGATCTGTCAGAAAAGGTAACTCCCAGCAGTTTTTTTTAAATTCATCTCGTAAATATCTAAAAATGGATGTGCAGAAATATAGTACAATACTCTGTATGCAAACACTTTTCTGTTCTGTAGGAGGAGAAAACAGAGGGAAGAGGAAGGCGGAAACGAAAGCTGTCCAATCAGAAAGCTGCAGCAGTGAAGGAGTCTGGTACGGCAGCTCAGATTTATTTCTTCACCTAATTTCAAAATACAAAGAAATTAAAAGACGAAAGGGTGATTTGTAAAAAATGATTTTTATTACTCGGTTAGCTGAAGGCAATGGCTTAATGGTAACCCTTCCAAAAAAGTCAGTAAACAACATATTAACCAGTTATGACCACTGAAAAGTGTCCTTCACCAGGTTCTGGTGTGATTTTTGTCAGATAATCATCACAGTCTAGTTAACTAATGCATTGACTCTGTTTCTTTAACACATCAGGTGAGGAGGCGAATGAGAAAGAAAGTAAAGAGCAGCTACCTGCTGAGGTAAATAACGCTTCATTCACTTCACCTCTATCACAAATACTGTTAAGAATACAAAAACAATCTCTGCTTGTGTTTAAAAATACACGTTTGCTGTTATTTTTATCTCCAGGACGCTGAGCAGGAGAAGCCAGTGGAGGTAAAAACCCCTCGCAGGGGACGATCGTCCAAACCCACAGAGGAGGCGACGAAAGACGAACCAACACAAGTGGAGAAGTTGGAGGAGACTCCGAGCCGCAGGCGGAGACGATCAGCACCCAAAGAAGCCGCAGCTGGTAAGCTGCTCACTTTAAATTAGTGTTCACTGTTAATGTGTGAAAAGGAAATGACCTGAAAATAAGAAAAAGAGTTTTATTATGTAGAAATGGATTTGGCTTTGGACACAAACTGAACACAGGTGAAAAAGCTGATGCACTTTATGTGGGGCTATAACTGCTTCTTTAATTTAATTTATTATTTGTGTTATTAGATAATTAATGCTTCTTTAGCTTCTTGGTTAAATGGGATCTGTTATTCTTTTTCCTGCTGAGCAGAAGAAAACTGGTTTAAATGCAAGCGGCAGGAGAAGTGAATCGACTTGATTCAGGCAAATGAACCAAGCGCCTGCACCTGGTATAAGAGAAATAATGTTTATTCAGTACTGTGAATTGTGCCAATCTAACTTAGAAGAGTTCACTGATAAAAAATGCGCAGCGTAATAGGAAATGAGTGTAGTAGGGTCCCTTTAACAACATGTCGAATAAGTGCAAGAATTTTTTTTTCTCTAGATTGTAGTTTTTTGCACTATAAAGTGGTTGCTGAGTATAAAATAATGTACAACACAAGCTGTTAGTTTTTTTTCTTTGAGTTTTGCTCTTTTTAAAAAAAATATCTCAGATAAGCAGAAGGAAGACGAAAATAAAGTCGTTGAAAGTCCCGAACAAACCTCATCGGAGAACGCAGCAGAGACGGAAGCGGTGGAAGAGGTGTGTTAAGAAAATCTCAGCATGTCCGTAATATTTAATAACACGTGTCGTTGCAGCTTCTTTGCCTTTGTTTCTCATGTGACATTGTTGGTTAACTTTGATGTTTTATACTCGTAAGAGTGAGTACATTAAGACTTTCTTTTGTTGTGTTTTTCCTATTCTTAGAGAACTGAAGAGAAAAATGAACCAATCAAAAGTGAGGTCAGTCTGCTGCCGTCTGTTCCAGAGGACGGCGAAGGAGCAGCAAGCGCCGAATGCAGCGATCCTGCTGACACCAGTGAGTTTGTTTTTTAAATGATATATCGATAACAAGTGGGTTAAACCTCAACAGCTTCTCATATTAAGAATTTTCAAATTATGCAAGTGTGTTGGATGAATATGAGCTTGTTTTTTTTGATGAGGGAAAAACAAACAGGAAGTTCTTTGTCATTTAAATGTAACTTGAATTCTTTTTACTGTGAATGATTGATAATAAATGTTTGGTGTGAACTTGTATGGTTTCTGAATTGGGCCATGAAGGAAAGGTTTGAAAACTAGTGGTTTAAAGAAAGTCTGGAAATGAGTGAGCTTTAATATAAAAAGCTTTAAAATACATGTTTTGATTAATCATCATTGCAGGTGAACAAACAGTGGAGACCAAAGAATCAGAGGAAATGGAGGTGTGTGAATGTGTGGAGGTGAGATTTCTTTACCTGTAACTCCTCTCCTCCCAGTATGCATTCACTACCCTGTTAATGACCTTCATCTGAACTTCTTCTTGTTTTGTCCTGCAGGAAGCTCGAGCTCCGGAGGAGGTGGTGCAGGACAACAGTGGACAGGAACAAAGCGAGCAGCAGCCTGATAAAGACAGTGGTGAGGCAGCACACAGGCTAGCTGTGTAATTACCACAGTGCTTCATGTGTTTTAAAAACACCTTCAGTTGAGAGTTTGCAGTCTTTGTATCTCAGGTTTATTTTTTTTCAGGCCGTTCCCCGTCTGCGAGTCAGTCAGAGGCTCATGAGGATGTAAAAGAGCAGAGCTGCAGTGAGAAGAAGACACAAGACGTATGTTTAAAAATGATGTATCTGCATACTTTACTTTTTATACTGAGGCTGATGTTTGTGTAAGGACTTTTTACCTCAGTCACAGTTCCCAGTGTACGTTCACTGACTTATTTGAACTCTTCCAAGGGCGGGGAAGAGCAACAGCAAGAGGACCAAGAGACGACTCCAAAGAGGACTGGTCGGAGGGGACGGCCATCAAAGGCAGCAGCTACAGAGGATTCAGGTAAAATGTGATTAAATCTGAGTCAACAGGCTGTAGCAGTCACTGTGAAGCTAACATGATGGTGGGATATAAGATTATTTGCTGTGGATGAGTGCGTTATGCTTCAGTGATTCTATAGCTCCATCTGACAGACTTTATATATTTAACCGATAACTCTCGCAAAACTTGTCATCTTTCCCTCAGATAAAAAGGTCAAAAAAGCAGAGGAGAAGGAAAGTGAGCAGAATGATGAGGAAGAGGAGGAAGACGAAGGTGAGAAAGAAGGAGAGGAAGAAAAAGAAACTGCAACTAGAGCCACAACACGGTTGGCTTCTCGCCGGGAGGCTGAAAGGTAATTCAAACATTATCTGATGGTTCAAATTTCAGATTTCCAGTAACACCAAAACAGAGACTTTGCCAAAAACCTGCAGATGAGTTAAAACAACATATTTCTATTATTGAATGCTGAGCATTAAAATTCACCTGAACTGTGAAACTGCGAAGTTTCTCCAGTGTTCACGAATGAGCATTTGATTGTTTTGGAGCTGAATATTTGCACCTCGAAGGCATCGTCGCCGTCAAATCATATTAAATAAAATCAAGGGAGATTTGGTACTAAAGCAACAACTGTTGTTTTGTACTTTTCTTTTTACTGTTCCCCAGAAACAAGCCAAGTAAACCATCCACCCGGGCAAGCAGACAGAACGGTAAAGAGGAGACCGCAGCTGGCACACGGTGAGCTTCAGCAGCATGAGCGAGCTACTGCTCAGTCGCTGCTCTGTGAAAGAAAACATTTTGCCAAAAGATTTCCTGGAATTTCAAGATGTTTTTCACTTATTAGCTCCTAAAATAAAAATAAGTCTTCTGCAGAACCTGAGCTGTGTTAAAGAAAGGTAAATCAAACAGCGGTAATAGGACTTCAGTATGTAATTGATTAATAAAATGATGATAATAATACTAATTTGGGTAATTTGGCCTCTACATGTAAATATTGTAACGCTTGTGCTGAAATCATTTGTTTAAATTTGCAAATGAGGCATTATCTATGTAAACGTGTGCTTTTCCAGAATAGAAATCTGAAACTGCGTAAAACCAGATGCAAATTCTTCTTCTTCTTCTTCTTCTTCTTCTTCTTCTTCTTCTTCTTCTTCTTCTTCTTCTTCTTCTTTTTTTTTTTTGCTTTTTTTTTGGTAAATCGTGTTGATACTTTAGAGTGAAAAGTTTTTAAGGCAGGGATTTTGAATCTCTTTTTAATCTGAACATAGAACCAGCAGCCAGAAAAAGTCAATTTTTTTTTTTTCTTGTTTTGGGGAATAAAATGTTCCAAGACAACCTTTGTGTAAAAAAAAATCAATAAATAAGTAACAAATATAAATCCACATTATAAGTTGGAAAATTCGGTAAATGTTTGTATCGTGGTCGCTGGCTTATTTAATGGAAAGTAGTATTTACTTGAAAACGTTAATAGATATTTTGGCATCTGGTTAAAAATAGTCAACAAATTATAAGTATGACTCATTTTATCATGAAATATGCTTAGATTTGTAGAAATGGTAAACAGACACACTGCAGGAAAATAAAGATCTAAATCTTTATTTTGAACGTTAACTTGCACTGAAAGGAAACAACACAGTGAAAAATATCAAAAACTGACCAGAGATTCAAAGAAAAGACACTTTTGCTTGCAGTGCCTCATCTTAATAGGAACGTAATGTGATTTTTTTTTTTTTTAAGTTTATAAATCAAAGGTGTCACAATACCACCAACATAAACAAACAAGAAGAAGGTGAAATAATCGTTTAATGTAATTAGCTACATTAGGAATAAGAAATGTGGGTTTTGGTGGAAAAAGGAAATTATTATAATTTTTTTTAATCACTAAATTTCTAGGTCAACTAATTATTTTATCTCTAGATTATGAATTTAAAATAAAACTTATATATAGAATATATATTCTTTATTTTTCTTTATTACAAAGTAGTACATTTAATACTTTATCAAAATTTAGTTTTAAGACAATAATTTAAAAACTGTTTCTCAGCATCTATGGTGTCTAAGCCAGCCTGTGTTTGACTTTAGTGACAGCTTGTACACTTTTTTAATTCCTTCAAAATAAAATTAATCTAGTAGGCCCTAAAATAAGGACTTCAAGTCTTGTATCTATTTTAAACTTCTAGACTTAAATTCCTCAGTTTATGGATACAGAATGGAGACTTCTCTCTCTCTACTTATTCTCCATACCTTTTTTTTAAGGAAACAATACTTTCCTTTTTGTTAAAGGCTAAACTCTAGCGGGCTTTTTCTCCTTCTATTTTCAACTCAGTCTCCAGCACTGTTTTTCAAATCCAGAGATTATGTGAACAAGCTCCACTGTTTCGACACGTATTAGTTATAGCATTACTTTTCCCAAATAATTGTATATTTAACATGAACACGACTCTTGAACAAATGGATTGACACTTGCTCCTTGTTTCCCTCCTGCAGCGGGACGAGGGGCCAGGCGGCGGCGGCGGCAGCTGCGGCGAAAGGGGGCCGCAAGCGGGAGACCAGCCCTCCTGCTGTGCGAACGCGGGGAGGACAGAAATCAGAGGAGCCCCCTTCCAAAAGAGCCAAACGCTAGGATGCCTGAGAGCGGCACAACGGTTTACCCCAGCGGTGTTGTTTTTACACTCCATATTTGAAGAGCCTCTGCAGTCAGGCACGTAAAGCTGTTTCTGCTTCGCTGGCTGCAGATATCGAAGAGCTCTGGATAGTATTATACACTCTCCTCTGATGGTTGAGTGTAAACCTGAGGATCTGTGTAAGAATCCCCCAGAATACCTTCTGCAGCTCTGCACACATATGGTTTGGATCAGACTTCATATTTCACCATTTATTCAGTAATGCCCAGTGAGTATTTCAGCCCAATCAGAAGCCTAATGTGCAGCCAAGTTGTGCTTTGTGATAAAGAGGGTGAAGTCTGCAGAGGCCAGATTGTGTTTCATATACACACTTGTACGTAGAAATCAGCAATTTGTGAATTTTATAAGTACATTTTCATTCTGTGAATGAAACAAGATGTTTTCCTCCTAGCTTTATTTTTTTTATGTAATAGTCAAAAGTTAAAGAAATGATTTTTGGGTTTGTTTGTTTTTTTTATTCCACATTTTAAATTGATTTAAGACCTCAAAGACGGGGCAAAACTTGAAGAGTCTTTCATTACATAGTTTACTCCTGGTTTTTACTCACTAAATGAAGACCATCTAGTTATTTTTATTGTTACACAGTTAGCCGTCAGTATGTATTAATGTAAAGCCAGAATTTCAACATTTTTAAAAAAATATATATTAAAAAACCCACAAATAACATATTTGTTGTTCCCTTGCTACATTAAAAGCAACACAAATCAATATTATATGATCTAATCTTTGTCTTCTCAAGCTTGCAACTGATCCACACAGGAGCTGATTAAAAGCAAAAATGCTCACCTGATTGTTTCACTGAAGCTTAGTGAAGAAATATCTGCAAAAGGAAACTCAACCACGCCACCCTGCGCTGCAGTCTGTGTTTATGAAAAGATTACACACGGCAGAATATACAGATTTTTATTAATTCACCCATATTATGTCTCGGACGTTATCTCCGCTGTTTCCTAAATAGATGTGCTGTCTGTGATGTGTAAATAGCCAAAGACGAGAACCAATCGCCTCAGAGCGGAGAAGGGGAGAGGACATTCCTGCCTGCTAATGGGGGATAAAACTGACAAACTCGGAGTGAAATATTCCACCATCATTAACATGTTAGGGGGCTCTAATCACCGCACCTGAACCTTTGTGATCCACAAAGCACAGACACGGAGAAGGAGAAGGTTACAGAAAGCCGGAGCTCTCAGGTTGAAGTTTTCCACCCATTCCTGTGGATGGCCAAATTCGATTCCTTAAAGGTGTACCTCTCTCAGGTATTTCCTGGTGCTGCAATCCAAGCATTAACTTATTAGCCCAACGACTCTGCTTTAAAGGTTTGGATCAGCTTTCATTTAGCCACCAGGTCTGGCAGACAAACAGCGCTCCTTTCACTTTCCGATGCCACTGGAGCAACTTGAGATGTCATTTTATTATAGTCGTTTGCATTGTAGTCCAAAGTAATTTTTGCATTTGCTTTGCAGTCTCTGTGGCTGACTATCAGCTAAATATTTGAGGCAGATTTATTAGCATCAGGTTTCATGGATGAGAGGGGAGGAATACTTTCAGCTGTACATGGACCTCGATTTTTTAGAAAATAATCGTCTAGATCTACTCACTGAGCTCCTGCTGCATAAATCTGAGCAGATGTTGACCTGCTTTTAGATGTTTTCAGTTTGCCGTACCTGCAGTACTTTTCCACATCCTGGGAGAACAGGGGTCTCGGTTCATAATCGCAAGTAAAATTTTCCAAAATGAATCCATAACTGCAGCAGATGGTTGGTGCCTGTTACTGGTCCGCTGTGAGGCCGCAGCCAGTGTGATATCTGAAATAATTAAACATTTAAGATGTTGCCGTCATCAGGAAAACGTGACATGTTTCCAGTTTTCTTATATGCAATCCACTGACATGATGTGTTACACCAAAAGTAAGAATGGATATTTCCATTTTTTTAATAGTCGCTTTTGCAAAAGACTGTAAAATTATTCAGTTTTAGTTTCATCATTTATTGTCCAGGACCATGCACAAAATATTGATCACATAGGAGAAAAGCTCCCCTTTATATGTACCAGATTAAGCTACTTAGTTGGGACAGGTACACACAGTATTAAACAAACCATAAAATAAAAATAGATCAATGAAAATAAACCTGAAAACAAATAGTTCAATAATGTATATATGTGGTCTTTTTTTCTTTACTATACAGGGTATTTAAATGAATTTATTTTAAAAAGTTTTTTTTTATCTTAAATTCATCAGTGGATAAAAAAGACAAACACACACAAACCAGTTTTTAACATTCAGCTGTTAAAAAACAGAAATTAATTACAGAGGATTGAAGACGTTCTCTGATTTACGACAATTATAACAGAGTTAAAAAGCAGAAAGTATTTTATTAATTAATTAAGATTTAACGTGAATCTCCATTTTATTTCTACTACTATATACACTCACTGGCCACTTTGTGAAGTACCCCTGGATCGGACCCCCTTTTGCCTTCAGACTTGATTCTTCATGGCAAAGATTCAACAGGTTGCTGGAAACATTCCTCCGATTTTGATCAATGCTGACTTGATAGCATCACACAGTTTGTGCAGATTTGTCGGCTGCACATCCGTGATGTGAATCTCTCGTTCCACCACATCCGAAAGCTTCTCCGTTTGATTGTGATCTGGTGACTTGGGAGGCCGGCTGAGTCCAGTGAAGAAACCAGTTTGAGCTTTGTGATATGACTCATTGTCCTGCTGGAAGCAGACATCAGACCATGTGGACACGGTCAGCAACAATACTGAGGTAGTATCTGGGGTTCAAACAACAGGTACTAAAACTTTGATTATAAAATATCTTCCACAGCATTACACTGGCAGCCTGAACAGGACAGGATGGATCCATGGCAAACTCTGACTCTACCATCTGAATGTCCCATCAGAAATTGAAAAAAAAAAAAAAAAATCAGCAACATTTTTCCAATTACTGTTGTCCAATTTTGGTGAGCCCGTGTGAACTATAGCTTCGGTTTCCTGTTCTTAGCTGACAGGAGTGGCACCTGGTGTGGTTTCCTGCTGCTGTAGCCCATCTGCTTCAAGGTTTGACATGCTGTGCATTCATGCTCTTCTGCACCTTGGCTGTAAAGAGTGGTTATTTGAGTCAGTATTGTTTTCCTATCAGCTCAAAACAGCCTAGCCATTCACCTCTGACCTCTGCCATCAGTGAGACATTTTCAGCCAGAGAACTGCTGCTCACCAGATAGTTTCTCTTTTTTGGACCATTCTCTGAAAACACTAAAGATGGTGTTTAACTTCAACAGATCATCTTGATCATTTCTACCTGGCTAAATGCACTGAGTCGCTGCCAGGTGATTGGCTGATGAGATATTTGCAGTAATAAAAAGCTTAACATATGTACCCAATAAAGTGGCCATGACAGTATAGTTTTTGAAAAGGGTGATATTAGAACTGGTGCTGATCTGTACTCATCTTTTACTATAACAGTAAAAACAAAGCAGAAATCCCAAGTAGTAAATCTCACATTAAAACTTTTTTATTTTAAAAATTATGAGAGATGGTGCGTAAAATTAGCAGTGGACAATTATTGTTTGCAATATTAATCGTGTTTAAGGTGTCCAAAGCTGTGGATAAAGGTGGAGGAGTAAGGTATAGATTTACTCCAAAATGTAGAGTAAAGCAAGAGGAAGTACAACAAAAAGTGATTAACCTACTTTAGTGATGCACAGAGAAGACTGAAACGACCCAGCAGACGGTTAAAAAGCCAAAACAGTTTTCTGGTTTTGTGAATGAAGCTCGGTGTGCTGGAAAAAGGTTGTGCAACGTGTTTTTGACTTTCTTTAAAGCAGTTTGGGACTTTTCACACTGGGTGGTACAGGACCTCTGGGCTCTGGCAGGACACGCTGCACCACCTTGACCTCAGCGCTGGCATCTGAATCTGACAGGCAGAACAGAAAACTCGATCCAGGACAACAACAACAACGTAAACTGCCTCTCGTCTCCCTTCTTTCCCTCCTGCGCGTGCCTGCTGGTGGGTAGCTGTTCAGTTTGTGGAGCAGAGAGCTGTGGAAAGATGGCGGTTTCACACAGCTGTCAACTGGAATAGAAGTAACTGTTGGGTTTGAGCAGAGGGGATCCTCTCAGGCTGTGGCAGGGGTAAGGGGGCTCACTCACTCCCACTGCTGCCTCTCTGCACTGGGAGTGGTCTTTCCTCTACTGGGGATTAGGCCAGGCCGACTGGCACTGAATATAATGCTCTCCCATTCAGCCACTCCTCTCACAAGACATAAAAGTTAACAGGTGTTTAATGTCAGAAGTGTTTCATACAAGAGTCATAGAAATAGTCAGCGACAGACAGCAGGGAGGGGTGGTGACTTACAGTCTTTATGGGGTTTTTTTTTTAATGCTTTTGCAGTATTGAAATGGCCTCTGTGGCTGAGCTGAAATTTGGATCAGTTTTGGCATCTGAAGCTGCAACAAATACACACCGGAGTGCAGAAATGTTACTAATATTTTGTTTTCTTTCCTACATTTTGGGGTCAAATGGATTGTTTGCAGTATGTCAGCACTGTGTGAAGTTTAAAAAAACACCACATGTTTTTACTAAACTAAGTGACGCTTAGTTTTACTGTGACAAGTAGATAGATTGTAGGTCTTTTTTTCTCTAGTGCTGTGATGACTGGGGTTTGCTTCCAGAGTACATTAAGAAAGGAAAACAAAAAGGTCACTCAGGCACTCAGGGAGCTTGTCCTACTCTGAGGTTCATGCCCTATCAGTATCTGATCTACACTATAATTTAATAGGTTCTTAATTTGCCCATTCTCCATCCCTCTTTTTGGTTTCCTGAAATCCAGTCCTTGTATTTTTTTTCTTCTTGTTGGCAGCTGAAAACATACTGCTCCCGTGCGCTGGCAGAAGAAAACAAAAACTCTGCTACAAGCTGAAAAACCTCAGAGAAGATGCTACATTGTTACACTGCGTATGTTAAAGCATTACAATACCTCCAAACAACACAGAACAAGCACATTATATTTGTTTATAAGATGTTAACAGGCAAAGCTGTGCCTCACCTGGACTATGTGCAGAGTAGGTGTGCAAGTACGGATGGGAGGAAATTAACTAGTTACTAACTTGTGTTTATGTTTCCTGATTCCAGCTTCTCAGGTTTTTGAACTGCTGGGTAAGCCGCTACATTATATTGTCAAAAGTATTCACTCGTCTGCCTTCACACAAATATGAACTTGCGTGACATCCAATTCTGAATCCATACATTTGCAGCTATGACAGCTTCAGCTCGTCTGGGAAGGCTTTACAGAAGTTTTAGGAGTGTGTTTATGGGAATTGTTGACCATTCTTCCAGAAGCGCATTTGTGAGGTCAGACACTGATGTTGGACGAGAAGGCCCCGCAGTCTCTGCTCTAATTCATCCAAAAGGTGTTCTGTCGGGTTGAGGTAGTAGTGAGGAAATTTCAGGACGGGACTTGTTGCACAGGTATCAACCTATCACGGTACTGCGCTGGAATTCATGGAGCTTCTGGGAGCGACCAGTTCTTTCACAAATGTTTGTAGAGGCAGTCTGCATGCCTATGTGACCATGGAAGTGATTGGAACACCTGAATTCAATGGTTTTGATGGGTGAGTGAATACTTTTGGCAATACAGTGTATGTCAAGCAACATGAAAAGCTACTTTGCATTGTATGAAAGAATATTCAGCAGATTAATTAATAATGACGGAGGATGTGTTGTAGCCTACTTTATTTATCAGATTGTATAAACAACAGCTGATACCTGTTTCCAGTATGTAAATGCTTTACCAGACTTATCAGGGCACTGTTTATTCAAAATGTTTCTACTAATCTCGGTCTTACAAATAAAACGTCAGCAAAAAATAAATCATCAGTATGTGAATTCACACCTTTAATAAAACGGTAGCTTCACCTCCCGTGCTTTGTCTTTGATATCAACAATTTGGCAAGTCCTGAACGAGCATCTTATCTAAGATTCACGGGAATTTCCTCCAGTGAAAACTGTTTTTCTGACTATTTTTTCCCCCTAACACAGTTACTGCAGTTCCATCCCTCACTGTGTGGGTTTGATTTAATCAGATTTGAAATTACATTTCTTCTGATGCTACGAAGCAGAACTTTTAAACTATGATCTTGTTGATATTCTACATTTGTTTGACCACCAAGAAATCCCATAAAACACCAAAAGCCACACAATTAACTGAGCTTGATTCCAACATTTTCTGCACATTCAGAACTTTGCATTGCACCTCTAATTCCTGTAATGTACTCGCATTCATATCACCCCAAAGCCTTTTAGACTGCAAGTCTCATTTTAGCAGTGTTATACACACACTTTACCTACCTTGCACTGACAATATAGAATTACCTGTTAACCTAACGTGCATGCCTTTGGACTGGAAACCCATGCAGTCCCAGGGAGAACAGGCCACACACAACAGTTCAGACAGTTTATTATCATCTCTGTCAGAGCTGTGGGTGATCAAACATGTGGTTTCATTACTGGACTCTAACATCCAGGTCACTGATTTCTTCTGACCAAAACCTGTAGCTAAAGACTTATTTAGGCTTACTTTTAACTAGTAGATATTATATTTGTGTCTTTTTATTTGTTTATTGTTGTCTGGAAAAATAATAAATACATTTTACTTATTTGATTGCGACAGTGCTAACCACACCGCCACCGTGCTTCATCCAAAAACTATCATTATGAGCTGTATAATGAGTGGATAAAAAAACAAAAGAGTTACTAACAATCATTTGATTTAATGATTCAATAATTTCTAAAGCAACAAGGCTAATGCTTTCACATGCACACAGTCACCATATAATTGAGAAAACTATTCTAATCGGTTTAAATTCAATCTCAAAATGACGTAGAGCAAATTTCTTTTTGCTTTCACATGTTGGTGCTATTTGCTTCCCACACTAGAGGTCTGTGTGTGATTAACTATTTCCTCTCTGTGGATCTGAAGTTAAAGAAAAATAGATTCATAGTTTTTGTCATGCCATGAAAAATCAGTCAGTGCCTCCAACCTTGCTCTCTCAGGATCAGCTGTGCTTTTTGTACAATAACCCTCTAAGTACATATAGGTTGGCTCTGGCTGTTTATACCTGTGATCCCCTTATAACCTTTTAATTTCAGAAGCTACCACGTGACATTTTCAAGGCAGAAAACACATTTAAGCATCAATATCAGAGAACATTTTATGATTCCAGCAGCAAAACTGCATCAATTTAATTACTTAAATTAGTGGAAATAAATAATGCTACCTTGGATTATACTTGTGCTAAAAGGTAAGTAAAACTAAACCTTTAATATAGTGTTACCCCAAATTATGAGAAAACCAAAAAAAAAAAAAAAAATCCAGGGTACCAGGGTTTCTGTTGCTCTAAATTATAGACATTAACCTGTCGCAGTTTTCTGCTGTGAGATATGCCATGATTTTGGCTTTTACATGGTAGCACGCAAAGTGGGTCTCATGTTTTATGTGTTCTTTAGCCAGGAACATTTCATACGCCTTCATAAGTCCATCTCCTGGGCGTTAAATAAATTGTGAAAAAGATTGAAGTGCTAAATTTCAGTCCAAGTGCCTGTACCTGAAATTGAAGTAAAATTTTGCTTACATTCAAGTTCTTGTACAAAAGAAAAGCTGATTCTGGGGGGGTCGGTGCACAGTTTTTTGTTTCCATGGCATGCTTTCTACAATATCTTGTCCACAAAGTTTTGAGTTCCTCCATTTCGCTGTTATTCATCCTCGTGATTGATTGTCTTTATGTTGTGAACTGCTTGTCAGACATTTGAACAGTTTAATATAATATCATATATCATATATGCATTAATAACTATCATGCTTTTGTTCTCTAAGTTGTAAACAGCACCCAGAGAGGAGGTAAATGCAAAGTATAAGTGAACCGGTAGGTGCAGCTGCAGTCTGAAAAAGTCCCATAATATCTCAAGAATTTCTAAATGGTCCTTGACGTTTTCATAACTACATCAATTGTATGTTCAAAAGTGGTATTTTGCATGTGACAGGAAACCACTGAAAGGGGTTCACAGCTTTGAAGGACATCTTTATTTAGGCGTGAGCGGAGGAGAAAGGAGACGGTCACTGAGCCCTGAGGAGGCAGCGAAAAGGCCCTTCAAACCTGAGAAGCCTTTCATGATGTGCTTGAGCTGCATGCATTATCTGTTGCATGCCAGGGGTGGATGGGAGCTCGTTTGTCAGCACAGCAGAGCCGAAAATAAACTATAAATCACGTCTGCACTATCTACACACATTAATTGGAGTGTAACAGCGGGCTATCCCCCCACTTCTGCCCCGGTGTCTGCAGTATTGTAGCCTAGAAGTTTTGAACAGCTTCCAAGAGGTGGAGGAACTTTTTTTTTTGCTTGTCTCTTGGTTCCATTTACTGTATTAAGTGTTCTGTCCCCAGGGCTCTTCCATTTAGTGCTCCATCGCATGCAAGGATAATTTTTCTTTGGGAAAGTGGGTTCAGTTGTAACTTAGGGGACTAAAAGCATACTTAAAGCTGGCAGTAACCCCCCCCCCCCCCCTCTGTCCCTTTCCTACCACTTTCCAATGTTGAGGTTGATTAAGGGTGCTATCACGGTGGACCTGATATTTGGTGGGAAATCTAGAGGGTGTTTGGGAGCATTTACTGCAAATGACTCTTGGCAGTGCCCTCTCATGTATTGCTCCATCTGAACACAATTTGGCAGCTCTAAGGAGGGGGCGTGGGGGCATGGCGTGCTGCGAGCCTCCTCCTTCATACCAGCGCATGAGGGAAAAAAAGAAAAAATCAAGACCTGTCATAAACACATCCTGCGGAGGAGGGGAAACAGAGATGTTACCACAGCAACTGGTATGTTACTGCATGGTGCAGGATTTCTGTTTAAAACATGAGATTAAATTCAAAGAACAGGCAGGATGGTGGTGGTGAATTAACAGCCTAATATGCTGTGAAAGTTTATTTCTGTACTGGAAAGAATGCAGGAATTTCACTGGAGGGGAGCTGCATTAATTAACTGTGTCAATGTAGAAAAAAACAGACTGAATATACCTTTTCCAGACATGGTCATCTCATCTTTTTAACGTTAGCATTTTCTAAGGTAGGCAGTTTCTTATTTTCGCCAGCAGAGGGGGCCATCCTGTGCCAAAAGCAGCCCTTTAAGCTTCATGTTGACCGTGAACAGACAAAGCGTGGGGTGTTGGCAAAGAGTGAAATGCCTTTTAAATGCAAAATTGAAGTTAGTTTTTTTTTTAAATTTGGTTTGATCTTTTTTCGTATGTTATCCAAAAACATAGTTTAAAAAATTCTATTAATTATTTAAGTATTAAAGCAAAACGCCCTTCAAATTGACAAGTTTCAGCTTCTCAAATGTGATGATTGGTTGCCTTTCTGTTTTAAACTGAATAGTGTTGAGGTTTGAATTGCAGGCTGGACGAAAAGAAGCAGCATCCTGTTCTTATCATGGTCTCAGAGTACATGTAATACCTCGTTTTTTGGCTTATTCCCCCTGTTTTTAAGTGCAGATGGCCAAAAGTTGTTGTTTTTTTCACTTATGAAATTCACAATCCTTCTATGCTTTGGTAAATAAAATACATTTTGCTTAGAGTTGTTCACAGTTTTACATATAATACCCCAGTTCATGCTAAAAAAGTACAGTAAAAATCATTTTCTGTATCTATAGATCGGACTTAGGATTTCAGGATCAGGTCTATGTGTACCTTTTGAATGGTGAAAAAGATGCATGTTTGTGCAATTCTTTTTCAGTTTTAAGGTGCAAATACAAACATTTTTAATTGACTTTTTTTTTATTATTATTATTTTACTCTAAAATTTCAGGGTTAAACATAAGAATTTAATCCAATCTGACATGTTTCACTCAGTTTCTGTCATTTGTATTGGAAGCAATGTGGTGGAGCACTTAGCATTGTCACCTGACAGTAAGAAGGTTCTGGGTTTGAACTTCCCTGGGGTCTTTGTTCTCCGTGAGCGTTTTGGTTTCTCTGGTTTCCTGCCACAACCCGAATACGTGCTTGTCAGGTTAATCTGTGATTATGAGTTTGCCTTAGGTGCAGGTGTTGAGACACGCACGAACAAAAAAAGATTTAAGTGGTTAGCCTGAGTAGAAAAGTGCTCATACAAATGCCAGTCCATATTCAAGTGCATGAATAATTAATAATCAAAAGTACATAAATTAATTGAATGTGTACCTCTAAAATCAAGTTTATGCCTTATTTTAAAAAGTCATGTTTTTGCACTATTATAGAAAGCACAGAATTGCCAGAAGAAATCTAAGACTGGTCTCCACAAGCTGTGAAGAGTACAAAGGTATTACCTTAGACGGGTACCACCATACTGTCTTATTAAGATATTTAAGGATACAACAAGACAATAACGTCTTTTATTTTAGGAGGAAGAGTGTTAGGGGGAAAATCTATTATCTATTAAGTCTATTAAAATATTATATTTATATTAGAAACTATTAAAATGCTATAACTGTGTCATATGGTTATATCTCCAGCAAAATAATTAGGTAAGTCATTTTCCAAGTATTGTATTTAAATACAGTTATTAGGGACAACTACGTCATCTGGGTATTTTATGATACATATTATTTTATTACCAAAACAAGAGATTACAAAACCTAAACGAAACAGAAACCGACTTAATCATAAAATAAGAAGGTTACATAAGAATGTTACAGAATAAACTACTGAGAGAGATTCGTACTGAAATATTGTTGTAATCGATTAGAAAATATGACGCTAATGGGATTATTCTGTATATCATTCATTAAAAAGTGCTCAAATATCGGCATTTACAGGTAATAATGTAACATTTCATCATCACACCATCATGGCCTGAAATGGCAGATTTTTAGGAGCCCATCACACTTAAAAGAAAAAGATATAAAGAAAAGAGAAACGATAATAAGAAAATCATTTTCTGATCGTTCCTTTCGGTGATTTATGGCACATTTTCAAGACTAAATGTAACAAAGGGTGTTGAACGCTGGGGAAAGGGCCTAATTTACCTTACATTGTTATGAGGTATTGATTCCAGTTGTTCAAATGAATCAAATGATCAAATGATCCCTTTTTTGTGAGTCAAATCAGCTGTTTACATTTCCTGCCTCTTACAGCTACTTGCCGCTTATTGCTGTTTCTCGCAGTGTGGTTACCAAAAACACAGAGTAACCCGCGGAGCTCTGCTCGACATCACAGTGATAGGCTGCACACTGGCTGACTCTGCTGGAGAATTGGCAGACTTTTCTATTTATTTTCCATTTTTCCCAGGATGAAGCGCAGTGTACGGGTCAACGAGGCTTGTTTAGGACTAAAGAAAACCGTGTGGTATGAGAAAGAGGGAGAGAGAGAAACTTTCTACAATACAAGAGATTTTTTAAGTGTGTGATGTACCACTCTGTGTGTTGTTGGCCTTGGGTGGAATGAGCAGTTTCTAAAAGAACAAGGGCAGGGTGTGTGAAAATATCCAGATGTGTCGGCGGTTTTGTGCTTTCCCTTTTTTCCAGTTGTGTTTTCATTGCTTGCGGTGATGCAGACTTTCATCCGCAAGGTCACATCCAGCCCTGAGACAATGCCACTTAATGTCATTTAATTCATTTTCACGGGGCAGGGAGATGCGGTTGCACCGAGTGATTTTTAAAAGAAGCTTCAGACGTGCGGCTTCACATATCGTTGAAGTTTTGGGGGGAGAGAAACTTCTTTTTGAGATGTGTTCACTGAAAAAAAAGCAAAGCGTGTTTTTAACTTTTCCAATGGCTGGGATGACCCCAAAGACACCAGATGTCAAAAAGTTAAGAGGTATTTTCACTGGCCACTAGATGGTATAATATATGCACGCAACAGGGTTTGGACCAGATGACAGCAGCACTGATAAACTCCACTCAGCTGGGGCGAATTTTCACACTTTTTCTACGTGTTATTCACAGGATGCTGGGTTCGTTTAGCAGAGTTGTGGGTGTATTACAGAGCCGCACCAGCTGCTTTCAGGATGCACAAAAAAAAAAGCGCTCGCAAGAAAGGGCATATTTAGATTTATCATCCAGCTCAGCATTTAAAGCTAATATTTATTCAGTTCCTCTGATTTTTCAAAACAGAAAGGATGTCCAAAAAGCGTCTGGATCGAGAACACTGACTGAAGCTTGAGCTTTTCTTGATCTTGATTTCACAGTTCAAGATTATTGAACGAAACTTTTCATCTGGTATCTTTTCAAATAATCGATTCTGCGTTTAACTGTAGATTAAAGCCGGCAGCGAAAGTCAAGCGCAGAAAATGAAATGAGTCTCAAAAGCGCAAAGGAAACAAAATATAAATATGTAGTAAAATTAGACAAAAAGTTTAACAGGTATTCGTGCTAATATAATAATAATAATAATAATAATAATAATAATGATAATAATAATACGTTTTGTCCCTGTTTATCTTAATTGACGCGATTTCTTACCAGCATTGATAAGAATAAACTGAATTAAACACATTAAACAGTTCCATAGACAAATATGACTCAAAAGCAAAGGTTTTAATACCTTTCAGAATGGTTTATTTAGGATCGTGTGAGGTGTCTAGGTCATCTGAAAAAGTCTTATTAATCCTAATAACTATGTCATGTCCATGTTATCCTCTGACCTGAGCGTTTAGACGGCGACGAGGTCATTATGTTAACTATTTAATCCAATTTAGTGGTAAATAAAAACAGCAGAAAAGCGCTGAGATCCGGTTTTTAGGCGAGCGACGTGCAAAACGCCACAAAGGTCAAGATCCGGACCTGCAGCTCAGATGGTTGTCCACTTAAACTTTGAGACTGGGTGGACTATCACGCTTGATACCCAGCAACATACTAACGCCTAAAAGTGGTCATACATTCAGTATATCTGATACTTAGAGCGTTTCAACAAAGCTCGGCTTAAAAAAAGGCAAACGTTCATTTTACGCACAAAATAATTATCCGTAAAAAAGGCGATTTTTAAAAGAGTCACGTATTCTTTTAAATGGAAGTTAAATCAGTTTGGATTCTTAATCATCAGGAAAAGGAATTCATTGTTTAAAGGGCGTTGCACTGAAATCAGTAAAAACAGCCTCTACTGAATCTAATAAGACTTCAGAAATTCAGTACTTGTGAGGTGCCTTTTATTTTTCACTCATAGTCTGCTTATATAGTTGAAGACGTTTGCGGATATGCTGAGGTTTTAACGATTCAAGATGCCGGGTGTAAAGAAGGTGATACATTGTGTTAACTTAATTAAAGGTAGACGGCGTGAATAGCCTGTCACTCGCTGGTCAACCCTGAAGGCAACAACAATCACATTACGCGCGGGACTCACAGGATTCCCAGACAGATCTGAAGGTTGATGAAGGGTTAAGGTTTTTTTTTAATGATTACATTTTCTACAAATTCAGTCCTGATGTTGCATTTAAGTGATTTGAGGAAAATCGGAGACAATGCTTACTACTATACAGTTCTGAATGATGTTGCTGGTGAATTATACTATCTTGTGATCTCGGACATTTGCGCATGCAATCCTCATTTTTCTTGCTGCAGGATTGTTTTTATTTTTATTTATTTATTTTTTTTTACTTGAGCAACGCAAGAGAATCTGGTCTTTAGCTAAATTAACCATACATTTTGTTACATAATAAAACATTACCAAAAAGCAATCCTATACCCAGGAGTCATACATGCACGGAGATCGTCCTCTTGTTTTGGATGAAGTTTCGGTTAACATAAATGCGTTGGTTGACATTTGCTTCTCAAGCTCTGACCAAAGTAAGTTTTTTTTTCTTCCCCCAGCTGGTTAAAAGCAGCATGACGTCGTTTACAGTGGCCAATCATAAAACGGCTTTCCTCTTCTCTGGGCCAATCGGACGCGAAAAGGACTGCCTGTCAGTCACAGGTGAGGGCGTATGGTGAAAAAATTGGGTGAAAAGAGCTGGAGATTGTAGTGAGTCCGGGTTGATGGTAGAGCTATGCAGCGGAGCAGCATCGCTTCTGCGGATGTAGCAGAAACTTTTTACGGCTTCTCCCGAGGGATGCGACTAGAAACCAACACTGGAGGGGAAAAGTTAAGAGCCAGCAGCGATCGACGGAGGGAGTAAAATAAAATGTGGATGAACTGACATTTACTCTACTATCTGGGCCGGGTAATTACTGAACCTGAAGTCAGAGCAATCTTCGCTTCTTTGAAAAATGGCCGTTCGTGGCAACTCGCTGATGCCTTTCTCAATCCAAGCCATCCTGAACAAAAAAGACGACAGTCGACACTTGCCAGATTTGGACATGTGCTTCTCAAAGACTGCCTGCTGGAAAATATTTGGAGAGATGGACGGCGGATCGAGGAGAAACGAGAGTGAAGCTTGTGAGCCGACCGACCAGAAGAGCTACGACTCGGATTCGGGACTCAGTGAGGACAACGACAGCAAGACTCCAGCCCCATGTAAATCGGAGAAAGACGGAGACCCTGCGTCGGATGTGCCGGAGGAAAGCCTGCAGGAGGAGACGGACCACGAGTCTGCAGCTGCGGAAAACTCCAAGAGTGACACGGAGCCCGGTAATGGCACGGGTAAGTAGGCCAGAAAGATCAGAACGACACTATAACTCAGGGGGGAAAGCGTGACTGGTTTAAGTACAACAATAAGACTCCGCGAAACTCTTCGCTTTAATACAGAGTTCAGTCTGAAAGAGCCGAGTGCTCTTTTAATTTAGAAGTTTACACTGCTGTTACAGCTGTGTGGAATCATAAGAAGTGCTGCGAGGTGTTATTGCAGGGCATAGGCCCTATTTTCAAAACTTCTTCACATCCTGATAGCTTTTATGCACCAAGTCCTCTCGTTACGCATGAGTATATATGCATACCTGGCTTAATTTTAGACTTTGTCACGATAACGTTGATGATTTGGCACGTTTATGTTTTGACTAACGATACAATCGACCAGCAACACACAGCTGGTTTAGTGTCAGGAGTAATGATCTTAAATGAAATTTTAAATGAGGCCTAAATGAAAATCGACCTTTTTTGTTTAATCTAAAATAAAAAAGAAAAGTAAACGCAGATTGTTTTTAATAAAAAGTGAAAATAAGCACACCTTCGTATAAGTTCGCACATTTCTCTAAGTTTAATTTTTCGCCTTTTCATTTCACTGATTCAAAACTCAAAGCAACCATGAAATAATCGACAAGTATGAACTTAATGACCCTAAATGTGAGACAAATAAGAGATTCAAATGCATCGTCCATCTGTGTGCCCTCCTCTTCCAGATTCCAGCAACCTGGACGAGAAGAGTCTGGATCAACCTAAACAGCGGAAAAAGCGCTCCAGAGCTGCCTTCTCTCACGCTCAGGTCTTCGAGCTGGAGCGCCGTTTCAATCACCAGCGGTACCTTTCCGGGCCGGAGCGGGCGGACCTGGCGGCCTCCCTGAAGCTCACAGAGACTCAGGTGAAGATCTGGTTCCAGAACCGCCGGTACAAGACGAAACGCCGCCAGATGGCCGCCGATCTTATGGCTTCAACCCCAGCAGCCAAGAAGGTAGCGGTGAAAGTTTTGGTGCGGGACGACCAGAGACAGTACAGCCCGGGAGAGATCTTGCGGCCCCCGCTGCTCTCCCTGCAACCGTCCTACTATTACCCCTACGCCTACTGCCTCCCTGCATGGACGCTCTCTGCGTGTGCGGGGAACCAGTGAAAACTCGGTGACTGTATTTATTCACTTTTATTATTTTTGCTCCCAGGAAGCCCAAATAGCTTTACTTCTGACAAGAGGAAGAGGCCTGAGGGGACTGCTCAACGTCTCTGATTGAATTTCCTCACCATGTTGTCCAGGCAAGACAGCAAAAACTTTTCATGGCTTTTCACATCCTGAAATACTTTAAAGCGACTCCTTCATGTATGTAGTAAGGTTTTTCCCCCCTCCAGGGACCCGTTAAAGAAACAGTTTCTCATGATTTAGACCCTAAAATCATAAGCGGAGAGACAGGACCTCCTAAAAATGTCACTATGTTATCCTCTGAGGAGTGACACAGCAATAATATTAAAGTATTTGTGTCTTTGCTTGGACTCCCTCAAGGACCTCTGAAGCCCCCGGAACCTGTTCTGGAAACCGGAGGCCTGAGCAGACTGAAAATGTCACCTTATGTTGATTTATATTTTACATGCGCCTTCCTACCTCTGCAGTGATTGGAAATAGGCATATTCCATTAACTTCTCAAACAGCTGTCTCTGTTGCAGGTTGTGTATTTTTTTTTTCTCTTGCTGTGTTTGTAAAGGTAAGATAATTCAGCACTTTTGAGCATATACGTTACTTTATTTCAATGCATTATAGTGTGGTTCGCTGTTAGACTGAAAAGAGGCGGTTTGTTGAGTTACTGGCCTATAGCAGGAAGCAGGCTAAAACAAGCCGACCTCCTATTAAAATGTACATGTTTTATTTGTGTTAAGTGACTGTTTAGATCGAAAAACATTAAAACATATCAGGCATTACTTTCATTGGGATGCAATTTTATTTTTTAAGGGTTACGTTTAATATTGGAACATTAAATCTAAATATCCACAAAGCAATCAAAATTTTACCAATAATTAAAACAATTTAACCCTTTTTTGTCCGACAAACACAAATAAGCTCTCTTTCACTCTTTTTAACCTAATGGCCAAAAAGAAAATAAATGCACAAACGCCCCCCATTGAATTATTGTTGATATTAATTGTAAGCTTTTCTAGAAATTTCAGAATAGTTACAGGTCCAGGTACAATACTGTACTGCGCCCCCCCCTTTTTGTGTTTTATTTTATTTTATATATATATATATATTTTATCACCAAAAGCTCCCTCGAAGCTTAAAAATAATCATAAATTGTCGTTAAATCGGATTAACGTGGATCTGAACTTATACCAATAATTAAATTAATTAATTGAAAAGGTGGCTTTTCTGTGCTTTGAGATCTGAAAACGATTGAAACACGGATAATATCCTACTAAATCAACAGTGGACACACACACGCACACAAACACATACACAGAGACGCAGTAAACCAAAAATTAAATATAGTTTTTTATAAAAATCTAGTCTATTTAATTTCAGTTAAATTATTATTTATACACCTACCACTGTAAACATTATTTTGCTTAAATTGTGTGTCTCGTTTCACTTTCCTCCTGTTTACTATGGTGTTACTGTCAGACACTGAGACCTTGTAGATGTCATCTGGGCCACTATGGCTTTCTTCCTAAACACACCTGTCAGACAGTGATGAATGGCTGTGTAATTCCCGGACAGGGCAAACTGACAGCTACCTTTAGGGCCGTATGTCAACACGAGGAGAGGAGTATTCTGGGGTTAAGGAGGCCGATGTCACTGCTGTTAGAGAATAAAAAGGGGGGTTCTCATTTGCGGCTGTTAGCAGATAGAAGACAATATCTTAAAAGAAAAAAAATGAAACAAAACACGAAGCTTCGCTAACTTCCGGCTGAATAGTGCAACTGAAATATGAGGGGAGTCGTACAAGCTGTTATTTTGTATCCAATAACGGCCTAAGTGTTAAGTCAGGGTCAACAGGGAGCTGTCGTACGTTAAATATCCATCTCTTACCTTTCAAAATACTTCCATTACTTACGGACACTAACGCAGCCGTCATGAGGTGTATCATGAGGTGTTGGCTGTTGGACAGGAAGATCAGCGTGGATGATTAAAGATACACTGAACATCCAAGTTATCGCGTGGGACACATGGACGCGGAAAGGAATCAAGACCGTGAACCCTGCAGACTCCGTTTATTGGGACACAAGTTAGAAAACGCAACGCGTTTTACGCACGAACAAATGGGTCTATGTAGTGTCTCAGTTAATCAGTGCACCATTCTTTTTAACCCTATATAGTAAGACATGCCCACTCACGAAAGGCGCCAGTATGTCCTCAAATCTAATCTACTTGATGCAGGTATACTTGTCACCCGAGGCCATTGCCAGCAGCGGTGATGCTGCTCATTGGCTCCTTTGGAGCTTGAAGGACAGAGAGGGATATTGGGGAGTGGACCGTCCCACATTGCTTCCTTTCATACCTGCATGTGGAGATATCTGATATAGAGGGACATATCGCGGCTCTTTTTCCTTTTAACCTCTGCTACTTGAAATGCAAACACCCCCATCGGTGTACATTAGACCCATTCCAACTACTCCCCATTATTTCCCCATAGCTGTATACGTTGCAATATCATTGTTTTGTTTTTGTAGTTTTGCAGTTAGGATTCGACTTTTACAGCAAATATTCTCTACAGTTTCCCCTAAGCAAACAAATGTATTAATATGTTAAAATCAGAATTTAAATTTTATTTCGATTTTACGCACAAGCAGCAGCTTCTCTTCTTTAAAAGGTTATCGTGAAAAAGTAATATTTTTAACTACAAAAAAGGAGATGTAGTTTCGAACGCTTAATCGAATAGTTTTCTGGAGTAGCAGGACTTCGGATTATGACCAAGATAATTCCAAACCAGCCACTTTATTTCATCTATTTTTGGTCGTTCTGTGAAAAATAATTTCCATTTCTTTTTTTCCAAACCTGGCTTTAATTGATCTGGAAGTCACGGAGAATTCCATCGTCTTTTCTAGATTTTTGTACAGAGCAGAAATTAATTAGATTTTCACTGGAACGCCGCACCTATTATTCCATATTGAGTTACAGTACCGATGACAGAAAACTGACAGTAATTAGACAATGTTTCCACCTTATAAAGGATCAGTAAAAGATCATCAAAGGGTGGATTTAAGTTTGTGATTATAAAGACTTATCCCATATCACCCAATCTAACTTTAGTCTGCTTTTGAGTCTTTTTCCGCGTGAAGTACAGAAGGAAGAAAAGGTAAATGAGATAATAAAATCCCCCTGTGTATTCTCAAAGTCACTTAGCGCATCGTTGAATGTTTAAATGTCACCATAACACACGATTTAAACAATCACTTTTGTCAAATCTTTTTTCCCCCCGTGAAACAAGTCAAACTGTGAACAATCAGTCACGGCTTCATTTACTTCAAGATATTTTTTAACATCGTATACTAGAACATTATATAACGGTTATAGGCCTCAGCAGGAATGTTTAATCTGCCTGTGTGTGTGTGTGTCTGTGTGATTTAAAATAATAATATACTCTCATATTGGATTTGGATTTTTAAGAAATTAATCAGATGATCTTGTTTTGTTGCCACGTTTCAAATACCCGCCCTTTTTATTAGGCTACTACTATTTTTTTGCTTTTTATTTTTTTTCATACAAAGAAAAAATGTCTCAAACCACACAATTCCAGGCACTCAACGTAGCGCTTTGAACAACCACCTATCCCGAGTGCCTGAACTTGGATGTTTTATGCTGTTTTTCGGTCACAATACTTTCCATTTTTCTTTTTTCGCCGATGGTTCGAGGGACACCAAGTAGCGTTCTATTTTTCTTTTTTTTGCATGTTGAATAGTGCTTTAACAGTTATTATTTTTGCATGAACTTTAATCCCCATGTTTTAAGTACTAACGCTGCAACTCTATATTCAACATGCCAGTTTTGCCACAGCAGATTTTTCACGACATTGATGATTTTACCACATAATGATCACAAGCCAGCAATCACCGGAAATTTCCAAAGACATACTGATCTTTGTATTTCCGTGTTTTTAAGCATTTTCTTTGAAGAGTCCGGCTTTACAGTAATCCTGACATACAAAAGATCCGAGACCTTCTTCAAGCCCATTCACTCTGCAACTTTAAATTCTTTGCAGATCAAACACACAGCAGAATGAACTTGCAATGCAAAATAAACAGTGAAATTCAAAGTAGCTCTCTGGGTTTTTTTTTTTGTTTTTTTTTTTTCCAAACTGCTGTTTCTTCGCCGTCCTCAAATTGTGCGTCTCTTCTTACAAAACCCTTTTTTAAAAACAATTAGACAATATTTTTCTCTGTAGCTTTCTGTCTCGCCAAGGAAGCTGTCAATCACACCCTTATATGGATTTTAGGATATACCGAGCTGCCATTCACTGTCACTTGCTTCAAAGTGGCCCAGGTGCAGATTCCTCTTTATCCCCTATTCCCAGTGGCATCCTTCCCCTGCACTGAAAAGACAATGTGAAAGACGAGGACTGCAAAAACGTTAAAAATAATACAGAGGACATTTTCAAGAAAACATACAAAAACAGTTGATAGAAGATGTAAGTTGTGACAAAGACCAATCACGTTTTTTTTCTTCCATACAGTAAATGTAACTTGGTCATTTATATTAAGTTACACTGTGCGCATCTAGCTCCAGCAGTCATGGGGGAAAAAGCAAAAAACTATGCAGTGAGATATCTGGGACATAGCTGTAATTCCATAGTTTGTAGATTATAGGTTTCAATGGTAAAATTGTAGGCTATAAAATAATTTGTGTGTCTCCCCATGGTTGACAGATTTAGCTTTAATATCCACACAATGGTTTAAGAAATTCTTGTAATTCTTCTGTTTATTTTGTTGAGTAACTAATGGTGCATATTTGTAAACTGAATAAAAAAGGTTAGGAATGAAGCCTAAAGAGTTCATGTAAAACAATAATGAATCATATTTCTTTGAATACCTAACAGAATTACTATTTTCTTGGGGTTTTTTTCAGTGTCAATGATTGGAGTAAAGATATAATTTACATTCAACTGGTAAAAAATTTGAATTGTGTAATGTTAAAAAAAGACATCTGTCTATCTATGAAGAGCAGACTGCTGAAATGTAGTTATTAATACAGATAAGTGTTTATCATCAAAAAACAAAATAATACATATTGAAAAGAAAAGCGAGTAAGGTGGTTCTATAACTTTAAATAGTCCTTTCCAGCCTTTGTACCGTTAAAGCTGTTATAATTAGTCATCACAATCTGCACTCCAAGAATCCCCTTTACCGTTTGACATGTGAGATGTGATCAGGCATTAAATGGCAACTTCATGAAAAGTCTGTTCTAAATCTTTTGTGGTAGAGATGATATAGATATTGGTTTATAGCCAACATTTTATTAACCCTATTAAAACTAATATTATGGTGCTCAATAGACCTATGTCTGCTATTTTGTTTGTTTGAAGTGTAGGTCTTTATCAGTACTCAGTCAATGGGAATTTCCAGACAATGCATAAAGTACACACAGATATGAATGAAAAGACGCTCCAGCTTAGTGGTGGAAGTATTGAGACTGACTGAAAGAAGCAATCCAGAACAAAGCTTTTCAGGAGAACTCATTATAAATAAAAGGTCTTCATTCAAAACTTGACTTAAGGCTATAATAAGCTGTAAAAGTCAACATACTTAAAGAATGGCTGCTTTCATGTTACTGTATTGCTAATGTATGATCATTTCAATGAGTGGTTGAGCTGGAGCTTTTTAGGCACCTAGGCTATTTGACGGTGTGTCGTATTGCATTGTATCATATTTCAAAAGATAATTATATGTTTGTGCACAACATTATTATTAATGATCGAGTTAAAGCAGTGGAACAAATAACCCAATATTTGAAAAGGCAATGTGACATACAAAGAAGCTGACAATGGAAGTACTAAAAGTACATGAAAATAGTACCTTAGCATAGTATATGGAGCTCTAAATGTCTGGACTCTAATCTTTCATCTGTATAATATAGGCATCTCAGACACAAAACACAGGAGCTCCACCCACCTGGTTTTCAAACCTTCTGTTTGTGAGAGGCAGCAAATCAGAAGAATTTAACTATAAAGGACAGTGAAGAGCTAAGATGATTTGTTTATTTTGAACTGTGGCTCAAGCAAAGCTATTCTCACAGAAAAAAAAAGGAAAATATTTAGTTTGAAATTCATTTTGTAGGTCCCATTTAAATACTGCAGTACCACTTTCTATTTTTAAAAGGAAATAATGTACTTTGTACTCAGCTACATTATTTCAAAAGCATGAATTTCTTCTTATTATTTAACATTTGACTGAAGTAAAATGACAATAACATGTATATTCTAACATTTGGCAGCTATCTTGAAACACACAGGCAACACCTTGAGGCAACTATTGTTGTGAATTGGCAATACATAAATAAAATTGAATTGAATCACCAGTAAAATCTGAAAAATATGAATACAGCAACAAAATATAGTTTTAAAAATCCTGTTTCCTCTGGAAAATATACTTCTACTACCGTATTTACGCTTGCATAATTCTTTCTTTTAATGTCACTTATAATAAACATATTTTACTTTAGGTGTCTTCGGAAGACAATACATTTGTACTTTTACTTAAGTTGGGTTGCTTCTTTTAGTCCTTGATATAATTTTTGAATTCCCAAATCCCCCCTCACCTCCTGCTAGTCTTCGTCTCCCCTTGTGCCACTTTGTTTAATCTTTACATACTACTCATATTTTAAATGCACAGTATAATTCAGGTCAATTTTGACCCAGACTAGGTATTCACTCATAATAAGTGTCTATAGCAAATTTTGAACTTAGAGTTAATTTACCATTTACAATTTAAAAATAGAAATGAATAAATGAATTAATGGAGTAATCCTTACTTAATTTTTCAGAGTGCAGAGAAGGTTTTTTTTTTTTTTTTTTTTTTAGGTTTTACAGCACTCATTTTTGGAGAGAAACACATTTATAATTTACTATATTTTAATCATCCAGCCATCTTATTTTCACTGCTCATATTGGTTGAGATTGTGAGGGCAACAGTCTAAGCTGAGAAGCCCAAACTGCCCTCACCCTGGCCAGCTTTTCTAGCTTATCCATTATAAAAACCAAGTTGTTCCCAGACAAGCCAAGACATAATTCCTCCAGTGAGTCCTGGGTCTCCTCCTGGTAGGACATGCCTGAAATGCCTTACCTAGGAAGGGACAAAGAGGCATCCTAATTAGTCAGATGTCTGAACCACCTCAACTGGCTTTTTGCAATATGGAGGAGCAACAGCTCTACTTAAAGTCCTTCTCAAATGAACGAGCTCCTCACTGTCCAAGGTACTACGCTTCAAAGGAAACTCATTTCTCAACTGATTTATATCAAGAAGCTCTTTCTTTTGATCACCACCCAGAGCTCATGACCACAGGTGAGGGTAGTAACGTAGACTGACCTGAAGCTCTTTCTTCACCACAACAGATTGGTAAACTGTCCATACCACTGCGGACACTGACTCAGTTCATCTGTCACCCTCCATTCTCCTCTCACTCATGAACAAGATCCTGAGATACTTAAACTCCTCCACTGGGAGCAGGAACTTGTCTCAGAGTGGGCACTCCACAGGTTTTCTGGCTAAGAAACATGGTCTCAGACTTGTAGGTGCTTACTGTCATTCCCACCACTTCATTCTTGGTCATAAACCACTCTAGTACAAGCTGGAGTGGTTGATGAAGCCAACAGAATTATAAATATTCAAAAACATAAAAGTCTATGATCAAGAGCTTGTACAATGTTCCCCAACCAGAATGAAAGCCACATTGTTCTTGCTGCATCCAAGGTATGACAAACAGACAATCAGACCTCTCCAATACCCTTCCTGGGAAGGCCCCTGATCTCCCTTTAGTTGAAAGCATACCCTCTCCTTGAAGAGGCAAACCACTCAACATTGGAGTGACACGGCGGCCTGGAATCAGACTACCAGGACCATTGCACCTAACTGCTGTTCAATCCACAAGTTACCGAACCCCTATAGCCCCTCCTGTGGGTGGTGGTTCCACAGAAGAGCAGACCCATATAGCTTCTTTGAGCTAAGCCCAGTCAGACCCCAAGGGCTAAGGCCTGGCCACCAAGTGCTCACCCTTTAGCTCCTACTTCAGGACTGGCTCCAGGGTGGGATCCCAGTAAGAAACCAGGGCAGAGTAAACTGGACCTTTGATTTTTTTTCCCCCTCAATCATCATAGGTTTGTTTTTATTATAACATAACATTATAACATTCTGGAACTGTTGGGAATTCATTATACCACGTATAATCATCACAGCCATTAAGCACTGTCCTCACTTCTGTATCATAAAAGATCAGAGAGAGAGTCTTAGACACACACAAAAAAACATACTTATAGTAACTAGTCTGTGCATTCAAAGCAATTTTACAAAACCTTGCATGCGTGGCATTTGCATGTATTCCCCACACTTTCTGAAATGGCATCATATGGAGACACACACAGTTCTTGTGACAATGGCAAAGTCTCACTTGAACTCCATCACCGCTGTCTCATCACAGAAAGAAAATAAAAACAACAACAACAACAACAAAAACAAGTCACAGACAAGACAGTTTCAATGTGACCTAAAACAAACATTTTTGATTTGAGTCACAGTGGTTGATCTGAAATCCGTATCAACAGATAAAAAATGTGAAGGACCGACACAACAGTATAAAATTAAAAATTATTTGTTTTTTGTTTATATTGTATCGCTTCAGTAAAAGTGCACTTCAGATGCTCTTTGTTACATTTGTCATGTTTTTACACCTGCACTTTAACCTCGTGTTACCACGGCAACGGCAACGCGTCACACACAGGACTCCACCACACACACACGCCGGTGATTCGGTTTCCGGTTCGGGTCTTTCTCCTGCAAAGAAGGGCTTCATGGCAGTAAAGAGGATATTTAAAGACTGAAATGCCAAATCCCGTGGACTGTCTTTCGGTGTCCGGTACTCTCATTTTAACTGGAAAAATCGGTGCAAGTGGAGTCAGCGGCGCGTGGAGTGGATCGTACTGAGAGCTGCTGCAGCCAGTCAAGTCTTCTTAGCGGAGTCAAAATGGCGTCTGCGTGCCCACTCAGCGCTCGTCTAATCCGTTTGTGATTATTAGCGTGACAGCTCCATACATCCACCCTTGACTCGTTTCTACCGTTTCGGTTTCAAGCACTGAGTGCTTTTTAAAAAATATTTTGTAGCGCCATGTCGGACTCCGAGGAGGAGAGCCAGGACAAGCAGCTAAAAATCGTAGTTGTGGGAGACGGAGCGAGTGGGAAGGTGAGACCACCACACAGATACAAACACAAAAACGAACACCTACTCAACGTTAATTAAGAGGTAGTGCTCGAGAAACTGTAACTTGTCCACACTGCACACCGTTTTTGCCTACTCAGTCACTTTCTGCTGACACTGTGCTGGCCACGCAGTAACCATGGCGACCGACGCTACTGCAGCCACGGCTGCTAATTAGCTAACAACAACGACAGAGGTAAATCACAATAACATGAACGTAACCCGGGGCGATTATGATTAAAGCTGACGTTTACACGGTCAAATAAACGCCTCAGTCCACGTGTCACTTTAGGTTTTCAGTCAATTTTGGCCCACTTGTAGCTCTTATTCGGCACCTGTAGGCTAACAGGCTAGCAAAGGACACACAAAATGAAAGCTGACGCTAAAGACAGTCAACATCAGATGATAACAGATGATAATTTATCTTTCGGATTTTTATTTGTCATTTTTAGTTTTTCATATACAACCAGTTTCATACCAAACGGCTAATCTGTAAAGTACAAGTAAATTACAATGACTGATAAAAATCAAATTTCCCCCTCAGCCATTGAGTTGCTACGTTTAGGCTTGTGGATCAGGAAAATGGCAACTGGAATAGTACAGCGACTTTCTACTGAACTGCCCCAACCACAGAGCAATTCATACACCACTTTTATTTATGTCCAAGCGCTTTCTAACATTCACACACTCACACTCCAGTGGTTCCGTGGGGGGGAACTTGGGCTTTAGTGTCTCACCCATGGATACTTTGGCATGCAGACTACGGGAGTCAGGGATCAATCCACCGAATTTCTGATTGGTGGACGACCCAGTCTTCCACCCACACAGCCACAGGATGTATTTTGTTTTATTCAGTATATTGTTATATTAAGGCTGTAGTTTCAGCTGTATGGTTGGAAGCTTTTTTTGCCTTTTTGACTATTTTTGAGCAGCACTTTAAATTCAATTAAAGCTTGTGAATAAATTGTCAGCCCTTGTGCTCCACAGACCACACAGCTACAGGAGAGTGGTAGTTTGTTTAGTATTTAATCCCACCCAGTGACTTTGTGTTTACAGGGGGTAACTAATCCTCGGCGTCACTTCACTTGTAAACCAGTAACACAGCTAGAACAGATATATAACCATAACAGATATGTTAAAGCTCCCTAATTTCATTTCAACTAACACAACGTCATGGAGCATGCTGGAATATCCTGTGTAGTCGCTCCTAAGATGCTACACTATACACAGCATTGGCAGTGTGTTTGGGATTATTGTCATGCTTGAAAATGAAGCCGCTGCCACTCAGATGCTTTCCAGATGGTATTGCATAGTGGCATAGTGGATAAAATCTGATACTTGTACTTTTCTGCAATCATAATTTTATCAATTTTGACAAGATCCCCAACACTTGTTGGCTGCAGTGCAGCCCCAAACCATAAAAGAGCTTCCACTGTGTTTTTCAGATGATTGCAGTCAGTGTTGTGCCTCTCTCCTGACCTCAATACGTGCATACAAACATTTAAAATTTGGAGTCATCACTTCATAATACTTAATGCATGATTTTCAATGCAGTTCTTGTGTATTTAGGATAGCAGCATTTCTCCCTGTTCCCCTTTGTTAAGAATGGCTTTTTACAGATTCAACTAAAGAAATGGAAACATTGTGTTTTTGTGAGATGCTGCTAGTAAAAAATGCCTAAGGGTATATAATATAACACTGGTTCTTCCCTGAGTTATCTGTTATCTGTTGACACAACACTGGTTCATCCCCTGAGTTAGATGCCTTTTTATTTTTAATTATTCATAAGTCAGTGGCTTAACAATGAAAAATCTAAGAAGGATTGGACTGAAAATATATGAAAAAGCAGCTAGTGTCCAAAGAAAAACTTGGAAATCCTTTCAGCAAGCCTGGAGAACTACTGCTCAAAACCACTTTAATAAATACAATGAAGTCATGCTGTTTGGAAGTAAAATAAAGAAATAAAGGATGGCTCGAGACTTCTGCACAGTACTCTAGTTTGCACTGAGAGGATGATAGAATGAAGATGTTACAAGTGAGCAACAAGCTTTGCACTGTGCTCCTTTTGTTGTCAAACCTTTCCTATACTTAAGGTAAATCTTTGCATAACATTAATGAAAGTGCAGCGTGTTAGCGGCTGTTGAACAACCTGTTTCAGTAGAAATAATCTACAGAAAATCAGTGATGTGATGATTTAATGACTGTCATTATGCCCGTCTAAAAGCCTGGTCCATGAGTGAGCCCTACAACACTGGTGAATTGTGCGTTTACATTTTATATTTACCATGAGGAAATAAGGATAAAACCTAATTACCACAGAATGGACATAGGGGTACAATAAACAGCCCCATGAGCTAAATCCTGTAAAAGTTTGAGAAATCTAAACAGGGTTTTTCTGGATGTAAGAAGATAATCTTCATCTTAATGCAAATATACAATTTTCCTCCAAAAGTTATTCACTGGTGTTCCAACTTTTCCAACTTTTCTTTTTGCAATAATAAAATCCAGGGGTCTGTTTTTACAGAGTTCATGGACTGTAGTTTTGATTCTATCTCAAAGATAGCTGATGGATTTAAACCAGAAGCAGTCTGTTGTTCTAAACCTATTAAGTCTACCCAGCCCTTAATCCATGTTGCATGTGCTGCTGAACATAGTTTTAGGACATGTGCCTGTGGTTTGGTCCTGTAATGTAGCGCTGAGATTGAATTTATGCCATGAAAAAAATTGTTTATGCATTTATCCACAGTCTAATTGCCACCCACAGCTTGTATTTCAATTCAGGACGATTACGTCTTTGTCCCTGATGAAGGCTTCTAGACGATCTGTTCTTTTGTTTCTTTTCTTGTGCACGTGTGCTTGAAGAAAAAAGTTAAAATATCATGTTGGTTATTTTTTATCGTTATACTTGAGCCACATAATACAGTACCTGGATTTAATTTTGTTTTCATCCAGAGCTGTTTATCAGTATGATGTGTAGACTCTGGGACTTCACATGTCCTTGTTAAAGTATTTTTATTTGTAAAAATCTTTCCTGCCAGAATTTTGTCAGTCTACTTATTCTATAACTTTTCATAGTCATACTAAAATAAAATTTACTTCAACAGAAACTGGAGGACAATCCTTAACTTATTGCATAAAAATGATTGAAAACTATAGTTTATTACATTAGAATGTTTTAAAACTTGCGAGAGATAAAATAAACATTACAGGTATGATAAACACAAATATAGGCATTAAATGAAAAAGCTTGTTCCAAATTAAAATATTTCAACAAAACATTTCGTTTATGCTTAAAAAATCTTTTTCTGACCACCTTGTTTCAATGAAATGCATATTTTCATTTTTCTGAATAATATTCAAAGCATGATGATGAATTCTCCAAGTCCCCTTATATTAAACTGCTGTTGTTCTCGCCTCTCTGGCTAAAACTCGGCACTGTGTAGGAACATAGAGGGTATTACAATTGATAAAGACTGCAGTTTGCTTTGCCTGGCTTTTGCAGCTGCTGGTTGTTTTCCATCAGTATGCCTTTTCTCTTCTGGCCAAGGACTCTCATTTGGCTCCAGAAAGAGGCCCTATTTAAGAAAATTATGCCTGGAAGCCCTTTTGAGAAATGTTGCTGTTTTCTCAGTTGATAGAATAAAATAACAGTGGGAAGAGAAACACACATGAAGACTTGTAATATAGTTGTTGCATTGCTAAACCTACACGAGCTAGTTAGTTCCTGTCCCCTTTCAAAGGCACTGGACTGAATCATATTCACTAAAATCACTTAAAAAGACTTGGAATAAAAAGGCCTAACTTACATCAACAACAGTGGATTTTTTCCTAGTTACACCAAACAATCATTTGCAGCAATGCATGGAGGTTGTCATGACAATTCGGCTATGTTTCGTCTTCTTCTTCTTCACCGCATCTCGAATCCCCGAGTGAACATGAATGTAATGCAGGGATGTCAAGTGCCTGTTGGCTACACATCCCCTTTCGAAACTAATCTCTCGGTCCTCTGGGAGAAAGAAAATGAATGTAGCAGTAATGGTGAGACCCAATGAGAAAAATGAATGTTCTCATTCTGGAAAGTCGACATTTTTTTTTTCTTTTGGGGTGTGTGTGCAGAGAACACACAACTCAACTCAGTTCCCAGTAGATACGCTACATTAATAACCCTCCTCACGCTGCTGCCAGGTGTCAGCTCGTCACTGTCTGAATGACTTACCTGCTTGTCTGTTTTGGGCAGAAAACAGGAGCCCTGCCCCCCGTTTTTGAGTAGGCACCGCTGACTGACATCTTGAATGCCGTTTCCCCCCTTATTAATGTCAATTTGCTCAGCAAATTGCAATCGGATCCGTTTTTCTTGGACAGCATTTTCAGTGGTATTTTTGCTTGTGGTCGGTTGTCCATTCAGAAGTACAGCGAGATGTGGGGAGGCTTGTCCACCTGAGCGAGATGTTTTTAAAATATGGAGTCTCACATTTAGCCAGGCTCTTAAGGTGCTGGGTCTGACTTACACACAGGTCCATTTTTCAACCTGAGTTATAAGCCACTCAGTTTTTCCTAAATATTTGCTGTTCTCTGACCCATAGGCTAAAAAGGAGCTTTAGGCGCAGGCCCTGTACATTAATGGATATTATACAACACCAACATTTATATTGGTTTTAACTATTTAGGGAAAATAAGGAGGCAGTTTGATACCATGCTCCCTCTTTTGAATTGCATCACATTGCTTGCCATATTTTTTTCCCCCTCTCTCCCTGTTTCTTGTTTCAGTAGAACTTCCCCCCCATTTCCCGGCATTGGTATCACTGGTGACCCTGTACTGTTCTCTGTTTGAGTGTCAGGATTACGCCAGCTTTTACATTCGCTGGTTAGCTGCAATTGTATGGTGGAAAAAAAAGGACTACGCAGAGGGAAGTGAGCCAAGCTACTGAAATGCCAAGACAAATGGCCAACGAGGCCAACACGAGCATGTGGAATAAATTTTTGCTGTCCGAGCTTGTTATGCCTGTGTTGTCAGTGATTGTTTGGGCTACTTAAATGGCCGATTTTCTCCTTGTTGCGTCAGTCACCTCTAGTAATTTTTCAGTCACTCTTGAGTCTGTGACACGCTTCACAGGCTGAGATTAAAAAAAGTCTGCAGGTCTTGAACTTTTAAAGAATTAGGGGGATAAAACCTTATTCTGCACCCCGAAGGAAGTGTGAATCAAAAGCGCCTTTGGCAAAGGTTAGAATTACTCAATCAACAGGGTTAATTAAAAGATTAGGTTTACTTATAGTGGCATTCACAAGAAAACAAAAACTATTTACTTTAAGAAATTCTTTGTAAACCTTGATAAGGGGTGTCTGAAATGGCACCTACCCTGGAGATATAGGGGCAAAAGCCTGTGTTATTTGGAGCATTATCTGACTGTACCTAAAGCTTCTGAGCATGAATGGAGGTAGATAAGGGCACAGGCTCAAGTGAAAGCTTAATGGATTGAAAGAGAGTTTAATTTTAAGTCCTCTAACCCTCAGTGATTGTCAAGTACCACATTAAAATGCATTTGCTGCCACATGAACACTCAGGGAATCCCACTGCTTCACTTCTCCGTTGTGTTTATGCAAGCGCACTGCTCTAAAGATAGCTAATAGATGTTCAGCACCTCATTTTTTCCCCCTATCCTCATCCATCAAAATGAATTAAACTTGGCATGTCAGGCCTGCTCTATGAATTCCCATGAATTTTCACGACAGCCCCTAACATGCTATCCCCCCCAAACCTCCTTAAACGCAACAGTGACAGTGATGGAGGTTTTATAATTTGTGGCAATTATTAGGTCTGCAGTCCGGAGACATGACACATACTCTGACACCTGTTTTGGTAATTCGCGTTGATTTTCACTGTCACATCCATGGCTGAGTAGAGAGACAGCAGAGGAGGCAGGCATTTACATCAGACCCGTCTAGTCAATCACAGAGTATTTGTGGGAGCTTAAAATGGATGTAAATGATCACAAGTTTCAAGGTTTCGCTTCCAAAGAAATGCTCATTGTGGCTCCATGCTATTGTGGTTAAAAAAAAAAAATCGCACAGAAGTGTTGTTATATGATAAATTATACCCTTGTATTTTTAGACATTTTAGAAAATAAAATATTGTGAAAGCTTTTTTTGGCTTTCGGTTGGTGTGAATGAAATCAAAGTTTTTCTTCTGCTGCTCCCCAATGGCATGTCGCTTTTTTCAAGACGTTCTTTAATGTAGTATACCGTATATTTTCTCTGGAAGGAATTTTGCAGCGTCTTGCATTTTTGCTTGGTCTATGTTGCGATTTGAATGTGTATGTGTAAATATATGAGACACATAATATGCAGCCAATGACGGTTTGTCCCTTAATCCTTAAAGCATTTTCCTTTAAACTGTTTTGAAAGACGTATTATTAAAGTCTCGTTGATAGCTGGAAAGTTGTTTGGCACTCATTCTCCACCTCTCTCCTTTTGTCTTTTTGTTTCAGACATCACTCGCCACCAGATTTGCACAGGAGGCCTTTGGGAAGCAGTACAAACAAACCATTGGTCTGGATTTCTTTCTGAAGAGAATTAGCCTTCCAGGTGAGACACCTTTGTAATCGTTCGGAGACGTGTGTGTTGCACGAGTGTGCACTGGCGCTCTGCCGATTTGTAATTCTAATAAGACACTGATGATAATGCACAGCGAATGCTTAAAACACAACAGACTGTGTTAACTGCGAGAGGCTGTTTGAATTCTGTGTATCTGCCTTAAGATTTTAGATCTTGTGTTTACTTACAATTATGAGGGGTGAGTAGAATATTAATAGAAAAGTTAATGAAGGTCCGACAAAAAGGCTTGCTGTTCCCCAACGCTTTTATTTTTATGTTTTCCTGTTCTGCCATTTCCAGGCAACTTTTATCCATCAGCTAAACTCAGGAGCTGAATGTGTCTTTTCTGGGAGCTCCTCATTGTAGAGTGTCTGTCATTTCTCAGGCTTATTCACTTTGAAAGGTCTTCTCTCCAGAGCAAACAGCACACACTCCCTCTCTTCTTTTTGAGTTGGGTTGGAGGGGGGTTCCACAAGGCCAATGGACAGGTTATGTCCAAACGGGCGAGCCTTGCTCATAATTCTGTGGGCACGGTACAGAGTAAATACATTAACATTTTATATCCATAACGCTGATCCCCCAAGATCAACTGATCTTTGTCCTGCACCACATAAAACATTGATGTTCCTATTTGTTTAGGTTGAGCGCGCAGAAATAAAGCCACACTTTGTTTCCCCTTTAGATCTGTAAAATAAATGTTTATTGACGAATGCTATATTTAGACGAAAGCACTCCGTTTTTACTTCCTACCATGTGAAATGGGGATTTTCAGCATTTTAAATGGCATTTCTTGAGCTCTGCCAAAGCCTAAGCTCCAGAAATCTGCAAAGTGGCTCCATTCTTTCATTACTAATAAAACAACATTAAGCGAGGGCAAATTAAGTGCTAAAAGTAAAAGTTATGCTGATTTGTGACTTGGCTGAAGGATTCTATTTTGATTTTGTGTCAGTTTCAGCTTATGAGACTTAGGAGAACTAAACCCCCAAAAATGTTGTGGTGGAGTCGGGATGAAAAGAGCCAACCATAAGCATAGGCTGGACTCGGCTCCTTAATACGAGCTCGAACAAACGCTATTGATCGTGTGACTTCTCTTTCCAGTAAGTTTCTTTCCTGAAGTAATCACAGATCTTTTCAGCGTTAAATTGTAAGCTTTGTTTGAATATAGTGTACATATGTCTGTGTCACTGGGGCAGCAACAACACTGGGTTCAACAGCGGACTTGTTAAATGGCCCATTTTCTGGGGAATTGGGTGTTGATGAGCTGATGAAGAGGAGGGTGGCTGTACGAGCTGGGTGGTCCCAAACTTTGTTAGGACCCCCACCTTGCCTTGTATTGGAGAGGTTGTGTGGTTCTCTGGGTCTCTATGGGGCTGTAAGGGTCTTTTGCAGCAGGGGGGAGAGTAGCCTATAGCCAGCGTTGGCCCCTCTCACCATGAAGGCCCAGCTTGTCAAACTTAATGTACATTTTCCAACGTGGGGAGAGGTGAGGCGAGGCCGACTGGCACACAACAGCCTCCTCTGTGTGTGCTTTTTATAACAATACCTCTTCCAGATGTCCCTGCCAAACCAGTGAGGTACAGGCGGTGAAGGGGATTGAGTAGAGGTGAAATTTACTTGATAAATCCTGTCAGAGTTCAGCCTTCGGAAGCTTTTATCCCGCATCACCTTCAAGACACTGGTTTTTCTTACCTTGTTATCAGTTTTTAAGGTTTGTCTGCAGTTTTCACTTTTTCCAAAGTGCGAGTTGAAAAATGTCAGCCTTGCAGAGTCAGCATGAATCTTTGAAACACAAATAAAGCTAGTGTCTGAGCACAGTGGATGGGTGGGGATGGCTCTTTAAGACACCAGGGAGCCATTATTCATCACACTTCTCAATGTAGCTTTACATTGACACTGTATAGTCTAGATCAAGTGACTGTAACCCTCAGCGTTTCCTTCCCTCGCCTTAAAAAGGGGACCTGTGAAGGGTTTGAGTCGTCCAGCCGTGTCCACTGTGTATGCTCAGCTCCCCATTGCTCCTGGGCCTTCATCACACCAACATAAACTCCTCACTGTCTGGTCCTCCCTCCTCTTTTTTTGACTTTTTTTTTCAACCACCCCTTTCATTTTCCAGAGGAAGAAAATATTTATTTGGATTTGGTTTTTGTGCCCGTCTTTCTCTCTCCCCCTCTCATCCACTCCTCCTTTCTCTTTCCACAGGCATAAGGACAACAGTCTTCTTTTCCTCTTATTTTCTGTTTAATTATTGCTATTTTCCTTAACAGCACATAATTCTCTTCACTTTCCTTACTTGGCAGGTTATGGCACAATGCAAACAGCTCTTCCTAGACTAATAAGAAGTCTTTTTTTTTTTTTTTTACTGCCAGTGTATTAAGAATGTTTAAATTAGAGGGTAAGCGTACCTATTTCATCTCCCCTCAATCTCTGGGCTGGATATTCTTGGATGTGAGGTGTAGGTGATCTGCCAGTTCAAGAGCGCTAAGCATGAAAGATTAATCGCTGATTTATTGTTTCCATTATGTATATCAACAATGTTGACTTTTATTATAGAAATCGCTCACCCAAAAGTACAGGCTCCAGTTACAGCTTACTTATCATTTCCACAGGATCTTGAGCTTTGTTAAAACAAACAAGTTAACAAGGAAAAAGGAAATACAACATCTGGAGCAGAAACCCACAAATTGGAGCATTATCATTTTTTTATTTGTGTTTTTTAACTGGTTAGCAGACAAAAGCATTTTAGGAAATGAAAGTGTGAATGTAAACTCTAAAAGCCTCTTTGCTTCCCTTATAGAGTAGACCTTTGTATTTTTTGTCATTTAAATGTCAGTTTTTTCTAATATTGGAATTTTTATGTTTTTTCTCTTTACCACAGGCAATTTGAACGTCACCCTGCAGGTGTGGGACATAGGAGGCCAAACATTAGGAGGGAAAATGCTGGATAAATACGTATATGGAGCTCATGTAAGGGCGCACAGAGAACCAGCTTTTTATTCTATATAACAAACATGTAGACATCTCTATTTGTGCTGCCACTTCCTCTCTGGGAACTTAAGCCCTCTAACATGAAGAGAAAAAAAAACTTAGGAAGGAAAGAAATTTGTAAATCTGCAAACCAAATGTTAATACATGATTTGTCACATTGGAGAATAAAGTCATGGGAAGCACAGGAAGAATTAGTTTCCAGTTTGGTAATATCCGTGTATTGGTGACTCTGTGCATGCTTATTATTACAGTCTCAGCAGTCATTCAAAGCCTGCCACTCCCTCCCTGTGGAGGGAAATCATAATAAACTGTCATTTGGATTCATAGTGAAGTGCAGCAGGTCAGTGGAGCTTTAAAAAAATCCCTATATCTCTAGTTTTCACAGAGCTGCCAGACTTGGGTGGTTAAACTGAGAAATGTTGATAATACTGTAGGTCAACACTGTGAGCAATAAGTATAGTTGTAACCACACAGGAGTTGCAATTATATTACAAATGCAAGTAATTTGACTTATTTTGTAGGCTAAGTAACTTCCAGTGTTTTGATAATATTTGCCTCATATGCAAAAAAGCTGACGTGACTAAATGATCTGTTGACTCTCACCTTTTATTTAATGCTTGTCCACTGGAAAATTTTACACTCTGTTGATTAACGTGACAGCCGAGCTTTGTACAAACACGACAATTTGTGTCGGTGCTTACCGGTTTATGCTCCGCAACTTAAGTGCCCGCAGGTAGCTGTGTTGTTTTTCAGCAGATGACACACTCTTTCACCTTTAGATCATATCTTGTTTGAAAAGCCTAATTCTAAAACCAGTACTGAAGCTCTAAAAACATGCCAGCAGTATGAGAATACAGTTTTGTAATATTTATCCTTAGAACCTGGATAAACGGTTGAGCATTCTTTTTCATTTCAGAAATCTATTTGGCTTAATTAAAGTCAATTTTTTTCTCTTAATGTTTGCTCTAATATTATCTCTGTCTTCTTCCTTCGTGAGCAACATCTTGTGCATCACACCGCCTCATTACGGCACTCTGCTTTGGGAGTTTGTCATTAGCGAAGTGTAGAAGTTTCACACCTTTTGTTCGGCACTGTGCGTCCTGTAATCAATCATGGCTGTTCAGAGAGGCTCGCTGTAATTGTCAAGAGGGGTAAGCTGTCGTCGCCGACCATGCGTGTTGTGACAGTGCGTGTCCGTTGGACAAAAAGCAACAGACACCCCTCCAGTCATGTTGCATCATGCAGTAAACGTAGAGACATTTACTCTGTCTCATGTTCATTTCCACCCCTTTTGAAAAGGCGAAGCCTTGTGTAGTTAGAGATAGTTGACTCATGCGATTATTATTTGTCTTGTACTGTGCAAGCACCTCTTGTATCTGTTTGCTTTTTGATTAATTTATGTGTTCATGTAAACAGCTCCTTCTGGCCTGAGTGTTTAACCAAACACGGCTCTTGTATTGTTGCATGACTGTTTCTGTCGTGCAGCGAGGGTTTAGGATTATGGAGGGAGGAGAAAAAATGTCTGGAAGCAGACAACCTTCATTCATTAGCTCAGACAGCAGATAACCAAACCCGACCTCCATTCTGCAGTGAATCTGCAGTATGCTTACACAACTGCAAGTAATTTATGTGCAAATCACTATTTTCATAATAAAAAAAGATCCTCAGCTTCGTTTTGGTTTCATGATAGTACTAAAGTTATGTTTGAGTGAATGAGTGTGACCCCTACTCTAAGAAGAGGAGCAGTGCCACCTACTGTTGCCTTCCTGGCTCAATTTTATTCATGAATGTGACTATGTGGGTCAAAAATCAGTAACTGCCTCCCACTTGATTCCCTCAGAATCAGCTGATTATTTTTTTTTTTCTCGGTCCAGCTACTTGTCATATATTAAAATTAAAATGCCATGCAGAATTAAGATTATTTTCAAAATCACAGGCCCTTGAAGTACATATTGATCAGTTAACATTTTTTGTTAAATGTCCCCCACCTATCCCCTTAAAAGTTTACCTAAAATACACTTTTTTACAAAGTTGTCCTCAGAAAATAGCTAAAGCTTTGCAGCATCTTTGTAATTGAAACTATGATATATCCTACAATATTATTGCTCAGTGTTGACTATAAAAAAATGTGGTGAAAAAAAATGTATTTGGCTTTTTAAAAAAAAATATAATTAGTATTTGCATCTTTAAACGGCACCAGATTTCAACCAGCCCCTGTATACTTCAAGAGCTGGTCATTTTGAAAATATGTACAGTATTGGAGAGTAGGCAGGTAAAATTTTGCAGATTTGACTGACTTTTTCCAGGATGACCCTTGTGGTAGAAAATAATCAGTATACATCTGTTATAATTGTGAACTGCTGAAATGGGTGTGATAGCATTAACACTGTTTGCCTCCTCTTTGTCCAATACAGGGGGTTCTACTGGTATACGATATCACCAACTACCAGAGCTTCGAGAATCTAGAGGATTGGTTTAGCATGGTCAAGAAGGCCAACGAGGAGTCTGATATTCAGCCAGTTATCTCATTGGTAGGCAACAAAAGTAAGTATTGCACAAACAAAAAATAAAATACACACAAAAACTACCATAGACACAGACTATAAGAATGATTACACTGCTTTGAAAGAACTTTATTATTTGTAGAATTTTTATTTCAGAAGCTGCATATGAAATTAGGTTATTACAGGTTTTTGTTTGAGTATTTTACCCTGATGCATTTTTCATGTGAGTGCCTGTGTTTGTGTGGAGGAGTGCATACGTGATGGTAGCAGACATGTTTGTTAGAGCACCAGATAACTGATTGGTGTGATAAGAGAGCGAAGTTTGAGAGCGATGGGAATGCTGATGTTTGTGAACTCCTGGGCGTGACTGATGATGATTTAATATGGGCCAGCGGACCCAGGCTACCGCTTATCTGCACCCCTTTCCCTCCCAGCCAGTCCCCGTGTGCCCCCCTCACCCATCCCACAGTCTGATTCTGCTCTCCTGTCCCGAGTCGGTTAAGGTGAGGGACTGGACGTTAACCAGACGGCTCTTTTCCTATTAGCCTGCACCCATCCCAGCATCTCCAAAATAAAGACCAATAATGATGACTCTTTTAAACATCCCTGTGACAGATGTGGAGTCATGGCTGCTGTTGTGTTATTTTAAAGCGAGGCGTCACTGTGTGTGTGTGTGTTATGGTGACTGTCCACCTTCCCAGGCAATGATGAACTGTCAACAGAGCGGTGCCTACACACAGGAAACTCGCTAATGTTACTCAGCGGAGATCATAGGTCACGGTTTAATTCGCCTGTCTAGAGCAGATTCTCTTGTCTTCACATCCGTTGCGTTTTCTAATGCCCCGGCTTTAACAGTGGGCGCCTCTGTATTTAGGCTAGAGTTTGGGATGTGCTGGTGAGTGTGTGTACTGTAATACTTAAGTAGTGTACATCCCGCTGTCAAGCTCCTCATCCACGCCCCCCCACACCCACCACCACCACCCCCACAGTTACTTTACCTCTAATGGCTCTAATGCTGAGAATGGTCCATGTGTGTTTTTTCTGTTCCTACACACTGAAAAAAAGAAAAACACAATCCCACACAGATTGCCCCACTAGGAGCAATCAATTACTTTGCGAGAGTAAGAATCCCCGAACCCTCCCATGGTGTCCGTTTTCTTTATTTTATTTTTTTCCAGGGTGCTCAGCAAAGTTAGTCTAGATATTCTTTTAATCTATTTTGCAAAACATCTACCGTTTTGTAGTACTGTGGCTCTTCCCTCTTCCAATTTTAATACTTTAACAGTATTGTGAGCATATGAAAACATAGCATTCTTTGGCGAGCAGAGTTTAGATGGCTTTTGAATAGTTCCCATGATGTTGGGCTGAATGAGGCAGCATGTTTGTGACAACCAAAATAGAAGTACAGACATAACAAGGAGCTTATAAAAACACTACAGATTTATGTCTCTGTGATGTCTTAGGGGGAGATTGTGGTGTTTCACCACTCAGACATTTTTAGTGGTTCCACTTAGATTAACTTAAGGTGAACAGTGGCTGTGGTAATACTTACTTTAGTGCCTGGTTACTGCTGAAAGAATATTCAGATAAAAAAAAAATCCTTAAATATGCTAAAATAGCTTTAACAGTATTATAACAAGTTGATTTTAATACTAATAAAAGTCAACACGCATGCCTTAGTCAAATAATACTGTGTTTGGCTTATTGACAGCTACTATATACTGAGCTTTAAAATCCAGTACTACTACTATTCCTGCCTTCTACTCTAATTTGAACACTGTCTTCTTTTCCCCGTGTACGGTAATTGAGCCGTCGAAGCAGACAGGTTCATTAGTGATGCTGTCCCCTCCTCTCCTTACCCTGGCCTGACTGCCCTCCTGTGCCATGTCGCTGCTGGGAAACAGCCTTTCCTTTCTTTGGCTTTGAATGACCAGCTAGGGTTAAGTGTACTTGTTAAGCATCAGTATGCTGCACCCCATAACCCTCAACCTGCTGCCCAGAGTTTTATGTCAAATAATGGCACCACTTGTAACAATTCAGAGAGGGAGCCCATGAAATGTTTTATTGAGGGCTCACATATGTGCACAGAATTATTTATGCAGTTGCATGCACACACATGCACTTAGGTGAAAGAACACACTTGTCGAATTTCTGGGAAAACATTGGTAATGGAAGAATCCTAAGCTCTTGGTCTGTCTAAACACACTATAATGTTTATTACAGTGCATCCTCATGTAATACCGTATGGTACACAGGAACCTCTCAAGAGATATGTTGGCCTGTTATGCGGTCATCCCTTCCAACACTTGAATGTTTCATTTTTAGTGAAGTAATAAGTGCTGTGTGTTTTGAAAGCGCTCCAGATGATAAATTCTCCCTCTTTTTGCTTCAGCTGCGATGAGCCTGTTTGTGACTGTTTTCTTTTTACATGAGAGTTTTTATGAAATCTGTGATTTAAAAAAACAAAAGTACAAAACTGTGGCACGCTTTTAGCAGCACTGATCCATATTTTTGCATCTTAATGAGAGCTTTTAAAATTCTCATATAGTGCTGTTGTGTCGAAATAGCTGACATTACTGTTCAAAATTAGTACCCATATTTCTTTGTAGGCATTAAGTCTGTATCGTTTATCAAACCAATTTGTTTTTATTAAGTAGGGATCACAGGACCTTGGCTCCCTCCCCACCCATCACCGTTCCCATTGCCAGTGCTCTTTCCCTCAGGAACTCCACAGCATCCATCATTGACTTGTACAGCCCTTATTTGGGTGACTTAAATGGGTTCAGTTCTCTTAACCTTGCCTCATCACTCATGGGTTTTTGCTCTGAGGTTCTAACACTGTTCATTGCTGATCCACTCAGGCCTGCCCTGGGAAACATCTCTTCTGCAAGAAGATAAGGTCCCCGCATGAATGGAATCTAACCCTACCTGCTTTTTTCTTGTGTTCTGTTTCTTTCTGCCCCCGTCTTTCTTTTCTAAGCCCTTATCTTGTTCCATCTCTCAAACATACTTGTGCCTTCATTTTCAGCCCTGTGCAAACACTGACTCTTTCAATTAAACACACTTATACCTACAAGTCCTCTTATCTCTCACATGTGTAGACCAACACCTCCGCTGTAGCTGCCTTTGGTTACTGTAATGTCTTTTCATTGGCTTTGCGTTTCTGTTGTGTTTAACAACACACATGTGTTTGCTTTCTGCACGCTACGACAGATCTCACTGCATACCGTTACCCGTTGCACTTCCCTCTCCCCGGTTTTCCATCCAACCATATGAAAGTTAAAGTGAAACATGGATCTTTCCTTACTCTGGATTCTCTTGAAGCATGTCCTTACCCAACAACATTGTTGGTCTTAAGCTGTTAGCCCTCTTGGGTAGGCCTTGGGTGGAGTTGTAGCCTCCCCCTCCACAGCTCTCTCTCTCTCTCACCTCTGTCACCTCCTTGCCCCTGTAAAGCTGCCACAGTTCCTGTCTGTTCAGTGTAGGCCTGCACGTTTCTTAATAGAGAGATGCTCAGAAGTCCAGGAGTGCAGAGGAGCTCAATGCGCTTCTGTTTTTGGTTTAGCTCAAAAATGTTTTTCCTGGCTCAACCCACTCATACTTAGGTCCTCTTACAACAAACTAAAAGGTCCTAATTGCCCCCAAGGGAAAGGTTTAGCCACAATAGACATGTGGTCGGACAAAAGCCCAGTACTCTTACCCCGGCACCCTCACCCCTCCCCAGACAGGAGGGATGAACACGTCAGCAGTGTCTGTTTTGCACTGTGGGTAGCATGACCACAGGTTCGACGCTGTAAAACATTATATATACAGAATATAGACCCAGTTAGGCACGGTGTATGGTTGGATAGACATCTGGAATGTTTACAGTTTACAGCAAATCCAGTGTTTCCTGTTTCTCTTCACATTTTATTTAAGGTAAAGGGTCAAACGAGATGTGTGTATCAAATTGTCTCTATAACCACACTCACTGTAGCCTGCTGTCTGGCTGTGAGTCTGGAAAAGATGTGAAACCGAATCAGGTTACAAGATTTAGATATAGAGAGAGATGAATGAAGGATTACAGCTGAATTACACTGTGGTTCATAATCCAGTGTAAAATCGCAATTGCAGACACAGTGATTAAAAGATACTTAAGTTCTTTTTTTCGCAGTCTTACCGACACAGAACTTAATTAAGTAAATGGTAAAATTTAATTGTAACAGCTTTTGACCCAGCTTTGGTCCCTGCACTCGTCTTTTGACTCTCATGCCTGTTGAAACATGGAAAGTCCTCATTCATTTTAGCCATCCATAAAGCAAATATTGTTGCACATGCAGTAGATGATCAGTCTTCGAATACCTTCTTGTGTGGTAAGTCACGGGCCATTTGACTTGCACAGAACAGCTTAGCCACCTGACCGGAGTGCAGCCTGGAACCCTCATCACACTCAGGCTATACTTTATTTCTTCACTGCTCCACAACATTGATATGGAGGAATTCCTGGAAGAGGCCTTGCTGACACAGGATTAGGTAAATAACTGACTGATGCAGATCCAGGGGCATATTTTATAAATGTATGTGAAATATCAACACAGTTTTTCCCTCCGTTTTTGCTAAATTTACTTTTTAGTGGTGTGAAATATTACATCACAGTCTTTGCACTCTGCTTCTGCTTCACGTTTCAAGTTTGTTCAGGCAGTTGTGAGCAGAACTCTCTTTCCATGTTATGATTCATTGGTGTGGCATGATGTTGAATATGAAGGCCAATCTAATGCATCACTGCTCACAGGAAGATTTTATAAATATGAATAGTGTTATAGTGAGCAACATATACAATTAAGAAGGCTCCCCTGTGCTCTGTTTAATTGTTATAGCTCATAGTTACGCTGTCGGCTCACAGAGGCATGTATTACTGCCCTCTCGTAAAAGTCCACTTAGTTTAACAGCGACAGGAGAGCTTGGAGGACATGGCCAGTGAAACCCTGGGCAGCGACTTGTGCGGTCGGCTCAGAACTGGGCCTTTTGTCCGCTTTTCATGAGTCCTGGGAGCCCGTTAACCCAGCCGGCAAGGCTCTCGGCCTCATGTTTTACTGTTGCAGTGACAGGCCGGCACTCCAGCCCTCGGCCTGCGTGCAGAGCTACCGCTGGACACTCTCTGTTTTTCATTCTCTGACCGAGGGGGAAGACCATATTGTTTTACTAGCTGCTTTGGAGTACCTGATTATGTTTTCAAGTGTGAATGCATGTGTGCATATGAGTGTGTCTGCACATCGTTTCATGAAGGACGATCAAATGACAAGATGAGCTGTGATCAATGAGCTGTCGACAGAACACTTCTGACCTAGTGGAAAGCGAGTCCCCTGATGGTCCTGGCCCGTTTCAGGCCACCGGGGCTGGGGCGCCCCTGCACAAAGAGCGCTCTGTCTCTGTCAGGATTCCCCCGAGGAATCCTGCACAGGCCCCGCTCACCTCGACAACACCCGGCTACGAACAGCACTCCATCTGTCTGTACTCACTCAGAAAAGTCATGATAATATTATTAACTTACCTCAGTGCTTTAATATACTGATAATTATTTCCAATTATCCTACCACACATTTAGATTCAGCTGTACAGTGTCCAAAGCCAGCAATAAATCGCAGAAATATTGTGTTTTCTATGCTGTAATAGGTATTAAGCTGATAAATTTAAATATTGAAGTACTTTGGCACTAAAATGAGATGTTTCAGGCTTTAAAAACATAAACAGCAACAATTATAAACAATATCTACACTGTTCAGGTTTTAATGAAATGTATAGCAGTGCTGTTACTTGCCTCCTGAATGACTGCATAGTGTTTAAAGAATAAAGAAAACAGTCACGCATTATACTGTATTTCTGAAAAAGAAACGGGGGACAAGCCAGCAGTTTTTTGGAAGTAAAAAAGTAGTTATTGTTGCTTTTACGTCATATTGCATATATATATATATAAATATATGTGTATATATGTAATGCAGGTACAGAACTATCACACCCTTCATATTTCAAACCCTCAGTTTTTATGAGCTCTCTTTGAGTCATGTAAACCAGTTGGACCCAATCATTTAAATGCTTCACATAAATTCAACTAGTTATGCTGTTTTATTAGCCACTCGTGGTATGTATGAAAGTTAAATCGGCGTCTAATTCAATCAAACATCACGCGGAATGATTTATTATACTTTTACTGACCTTTTTAAACTGGTAAACGTTTTTCTAAATCTTGTACAAGAAAATTTACGGGTAAATAAAATACCTCGTGCGATTAATGTTTACCTGTTCGCCTATCAGACTCCTGCAGTTTAATATTAATAGTGATATTTGACTATCCTTTAACTTTCTGTTATTTTTTGTGGCTTTTTTAAGTGGAAGTAGTGGAATATGCAATATATGCTTTAGAGTGTTTTTGAATGCAAGTGTGACAGTGGAAGTTTTGACCACTGGTGGCACTGGTGAGCATTGTTTAAATGTGCAGCCATAAACACAGGGGCAATGTAGAGGCGGGGTCCTCCAAAAAGAGGATATCCGATGGCCTAAAAACAAAGCAGTCAAGAAGCAGAATGCAAAAAGGTTTCACAAAAGTTGTAAGGAGTAAAAAGCCGTGTGTAATCCTCAAATGTCTACAGGGTATGGCATACTCGGACAGCATTTTAATTATTTTAAGAGCAATTGCCAGTGTGGGTTCCCTCTGGGTACACCAGGTTTCTCCCACAGCCCAAAGACATACTTGTTAGGGTAATTGGCGATTCCAAATTGGCCGTAGGTGTAAATGCGAGCGCAAATGGCGATCTTTCCAGAGTGTTCCCCAACTCTCACCCCATGACAGGTGGGATGGGATCCAGTCCCACTGAGACCCTGAATTGGATAAGCAGAAGCAAACTGATGGTAGATGGACAAATAACATAGCAGATCAGCATACATGATCAGCCAACACAGGTGTACAGCACAAAGCTCAATTTTACTTGAGAGAGTTTAATTTAATAACAAACCTTTGCTGTACTTAGCAAAGAGTAACATATATGAAAATGTTGTTGAGGGCTTTGAGTAAAGTTTTGGTGTGCATATGCAGAGGATGCCAGAAACCTATAAGAACAGCACTGCTCTTTTGTCATTTTAAGGGTAAAGTAACAGTTGAGGCTAGCAAAACCCTATTAAATGTCAGTACTGCAGAATAGTCTTGGGATGTTTTTAAAGTTAGTGGTGCATGGAGAACAATTTGCCCAGACAGTTGTAAGTCATTTCATTAGGATCTGGACTTAGTTTGATATTTCTTACCCTCACTATACAGTCTGAATCGATTCATGGTCAGCGAGGGTAAGCTGAGGCAAATCCTTTTAACAGGGTCTTAAAGCCATAGCGTGAGGTAATGTTGGAAGTGATAGGTTCTCCCCTGGGGTTGATTAGGCTCAGTCCTGTAACTTTCACTTAATGGGATATGACCCCTCAGAGCCCCAAGTCTCTGAAAACACACGCATGCCTGGCCATTATTACCACACACAGATACATAGACACACACTCACAGTTCACACATTCCACCCTCGGCCCTCATGCTCCCCAACGCACGACTGCTGTTTAGTTTAAAACGAGGCCGTCGGCAATTAACTGTGTTATGCCAAGCTTATTCTCTGGCTGTTTCTCGTTGGATAAACTGTTCCAATTGGTCCCCAGCAGCCGGCTGAGGCAAACAGTAAGTAGGTGTCTCTGTTATCACAACGTGGTTTTAAAAAGGCCTGAGAGGATTAGACAGTGTAGTGTAGGATTTCAGGCTGGTTAGCCAACGCAGACCTTTTAGGTGATTGTTTTGCCTTGGCAGCATGTGTCGGTGAACTCCAACAATCAAAGAATCCCTCCTTGAATTATCACATTGTTCACATTTGGGTACAATGACAATAACCATACAGTGTCTCTTGAAGGTACTTGCCCAGCAACCTTTGTGGTCTGGTGTGTATTCTCATTGGCAAAGTGAGGGTTTAAAAGAAGAAAAAACTTTGCTTGGGGTGGTTAATGTTACCAAAGATGTTTTGAAAGAGATCTGGTACTTAACAGTATCATGTTAAACCAGCTAAAGTCACATATTATATGTGACAATTATCAGGCAAAACTAACTATTATGGGACAAAAAAAGCAATCAAACTGACCTAATGTCTTGCAATATGTGGCTACACCGTGCTAATAATAACTTAAGCTGTTGCAAATGAAGCAAGACCGTATATGAAAGATGGAGGTAGCTGTGGGTCTGTTAAATTGAAAACCTTAAATTCGCATTCTTTGCAAAGGCGAACAGGGGATGACGACGAGATGCTCTAATTGTAATTTTCTTGGCTCATTATAATTTCTGGTTCTGATTTTCTTTCAAAGGATGGTAACTGACAGCATATACAGACAAAAATTAGCTAATAAAAAATGTATACTAAAAGCAATTATTCATTTTTACATTTTTCCCTAAACTTTAGCAAGTTACAGGATCTTTTTTCACTTAAACAAGTAAATACAAACCACCTTTTCTGGCACTTAACCCGCAACCACCAGCAGACATAGTTTACCTTACCAAATCAAAGCAGATGCAATAGAGTTGTACAACAAAACAAATGTCAGTTACTTACATCATTTTTCAGTATGTTTATATATTCACCAGATAACAGGATATTGACCCTTTTTCTCTTTTTCACTCATCTTGATAATTTTTCTCCTAACTGCTTCGGTCATTTCGCTGCCCATACTGAGGCTGGTGGATTGTGGTTGGCTGTAAGCTCTGGCTAGTTTTAGTTTTACCATTTTCCCTTTGTCACTTTCTTCAAACTGGGCAGGTGATGTAAGTGTCTCAGACTGACTTATAATTGGTCTGAGGTAATATGTGAGACTGGACGGCCAGTGTGTGCTGAACACACTGAAAATCAGCCAGTACCAGCCCCTGGCTGGTTGATCATTGTCTTTCTATTTTTAAAAAGACTTGCAGTATAGAATTCAGTGGCAGAAAGTCTTTAGATCATCTTGCTGTATTACTACAAAATATACTTTTCTTATAAATTAGCTCCACTGTTATAAGTAAGAAGGGGATTATGTCTTTAGGTAGATGAGCATATTATTTCTTCCTTCAAAAGTTGCACAAGTTATGCTTACATGATTATTGGTATCATGCTTTAGAGTCTTTTACTGAATTTGATCTTGTTCGGTTGTTATTGGAGCAGTGTGTACAAAATGATCTGCTACAGGAGGTTGCTGTGTTTTCTCCAACATGACTTCACAACATTTTCACAATACACCTATTTGTGCTTTATTACTGACTCAAAGGGTACTTATAATTCAATGCAGAAAGAACCACCAGACACAGCTACAGCAAGCCATTATTCAATAGCCAACTGCCACAATGATCTGCTGGATAAGCTTCGAGATCTCAGCCTGGCTCCAGTCCCAGCCATGGGGATGTTGTAAGCAGCGTATGCGAAAGTGCAAGTGTGCCAGTAGAGCTGCGGTCTGTGCTAAAAACAAACTCTAGTTTTAAGTCACTCAAAGCAGTAAAGACGATATTAATTCATCACTAATGGCTTTTCAGTTTCTTCGTTTCATTGGCAGTTAATGTGTGATTGTCTTTTCAGGGAAGGTGACAGAGCAAATGGTAGTGCTTTAAAAGCATTCTCTAGGCAGATCCATCCAAACAAAATCCAACCTCCTTACTAATTTCAAGTTTTTAAGTGACATAAAAAAACCCCGCCAAGCCTGTCTGGTTTCAGGATGATCAGGTCTGCCAGTGAGTGGATTCTTTCCATGAAGGAGGAAAGCTGACATCCACATAGACACTAAATTGTGGAGGGGAACATCCATATTTTCTTCTCATTTGGTTGTGTTCCCATTTAATAGGTCACTGCAATAACAAACCAATTATTTACGGTAAAAGCCTAATTTATCCCCCAGATATTAATCTCTAACTGTTGTCTTGTAATTCACCCCAATGACAGGCAGACCTTTTAAATAAACACTGATGGTGACCACAGCGAGGGAGGGCCATCGCTCTTGACGAGTAATGATCCACTCACTATCTCTATGCTCTCGGAGGCCTAAACAGTTTATTTCGTGTTTGCAGTCACTTCCTCGGGGTTGTTAAGCTGATGTACAGTTTGACAGAAACAGAGGTAAACCAGATCATTGGAGAAAGATTCTTTTGACCTGATAAGTAGAAATGGGTACATTAGGGAGAAAAATGGAGCAAAACACTAAAACTGTGGGATTAGTCTTGTATTCAGTCTACACAGACAGATGCTGAAAAATTATTTTGTGTGGGAAAGTGGGTCCTTTACCCTACAGTATTATTTTGTGACTTAAAGGAGCCATGAACCACTACTACCATATACAGAATTTAGGGTTACCTATTTGCTTATCTATCACCACGTAGATGTTCCTTTTTTTTAATCATACAACCCTTTAAAAAACAAAACAGCACTGGGTTCTGTGTAATATAAATATGCAATGCAATGATTTTCATCTTAGATTTTTTTCTTTATACATTAAGAGACTGGGATCTTCATGTCCCCACTGAAAACACAAATATTTTCAATAATGGAAACTACTGAAAACCATTGTCAGTGAACACAGGCTACACTACACATATCTACATCCACATATCCTCATAGGCAAGTCATTTAAGATGGAGAGAAATTGGTCAAATTTTTTAATTATTTCGTTGAAAATCATTGACACTGTGTCCCAAAGGCTAAAGAGGAGAAGGCTAGTCATACTTGTTGTCTGACCATGTTGGTAGGGAGGAGCAGAGTGTACTTCAACATGTGAAATCTCCATAGGTGTCTACTTCTAAGCAAGATTAATGGATTAGCAAACTATTTTGAGCCTAAAGTCAGAGTTTTCAGAGTCACGAAGGTGGCTGTCTTTTAAATCACCATACTAACTGATGCTAAACACATAACTTGGTCCTCAGCAGGTTATGTTAAGTCTCTTGGAGTTCACCACTGTGACATAGATTCACTGAAGTATTTATTTACCTACTGAGATGTAACTACTGCATTCAGTTTGTGATGCAGAAAAAATGCAGAAAAATGTTTAAGTTTGGCCCTAGTCTGCTTTACGTCTCTATTCCATTACTATTACATCCATGTTTTATGGTTATATTTTTAAATTTTCTTTATAAATCTCTGTCACTTGTTCTTCTGTTAATAGCTGAGATTGGAGTAAGTAGTGCTCAGTTGATTGATGTTATGCAGAAGAAGAAATGATGCATCATACACCCCCTCTTTATCTGAGCGGACACAGAACATGAACCAGAAAGAGTAATATCCAAAATTGGTAACCACCATGATGATACCTGTAATCTCTGAGTTGAATTTTGCTTGGTAGTAGTAGTAGCACCCCCAGTAGTACCCCCCTCAGAGTGATTATACTTGGTGAGGAGCTTTGTATTCTACCAGAATCCAGGGAGGGTGTTGCCTATTTCAGCATGATGATGTAGAACCACAATCTGTACATATCTCATAGCAGGGGTGGCCAACTCCAGGCCTCGAGAGTCAGTGTCCTGCAGGTTTTACATGTTTCCTTGATCTATCACAGCTGATTTAAATGGCTAAATTGCCTACTCAACATTTCTTGAAGTTCTCCAGAGGCCTGGTAATGAGCTAATCATTTGATTCAGGTGTGTTGACCCAGGGTGAGATCTAAAACCTGCAGGACACCAGCTCTTGAGGCCCGGAGTTGGCCACCCCTGTCCCATAGTATAGGCAAGGGTTTAGATGTGTCCTTGAACCAACACAGCTGATTTAAATGGCTAAATGACCTCCTCAACAGGTCCTGAAGTTCTCCGGAGGCCTGGTATCGAACTAATCATGACCCAGGGTGATATCTAAAACCTGCAGGACATCGGACCTCGAGGCCTGGAGTTGCCCACCCCTGGTAGAGGGAAATAAAAGGGTACAGGTGCTAATGTGGCCAACATTTGAAAAAATCTAGCGAATTATAAATCAAAAAGTACAACAAAGGAGGAGCCAAACTGTTTAGCAGCTCCAATCATATTCTAAAACCAAAAGGCATACCATTTTCCTTTCAGAACTACAGTGAGTGAGCTCACTGGTGTTAGTGAAACAAAATGGAATAATTGCAACATGTGTTTTTATCTAAATTTGATATCTAATTTTATACATTTATTAATCTAAATATCTAAAAGTTATTGAAAAAATGTCTTAAAGAGTTGTTTTCAGATAAAAATATGAAACATCTACAATTCTGCAATAGTTAGACAAAATGCAATGCTCATGCTAATGTGCCGAAGCAGTCCAGTCAGACATTAGGTTGTAAGTAGTAAATCTGCTGCCTGTACACTTTAACTGGCACTTAGACAATAGATTTCTGGCACTTAAACTACAATCCTTTGGCTTCAAAAGACATGAAGTGCCTTTATTTGTGTTTGCACATTAATGACAATTCTAATACCTTTAGAGATTAGTCTTTTGGTGCTTTGTCAGAAATTTTAATTTTTATGTAAGCACACCTGTTTCCACGCATGTGTCTGTGCTGTTTTCTGAATTTTCTTAGCAGCTACTCCCTTCCAGTTTTGACATCGGCTTGATGCGCACACCCACAGGCCAAATTAAGAAGCCTCACAAATTTGTACACCTTTTTCTTTACTTAGCAGTAACGTGTCTTCCACAGCTTCTGAGCCACTATGTTAATGTTGGTTAATCTGACTGTGACACATGATTGATAGCCTCTCCCAAGTGTGCAGGATCCAAAGGATTAGTAGTGTTTACTTCTAGTAGCATGCTGGGTACCTTGGCTGTAAATGACTGGAATTAATAACCTGCTGACGCCTATGAGACAGCTCTGTTTATGTACAGGGAGAGACATGACAGTCTGCCCTGGACATTGAGTAGTTGTAAAAGAGTCTGCCCTTGCCCAGAAAGGTTTGTGTTTATATGTCACTTATGACGATGCTAATATTCCTGTTAGCCTAAAATGATTCTTTCTAAATGTATTTTTTTGGCCTTTAGCATTTTTAGGTCATATGTCATGTGGCTCAGATATTAATAATACAGGATTAGTGCAGTGTTTACATTTCTCTCTCTCTCTCTCTGCTTCTGGCTTTATCCACACCTCCCTTCTTCCCTGTCACACACAGACACACACACGCACACACACTAAGGGGCATGAGAACAGGGTAAATCCTTGACAACTTCAATGAAGCCTCACACAATGGCTAAAACTCGAGGGGGGGCGAGAGAAATGCAAAACCGTACAGTAGCCTGACCTCTTCCAGCTAACATAGACATGCATGCACCAGATACCGGGCGTGGCCACCTTCTTGCACAAAGCCAGAAATAAAGAGCCAAGATAATGTTTTCAGCAACAAGACCCCTGGGTGACCTTCCTTATCGACCCCAGCATGACCCCATAGTGAGGAAGGAGAGAAGCAAAGCGCCCAGTATCACTATACAGGAGTCGAATGCACAGGGACATCACTACAATAGTGGAAAAAAAGGAAGGCGCTGTCATTGTGTGCTCACAGTAAATCAGTGTGTAGGTGACAGTCCCAGATCTCGGGCCCATGCACCATTTTTATGTCCCGGTGGCTCATAAGTCAAACGTCTTTCTCTGTCTACACTCTCACTGTGATTGTAGCCTCAAGTCTTTGGTCATTCATGTATTGTTTCTTAAGTATTTCTCCACAGCTGGGCTGGTTTATCTGTTTCGGGTCAAATACAGGTTTGTGGCTTCAGGGTGCAACTGTACTCGGCGTAACGCTGAGGAATGTGTCGCATCCAGCTTCAATACCAGCTGGGAATGGAAGGTGATCATTTCCACTCTCAATGACTCCATCCATAAATTGAAAGTTAACGGCGATCATTGGACTATGCAGCTGGGTTTTGATAGCAACATAACAATTGAATTACGCTTTGTTTTTACATGCCTCTATGCGTGCCATCCTCATACACTAGGCAGACCTCTTCTATCTTAACGCAAGTGTAAACAGTTATCTTTTTTGTTTATGCTCTGATATTTAACAGTTAAACCTGTGAGAGTGCTGTGTAACCATCGCATAAATCCATCTGTCTGTCTCTTGTAATTTTTCTCACGTCTTCGCTGTGTTTTGTCCACAGTCGACCTGGAGCACATGAGGACAGTGAAGTCTGATAAACACCAGCGCTTCTGCCAAGAGAACGGCCTCATCAGTCAGTTCGTATCGGCCAAGACAGGGGACTCGGTTAGTACCAGCCAGTTTTCAGTAGGTCCGAAATAAATTGGAAGTGGGTTTCATGAGATTCACCTTGTGTTATTTTTCTCTGAATTTCTTATTTCAGGTGTACCTTTGTTTTCAGAGATTGGCTGCTGAGATTCTGGGTGTAAAACTAAACAAAGCAGAGCTAGAGCAGTCACAGGTGAGCCGTGACAGCATCAAGGTTTGGCAGAAATTTTGCAACTATGTCTATGCAACGGTCTTCTAATCGTATATGGATAATTCGCTCTTAGTCTCATCAGTACTTCACCAGTCACCTAGCAATATGTGTAATGTTATGCCTGAACTTAAGCGAGGTCACAGGGAGTGCGTTAGGTCAATGGAGGTCACCACACACTGTATAGGACTTTTTGCTGTGTAAACATGATTTTGCTACGTCTGCCTCCTGTGATGGTATACCTGCCACTGACACTGCCCATCTGTAAATAGACCCACATTGACCACATTAATGCGTGAAGTCAGAGGTTAAAGGTAGGCAATTGTTGGGGTGAGAAGGTTAGGAGTGGCTGCCTGATTTATTAGTTTTATCTCCCACCGTTTTTGTTTTTTTTTTTTTTTGGACAAAACGGAGCCTCGGCTTGCCAGCCAGTCCATGATGCCCAATAGTGGCAGCTGTAGGATTTACAAGGTCACCTCCCCCAGAGGCATTAATCCTGAGTGTGATATGACCGGCTGGAGCCACACTGGCTGGCTAGTGGTTGATGAGCCTGAGGGGCTACAGAGAGGTCAGGACCCCAGAGAAGGGAGAGCATGTAGGTGAAAGAGTGGCCAAATTCTCAAGCTCTGCTCCAATCAGCCAACACCACTGCTGACTAAGTGAAAATGACCACAAACTAATGTAGCTGTCCATCTGCTTTTGTAATTAACCCCCTCCCTTCATAGTTCTGTCAGTAAAGCAAAGTGCTTTAATCCAGGCTAATCAAGCTGTGTGGGTGGCTAGATCCACTGTCCACTCATAAAGAAGGGATGAGTAGTTGTCAGAAACACAAAACACAGCACAGCACTGCACTGCAGGGAAGAAAATACCTATATATTGTATAAGCAAAAGAAACTACTAAACATTTATTATACTTCCTATAAAACCACTGAGTTAAAGGGACATTCCAGAAATTTACACATCTAGTGGATACTGTATGTGTTGTGATCTGAGATTCTGATTGATTATGAATAATCTAAGAATTAAGAATCTAATCAAATCATTATTTTCTCAATGTGTTGGTTTGCACTCACACAGAGCTCAGAATTTCTCATAGCTGGTATTTTCAGATGTTTTGTCAGCACAGTGGTCCAAAGTGTTTGTCAATTTGTGCAGGTTGGTCTGGAGGAATGTGTTTTACTTGGTCAATTTTTCATCTTAAAACAAAAACAAAACGCAAGAAACAGTTCATAAATTTTCATAAAGACCAGTGTTGTAAATGGAAATTGGTGCAGAGAGAAGGCTTTCAGCAGGTCATGCCTCTGGGTGTAGCCGTGGGCGAGCAAAGTGTCATTATCAGCTGTCAGGTTTAGAGAGCTGAACACGAGGGTCATAACCCCCGACAGTATTATATCTGCCTGGCAGGCTTCTCCGTCATGGTCCTCTGTCTGTAAGATCAGATAGCGAAGTCACGGATCACTCACCGACTCCGACACCAGGTTTCGGCAGCTCGTTAATCAGGCAGCCAACCAGGGCCTGGTATTCAGCCATGTGGGCTCCTCGAAGGTGGTTAATCACCATAGGGTCCAATGGCCTTTTGCGCTATTGCCCTTTTCTATTGAATAAATGAATTATTTTTAGGGTTTGGACAAACCAGCAATTTAAAATGACATAAACTAGGATGAAGTGTACTGACATGGTATCGATCTCAATAACGAAAGCTTTGATTTTCAGTGTTTTAAGGTTTTTTCCTTTGTGTGTTTTAGCTTGTGTTTAATTAGAAAACTGGCTTAGCTCTGTGTGCTGTCTCCACTCTTTTTCTTCCTCATGTCTAGCACTCGCTGATTTAATCTTTCTCATTCACTCTTTACTTTGCTCAATGTCGCGTTTCACTCTCATCATAAGTGTGCTCTCTCATGATTTTGTAACTGTCTGTTTTTCTGTTTTGTTTTGTTTTCTATTCTTTTTCCTGTCTTCCACTCATCTACTGCTCGATACACTGAACCTGCTCAGAGGATTGTGAAGGCTGAGCTGGTGGACTACCCACAGGACGAAGGTCCAATTAGTCAAGAGAACGCCCAGCAAAGCAAAATATGTTTGATTCAGTAACCGGAAGTATGTCTCTACAGTTACACAGATATATTCCCATAGATTTGTAGTTGTAGCAACTATTAGTAATAGAGGTTATGTTTTACCTGTGGTTCAGAGTTTAACTCTACAAAGTAGAGGAATCAAATAAAAAGACACCTCCTCTGTAGTAGTGTTATTTTTTTTTGTCCACTTCGGGATTGTAAGCTATGTGTGTTTTGGTCCGTGTGTGATGTAATGAGAAAAACCTCAAAACCATGTAACAGATATGACTCCATTCTGACCTTCATCTGCTTCCTGTCAGATTCAGGGCATGGGTGCACAAACATTTTGACCAATGTCTTCAGTCATAGCATGGACTTTGAGCCCACGTCAAGAAATGTTAAAGAAACAGTTTGGGAGATATCTCAGTAAACCAACGAGATGAGAACGTCCATACAACTTATGTCTGTGCATGACTCTGCGGCCAGTAATGGGACAGCTTAGACAGACATACAGAGTTTTTTAAAAATTTTTTCCCAGTATCTGTATTTGTGAATCTAAGTTATTCAGACTAAGAGATTAGATGTTTCTCCTGATTATGGTTTTTGGGCTAAATTAAGCTAGTCTGCTGCTGGCTGTGGCTTTGAATTTATAGTCAAGATATAAAAGTCTTATCAGTCTTTTCATTCAAAGCTGCATGAAAGCAAACACTTCTGTTTCTCAAGATCTCATTCACTGTGTCTTTTATCGCACTTTTTAGCAGTTTGCAACTCTTTAATAGGTGAGACTTAATTTAATCTGTGGCCTGACTGGAGATTTCTGGTATTTCAAAGGAATTGTTGTTGCAGCTTTTAAACTAAAAAGACGCCTTTCCATCTTTTACAGCGTGTGGTGAAGGCGGACATTGTGAACTACAGTCAGGACACTGTAGCCAGGACAGTCAACCCCCCTCGCAGCTCCATGTGTGTGGTGCAGTGATCCCCTCTGAAACACACAAACACAGACACAGACACACACACACGCACACACACACACACACACACACACACACACACACACACACACACACACACACACACACACACACGCACAAAGCTTGTTTACAGTGTTACTCTTTCCAGGTTTTTTTGATGACTGGATGAAAAGTGTTTCGCTTTGTGGGTGAGGAGAACAGACTGTGCGGTTTCGAGGCCTTGGCCTGTAGTTCAGATATTTAGCATGAATGATTTCATTGGTGGTTCACCAAAAAGGATATGGGACCTCACTTTTCTTTTTTTCTTTTTTTCAAGTTTACACGCAGCTATTCTTTCATTTCATCTTAGATTTATATTTAAAAATGACTCTTACATCCATTACTAGCTCTATGTTAGTGCAAAGCTGGTTATTCAGTCTGCTAGTTGAGAATATTTTTATACATATTTTCTTCTACCATTGCTGTAAGAGACGTTTGTTTAAACAGTAACACCTGTTTAATCTGTGGCTGTAACTACGACTGCAGGGTGGATTCAAGGAAAAGGTCCACGGGACATAAACGGGGAAGATGAAAGGAAATGCGATTTTCTGATTTTGTTTTATGCCTGTGGTGCTCATCAGTTGAACAGAGGGGAAGTAGGTGTAAAAAATGTTTTAGCGAGTGGAGTGAAATGAATCTCTGCTTAATTTTTGCCAAGTAAGGGCCTCCGCTAGCAGTAATGTGATGTGAACTACCGTATGTTTTGTTATTTTTGCATAGACATATTTAAATTTTCAGTCTTAAATTAGGATTTACATTTCCCACTCTTTATTCTTCAGGAAACAAACGAACATACAAATGATTTCCCTCTGTTTAAATAGCGTCTTTTCTCCAGGTGTTCCTTGTAGAGTATATTATCCATTTTGAAAATATAGTTTTATATTTATGACTACAACTCATGTAATTTTGTTAGATGCTCCTTTGGTAAAGTGTTAATGACATTAGATGAATGTGACTGAAGAGGTTCTGAGTATGAAGTTGAGCATCAGCTAAGCTAAAATATACATTTTTATTAGATTTCTCTACATAGCCTTTTTCGACTGTCCGTTACAGAACACAGGTTTGAATTGGAGAATGACTTTGATGCACAACAACCTGTTCTTTAGTTTCCGTGTCTGAGATACTACCAGATTTCTTTAAGTGGTCACAACTAAACAGCCATCATTTGTGTAATATGTGTATTTGTATATGAAAAGCTATCCCTGCTCCATTTCAAAGCAGCTTTCAATGATTAGAAATCATCACAAGGCATCATTGTAAATTCTGATCATGCTAAGAAGATGTACTCTTTAGAAATGAAAAAAATGTACAGTTAAAAGTGAATGTTTAGATATACAGTGACACATATTTGTGTTTTTAAATAAATGCTACATGGAAAAAGAAATGATTTGTGAAGTACATTTGTGGAAATGTAATATGTTTGTGATCTTTTCTGCTAATTAATCTTCTGTGTACTGCAAGACTTTGCAAATCTTGCCTGGAAAATGGGAAACAAATTTATTTAAGTTTTATTTAAATTTCTTTATGTAGTCATCAGGAATAGTTATTCCTGAAAGAGACTGAAAGCTCTTCTTTAGATTTTTGCTGCCTTTTGTTCTGTTCTGTCAAGAGGATCCCTCACTGCTTCAGTAATGTTGAAGTCTGTGCTCTGGGGAGGTCAAACCATGACTGATGGTGTTGCATTGGGCGTTTTTCTATCCATGTATGCGCTTAGTGCGCTGGAAATGTGTTTGGGTCATTGTCAGAAAAGCTTAGAAATGGAGCCATTGCCAGATGGTATTTCATGATGGATCAACATCTGATGGTACTTTTCTTGGTTCATAATTCCATCAATTTTGACAAGATCTCCAACATCACTGGCTGATATGCAGCCCCAAACCATGACAGAGCCTCTACAGAGCCTCCACCTGTCACCGCTGATTTTCAGCCCAGTTCTTGTGTAATTTGGCAAACCTCAGTGTTTTCTCCCTATTTGCCTCCCTTAAGAATAGCTTCTTGACAGGCACCCCTGCATTACGACAAGTTATGATGACACTTCAGCGAACAGTAGATGGATCAACTGAAGGTCAGATGCACATCTTAAATTATTTCTCAAGTATTTGCTGGATTTTTTTCTCCTTTTTCTCTAAGGACATAAGTTTCAGATCAAGTTTTTTGACTTATAGCTTTTTGGGAGGGTGGCAAAATACAATTTAATGCCTGTCAAGCTGTTATATTTTTCATAGATTCTGCTAATTTCCAACAGATTGCTGGTAAACAAATTGTCCAAAGATACAATTTAAAATTACTTCTTTAGTAAGTTGTCTGTTATGTGTAGACACACCACTGATTCATGTCTTTAGTTACAGTTTTATGCTTTAAAAAACATTGCTCTGAGTGGTCAGGTTCAAAGACTGAACTGATATTGAGTTAAAAAAGCAGCCAATGTCTTTGATAAAGAGTGGGATTTTTATTGAGTGTGGAGTTAAAAATTGGAGCAGGACACTTAATGATTCGTAGTGGGAGAGTGTAATTTTTTTTTTTACATCCCAGTAACGTTCACATATGTACAAATAATCCATGTGAACTGAAAACTAATGTGAGAGTTATACTTCTGTGGCAAATCTACACTTTATATAAGTCTTAATCCTTAATCCCTAATATCATTTTAGACAAACAGCTCTGTGAGCACATAAGCCCCACCCACCTGTGATTCAAACCTTGGGTTAAAGAAAGGCTGATTCTAAAGGCAAAGCCTGTTTCCAACAGAGTATAGATTACGAGAATGAACTGAAACCCAGTATAAGATAAATTAGGATTATTTTCAACACCATGATGTTAAAGCAACTTTAACGGAGTCCAAGAATAAAAGTGTGGAGCTAGAAATGAGCCCAATGTTTACTGTGTCTTCCACTAAAAATGTGATATAATCATAATAGTTGTTTTCATCATTTGTACTTTGGCCCATATTACCGTGAAATTACTGCATTATGTGTGGTATTAAAATGTAATTAGCTTTACCCTGCAGAAACCCTGATTTAGCAAATGATGTGAGTTTGAGGGGAATATTGTTACCACAGAATGAGCTGTCTGAATGTGCGCAGACATTCTCATTACTCAGGCTTTGTTAGCTTGTTACCACATTTGGACCTTGGTGTCGCTGCAATTTTTCACCTCATTCTGTTAACAGAAACTAACAGGAACACGCCCTGGAGGTGCTCACATGAGCAAGACTACTGCTGATGAAGATGTTCAGAGTAAGGACCCATGTGTTGAAATTTAAGCATAAGGATGGAAACTTGACCACCCCAGAGATCCCCGTCTATACAGACTAACCTAAGTCTCTGGTAGCTAATGAGCCACCTGGTCTTTGTTGAGTAAATCTTCACTGAATTGGCTCCTAAATCCACCCTGGACAGATGATCCAAATGGCTTTTTAATGGTTGTAAACTGTATTAATTAATGACCTGAATACTCTGGCCTTTTGTTACTGTCACGTCACTGTAAGAGGGTCCTCGGTTAGCCTTTCTTTTGCTGAGTCATTGTCAATGAATCCACTGACGTACTTGGAAGGATTAAGCGCATTCAAAACCACTGACACAAACAAAACAAACACTGTATCTATACAGGGATGCCCTCCGTTTTGTCCTCCTCCAGGTGTTGTTAAGTGCGACTGTGTGGTGCAGAGCTACTATAAACAACACTAAAGGAGAGCGAGGCAGCCCAGCTGGTGTCATTCCAGCGCACTTGCATTGTTTCGCTTGAGTAGACGTCTTAGGAATTGTCTCTGCTGAATTTTTGTCAAGAGCTGTCACCGTCGCTGACAGGCGAGACTTGCCCTTGGCTTTGCTGCTGTTTAGACAGGTGTTTTTGCAAAGAAAACAACTGCAGCTCCGTTTCAAACTTAGACGCTCACAACAGAAAAGGTTCCCCTTCTGAGGATAGGAAAGAAAATCACAGAGTGCATAATGCCTGAGAAGGGTGAGGCTTTTTGACAGACAGGCAGAAGTCAAGGCCGATTTGCGTCAAAGTGAATTTGTCTACCTGCTTTCACCGTTTCTTCTTGTGAATCATTTTGTGTGTTAGTTGGTTTCGGTGTTTGCTCACTTTCCATTTGGGTACACATACCAGAAGATCCAGAAGTAAACAGACAAACTGGACGATGTATTTGTTGGTATTTAGTTAACCACTCTGACACTTTAAATTTGCTCAGTACTTTGTCGTCTCAGACGAAGTTTTGGTCCTCCAAGAAACCAAAACACATCTTCTTCTCAGTGGGCACAAGTCTTGCTTTTTTTCCCTTTTTTTGTATTTCTCGTTCCTCTTCCTCCCCGTCTGTGTTTCTCATTGCTGAAACTCTGTGTTGACAGTCTCAAAAAACCACATATGACAAGCTGGTAAGAGGGCCATAGTTGTGGGCTACGCTCTTTTTTTGTGCGGGCAGAATGGGGCCAACACCCTCATGATTACCCACTCACCCTCTTCCGTTTTCCACCTGTGTACAGTGCCAGACCCACAGCATTGAGGGAGTAGGCAGGACTGAGTCAACCCTCTCTGATGAGCTCCAGTCCCCCCCTGGTCCCCACACTGGCTCCTATTCTTTGCCGCTGTGCACCCGGCCAGCCAGCAGCAACTGGAGTGACAGGCAAGGCATGGCAGAGCTTGCTCTGGGCCCGAGCTGGCATCCATTTGTTCAGAGCGCTGATGTGAGCCAGCAGTGCTTAGTTCCCATGGCGCTTTAGAGGATTGCTCTCTCCTCTGTTTTCTCTGTGTGTTGTTAGATTGTGATCTGAGAACTCTGCTTGTCTCATTTGCAGCTTGTGTAGTCAGACGGGACTGTCCTGGTAGGTGCCGTGTGTCTGCTCCAGCCAAGAGGCACATGATTTATTTAGGGCCAAGGATGTGGGCATTCAGAGGGGTCATATTTATAGTCTGTTGGTCTGGTGAGAAGACCTGCCAGTAAAAGCAGATTCTGAAAAAGAGGCACGGGGGACAGAAAACTGAAAGTCTTTCTCTCTTTACAGAGGCCATGGATGAATGCTATTTTCAGTGGGCTGTAGTGAATAGCACTTAAAACTAAATAGCTATAGTATTGGCTTTTAGATGCAAAGAGGAGGAGTGCAGCCAGAACAATAACAAAACAAGCATATTTGTAGTGCATGTTATAGTCTTCAAATCTAAAAAAGTTAAAGGGTCTTTTGATTAGGAAACCATAACATTTTCACTTAAAAATGCCCGTTGACTGTTGGTCATACAATAAGTTGTACTTGTTAAACCACTTCTTTATTCATTGTTAAATGACTGAGATCGGTCTATGTGTTTCCCAGGAAACCTTTTATTATTATATGTGCAACAAAGGTTATTTGTAAGTAAGGAAGTAAGGTGGATAATAGCTCAAAATTACAGCTGTTAGACTATCTTGAAGTGGATCCAGAGAGCAACGAGGTGAAGAGAGACTCCTCTGAGCTTGTATGTTTCTGTTTTTTGACATGGTGTTGTCTGTGGCTACGAGGGTTAAATGAATTCTATGAATTCTATAAATCTATTTTCTTTACTGCTCACTAACTATGATCATCAGCAACAGGCTGCCAGTCTATCACTGGGCCTATAGGGAGAGACAGATAAGCATTCACACTCACATCCACACCAACAGCCAGCTTAGAATCACCAGTTAACCCCAATATATCCACCATCTCTCCTCTGTACATCTCCAAACTGTCTCAGCCTTGCCTCTTTAACTTTTTATTTGAAATGCCAGATTTATGTAGGTGGTGACAAAAAAATTCTCAAATTGTAAATTGGTTTTTAATTAAAGCGTGTTGGCGACCTCGGATTGTCAACTGTGTTTGTTCTGTGTCTTTTGAGTATAATCATATGCTGGATTACTTACTCAAACACTGTGAGAGCGGCAGGCATGCTACATGTGTGCACATCATAATATATGTCAGAGGCCGTCTCTTTCAAAAAAGAGCAGATGATGAATGAACACGGTCTTTTCAGTGCTGATAATTGAAACCTCTCCTGACTTGCAGGCTTGTATAGATCAAATGTTTGATAAAGGATCTGCTCAGTCAGAAGAAAACACAATGATATCATCGTGCAAAAATGACAGTAATGATCCAGCACCTGAGCACTTACCCTCTCCTCAGTGCCTGAATCCAACCTGTGCCATCCTTCAACAAAGAGACAGTGACTGGGTGGGGCTAGAGTTGGGTGTCAGTACTTATTGCATCTGTTGGAAGATAAATATACATAAGAGTTAATAATCGCAGTGAAAATATAAGGAGGGTGGTGGATTACAAAGTCATTACTCAGTTCTGCTTCTCTATGTCTCGTTTGCTTTGTAATGTCTTTTTCATTGTTCCCCAAAATACTTTGGCTATAAAACCTGATATGAGAGCCATTCAGTTTTTATAAGTGCTATTCATTACAGGCTACTGAAAATAGCATTTATCCAAAGATAACTCTTTGAAGCTTTTCAAAAGACTACTTAGGAGATGTTGCAATGCTTTGAGATGCTGAAAAGTGTGAAGATATGTATACTTTTTTCCACTGTGGAATTTTTTGAGGTGGGAAAGTTTGGCCCTCGGATTAAATAAATGCTTTTGTGGACCAAAAACGGTTACAGCCAAAATGAATTGAGCAATATTGTTAATTACAGAGGGCATATCCCTTCTGGATTTGTGCAAGTATGCTAATTCCACATTGATGCCTGCCACAAATTATGTCCCATTTAACATGCGACAGACTGGAACTTTCACTCCATGTTTGACTGGAAAATTCATTCAGCTCGAAGCCTCAAAAATGAGCCTCTTGTTCGGGCCTCAGTGGAGAAACAATAGTGTGTGAAGATGGCATGTAACATAGAAAAAGTCTGTGTTTATTGACATCCATGAGTGACTGCTTCAGGTGTTCGTTTCTCTAGAGGGACGGCTGCTCAAACACAGAAACCTTGCTCAAGTGGAATGAACATATGTGGTCCACCCTTTTCCAGGGAACAAAGGGTGCAGGAATATGACTTCTTTCCATTAGGTGTTTCTGGAAATGGCGTGCCCTGCGATTTTTACAGAGGGCAGATATCATCAGTGAACCTGCACAGTGTCAACTTTTCAGGAATCAGGAAGAATTACTTATTTTTTGCTTGAGGCCAAATGCATTTCTCATGTTATCCAAAGGGATTTGAAAAGGTTTCATATGGTCCGACATTATTGTGAGCCCAAAGAAGATGAATAAATAGAACGCTACATTTATCTGAACTGAACATGTAATGTAATGAGGGTGATGAGATTCTGTTCAGCATTTCATAAGTTGGGGAAAAAAAATCTCACTTTGGAACATTATTTATATTTGAGAACAGAGAATATCTGATGGATGACACGTTGGACCTCGACCAATAACAGCTCGCCAAATTTCATGACTTAACCCTGACATCTGACAACATATGCAACTGTGGTTAATGTAGACAACTGAATCTAGACACATTTATCATAACTTGGTGGTGAGAGTGGTTCAGACTTTTATTTCCCTGTTTGGTAAAAATAGGTTTTGGTTAGTGAAAAGGAAGACAGAAAAAAATCCAGGTTCAGGAACTCAAAGTAGATTTGAGCAAGTAATAAAAGATCTTTATTTCAGTGCACATTAAAAATGCATATAATAATAATGTAATGACGACTTCACTCAACACAGGGGTGCAACTAACTTGCATTTTCATTCTGGCCTCTAGGGGCAACAATGAGCACATGCACCATTTCTCTGACCTTCAAGGTCATCACAGAAGAAGTAGAATTTACAAGGCTTCTCACAGTTTTTCTTCACTTAAGACATAGTGTAGACAAAAGACGGGTAAAAGTACACAATGAGTGCAAAAATATTGGGTAAGTGTATAAAAGTGCATAAAAAGTAACCTAATTCAAGTGATGAACCAGCATTCTGTTTACTTGTAACAGACAACTTAACAAAGAACCATTTTTAAATTGCATCTCAAGTCACTTTATTTGCAACGTTTTGCAAAAACACATTGAATCTAGTGAAAATACCAAAGATTGACACACAGATTGACAGACATAAAATTAAATAGGCATGTTGTGTGAGCTGAGAGATCCATTTACGTTTCACTGAAGCTTTATCAGAAATTGTCTCAGTGGATGGATGGTTGTCAAGAAGAACTGAGGGTGTCAGATGCTCACGGGTTTGTTTAAATATTTGGGTTCAGTGTATTTAAATGGGTTGGGTTCATTCTACTTTTATATTTATAGAAGTTGTCAAAGTCACTGTGAAAGGCTGAAACATTCATTCAGGTCTTTTGTAAGTCCAAGATGCTGTTAAATTCTGTGACCTTTGGTGACACACTTAAAAACTGTAGTCGCTGGATTAAATAGCAACCAATTCTAACCTTTCCTCTTAATGCCGTTTGTCTGCTGGATCAGGTTTTTGTCTGGCTGACATCATGTCATCTTGGCATAAGAGGATCCTCAGGCTGAAAGAGCCCTATTTTTTATAAGATAAGATCTGGAAAGTCTAGTTTGAGTGAGAGATTTAAGCATTTTAATCCCCATGAGACAGCAATAGAGGATTATATGGCTCGGGAATGTTATGGGAGAAACTATTTTATCTTTCATTGCGTTGTTTATGAGGTAAACTGGGGTAAAGCTTGACTATCCATTGGCGCTGTATTTTATTGGCCAACTTTTTTCCCCTAAACTGAGTGGTCCCACTGAAATGGAGGAGAGAGCTGCATTTTGTCAGTCGGAAAGCCACCGTATTCTGCTTCAGAGCTGCATCCCTCTGCAGCTGGAAGGAATTCCAAGTCTTGCTGAAGGGCACCTCAGCAGGGTGGATTTTGGCTGTCAAGGGGAATTGAGCCTAGGCCGTCTGGCTGAAGCACCGTGACACCAATCACAACACCACCCCGCTGGTTCAGCCAAAAACAATATATGGTTAAATGAGGGACTTGCACGATACAGAGCAGCACCGAAATGTTCAAATCAAAGAATATTTCTTGAAATGTTTGAAAGAAATGTCCTGCGACAGTGCCTGGGCCATTTCTTGGTGGTAACAGACAATGTTCTCTCACTGGATTGCCAGTAAAAAACTTGTATGATGGAAAAAGTGGCTGGCTCATATTTAGAAGCACGAAAGTGCTGATATAATGTGAGGTGACGTTAGAATTCCTCTCTCTGTCCAACACAATGTGGGCAGTGTGGAAAACCTGGATGGTGTGACTTTTTTCAGAGAATCCATCACAGCATCGCAAACCCTGCAGGTCTCACTTCGGTACACAGCAGTGCTAATCAAAACCAGCCCGTTGTGGGGGCACAAAGGTCATCAGCCAAGGAGAGGAAATTATTGATGGAAATAAAGGTGCTGGACTGCCCCAGTGGCTCTCTCTTACACTTATTTGCTAGATGTTGAGTCGCTAGACAGGCTGCATTATGAACAAGGCCGAGTTGTTCAAATGTGATTTAAGGGCTGCTTTTGTCATGACGTTCGCCAAAGAAGGTCTCATGCTTTCATTGGCTGTTTCAGTCTATTTCCATTTCTTGACCTGCATTGAATGTCCACTAAAAGTTAATAAGTCTTTAATGTTTTCCTACTTTGAAAATTGCCTATGGACAGAGTGGAGCCTGTGATTTACTGACTTCAGCTGCTTGAGCTGCACATCAAGAAATTTTTTGTTCCCCCCTCGTATTAAAACATATGAAATCACTTACAAGTTGCTACTAATTCACGGTGATCTGTCAAACTGTTTTAATAGAGACATGGAGTCATTACAGAATGTGATGACATTGCATGTGTGCGAGGTATGCCGTGCCGCTGTAATTTGGAAAGAGAAGTGCCACAGAGAAAAGTGTCACAAAAGAAGAAAGGGACCCGTGAGGGTCAAGTTCTCGTGTGCAGGCTGTTGTGTGAAGTGTCTGGTGATTGCCAGGCTGTTCTGAGGACGCTGCTGGACAGGGAGGTGAGAGGCAGGTTAATTACTATACTGAGAGGGAAGGGTGAGATGCTTTACATAGCCCTTTGTGTCCTGTAGTCTTGGGTTTCCAGCACAGAGAGGTGTGAGCAAAGGGTGCTAGAAGATGGCAAAGGCTAACACTGCACGGGCCAGTTCCATCCTAAAGTCGCCACATTGATCACCAGATGACAGGAGCTGCGAGTTCTGCGTGAAAACCATGCTGTCACAGGCTCAGTCCTACTGTTAGAACATGCAAGTACAAACCAAGAGAAGACTAATACATATAGCCTGGTGATCAGAGTGAGTCTCCATTTCCATTTGAGGATGGTATGTTGCCCTAATTGCAGTTAGGTCTCAGTCTGTATCATTTTTAGTTGTCACAGAAGCAGCCTAAAAGCATGTGGCATGCCAGTTCTATGTCATGTGTGCACACTAAAGTCAGACCTGTCAGAAACTTGAGGCAACTTGATGCTGGCTCCAAAAACTAGACAATCCCCAAAGATTCCCATTTTGCAGCATTAAAAAGCATTACAAATGTCTCTGTGCAAATAATGGCCTCTATGGATAGTTTCCCCCTTCTTAACAAGTATTCGGGGGGTAATTCTGTTTTATTACTCATCCGCCTGGATATTGGTGTTAGACAGGTGTCCAGACACAGGTAGCTATAGCAGATTGGTGTCTACTAGACCTCAGCTCTGCTCATTAAAGTCAGTGAATTTGACCTCTCTGCACTTGTCTGTGCTGTTAGTACCTTTTGAATCATTTTAATAACAGAAAAATAGCACAAAAATAATAGCTAGCACTGTTAAGAGGTACTTATAAAGTATGGATAAAGCATACATTAAGGAAGTTTGCATATCTCGAATGCAAGACTGTGCATTCGCATGTACTGTATGTTGAGATACAGTAGATGCAAACACACAGTCTTGCATTCATTCATATTTTCATACAGGTAACTATGACAAAAATAATGTGCTGAAAGATCAAGGAAAAGCTAAACTACAAAAATACGTTTTGAGTAGTCATTTAAAACAAACCACAGATCAGCAGCTCTGGATTTTAAATTGGAGCAGGGAACAGTTTAAAGATCTTGATCAGAGGCTGATTGCTGGACTAAGGTCTCAGCAGGTCTGCTACATAGAAGCCTGGTCATATAGGGCTTTATATGTAATTAATAAAATTTTTTAATGAATTCTGGTGTGCACTGAGAAATGCACGTGAAAAGTAAGTTACATTAACTGATACAGAGGACGATCAAAGTGTGTACTTTGACAGCATGCAAAGGGTTGATTTTTGTATTTTTTGTACTACTATCACTAACAGAGAGGCTGTTGAGGTTGTTAACAGCTGCACATCATCAGCACAGCAATAGTAAGGACTATCATGAAGTATAGTTTAACAGCTTGCTGTGTGGTTATTTAAGAATTTTTGCTTCAGTTTTTCATGAGTTCAATTCTAGCAGGTGTTATTTTTTTACTCAAGACTTTCTTCAATTAAGCCAACTTTTGGCTCCAAAAAACACCCAACATGTCGGCATCCAAATTGTCTGTCAGTGATTTTTGTAAAATAATAAAAACAGCAGCAAGCATTTTATAAGTTGCTGAAAACTGTAAAATTGTAATTTTGAGGTAAAACTCTGTGCTCATCAGTGTCACAGTGCAGGAGGGGTGGAATGAATACTACACTGACCGACCGTCACATCCTACATCATCCACATTTACCTAACAAGTGAAAGATCTTTGGTTCAGTCTCGGGAGGAGACACAAATCCCTTTAGGTGTAAAGAAACAACAAAATCAAACATGTAGTGTTGGGTGTGGCAATCCTTTGTTAATAAGAGAGTATTTCAGGATCTAAACTGAGAGTGTATACACCTCTGTAAACACTTCTATGATCCATTATAAAAACTGATTATAGGAGTTTAATGTATCATTTAAAAAAAAATCAATAATGGTAAATATTCCATGATTGTGTTGAGGCTTTGTAATAACAACTGGCACAAGTCAGTCATAGTTATACAGTAAGTTACTAAAAATAAAATGTTGCCACATTTGATCAAAGGAATGTATACTTTTTAAATGACTTCACATACATTAAATGTACTTTAAATGAGGAGCACCTGCCCAGCTTTTCCTCCGTCCCTTTTTTTCACTCTTTGCTCCAGTAGTCCAAATTGTCTCTTTCATAACCAGCACTCACTCACTTACATGTGCACACGGAAATATCATTAATACAATCCAAATGGTTTCTTTTGGATATTTACCTCATTCCGTATTTTTGCCCCAGGTCACCTGAATCCCTTCATTATTTTTCCAGTGGAGGAAACACTTGATTTATAGTCCCACAACGCCGCTCCAGCCTGTCTCTGCAGGTAGATTAACAAAAGCATAAGTGCTGATATTTACATTTTACTGTTGCAGTTCCATTAAAGGTTTGTGTCTTGAAACCGCAATGTTATGTCTCGGTTTGTTTTCTTGCCCATGAACACAGTGCAGTGTTTTCTGGACTTCATTAAGTAAATGAACAGGTGTTTCCCCCCCTTAAGTCTTCATACAGGTCTAATGAGCCAACTTAAGTGTGCTTAAATTATTAGGCAATTAGGGACGGGAAATGTAGAGAACACCGAACACAGGAAGACATTAGGTCTGTGTACACGCACTGCTAACTCGTACAATGTGGAGTTTTCTTGTGTGATTTAGGAGAAAATCAGCAAGCTTTTTCGGTTTGTATTTTCAGTGCTAAATGTATCATTAGTGATTATGAAAAATGGCAAAGTTGAAAATGATGTTTGTTCTGCTCAAAATTGATTCATGTTAATTAACCTCTTTCTAATTTAGTGTTAATGAATAAAAACATAAGTTAGCGGGTGCTCTAATTTGGAGTTTCTGTAATTTGTAGGGTAAAAGTTAAAGAAGAATAAACACATTTATGGGAAACTAAATGCAGTATTGGTTTTTTCCTTTAGTTAAACTGCAGCTATTTGTCAGCAGAGGCCAGACTGGTTCACTTACCCAGCATGTCTATTTGCAGCACAGAGAACTCAATAGGTAACAAGTGCAAGCAGCTTCTGATACACTTTGAATACTGTGTCGATGTATTGCTGCTGTGTAATCACCATTATTGTATAAGGAGCTTGGAAAGAAAATTGTCTGGACACTTAAAGTGTGTTTAAGTTTCCTTGAAGACATTTCACCTCTCATCTGAGAAGCTTCTTCAGTTCTAAGTGGAGAATCCCAGATTTTAAGTTCTATGGGAGTGTCGCCAAGAGGGTCATGGACGCTCTGTTGATCCTCTCAGTGATTGTGACCCAAGTCAAGGTGTGGGTCACAATCACTGAGAACTGAGAACTTTCATAGACAATCACCATTATATATTTCTAAGGCTAAATAATCTTTATTTAGCCTTTACATCTGAGATCACAAAATTTTATCAAAAGTAAAAACCAAACAAAAACACTTGAAAAGTGGTTGAAAATTCAGTGAGTGAGGGTGAGGGTTTAACGTGGACACACCTCCTGCTTCTGTAAACTAATACTGGAAGTTAGGAGATGTACCTGCCTCATGCAGTGGCCACATTGAAACATTTACCAGTGAGGTAACAGAGAGAATAACATGAAACCTGTTTGTGGAAGAAAATATGTTTAATTTTAATAGTTAATTTAATGTCTTTCACAATCTTTGTTTACAGTTTGCAAAATAAAGGAGTTAGGTAGACAGGTAGGCAGTGGACTGAAACCACCTCGTTGATGCCAAAGGTCATACAAGAATGGCCAGACTATTTCCGGCTGATAGGAAGCCAGTCCCCCAGATAACCACTCATTCCAACCAATCATGCAGAAGAGCATCTCTGAGCACCTGACACAGTGAACTAGACTGAAGCAGATGGGTTACAGCTGCAGACCACACCGTGGTTTGTAAAGTGGTTAAACTTTACAGCCTACCTGAGTATTGTTGCTGACCATATCCATCCCTTTGTGATGACAGTGTATCCATTTTCTGATACTGTAACTAAAGTCTCCAGTATGTTTATGGTAGCTGTACTAACCACTGCACAGTTGAGATGTCTGAGAAATACCATACTAAATAATGTATACAAGAACCAGTGGGCAATTCCTACGCAGCTTAAACTAAAATAATTCTTGTAACATGACACATTTTCCATTAAGCTGATTTAGGTTAAAGAAACTAACAAAATGTCTCTCGTGCAGGCAGAGGATCGCTGGATTTCAATAATTCACTACAGTCACAGTTGGTGCATGTAAAAGAGAAACTGTGTAGCGCTCTGGGAGGAAAAACCTGATCTGCCTCCTAACAAGAGAGAAGTGTGAATATGACAAAGCCTTCCCTATCTGACACCCAACCCAACAAACAGCCATCTGTCATCATTATAAGTGGCACCTGATGTGCTGCACTTAAGAGCCACCCTGAATCTTTTATGCTCCACTGCCAATTAAGCTGGGCCAATTAACTGCTGAATTATTGAGTCACCTTCAGAAATTCAATCACTTTTTCATAAACGGACCAATAAAAGTGTTTCATCATCAAGGGCGGCTCTGATGCCGAATCCGCAGGGTACCATCCAAAGTGTCTTCACTGTGTTACTAATTCATATATTTCGATGAGCTAATCTTGTATTCGTGTCATCTCACTGTCAATGTCTTCCCCCTTTAGCGACGCCAGCTCTTTGGTTATTCATATTCTTGGCCTCGGACAATGGGAACCTCTTCAAACTCCATAACAGATAATCCTCGCAGCGCAAAAGTCACCTGTCTCAGGTGTATCGAGGGAGAATGTCAGCTGAAACATTATCACCACGATGGAGCCTGTGAAAAATATTTTCGTCCTTTTTGTTCATTTGACAGGAGTTAATGCCACTTACTGCCTTTCTGACAGGTCCAGGAGTTATGTTCACCATTATGTTCAGGGGTGTGGAAATTAAATCATGCAACAGGGGATTTGATGACATGTAATATTCATTTTAAAAAGAGTCATTAATATCTGCAGTATCCTGTGACTAATCCCTAAACAGTCACAAAGAAGCCGGGTGGAGGGGAGCTGGGAGAGAAGTTCTCTGTGTCCGTCTCATCGTTTGCCGCCTTCTTCGCCGGAACAAACTCAAAAGAGAGCACCATGAAAGAAATTGATCTCCACTGGGAGGAATGTGAACAAAATCTAGAGAAACATGTTCTGCATGGTGTCTGCAGCAGATTCAAATTTCTAATGTGTGGAAATGGTCATGGAAAACACCTTTTCTTTGCTTTTCACCTGTTTCCCAGTGCCATGATGGAGACGCCTGTACTGCAAGCTATACTATTGCTCCTTATTATCTTCTGTAGCTCTGTACAGCTCTTTGCTTGTGATAATAATCTCAACCCTTTAAAGCCAAATGTATCATATTTGATACAGGAGTTTTTGAGACTTCTATCTAACCAGTGTGATCAGTGGTGAGAGGCGGGGACAGATCTCCAGTCAGATGCAGGGCACCGTTCAACTATATATTGTCTGAAAAAAATATTCAGTATTTTTTTTATTAAAAATGTGGATTTTCCAAAACTTTATATGTGCATGGGCTACAGTTATGGCCCATATGTTGTGGCTGTGGCACAACTGTCAACACTAAATTTTGGTTTATTTCCCCAAAGTCTGAGAGTCCTTCACTATGTCATAGAAACATGTAAAAGATAATCTAATAAAAATTGAAAAGGCAAAGTTTATGAAAAGCAAAACTTTTGGATGCATCTGTAAACAACATTGCTCACGACAGATCATTTTGTGGAAAATGGTTGATAAAGTTTTGGAATATTATTGAAAGACTGATGAAAGAAATATTCAATTTCCTTCTTTCTTTTCATTGAATGCATTATAAGGAACAACAGAATACAAATGTCTTAATATTGATAATTTGTAACTCCATACATACAAATTATAAGTACATAGATAATAATACACAATATACATCATACAAACACACTGTACTGGAGCCCTGTGGTAGATTGGCGACCTGTGCAGGGTGTAACCTGCTTCTCAGCCTATGACATCTGACGTGGGCTCCAGGCTCGCCATGAATCTAACTTGAATAAGCAGTTTAGAAAATGAATGAATGCATACTATGGGCAGGCAGTTCATTAAAGCTTTTGTTTTGGTTAATTAGGAAAATAGGATAAGCAAGATGTCGTGATGATGGTACTGTATTTTTTTTTTTTTTGCAATAAATCCAGAGTACCTCTGTTCTTCTACCTACCATAAGGGACAAGCTGAATTGGCTGTGACAGGCCAGGTTTAGTTCAGATCTATATATTTATTTGAACTTTATTTAATAAAGGTTCATGGGAACTTACTGTGATGAAGACAAGTTAATGTTCGTTAAATGCAACAGGTTTCCCTGCTCCCCTGGGATCACCACAGCAGGTAGCTCCACATGGTTTTACACCAGATGTTCTTGGTCACACAGCCCCCAAAAGATTTGTCTCATCTCAAAATTCAACCGGGGATCTTTCATTTGTTTTCATAGCCATTAAGTAATAATGTTAAACAATCACGATTTCAATATTTATCAAAATAGTAATGCTATAACAATATGACTTTTCCAATCAAAAAGCCCTACAAGATGATATGCTAAGGTAAATGGTAATGAAATGTACAGCATTCCTTTATTGGGAGTGGGAAGCTTTATCACTATATACTTTCCTTTAGTAGTGTCACAGTTAGCAGTAGTAGAATGGAGGCTGCCCCAGAACTGACTTCAGCTTCTCGGCTTTCTTCTGAAATAGTCTTTGGGAAGTAATTTAAAGATGGAACAGCTACTCTTTCAGTTTAAATGCCTCACTATAGACACTGAACCCTGACAGGGTACAAAGGAAAAAGCAGACACCTTACATCATCCCATAAGTACAATAAAAAGGCATTAAATGGGAAATTACATCACAGAAAAAAAAAAAATCAGATTTTACAGCAATAAGCCCCAATAATTTGTTGCAATCCTACTTCTATAAATGGCAGGTGGATTACAGATTACAATTAGCTGATATGAAATCCTAATCTGATATTTTTTTGTGGTTTGTACAATATCTGAGAACTTTGTGACTCCCGCTGCCTTTTTCTCATGCTATGTATTTACAGTTGTGACACCACCAACCACTACGGAGTTTACAGCCTTTGCCAACAACCGATCCAACAGCAGCAACCCACCAGCTGTGAAAAGTGTTACCCTCCCAGGCCCGGCTGTGCTGCTGCTGGTGACTGACAGCGGGTTTAATATTTGATGAGGGACTTGGGATGAACCAAAGGTTTGACTCTCAGAGTGTGTGACACAGGGAACACCCAAACCCTCTGCTATTGTTATCCCCTCCTGCTGCCCTGCTATTCATAGAGCAGAGGATAGGGTTCTGCACTCCCACTCTGAGAGTTTCACAGAAGAGAGAAACACAATGAAGTCAGAATAACAAAGGTCGCTGCGCCCTTCTCATCAATATCATGTGAGCTCCTTCGTAACGGGACGGCTGAGTGATTGGCAGTTTAAATGGAAGCGAGTACAGTTTCTCCACATATTACACCCCTCAGATGCAAATTATACTAATATAGTACAAGAGCAGTTCTGCTTTATAACCTCAAAAAAGGTATCTTTAAAATCAATCTTAAAAATAAACCATCACTACTCTCTATCAGTGCAAACACAGAAGTGGCACGTTTAAAGCTTTCGCTGCTGTTTTTGATAGAAAGATCCAAAGATACCAAGTCACATTAGTTGATTTAGTTAGCAAGCAACATCCATCTCTAGTTAATAACATCTAGATTTGTTTCACCAGCTTGTAGGTGTTATCTCAATCCCTCTGCTTAACCACCACCCACCTTGGGGACCCCTGACCTCTGACATGGTGCTAACAATATCACCATCACTCCCTGCTCCTGCATGCATAACTCACTGCTCAATGAAACAAGTTCACGCTCTGCTTTAAAGGCTGCGGAAAGGCATTTTGTGGGAAGTTGCTAACTAAAATTGAATTAAATAATAAGTAAATTAGTTTACTTTGAAAATGGATGCACACAAAAACAGTAGATTGAAGCATTTTTTGTCATAATTAGCTAATAGAATAGTTTTAAGCCTTAAATAGAAATTAAAAATGTTAAATCCACTTGATCCTATTTACAGAAATTAATCAACGATCAAATTAGAAACCAGATCTTATCATTTGTAATTACTTTATCTGAAATACATCAAACTGGGAATAGAGAAAGGCTAAACTTGTTTTTTTATTACTTATTTGGTTCTAAAAATGATAGAACTGACACATTTGAAAGGCTATTTCAGTGTTTTGTTTGGTTTATATACACAATCTTAGGCTAACATGTAGGATTTCATGCAGTACTAACATCATAGAAAGTGATGATAAAGTCTTTCTCCACGTTAAAGCCAACCTAATACGCAGTGATGGCGATGTACCTGAGCTCAAAGGCTGAGATGAAATATACTGTATCATATATCCTGCAGGTGTCTCTCAGTGGCTCAGCATGGATCCATGGGATTTACTACAGGACTTAGAGGTGCACTCTCTTCATACCACTTCTGGCTGAACGCCCGAAGGAATCACTAGCTCCAGCTTTTTTTGTAACGACTGTCAGGATGTCCACGAGGGAATTTTGGCAGGTTGGAAAGAAACTCTGAAACCGATCCTCCTCTTTTTGCCCTTTTCTGCTCAGACCTTAATCCATAAACCATCCCCGAACAGGCCCATCTGGGCGCCTCCTCATCGACTCCCTCTCATGCTGCCTACAGACAGCAGCAGTTTTTTTTACCTCCTCTCCGTGCCTGTGATTTCACTTTTCACGTCCACCTTTTAGGGTTTTCTGGGTCATTTCCTCATCTCTGTTACATTGTCATCCAAGCATACTGGTTAAATAATGAGTGTTGATCTACAGTGAATGGTGATTCCTATAACAGCTTAACTTGAGCTGCAATGATTGACAGTTCTGTCAACTGACAGAAAATTAATATTGCGGCTGTAACCATGCCCTTTTTCTTAACTTAAATTCAGCTTGGAGTTGTGTGGAGCATATCCCACCTGTCACAGGCGAATGGTGGCTTACTCCCTGGACAGGCTGCCAGTCCATTACAGGTCTGAGACTACTTTAAAAAGAATCATTTACGATTGTTCAAAACGGAAGTTAGGCGTGGGATCATATATTGATTATTATAAGCTATTAATCAACTTCAAGGCATCAAGGACACAAATGTCATGCATTTTTTTAAAGGGAGATCACGAACAGTGTCAAAGGGGGCACACCAACATGTTTTATTTCAGCTTTATTATATACACATTATGTCTTGCTGACAGTTCTTTCATAAACCCCATTTAAACTTATGAATCATACATGTTTAAGTTATGTGTTAATGTAAGAAAAGAAGGAGAGAGCATATAAATCTTTGTTGGTTTGGTTACTGCTGATATCATATCAAGGTTTGGTACCAACACCCAAATGATACTATGCCTGTTTTCTTTCAAAAAAAACATAAGCAAACGTTTTTCAGTAAGTTTCTGACAATTGGCAAAATTCTGATTTAAATCAAAAACCATGAGCTCAAGACTAAGAAACTCATATTTTGCTTTTGGTTCGTAACAACTTGCGCTGGATTTATGGTTCATATTACTGCATTAAATCTACACTGTTGCTCTTTACAAATGCTTTACAACTGCTTGGACAAAACACATGTAAACTCTGTGGATTCTGAAGTACTCTCTCTTTATTACAGTTGTGAAACTAGATAAATATAGACACAGAAATGCAAACAACTACATCAGTCTCCAGTGTTGGTTGTAACGTTCTACATCAAAAGTGCCCTTTTCTTTCAGTTCTTACAATCAGCTGATTTCATTTTGTGTACATGAAGAAACAAACAATGTAGCTGTTTGCAACTTTTAAGGAATGCGTGCATGGATATTATATTTATTTCTATTGCACAAAACAACATTAGTGCAATGGTGTAGTTGGTAAAACTGTGTCCAGGACAGAAGTAACTACACTGTAGCCTACAGATAACAGAACATCAGCTCTTTGGAAGCATCTGCAGAGACAACATGCTAACAGAAGGCTAGCAAAGAACCCATCGCTGAACCTAAAGCTGGGTATGCCGATCCCAGCCAAACAGCCAGAGCCTGATCTTTAGCAAAGGTATGAGCAGTCAGGCTTGTATTCAGCTTGTTTTCAGCTTTGCTTTGTGTTGTCATATTTACATCCTCTTTCAGGTATAGATTTGTGCCAGTGTATGGGACTGTAGCCTAATAACTGATAATTATGCGATAATGCATTTCAGGCCAGGTTACGGAATAATGGAAAGGTCATGTGACGAGTAGTGTAACAGATTACTTTATATAGGGAGTATTAAAGTAAAGTAATACATTACTTTTATAGAGGAATGGCCACAACATTGGATATAGCCTCTGGGGATTTAATGCAGTCCCTTAAATTAAGCTTAAATGAATTGATAATTATAACCTGAGTCAGTGAATGTGCCACAATATAATATAATAATATTGACAATAAAATAAGTCTTATACAATTAAAACACTACAAACAAAACAAATCACAGGTTTTTCATAGTCATGTCATAATCAGGTCCCCATAATTCAGCTGATGGAGCTCGGAGGTCATTATTGTTCTTTACAAAGATGGCACAAGTGAACAAAAGAGTACAATTACTTTCTTTAAAGACAAAAAGAACTGCATTCAACACTAATGAAGCTTACAGTAAACATTAAAAAAAATCCCATAATCTGCCACATATAGCGCGTCTTCAGGTGCCACTTGGCCACTTTTTCCCCTCCTCATCTCCCAGGAAACACAGTAGGGTCCGGCTGCTTTCTCCTGAGCGACCTCGCAAAGCCACAACACAAACAGCAGCAGCCGTATCGAGCCCCAGCTGCCGACATGTCTGCTCAGCAGCGTATTTATTTAAACCTGCCGCTGGCCCTGGCGGTCCTGCGCAGACCTCGCCGGGGCCTCCCCGGCTTGTTTGAGAATCCATTCACACCTGCGCATTAAATTACTGACACTAATGTTACTAGTAATGCTTGGACCCACTCCCATTTTTAAACCTATAAACCAGCAGGAGCAGGGAAATATTGGACATGCTGGGGAGAGAAGAAGGTGACAGATTCAGACACCATACAGGGGGAGTTTTGTTAGATAAGCACCAGCCTGTCTGTCTTGTGTTTTTATTTTCAACCTTCACAAATGTTTATGTCTGACTGTGTTTTTGTCACTTCAGTGTGACTGAATAATAGATGATGTCATGTAGGGGTGCTGGCTGTTGGGTCGATATGTATATTTTGAGTGTAAGCGGGTGAGAATAACGATGGTGTCCAGCTCCTTAAAACCCCACGCTCTGACAGTAAGGCTAAAGACACTGTCGCCTCAGGGTGGGGGTGGGTGACACATTGTTTGAGTGTTACCTGGTTGCTAAGGACTCAATGGCTTTTGAACTTGAGAGGTGTGGAGGCATGAACACCTGTGTAGCCCCCCTCTCAGGATACCTTTCACCTTGTCTCACTCTGCAGCACTCACTGAGGGGCCGAGAAGAAAAGAGGAGCACGGCGGAGTAAGGAAAGTATCTGAAAGACGTCTCCCATGTTGTCAGTCCGGGGTCAGAGGTCAGAGGTCAGAATGGAAGGGTATGTCAGGTGTTAAGTGGAGCAGACAAGCCAATGGAGGTCTTGTTAAATGCTTACCTGGCGACCTGATAACTTGTGGCCAGGTGGGAACACAAAGCGGTTAGCTTTAGTGCAAGATTACTCAAACAGGATGCAGATCAGAGGAGACCCAGTTGATATGGTGAAAGATGTGCATGTACTCATAAGAGTCTGGAGCTGGTGTGAAATAATTATATATTAAAATGTAGAAACCTGAGCAGTTATCAGGTCTGTTTTAAGCACTAGATATAAAATTGTCTTGCAAAGTTTACTTATGTACAAATTACCCACAATTGTCATTATTATACTAAACAATTATTATACTGCTAAATGTTGTAGAATGAAATATTCAAAGTTTCCTTCATTTATCTGATAATGATACTTCTAACATTTCAGATTTGTGACCAAAAAACTAAAAAATAAGTCAAAAATTAGAGTAGATGAGCTTCTCGGGATGATGACCCCTCCCCTAAATGGGGACAAAACTAAAATTAGCTCCACCTCAACCATCTCCTATTTATTTATCATCCCTAAAGTGAATCCTTTATATTTTAAAGTGACCCAGTGTAATGGAGGTTTTTTAAAAAATCACAAATTGTACAAACAAAAACACATTTCTATGATAATCCATGTTTGTTACATGTTAGTTTATGAACAAAAACTAGACATGAAGCCCTCATAGTGGTGTATGTATTTGTCCTTTCCTACTTACATTCTAATGGGTAAAAGAAATCCTTGACATTAAGTTTTTGGTATTATTATTATTATTATTATTATTAAAAATGTGTTTTGCAGAAACATTCTAAAATTATCTAAATCTAAACAATATTTAGATCACAGAAATATCTGGAATTTGTAAAATTAATTACTGATAAGTCTATAATAATATATATGTAATACAAAAATATCACAGTGGTACATATAAATACTCAGCTATTGTAATAATACTTGTGCAGACCTTTAACTGCATTTTATTTGCTTCTTAAAAGACAGATGATGGACAAATGGCAAATAAATAAAAAAAACAATTCTTACTAAATAATACAAAAAGGTTATTTCTCTGTACTTACTGCACGTTGAGAAGCATGAGCTTAAATAACAAATTCATCACATTACATTTCATACAAAGGTTAAATGTGGCATCACTGCACTAAGCTGCAGCATCAGTGACATGCAATCATCTGAGCAAACAGTCTGGGACCTATTTAATTAGAATAGTGATTACCACAGTGTGACGCTGATCATACAGCATCCAATGCTGGGACGTAATAACTGAGAATCTGGCTGCGGCCGATGAAAAGGCTTATTTGCTTTAGTGCTGCGTGAGTCTCTCTAAGCCGAGGGACAAGGCTAGACAGTGCTAATGATGATCTGTGACAGACGGCTGAGGGAGGGTCCTTCTCCTCCTCAGTGATGTGAGCATTGTGTGGAGCCGGTATTCATCTCTCTGTTCAGCTGCCTATTATTTATTTATATCTATTCACGATGTCCATTGTCCTGTGGGCTCAGCATGGAAACGCACACTGTTGAAGTGAGAAGGCAACACTTTAGACCACAGCAGCGAGTGTGGGAGTGTACAGACTAACGCGGAGATTAAGCACTAAGAAAAAATGTTGACCTGCCTTCTAAAGTTGAGCTCAATGTAAACATAAATTAGGAATGTAGATTTATACAAATTCAAAATCCGCGTATGGATTTTAATTGTGTGCATAGTGCAACTAATCAGCTCAACAAACCGGTAGGGTCAGTTTTTGTTCTCCACTAATTAAAACACTTTAAAGGCTACACCTGGGTCAAATAATGTGTGCAAACAGCTTCATGTGGCCTATCAATATTTATTAGGGTCCTTTGGCTGCAGACTGGCAGCTTTTCATTGTGGGACAATGCACGTGAAGATAATCCCATAACTATTTGTGATGGTCTAGTTTAAATTCATATAATCCGGCTAACTTTATACAAGCACTCTTAAAGTAAGGAAAATTATTTCTATAATGTTGTGCATTTTACATGTTTGGGGACAGAGGTTATGAATACACCTCCAATTATTCTGTAGCACAGTAAAACATCACAGCAAAGGTTAGGCTCAGACCCTGCTAACTTCAGAAAAGGATCACTCAAATGAAACATGTTGGGGTAAAAACACCCAAACATTTTTCCCCTTTCTTGATATATCATCAAAGTAGGTAAGACTGTTCCAGAAATGACTCTTGGATGTCTCAGAATAAGAAAATGTTTTATAAAAATCCATTCATCCACCCATCCTTCTTTTTAATTGTATCGGGATCCAATTGCGAAGCAGACGTCTGCGCAGGCGTGCCTGCTGTCCAGTTTTAGATTGCTTTTTTCTCTGAGGAGCAAAAGCTGGATCTTTGGGATCTTTGCCTTAAACAATGACTGGTGATTAAATGCTTGATCATTTGTTGAATTATTTTACAGCTCTGTTTCTTTCAGTGTCAGTTGTTTCATTCATCTCATTAGAAATCTTTTCACCTTTGGCGGCCCAAAGGTGTGTCGCAGGTCTAACATTTCTCTAAATGTTACCAACCGTCTGGATACTCAGTTGGGGGTTTACTAAGTGAGTGGCTATTGTTCGTGTGATTGTTGCCCCAAGTCTTTAAGTTCTTCAAACCAGGAAATGTTTAAACGGGACTAATTAGCCGATATTCCCTTCAGTGTGTGGCTGGCAGTTCTTGTCTGCGGCTGATCTGACAGGAGTTGTGCCCTCTGGGGTCCAGAGTATCAATTATGGGGCCTTTCACAGTTCTCCGTTTTGGAAACATTAGACAAGTTCAATCCCAGGTTTGCCCTCCACTGCGATCGTGCCGTGATTTTGGCTTTGAAATCACACAGCCGGTCTTGAGGAGCATATGAGCATTTTTTTTCTCATAGAAATTACATTTAATGAGAATAGAAAGAGAGCATTTGGTCTGGGAAACTGTCTGCACAGAGACAACTTTGGTTCTCTCAGTCATCCCTTTACACACACACACACACAGATGTTCCCAGCAGTTTAGAAGACATAATTTTCTTGGTGACTTATTTAAATCAAAACCATAACCATTACTTTCCATCCCTATTCTGACCACAACCAAGTCTTCATAATAAAATAATGATTTACATTATGGGGAGAAAAAAGAAGATCGGCCCTCGTGTCTTGTGACTGTGTAAACAAATCTAGGTCTCCACAACTTCAGTAATGCAAGTACACACACACACACACACACACACACACACGCACACACACACACAGTGCAGCTTCTCCTCTGTAAACACAGCACCCCCTGGCTGTTTCTCACCTTACTGAGCACACAGACACTTTTGCATTGTTAAACTTATCCACTGTCATACTGTTGAACTCAATAATTTAATGCTTGTCTTTATGACCGTTAGATTTACATTGAATTGAGAATTGTGAGGAACAGAAAGTGGAATTTAATACATAATGCTGCAGGAATTGTAAACACATGATAAATAAAAAAATATATAAAAAACATACAATTACAAACCTCTTAAAGTGTTTGAGCTTAAAGCAGCTTCATATAAATCTGTCTTCAGCTTTTATAGTGAAAAGATCAAATATTAAATACTTGGGTTTTGGACACAGCTATATATTTCCACAGTAAATCAATAGTGATAAAACTTTTACTGTGTTTTGCTGCATTTTTGCGGCTCACAACTGAGTAAAAGCATGGGATACTAAAGATCCTCGCAATATTTTAAGACACAAAAACTACACTTACTCTTTTTCCCTCATTGAAAAAGACCCGAATTTGATTAAACTCAAATCAATGTTATTTATATAGCACCAAATAACAGTTAATTAATGTAAAGACCAAACAATAATAGAGAAAAACCTAACCATCAGACGACCCCCTTTGAGCAAGCATGTAGTGACAGTAGGAAGGAAAAACTCCCTTTTAACAGGAAGAAACCTCCGACAGAACCAGGCTCATTTGGGGGTATGCAAATATTTACCTGGACACTACAATGTTTAATGCTATTGATAATATATGAGACATGGAGATTTGGATTTTACTAACTGTTTTGTGTATAGGGAGCATTGTTCTTAAACTTTACACAAACAAAGTTCATACATGGGAAATGTTTGCTCTGCACATCAGTCTCTTTGGACATTGTGATGCCAAACTGTTGATGACCAGGTTATTTGGGTTTTGTGACTGCTTCTGAAATGTTAAGCTGAACCAAAGCTGGCTGTCAGACTCATAAATGTGTAATTTGTTCTTATTCCCTAAGGTGGCCATTAATTCAGTTTTGTCAAACCACTGGTGTGCCTCGCATACAAACAATGTGTAATTTGGCAGCACCTGGTTATGGCATTAGTGTGATGAGGATGTCACTCTCAGCTCGCCATTTTTTTAACATGCAGTATTGGTGTTGTGTAAGGACATATTTGAATGCAAATGACAATATTTTAAACTAATCAAGTGATTAGAATAGGAGCTAAACCAACTCCGACGCCTTTACCGTCCTAATGTGGATGTTGTAGTTCTCTAAACCTGGATGATTATCTTTGGTCAGTATTTCTGCATGTGCATTAACACTAAAAGAAGCAATGTATATAACACTGAGATGCAGGCAGGGCATCATTCATATGTTACCCTAGGAAGTGTTTGTGTATTTTAAATAAATTTAGCCTTAAGGTGTAGAATAATGTGGGGTTGAACTTTACCTTGTTCTTCCGTAAGAAGTAACAATAAACAACATATTTTAGTTTATTGATCAAAATTGAGAAACTAGCTTCTCTGAGAGTGAAAAACAACCAGCAGTCATGTGAGCACGACAAAGTTCTAGTTATTTTTTGCATTAAAAGAAGACGTTGTGCTTAGTTTTTCCAATTTTAATTTGGCCTTGTGGAGAAAAAAAAGAGTGTGCCTCAAATTATCTAAAATGTAAGATAAACAACAGTCAGACATGTGTCACCTTTTTTTAACCAATTATCATTAATAAGTACCGTATTTGGAGGGAGAGGGTCGAACGAAAACACTCACCGCTGCTTCTCATGATGAAATTAAGTTGTCATTGGAGCGTCTGCCTAAATCCTGCACGCTTACGGGGGAAAAAAAGACCATTCTGAGTTCAGAGTGCCATGTAACATTCAATTACAATTAAACTGACGGGTCTCTATTAGTCGGTGTTCATTTCAGGGTTGGAGGCAGGAGGTCATGACCCGCTCCTCAGGCAGGTGCTTATGTTAGACCCGGTTTTAAAAAAGTACGACCAAACAGAAAGATTAAGTGCAATACAAAACACACCTGGTGGACACAAGCTCCACACCCCCCTTTATTGGAGTTTGTCTGTCACACAAAAACACACACACACTCACACACTAGAGTGGAAATTTAAGCTGACAGTCAACATCTCAAATAAATATATTCCTCCGTCTTTTTGTTTTAAGATATTAAAGTAATTTCTATAATTGTTTGAAACAAGTCCACTTTTCCTAATTCCCATCTGTGTCCTTGACAACGGGGTCAACGCTGAGCCCTCCCTTGGCAGCTGCGCCAGATGGTTAAGGAGAAAGAGAGAGAAGAAAGAGCGTGGGGGAAAAAAGAGAAGATAGAAGACTTCTGTCAATGTCAAATATAGAATTAGAGTTATTTCCCTGCCTTTTGAGTTGGCTTTAGCGTCCACTGCTGCAAGATGACAAGCCGATACCCTAAGGCAAGAAAAGTCAGGAGCAGCGGCTGAGTGAAGGGTTGGAAAAATCCCTACCTGTTAAAAAAAATGTTTGAACTCTAATTGTGCAGAGCCTTTGGCAAATCGGGGGGCTTTAGAGGGGAGGTCTTGTCCAAACAGAGAAGAAAAAAACAGCTATCCTCTCCAACTTTGGAGGGACAGGAGTCAAGACAAATAATGGCGATAAGGAGATTGATGAAAGATGGACACAGAGCGTTGTTTGTTGTTTTTAGACAAAGCCAGTCCTTCACTGACGCTAAACAATGAGGTTTATATGGCACTCGCATGTACGTTCTGCTTTCAGAGAATACTTTTAAATGAATGGGTAGCTTTGGTGTGAACAGCTGCACCTGCAAAGTAAGTTTTCACCAGCCTGCAGGCTTTCAAATATAAACTAAAATTTCAACACTGATTGCTTTAATCAACAGATTTCACAGCCTGTTACAACAGTTTGCTCTTTAACAGCAGTTAGGTGGTTAGTCTGTCATGGCTATGTCTGCAGGATATTGTGTTTTAGTAGCAGTGGTGAAAAGTAACCAAGTACATTTACACAAGCACAGTAAATAAATGGGGTTAAGCTGCGTGGGGATGTTTGGGGCCTTTTCTTCTTGATTTAACTGGCAGTCCCTCACATATTGAGTTTTCGTATGCAAATTGTCTGACTAACAACATGCATGCTGAGGCACTAATTATTATCAGTGCTTTAATAGCTAGCACTATCGCTTGACAGGAAGTGGGTACTGGGTTCAACCCAGGCAGCACCCATCTATGCATGTTTCCCACATGCTCACTATTTTCTTGACGCTGTCTCCCACCTCCAAGAAAACACAGCACCGTAACACTAAAACTCTTTTTAAAAAAAGGCTCTAAACTGGAAGTTTTTTTTTTTTTAAAGTATGACATTCATTGATTCACTGACTACATTTTAACAAGCAACATCTATGCTGTCCACAACAGCTGTTGTTGGCGTCCACAAGGTGAAACTGTGCACTAATCTAAAAAAAAAAGAAAAAAAGGTGGGAACAAAATATACAGAAAAAAAGGTATTTTGTGACCATTACTAACACACATGTTGTTTTTGGACCAATTAAAAATACTTATACTGGTTGAAAGATATTATAATAATATAATAATAATAATAGCTTTTAAGCATATTTGTCAGCACAAATATGCTTAATTAGTCTTTGGACTTTGATCAGCCCTATAAGTGGTTGTGTTGAGAATCCTGGCCTACAGTAATTCATTTCTGCTTAGAGGTAAAAGCCACCTGTTGTACTGCTGGTTGCCGTCTTTCTTTCTTTTTTCATTTCTAAAAGTCAGGATTTAGCAGGTTTATAATAACAATCTCAGTTCATTTTGAAAGTGTTACTAATAACATTTTTCTTTATTGGAGTGCAACCTAAAAAAAAACCCCTGCAGCATTTAAATATTCCATATTATTGCTAACATGCAAATATGTACAAAAAAAAAATCTCCAATGCAGTTTGGTTTGTATCGAATATAAACAATGCAATCCTCACTGGAGACTAATCTGTGCTCATAGACTGATCATGTGGTGCATTCAACAGTTATGCTAACAGATGGACAAAAAGATTCCTTCTACTGTTAAACTTTTGGAGAAAGAATATCACATTATCTAACATTGCACTGTATATTCATCTTTAATGTGATGGTAAAAATTGAAAACACACAGGACCCAGCAACACAACTCATTTTGTGCTGACAGTGTGAGGACAGTGGAAATATTCTCGGTTTTCATGCGAGTCTGAGGTGAAAAAAAATCCAAAACTAAAGATACAAACACATGAATTTTGTTTGAGCTGAATTAATTACTAAAGATGCCACCTTAAGATTTATGTTTGAGAGTTGCACACAAAACGTTTCTTTGTAGTACTCTCTCAAAATCTACTGCAGAACATCCTTTTGTTTTATGAGCCCAGTTCTCCCTTTTTTCTGGCTTGTCTGTCTTATCTGTACCAACAGGAACCTCCACAGGCAGCACTTTGGGTACTTAACAAAAAAAAGAGAGAGAGAGAGAGAGAGATAGATAGAATAATGGCATAATGAAAATCTATTCCATAAACAGTATGTGTCTAGCTGGACTCGTTTTCTACATGCACTCTTTAAACTAAGGCTCTTCAACACTGAGGCTGTGTGAGCTGGCCCTCAGGAGAAGAAAACCAGAATAGCTCACCCTGTGTCCTGTGACAAAGCACTTGAAAGGTAACATAATAGGGGCAAGTTTGCAGAGATAGAGCAGACTACGCAGCCGTCCTCCCGTAGGACACTGTTCAGCCGTGCTCTGTGCCAGCATCCTCTCACCCAGACGCTGCTCGGAGCTCGGTGATTTAAAATCTGGTTCTTATCTCGAAGAACGTCAAATGTAACCAAACAAGTGCAGGGGAAAAAAGTGGGCACCGGTCTGCACGTGTTCAGTCCCAATAGAAGCATGAAAAATAAGCAGGCGGCGGACTGACGACATGCATGGCTCCACTGGGGGTTCCCGAGAAGGTCTAAACACTCCAGCCAGGGCTGCGGTGTCAAACTAAGGAAGAGGAGCTCCTTTTGGCTTCTTCTGGCTTGAAAAAGTGCACATACCCCACCCCCCCTTTTGCTATTATTTTCCAATCTTGAAGCCCAGTTCTTTCTGTCTATATTTTAAATGCATTTAGATGAAGTGTCTGCATGTGACTATTTAAGCTGTTTCATTTATTAATATAACATTTTTATTTCCCTTGATAAAGTTACACGGCTCTCACAATAAAATGGGACTGAACCTAATAGTTCTTTTACCAGTTCTTTGCTGTGTGATCAATTATTTGTCCATGTGAGTAAGAAAACAACAAAATGTGAGACTCAGTGTGACTGAATAAATTTAAATGAGGGCAAACTGAAGCTTACATAGGGTAAAATTATAAATCTTTTTATAGTCTGTTTTCTAATTGTCAACAAAAAACCGTCAAATATAGTGATTAATTTATACAAATATCAAGAGTTTGACATACTTTGTTCCAGTGTGCTATAAGCATTATTCTTGTCCTACTAGGGAAAACACAAATAAGCCACACGGCTACATTAGAGTCTCAAATCTGTATTATTCCACAGTTGACAAACGTCCAATACAAATACAGGTTTTACTCATTTTTGAGAAATGCTTGCTTTAAACTACATTTCCCATCTTCATTTGGAAGTTAAAGTATATATTAGTGAGCAGTTTTTAAAGAAAACAAAGCTTCAGGCAGACTGACACACACACGATGGGAAAGTAAAAACTGATGGGTTAACATGTCATTGGCTGTAATGTTTTCATGAGATTTTTTGACAGTAAGGACAAGAAAAAAATAGATTTTTCTTTCAATAATAAAATTTCACAAGAAAAGAGAAAATAAGCCCTGACCTTTCAAACCGCACCAAAAGGATAATATGTGGATGTGTGTCCATCACGTCCTAAATCAATATCAAAAAGTGATAGTTTGTCTGTTCATCAGTCCAAAAACTACTATTTTTGTCATTTTTTTCCTGAAAAACACCTAAAATATGCTCTAAATGCTCAAAATACACTTTATATTCCAGATATGTCAAAATACAATTACCTGGAAAGAACATGCAGGAACACACACACACTCACACACACACACACAGGCGTCAGCCCTGTGACTTGTCAGACGCCATTAGAGAAGCAACCAGCCAACGTCTTGTCCTCAGCATCTGGCAAAAGCCTTCTCCATTCATCACTGCATCTCTTCTCCTTGTGGACCTTTCCCTATTATTAGTGTTAATACAAGGCCAGAGGACATGGAGTGAAACAGGCCTGGCAGTGCTTAAAAAGCCCAAATGTCAGACTATGACATGCTGCCAGCTGCCGGCGTCTTTGATATGCTGTGGCTCGATGATGCTTATTTGATCGTTTCATTAGAAAATTTGGTCTAGGTGTCAAAGAGGTTCCCTATGTCTGTGCTGCAGCTATTAGGCTCAATTATAGCTGCCAGAAAGAGAGAGAACTGAGCTGGCTCTGTGCGCTGCATTCAGAGTGGCCTTAAAGAGCCACTGAGAGGGTCACAGAAATTGCCATTCATAACACTTAATGGCTTATGAATTAAGTTTTCCTTCTAATTATTCATAATCGCACATGCACACTCAACAAAAAAAAGAAGACAAAAAAAGGTACTAACATTCTTGGCTTCAGGGACCTCAGGAACCATCATGGTGGATATATCCTTTTTTCTTTTCTTGTGGTTTAAGTTGGATTTTAAAGATATTTAAACCTTTCCTGAGAATAATCTAGAATATGTAAGATTAGGTCTCAAAATACTGGTTGGTTAGTCCAGTGGTGTCCAACCAATAGGAGGACAGTGAGATGAATGGCAGCTAAGGCTTGGAGATATATGGAAATTATCTGAGTGATTTAATTCACTGTTTTTGCTTTGTGCAAAATTGTTATGAAAATAACACGAGAGAAAGCTCTATGTTTCTGTCTGATGCCACAATAGCCTCATAAACTGTAACCTGATTACTCATGCTGTAAGCTCACATGTGCTCCTGTTTAACTGTCTACAGTTGCTTCAGGTGGACAGCTTGTATTGGGAATCGCATAGCAAATTTATCAGTGGCATCATAAAAAAGTAAATGTGTAATGATCCCAGGAGAGTACTGAAACCACAGGAGTGGAATTCTACTTCATCAAGCCTGTCTTTGCCTTCTCAGTTGAAGCAGTTAGCAGCAAAGTTTAGCAGAAAGAGATGATTTAAAGCAAAGTGCTCTCCATAATCTGGAGGCTTCCACTTATATAGTTGGAGCATCAGTGCATAGCTCTGTGGGATAATCGGCATTCTTTAAAAACGGATAGGGCAACAGTGCCCCAGGTGATTTGGGTCTTATCATTCTGTTTCTGTGGTTTTGCATGTTTAAGTATTTTTGCATTTTGCAAGAAAAAAAAAAAGAACTCCAACAGAACATTTTGATTTTTGCCTCTCCAAAGCAAAATGGAAAACTAAAAAAACAAAACAAAAACAAAGATAAATCGAAATGTACATTTTTTTTCTGTATAGTTTTTACATGAAAATTTTACAGCAAATTTTCACTTTAACATAATTTCATAAAATGAAAATACTGCATGAAGAAAAATACTTTTTGGCTGAACTGGAGTATCAAGTTTCCAAAAACAACTGCTTTGTTTTGATGATTCACAGGTTGAAAAACCTGCAAAAGACCTGGTCAACTGATTGATGACTTTAGTAATGTACTTTTCATAAACAAAAACGTGAGAAACACAGATCCTCTGTGACTTAAATAAGGCTTGGTTGAGGGTTTTTGGTAGTCAGATGAAAAATGCATTTCATGTGTGTTAATATGAGTCTGTGAGAAATAATCATTTGAACTTTTTTGGGTAATTTCCAAGCAGTGGTAAAGAAAACAGACTAATCAAAAATGACACTTATAAGCTGCAGGTGTATTTATGACCAATAAATAATACATCCTGTAACACAAAGACATATTGCATTACATGTAGTACAGAGGAAAGATGTATAGTTTCTCTACTGACTTTATACTAATATTAATCTGTGCACCACTGAGGAATAACAGTCAGGGCCATATTACCTTTTCAAATGTCAATTTTCAAAATTGCATGCATGACGTATTTGCACATGCATGTGGCGCTTTCATTTTTTTGGAGCCACTTATAGATTAGATGTAATAGACATGCCGGGAAATGTGCAGCTGAAGGAATGCTGACCACATGTTCAAAAATAAATAGACCAGTGAGAATTGAAACAAGCACTCATAAGGTTAATCAAACCTAATTTCTTCATGGTTTCTCTTCTTTGGTCTGCCAGCATTTTCCCTGTCATTCTATTATTCTAGAGTTCTCTCTGGGCAACAGTAATCCAGGCATAACTAGGCCCTGCCACAGCAAATTAGCTGCAAACAGACGTAGAACAGAGCGAGTGCGTGCATTTCTCACCTTCTGCATAACACTTTTTGAGAACAGGACGCATACCAGGAACACGTGGGGAAATTAACTAATTGGAAAACCAAGGAGTGGCATATTGGGACTGGCCTCGGATTACATAAAATACTTTTCTTCCTATGATGAATTTCTGTGGCCGATGTGGTGACGGAGAACTCCCTCAATCATCCAGAGCAGCTATAACCTCGGATGTGATTAAATGACTGGTCAGAACAAAAGAAGCGAAAGGTTAAGAGAGGAAGAGAATGTGAGGTCTGACTCTTTTCCCCTCAGTTTTTTTCCTTCACTGAGGGTGGCGTCGCTTGCGTGGCCCAGGCGCACGCTGGAGGAGTGTTAAACCTCTCAGGCTGCGAGGGGAAGAAATGACAGGACTCCCTCAAGCTCCCCTCTGTTCTTCTAATGGACTCCTCCGTCGACATGGCGGGGTTAGAAACATCATAAGTTCATATTCCCCACATGAGACCTCATCCCCCCCTTTCCTCCATTTAGTGGTGTTGCCTTTCAGATTCCTCAATGGCTCCATCTCTTTCACCCAAAGAATCAGAGTCCTATCAGTGAAATCAAAGGCGATTACACAGCTCACTAGTCATTTAGGATCTCTGTGGCTGCGGTAAGTATGTAATGCATGCCGCAGCCCCAAAGTCTCTGTTTATTCAGTGAAAGTGCTCTGTAATTTATTTAAAATAATCTATTTTAACAAATAAAGAGGTCATTGAGTGAGCGCATTGCTGCAGGCACACATTTAAATACCTCTTTAAGAGTCTGACTGGCTGACGGGCTGCTGAGCTGGCTGGACCCAGAGGATGCAGAGGCAGGCCTCCTGCTCTGAACAAAGTGATTTGCCAAAATCTGAAAAGCAACATCACATGTTTAGTGAGGGAGTACTTGCCCTCTGTTGATCTGTGAGCACCGATCAGCAAGGTGAGGCCCTTTTTTCCTCTTTTTATTGACCTGTTTGATTCAGATCCAGAGAGCTTGTTTGGAGAGGGGGTGGGCTCAGAGCCCTGGCAAATGTTTTTTGGGAGGGAGTAAATATGACGGATGGGATTACAAGGAAACCCTCTCAGCGATTTCGAAGGGCTTGAAATAGAGCTGGTTTTTCCTGCATACCAGTACATCTCCCCACTTGCTCTCTGTGGTGGCTTGAGCAGCTCAGGTGCACTGTATCTACGTTATGTCTGCCTGTCTGATGGGATCTGACTGCACCACAGAGCTGGACGCATCAAAGGAAGTCAAAGAGAGGAGGCCAGTCCAACTGTAAGAGGCCCAGTTATATAAATGGAGCCAAAGTACTTTGCTTTATTTGGACTTGTTTGGGCTTATTTGTTTGTACACCACACAGCTTCATACTTGGCGAGATGCAGAGTTTTTCCTCCCACTTTAAATACCTACAGTCTGCAGCTTGTTGGGTTATAAAACAACTTATTTCCATCATTAAATCTTATACATTATGTCTTTCATTTTTTTTAGCCAACAATACTTTCATCAGCGACTCCATTAAACTCATATTATAAAAGCTTTTCCATGTCATATGTTGGCAGAACCGACCTGGACTGTGAATGTATCACGCTGGCTGACTTATTCACCAATGAATCACACACATTCAGTAGACCTGTGAGGTTCAAGGGCTAACAAAGTGGCTAATTTTTGAGCATATATATCCACTGAAAGGAGGGGGACTGAAGAAGACTGACATTTCACCAAACTTTTCTACAAAAACATCAGCGGACCATGACTGGCATCTGGTGTAATAAGTGGTTGGTGTGTAGCAAGTCTCCTCGGTTCCGGCCAAAGAAAACCCGGTTTAGTGTAACCGCTGTTTCCTCGAGTGGCCCAAAGTCCAGAAGAGAAGCAGAAGAAAGGGTTCGAGAGTTTGTAGCATGTTGTCACTCCAGTATAGCGCTTTAATCTCACAGAGCTATGCTCTTTGTTAGGGAAAATTCAGATATTAGACTTTATTTTCTTGAGGCTGTATCAGCTATCACTCATTTTCCGCTATCTGCATGTTCATCCTCTCCTGATGCTGACAGATAAGGTCTGTGTTACTTTGTGAACGGTGAATAGCTCCATCTGTATTGGCTGACATCGTGGTTTGGGTCAGTGAGTCAGGGTTAGGCTGATGGATTACTTTACTAATGATTTTGGCCGGAGAGTCAGCTTGTTTTAAAAAGGCAGGCATTGGCTGAGTCAGTTTGAGTTTCATATGGTGTTATGGATTGGCGGAGTTGTGTGCAGAGCCCCTCTTCAACAGCCAAAATCGACGCTTGATTATTTAATGTTCTTGTTTTACAAACCTGGTTTAATCTGCAGAGCAAAGAAACAAGAAATTCAATCGGCACGGCCTATTTTGAAGAGAGTATGTTAGATTTCTTTTTTTTTTCCATAAACAAAACCTGCAGACTGAATAGTAGGCGCTGTCACTGTAACATAATATACTGATTCACTTTTGAGATGTTTGCATTTACTGTACCACTAGCGGAAGATGTCCTCTGTGATTGAGCCCACCCAGACTGCAGTGTTGCGAGGGAGCGTGCCCCTTACCTCCCATTGGGGGCAACAAGGTCCTGTGTCCACATTTCAAGCTGGGCTGTCACTCACAGTAGGGGAGAAAGAGTTCTGTCTTGGGGTCAGCACTTATGTTCTCCAGCTAAGAAAGCAAGGCTTGCTCTCAGAGGACAGGCAGCAGTTCAACACAGCATGCTTTGTGTTGCATCTACACAGGCAAAGAGATGAGCAGGAAAAAGACAATTAAAAGGATTCTGTACGTCTGTTCCCTTGTAGCAGCTCTTTGCTTATTCCACAGAAGTACATTTTTAGCAAATTCAGTAGAGGGAAAGGTTTGGAAAGGAAACTATATTTTGATCCTACCACAATTCAAAGTTTATGAACATAATTAATTTTGAGAGCTTCTAGTGTTTTGACACTTCTTAATAATGTTTTGTACTTTGTTAAGCAATGTCGACTTTATTTTATTATTCTGTAAAATGAACCCATTCCCTCTATATGGGTATTTACTCTATTTAAAATGAAGCAACCATTTTTATTGACACTTGAGATACACCGCACTCGCTGCAGTCTTCTGAAGGACAGTCTCCACTCGAAAACCTCCACATCACTCCTGGTATTGGAGCTGAAATTGTCAAAGTTGGAAGCAGCTGGAGTTCTTTTTGCCCCCCAGAGTTTTCTCTATAAGGTGTCATCTTTTAAGCTGTTGCAACATTTTCTTCTCTGTAATCTGGGAGCTATCTGTGCTGATATATTATTGAAATGGTAGTGAAAACTGACATGGTTGTAGACACGCCACAAGCACCAAGTACCAAAGTGTGGCACACACCAAAACTGACATCATTTTTGTGGCACTACCTTTCATGAGGGTGACAAGCAAAAACCAAGTGTGAGTGTGCAGAAATAAATGTTGTCACTAATTTCAAATATTGAAATGCGAACTCATACTTTAACTTAAGTTAAATCATTTAGCAGTGAAGCTCTGCTTTGAACAGAATCTGATGACGTCACATCTGCGTTAACAAGGACCCAGTGTCTGGTGCCAATTTGTCCATCTTTGAACTTCTAATTGAGTTAGGCAGGATCAGCAGGCATAACAATCCATATATGAGTCTTAAGGAGATTAAACAAGAGGGTAAGAGTGAAAGAAAGAGAGACACATGTTAGGCCAGTGTCACCTCTTAATATAATTTGGCACATGGTCACATGTGCTTCTTTAGGAGTAGAGTTTCTTTTTTAAGTGGCTAATGCCTGTGGTGGGTGAACACCCACCGGGGACAAGAGAGGTCAGTGTTTTGGGTGGAACGTGTGGAGAAAATGTGGGGGGATCTTCCTGTCATTCACCGCTAATTTCTCTGAGCTCTGGTGACCTCTGACCTCCATGCAGACAAGCCAGCCATCTAAACCTCAGTGAATCACTGTGTAAGAAAACTTCAACACCTCACTGGATATGAGAAACAAGAAACTTACTTGAATTTGGAGTAACAAATAAAGATTTAAATGAAAGAAATTATTTGTTTGCCTTTGGGCCCACCCCCATAAAGTGCCAACTTATTGTGGGGGGTTGCATGCCCGTATGATCCCACGAGTTATCTTGTCAGGACAATTTGCTCCTGGTAGGGTCTCCCTAGGCAAACTGGTCCTGGGTGACAGAGTGATTCAGAAAAACCCCTATGATAGAAGAGAAATCAGGGGACGTGGCTACTTCGCCAGGGATATGGTTTCCAAGGCCCCACCTTGGAGCCAGGCCTGGGTGCGGGTTGCTTGCCAGAGTGTGGTTTGTGATGAGGCCTAACTCATGGTGCCCAGCTGGGTAGTCTTCTGTGGGCCTGCCACTCACAGGAGAGGCTGAAGGGGTTCAGTGCTTTGTGAATCAGGCAGCAGTCAGGGGTGAAGGTCCAAAGAGTCTGATCCCTGGTTGATAAATATGACTTTAGTAACATGGAATAGCACCTCTTTATTGGAGAAGGAGCTGAAGTTGGCTCTTGAGGTTGAGAAGTCTTGGCTAGACACAGTTGGGCTTGGGTCTAAGGGTATGAAAGATGCTGGATAGGTGTGGTGTACTCAAACCCATAGTGAGGGTGCATTGGTGCATCTTCAATTCTCACCTCCGCCAGAGCTTTAACAGCCTTCTAGAGGAGGCTTGGTTTTGTGGACTATGTTCCACACCTCCATTGTTAAGCTGCTGTGTGGAACTGTGGCCATGAGGTGGCTGATGCCCGCTGTGGTGGTAACCCCGGACCCAGATGCTGGATGCCAGAGAAAAAGGGAGCTATCAAGTTGAAGAAAGAATCCGTTAGCTTGTGGGACTCTGAGGCAGCTGTAAGGTACTGAAAGATCAAGCAGAAATGACCCTTGCAGTAGCTGAAGCAACATTTCAGCCACTGTGTCAGGATGACCCAGAGGCCAGTACGTGGGAGTGGACCCAAATGCAGACACAAACAAAAACAGTAATAAGACTTTAACAAGCTTTATTGGATGCACAAAGATTCAAAGTAACAAGACGAGGGAACATAGCGGGAGTCCCTGACATAGATTGCCATCAGTGGATAGTAGATGAGCAGAACAGGCGAGGAACCAGATCTCCACCCACAGGGCAGACACAAGGAAACACAGGATAGCAGGAGAAAAATTTCAGATGCTCACCAGGATCACGAAACTGGTACAAGTTCAGTGAAGCCATGGAGCATGGAGAAGTGGCTTCCTACTCACACTGTATACAGTAGGGACAGAGTGTCTGACTCCCTGTCCTCCTCATCTACTTTGGACAGCTTGATGCCAGTTCTTTAAAAATATTGGTACAATACTACTTTCAACATAGAACAGAGAGCCTGGTGGAATCAAAAGCACTGTATTGAGTGAGTGCAATCCGCTCAGGCGGCCATGGAAAAAGGTAAAACAGACAGAAGTACAATGTTTTGTGTCTGTGTTGTCCAATCATCAAAGGAGTCCAAGTTCAAAGAAGTCCAAGATAAAAGCTTAAAGTTAAGAAGCAGTTTTCTTTAGAGGAGAAGAAACAACTTGCTATGTCATCCAAAATTATATGTTTTTGTCAGTCTAACTATAGCTCTAGTGATGGAGCATTGATTTTTGTATTCCAACTGGTGGGATATAGCAGCAGATACACTGGTTCTGATATTTTGAAAATAATAGCATGAAAAGTGGTTAAACAAAGTGTGTAACCAATGTTACATAATTATGTGAGGTTTAAGACTTGACAAAAGTTGTATTCAAAATGTAAAAATTCAAAAATCCACCACAAAAATAGTTGGTTTCTCATTATATTCATGATAATTTGCTCTTCAAATATCCTGAAATGTTTGTCTCTCCCTTCTAGAGGTGAGGAATCCACATCAGTCTGACACACGGTTCACATTAGTCATCCGACTTACTCAGGAAAGGTTAAGATAATCTCGAAAGTGGAAAAAATTGAGTTGTTAACTTCACACTGATCCTACACAGCACGTCCAACTATTGGTCACCTGGGGCGTCCAATGGCTGCCACTCAGAGCCTCTATTCTCCAAACTTTCCATCTCATTTATTCCTCCTCTTCCTCTTTTTATAAGCACAGATGCATTGGGAACCTTCAATCAGCTTCATGATGACACAACCTCTCCATTTTCATGCACCTCAGTCTCTGTCCTGCATGCCACCACGCACACAAGAGACGATACACACACAAAAACACACGTGCACATACACACACCAATGTGCAAATGCAATTTGCCCAACTGGCAGACATCTGTTAATAATTATTGCCCAGTCTCAGCAGAGAACTTGTGATATTTAATATTTCCTCACCACTTGAACAAATAAGCTATAATAACTGCAAGGTACTTGACCACAGGAGTAGAGGAGATGTGCAGCATGAAAGGAACTGTGTGCACTTTGGTTCAATCTGTGTTGTTTCCATAGTATTTTACCCCAGGCTTATATAGTAAAAAAAAGAAAAGAAAAAAAGAATCAACTTAAAAACCCACCAACCTCCATACACCCTCAAAACCACTGAAAGTTAAACAGTGAACAAACATTATAAATCACTGCTTAAAAGAAGATATAAATAGTTATAAATACCTACAAACACCACTCACACATACTGTAGAGAGAGACACACACACTTGAACTGATGCGCTATGGAGGTGTTGCAGAGCTGCAGAACATCAAGAGACATTCACAAAACACTCATTAACTTACTTCACAAAGCCGCCTTTGTGACCTGCCAGATCCTTGGCTACTCTCCCTGCTCTCTCTCTGACACGCACATACACACACACCACTCACACATGGATAGTTTCTAGGCCAATGAGAAAGTACATAAACACTAAATGGGATTAAAGTTTAAATTGTTATAGCTACCTGAACATTTCTTTTTCTAGGAATGCTGCCTTGAAATACGAGGCTCTGTGCAGCCTGTTAAGAAAAGAAATAAACTGCTCTTGCAGCAAATACACCAACTAATGTCTGACCTGTGCCAAAACCCACCACATACAAGTCTGCCAAGACATAGATGAACGCGATCTAGCGAATTTATATGCTGTAAAATACTGTTGTGTACAGATCATGATGCAGCACATATAGACACCTGTATCTCCTGAATCAAGTGAACATGCAGGTACATTCCTAGAGATTATAGATTAAATCAGTCGAACACAAAGAGGACCCAGAGTCAGTATGAAAACTCAATATGAAATTAAGGAATAAAAGGTTTATTAACTATTTTTGTACTTTGAGCCATCTGTTTGTTGATCTCCAATGCAATGTCTAGGATCTGAAATGGAGCAGCAGTAATATAAAGTCCAATAAAACATTCTTTTTTTCATTTTATGAAGCTGTTCAAACTCTGTCTTTCAGATCAACAATCCTGTAGTTGGTGTTCTCCTGATTAACAGTTGGTGGCAGTAATGCACAAACAGAAGTAGTAATGATGGGCATCTTTTATGATACTTTACAGAGGAAACTACTGACTTACTAAATAAATAAAGAAACCAATAACAAATATACTAACTGGTTGCAGCCACTTTCACCATTACTGTGAGGGTGAAAATGAGACCCAGGTTGGAATAAACCTTCACAAAGATTCATCATTTTTTTGCACCAGCAGCAGTGTGACAAAAACTGCTTTTCCATGATAATGAATTTACCACGAGGCACTTCTTCCTGCCTGCCCTCACATCAAAGTGAGCAACCTGCTCAGGTTTCACCAGCCAGGAGGACCAGCCGAGGCAGCACGGCTTGTTTCACTTCCAGCAGATGAGTGGGGAGGCTTGAGGAGGAGGTCAGCAGCACACCAGGGGATTCCTTGACAGCAGCTTTGCCAGAGACCACCAAGGTGATCGGCTGATGAAATGACAGGCCACATTCTTATCCTCACTCCCGAGGGCAAGGAAACAGACAAGGTGCCGGACGAGGGAGGATATCAATGGCATGTTTCACTTTATTTTGGAGTTTGGTTCTGTTTGCCTGTGTGACTGCGTGCGAAGATATCTTCATGCACACTGCCATTTACATTCAATACGCCCACTGTACTGAAATCAGCTGAAGAGAGGTTGGTGTTAGAGCATGAAATATTTTATAAAGGCATACTTGTTAAGTACGACTTACATTCAAGCGAGTCGAGAAGTAGAGAAACAACCTCCGTGATGGATGATAGAGAAATAAGTATTTGGGCTGGGGGGGAAACTTCTAATTACGAGAAGGGAGGCACGTGCTCATTCATCCCAAGAGGGACTCTAAGAGCTTTGGCCTCATGAATTGAATAGTGTGGTGAGGGGGTTTGGGATGGACCAGAAGTGGCACCTTTGCCAACCACAGCGCACAAGCTGCCTTGACTCCTTTTACCACATGCGATTGCTGCCTCCACGTTCCGTGACCCGTCACATAATCGAGCCCTTCTCGCTGCCTTGCACCAAAAAGGACACAAATTCACCGCCTTTCATTTATTGCCTTATAAAAAGACTTTTGGTCAATTTTTGCATCTCTAAAACGAGCATGCTGGTTTTCCCCCCACATAGTGCTCCATTCATCATAGGCTGGTGTAGGGAGACCTACTGCTCTTACATTTCCTGTAATTGGAGTGGCAGCGGTCCAAAGGTTGGCATAAATATTAAAGAAAGAAAGTAGCAAAATGAATTATTTCCTGGCAGTTTCTCACCTTTGCCAACAAGCATTTTTATAATCAGTTATGTTTCAGCAAGGGGGTGTTTGCATACATCTTTGTTTAGATACGAACCAATTTGTCACCTTTTATTCTCCCAACTTCCTCTTAGGTCAAGAGGCCCCTGTGGCGCCCTAAATGTACTCCACGAGCTTATGAGGCTTGGTGGTGAATCTGGTGCCTATGAGACATAACTCTCCCTGTCAAAACAGAGAGGGAAACCATGATTCTTTGCAACAGAGTCCCACGCTGCTCGAATCTAATAAGGCAGCAGACGTGAGGTCATTTTTTTAGTGTTCTCTTGCCAGCATTTATTGAACTTGACTTAATTTTTGGATCGTTCGACTAACTTTACAAAGGTTTTTAAGAATGGGATATTTGAGCATCAGATTAGGTTTGTGTGCATGTTCAGTTTCAAGTTTTCAGGAGCTGAAGGTGCTAAATCCAAAGAAGAAAGTTATCTCATTATCACCGCAGGGCGACTTGGTTTTGCAAGAATCTGATGTTGAACTTAAAAATGAAAACTTGGAAATGCTCCTTCACCCACTTGACCACTTTCTCAAAGTGGGCTGTTGTCCAGCAGCTACATGTAGTCACTTCACGGTTTGTGTTACAGTACATATTGACATTTGAAGCTGATGTTTTGAAATATTGGCCAATCATATATTTTGACAAGACAAATGTGAGCCTCACTGAGTGTTTCTGTTTTGGGGGTCAAATGAAAACACCATGTGATGGTCATTTACAGTAATGTTTTTTTTCCAGTGCATGCACGCACACATCCACACCGTGTACACAGTGTGGATGTGAAAATGAATTTGAAAAGGAGGAAAAAAGACCAAAAAGGCAGCTTTTGATAGAATGAAATGCGCCCAGCTGTGAGCTGGACCTGCCACATTTAATGCATAAATAAACTTGTATCTGATGCCAGGTTTTCAACAAACTACCAGGTAAATGGGAGATTTTCAGATTACAGATATAGAGATAGCACACTTAATAAGAAGTGATAGGTTTTAAATTATTGTGGGGCGTGATATTAATAAGTTTGCTATGAACAGGATTCTGCTTTACTGAGTGACCTGTGCCTGCTGAGATGGAGTCAGCTGGTTAAATATTTAATATAAAATTAGACATTCTTCATTTCTGTCATGTTAAAAAACATCATGCAAATTTCAGACAGAGTGAGCATCCTCTTTCCTTTGGCTGTGCTTGTGTTTTTATTTGAGAGATGTTAAATTAGAGGAAAACAAACTTTTTTCATCTGTAGTAACACACTTTTGATGAATGTAGCTGCACCTGTTTTAATAATTCAAGATGTTTATACTTCTCTTAGACTCTAATTATGCACTTGCACATTTACATATTTGCAGGAAAAGTTCAACGGGCAAGATAAAAGTCACATTCAAGCACCTTTTTTATTGACAAATTGGAATAAATACCCATGCTCTTGACCATCACACGTAGTAAGTTGTTTTCTTTTTCTGTGCAGTCAATCATGTGCTTTGACATACAAAAATAGACTGGGACACTTAGTAAAGAAAACCTCATTTATAACAAACTTCAGTGCATATATTACACATATTTAAGAAACACTTGTGGATGTTATGGGATTGCTTCAAGAGGTCCTTTAGGTGATGTTTGCTTTAATTATCGAAATGGAAATGGCCATTTAAATTAACATTTCAGTTATCTTTGCAATCAGAGCCTGCCTCGTGCCGTTAAAATACAACATCATAAGTTAAAAAAAGAAGCAAAAAAAAAAAGAAAAAGAAAAAGATGTGGGCAGTCTGCAGAAGAAATACTCAAACATGAAGGGGTGTTAAGAGCTCTAACCTTCGTGGTGGGGTGCGTCAAGAGACTTTTTCTCGTTTACTTTAAGCCGGCTGCCTTTTAAGAGTGATAGAACACAGGTTTCCTCTTCCATTCATACACTGTGAGTCTTGGATGCTGCGTTAAACATGGAATATTTGTGTGGGAACATCATCACGGTTCGAATATATTGGCAATGGCAACGGGGCATAAGGGCTTCCCTATTTGTGCCACAAGATGAGAGGGTGTTTCTTTCACTGGCGCCAGAGGCCCTGTGAACCGTAAGCTGATTAAAAGGGCGACCTCATGTTCGTGCTGACAGTGGCCACATTTAAATAATGCTGTCAGTGTCAGAGACAAAGATAGGTGGGTGGATTCAGCGAGAGGAAAGGATGAGATATTTGTTTTGAGGTGCATGGAGAAAGTGACCGATTCTCAGTTCTTGTCCTACACAAATTCTGATGACCTCGTTAAAGGATTGGTACCTGAATGGAGCTGCTTTAAAAATTCCTTCTAGCATGTCTTGAGGAAATATTAAGGGATTAGTTAACACTGTCTTTTTCTTTTCCAGTGGTTTCTAGCTATAAGACAGCTTTGCCTGGCTTTGTGCCTTCACCTCAGTTCAACAGAGGTGAGTGAAAGTTTAGTTTTTGAGCTCACAATACACAAAACTTTAAAATTAAGATGGGAGATAAGTTGCTTTATTGTCACTAAGGCAAAAAAGGTGTCAACATGGAGCGCTTGGGTTTAAATTCCTCTTATACCACTGTAAGAGGATCCTGGATTCAAACCTGGGCAGGACACGGGTCTCTTCCACCATCATTTTTGAAAAGGAGAGTCTTAATTTCAAGTGATTGAACATGCATACAATATACAGTGGGTTCAGAGTCCTCATGACATGACACAGAACAGACACAAACAATTTGCATCCCTAATACTATACATCAAGTAAGTCAGAGAGTACTGTATATTAAAAGAAAAAAGAAGACCACATGTGGAAAAAAGCGGTTTTGTACACAAATTAAACAGTCAAATACTACTGTACTCACAGCTATAGGCAGTATTTTCCAATGAACACATTAGAAAAACTGCAGCAGGACTCAAAACTAGACTCAGACACACAATGACCACAAATTAGTCAAAATAATAAAAGCAGCGGTGCGGGGGCCGAGGCTGCCAGCTGAGCAGCACCGCAAGAAGTGACTCATAAAAAATTAAAGGTACTTCAATGGAAAATGTTTGTACTGACAATGATTCAAATGACTGTGTGCAAAATTAGAGATGTTTGTTGTCAGAAATCCACAGAGAATCTCTGTAATTGCTCTCAGCTCTCCTTTATGCAGTATTTTGGTTTGACTGAAAGAGTAATCTCTCGGCATTTTTCGCCAAACCGACAGCTGTTTCCAGTGAGAAGCTTAAAAACCATATCTATGTTGCTTGACCAGCACAGAATAACATACAGCCAAAGTTAACAACTAGCTGGTGAACACACTTTGCAGCCAGGAAGCCAGATACTTCTTTCAGGAACTGATGGAGACTAGTACAGAGCTCAAAGGATGAAGAATATAGACATCTGACGCCAGAAACCTCAAATGAATGCTAATGTTGTTTCCCTATTTGGTGGATGTGGTAACTGAAGACTTCATCTAGACCCTTGCCAAAAATATAGCAGTGTTGTGTCTTTAGTTATGGTCAAAATATTATTTACCAACTAACTAGCAGATCAACTTTATTAAAATAAACTAGAAGATAGATTAATATCCTCCCCTCCTTCTCCCTTTGTTTATCTCCAGAAGGTTTTTTTTTTTGGGATGTTTCATATTGTAGTCCACTTACTAAATATCCTCTACCCCATCTCATCATGGGGATCATAAAGAAATACAATTTCAGATGTTTAAATGTACATATTTAGTTGAAGAATTTCAAAGACACAATAGTTTAAAGGCACTATGATTATTTTCCTGACAAGCAATTGCATGTAATTACTGACCGTCTTTCCCCAGAAGCACAGATGGAAACAGTGTGACCTTATTATACAGCTGTATAAAGTCTGAAGAGGCAATGCTGGGGTGGATGGGTGGGTGTAAAAAAGTGTGTCACAACGACTTTGGAGACTGTGGTTGTCCCAGAAGTCAACATTGGTTTCTTTTAACCATGAGGGCGATCTTTTTCCTAACCTTTACCAAGTTGCCTAAAAGTAACCAAAACTTAACCATAGGCATAGCAGATCAGAAAACTATAATGAGTCATTTTGGAAGGGGTTGACAAACAATTTTTCTTGCTTGAAATAAGTATTTGTATAGGAGCAGGTCCAGGATGCAAAGTGTGTTTTAAGTTGTTGTTTTTTTGTATGGTATATGTACGACGGCGCCAATGGAGGGGGCCACTGAAGGTAGAAACAAAAAAACTAAGAGGCAGCCCGGGTGTGTGTGTGTGTGTGTGTGTGTGTGTGTGTGTGTGTGTGTGTGTGTGTGTGTGTGTGTGTGTGTGTGTGTGTGTGTGTTGTATTTATTGATACACAAAGGCTATCTCCTTATCTAAATCAGTTTCTTTAAAGTCTGGTGCTTATGATAATGTGGTGAGTCTAATCTAAAATCACAAGTATTTCTTTGTTGCTAAATCTAATTAAAAAGTATAATTTAAATCAGGTCAACTGATGTTGGCATGGGCCACAGGAAACCCCATGTGTAAAATAATCAATTTCCTTGACCAAGTTATTCCTGGCAAATTTGCAATTTTTCTTACAAATGTGCAACTTTTTTCACTTTCACATTGTTTTTTTTCTGAATTTTATACACTACGACCAATTCCAAAGATCATCTGATCAAGGTCCTTTCCTATTATCATCTGGTCCATAGTTTGCACCAATTGCATGTATGGAAGTGTGTATACTGGAACGAATGTTTGACTGTAGAGCCAATAATGAGTCTGTATGCTGGAATGTGTGTCTTGTGTGTTTGTGGCTTTTATTCAATTTGCGAAGCGTTATTATTATCTGTTACTATCTCCAGAAAACACCACCTAACTGATCCAGGATTATACATTTCTCCCTAGCAACCAGAAGCTATCGGTTTTGAGGGTGTTGAGATCTTATTTGAAGGTAACTCTTTTAAAAAATGACATATTCATATGCTCTGTGTCCACTTTTATGACTTTAATCGAGACAGATGTAGGATCTAGACTGATTTATTAAAAAAAACTCAACATGGTGCAGAGCATAATAATTTGAATGAATCCTTATGAGTCATTACTCATGACAATGGGTATCATGTCCTAAAACCTCACTAACAACCGCAGTCATCTTCTGACTAAAGACAGCATATGATACTTATTAGCCAACATCATGTTTTCCATATGTAGTATTTTTTCTCCGTGCAAGGAGAAAATGGACTTCCAAAATCCCCTCCATGTTGTATTTGTTCTGGTCATGTTTCTCTGATTCCATATCAAGCAAGTCTGTTTTTTTTAGTGTGAGTCGTCATTACAGGTTTAACAACATACTCATTGTGATTTACATCTGATGAACAGTCATGGGAGATATAACAAAGCACAACTGACAAAACATTCCAACTGTTCTACATCTACTGCATTAACCCTCCACTTTTTAATACTGAGACCATTGTGACCAAAGGGATCAAAAGAATAAAAGGCGGTCTGCCTTTGGCTGTGCACCGAAGTGGGAATGATACTTTTCCCCACTCCATTCTGCCGTTATTTATGGCCCCTGACGGTTGAGCCTGGGTCCACAGGAAGTGAAGCGTAAGTGCAACAGGAAGAGGAGAAGGTGGATGGCCTGATGTAAATCAAGTTTTTTTATGAGGCTGGGCCACCCTAGAAGATGAAGTGCTCTTGTTGTGAAAGAAAACAGTGGAGCGGTACACATGTCATAACATTGACACCTAGGAGGGGGTTGGCCGGGATCCATCTTCAGGTCAGTGCTCCCATGTGCCCTCTCGGCCTGAAACACCACCACACCTGAACCCCGAAAATCATTCTCCTCTCCTCACGCGTGCCATTCCACCTTATCCACTTTCCTTTTCTCCATCCCCTTCCTCTTCTGTCCAGACCTGCCTCCGTAGGTTACCTTCAACATCTTTAAGAGCAGTGCCCGGCTTCTGTCCACCAAAACACTTTCTCATACAATAAACAGAGGGCCTAGGTGGTCCTGTCAGAGCCGCTGTCTTTATAGAATAACCAGCTACCACAAGAATCTCCTTTGCTTTTTGTCCATGCCCTGCACATCAGTGTGTGCATTCATAGCATGTATTGGATTATCAAAACTTCCTTAGGCTGTGCAGCAACAAATGTTACATGCAAATAGCTAATTATTGGATTCAGTCCATCTTCAGGCAACACAGTTATTTGCTTGGTGCACTGCCAAAGGTCAGCCTGTTCTCATAGAAATGATCTCATCCATTTGTTCTGTCAGTTATATAACATAATTACAATAAGCATGGCTGGATTAACCTCCAAGAATTCCCTGGGGCACAAACATGAGCTGTGGTCACCTATCAGGCCTCCTTTAGTCATTAAGCTTTTGATTAAATGCAAATGTAGTTACTAGTCATGGCCTCAGTATCAGCTACTGAAGCAGTAACTGCCACAAGACTTTACACGTTTCATTTTATGTTAATCATCTTAACAAATGAGTTTCCACACTGTGAACTGCTGGGCTTTGGGGCTCCAGGGAGTCTGGGACAGTTACTCCTTTGGTAACACTACTGTGGTAGGAAGGATATTATGTTACGGTCTTGTTGTGTAGTGGTTACGGAGAGTCAGTATGAATGCAATTCGAATCTTCAGGATGGTTAGGTTTAGGCAAAAAGCCCTACCCTTTAGGGTGCACGCACACTAGGCTCAGTTGCCTCGTACCTGGCCTGAGTACAACTGCCTCCACTCCCTGCTGGCCAGTGCACAAACCGACCTCAACAATCCAGCCTTGAGTACTCATCAATTTGTGTCAGCATTTCTCTGTTACAGAACAAAAGTTAATCACTTCATATATTTTCTCTCTTACGTGGGGACATGGTAACATATTGTCCTTTCACATAAATGTTCATTACTTCAAGAGCATTCTATGTAGGCAGCTTTGAGTATAGGCATGGGGATCGGTCCTCAGGTGGGAGGAGCTTTGAATGCATGCAATCTATCACTACTGCAGCTTTAAATTTAAACAGAAACAAATGTTTTTATTTATTAATTGACTTCTCTGTATTGGTTAATAGCAAGAATCCATAAAAATCAAGTAAATACTGTGAGTGTGAAAAAAACGAAAAGAAAAAAAGAGAGGAATTTTTCCCATAGAAATCCATTCAGTTTTTCAGGTGGAATTTCTCTAGTGTGTTCATTGACCTAATGGTCACATCAATGGCATGCATGTGTTGGTGAGAACACTTCACTGTTTGTGTGGAAACAGTTTGTCACATTTCATTAGCTCATGTAGACCACTTTGCATGGTCCTCACCCAGCTAAAGCACCATGCATGGTGCTTATTCCATGTGGCTCAGTTGGTGTTTAGACAAATACTGTACACACTTTATCCACTGACCTTTTCACTGTAGGTTATACACATCGACACATGACTGGACATTGTTGTTTTCATTCCTGTTTGTAGCAGAGATGGTGGGACTTCGTTTTTTGTGGCGAGAACCAGAAGTATTTTGCAGGAAGCTCTGTGTTTACGTGAAGTGTGCGACAGGAGCCGAAGAGATGGCTGGCATAATGGGGTTTATTTACATTCACACTCACTTACACTGCGCAGTGTCTGGCACTCTAACTAAGGGGACACGTTCTTGCTGGGAGACGTCATTAGTGCCGCCACACATAGAAACTGTGTTCATGAGCAGTGGGGTCACCCACAGGGATTACTCAAGTGCTATGACCAGGTCTTCTGAGACTGCAGAGAGTCAGATATGAACATTGCAACATCAACACTCTCACGTCCGAGCTATTTACCCACTTTTACTTGCACGAGTAGGCGGTCGAAAACACATTAAGTTGGTCACTCCACTTTTAACCTCGGCCATTAGTGTAATCAAATTACACTAATATTTTCAGAATTAAAGCCCATGCACATTAAGCCTTGAAATAGATGAAAAAAATCAAGGGAAAGTTTATTGCCTGACTTTTTTCAGGGTAAACATAGCAAATTGGAGGTGGTTACACCTACAGTGCATACATTAAGACAATAATTAAAGGTTAGATGAAAGCGTTTACTTAACCATGAGCTACAGTAAAAATGTTTGAAAGCTTATCTTTTTGTACAAATTACTATAATATTTATTACCTCCTTAAACATTTCATGTTGTGACTTTGACTATAGTGCTACACATTTCAGTGTACAAGCTTATGTAATATTTTAACAGGGTTATTTTAGAGCAGGAAATTATAGTCATTTACATTATCAATTAATTAATCAACACTTTAATAGTTTAATAGGAAAATGAGAGCAAACCATTTCATAATTTGTTTTGGACAAACAAACTCTACAAAACTCCAAAGACATGCAGTTTACTGTAATTATAGAATAGCCATTTGAAAATTTGAAAAGCTGAATCAAAACATTTTTACTCTGTCATGTTTCAAGAAAGTGTGATTTAAAGCACCGATAATTATTTTTTTGACACCAATCAATAATTCTATAAATAATCTTTTTAAAAATTAAAATAATTAAAAAAAAACCTCCAATCAAATCAAAGTCATCCCCAACTGTTAAGATTTTGTAGCTTAATAAATATGTTAACAACAATTCAGGTTAACATTAATTTAGCGATAAGGAATATTTGGCTCCGTACAAAGTGTGTGTGTGTCCTAAAAATACTCCGAGATGTCACAGTAATTTGGAAAGAGACTCGCACAGAAGAGCAGTATTTGAATTTGAAGCGACCAGTATATTTGGAGTGACTGTATATTTTTGCTGGACTGTTTAGCTTGGCATCTCCCTGCTGATAATTTATGACACATCTGGTGTCAATCTGCCATCACCTTCCTCATAAAAGGTCCCCAAATCATGAATATATTCTTTAGATGGCAAGAAATGCTCATTATGCGCTGGGGCTTGATTTGTGGAGTCTATCTTTTTCACAGTTGACTGGATATTTGGGTACGAATCAATGTGTCTCAGAGCGAGTATGTGAATTTATATACTTGGGAGTGTCTCCACAGTCAGTGCTGTGGCCAAATGTGGGACATATGCGGCACCGCAACGGAAACCAGGAAAGCTGCATTAATTGAGGAGGGGGCAAAAAGGAACAACATCAAATCTGAAGTTCTTCTCTCGCAGTAATTCAGCATCATGAAATTCTATACTTCCCCTTTTCCTGCAAAAATATGTGCTTCATTTTTAATCCGCTTTAACAGATATTATCCTTTACAGTCTGCACTTACTGTAAAAAATGATCCAATTCTGATATTTAACTTTCTATTTTTACCTTTTTGGAAACCATGAGGCACTCAAAGCGTCAACAGCTGAAAAATTGCTTTTGCAATGAGAGCAGCAAAGATGATTTATGGAGAAAGAGTAATTTTCTCACTGCTGCAGCATATATGGTTAATGTCACCATACTTCAAGGAAACAAAACCTTTTGGTTACAAAAGCACGTGAAAACCAAACTACTCAAGTGTTTTTCTCCTCACATCTTGCCATGTTGCTCTGGCATGGTCTTAGCTGGACAAACTTGTAGAAAGGTTTCAGTCAGAGTATCCTCTATGGAAGCGAATGAGAGAGGAGGCTGGAAAGAGGGCCGGTCAGTGAATGTTTCATTATATCTAATGTTGCCTTCCCTGAAGCGCTCTCCAAAGTAAGCGAGCTGTGTGAGCTGGGGCTCGAAATGCTCAACCCCCTTGTGACCACTTGGAGCAAAGCAACTCTCCACTTTCTTATTTTCGCCCTCAAACGAAAGCCTCTGCATGGATAACACAGTGGTGCTTTTTATTTAACTTGATTTTTTAAAGCATAGAGTTTCTCTCGCTGAGAAGGGGGCTTGACATGATTCGAACAGGGGCTATATTTCCAGGGTGATAAACAGGCAAAGTGTCACAAATATTTTTTTAAGGGACGCTGCCATCACAAACATATTTCAGTTCAACATTTTGGAGATGAATTGATAAGATGTTCATGGATAAGAGTAATGGAAGTAATCAGCCAGTTGTGAATGTTTAAACAGAACTAGAATTCAGTCACTCCATTGTGGAAAACACATTTATATTTTTGAACAGTTTTTAATCAAACCTTTTACGTAGATGACATGACCAGCTGTGTTTTGTTAAAGTCAGAGCCCCATGGCTTACTGATCCTCTATCCAAAAATCAAGAATGATCTTAATTGCCTCTATCATTTCACTAAATGGTTAATGACAGTGATTTAATACACAGAGCTGTCTGAGCGTGTGCACCCTCTAACAGCTGCGAGTGTGTGCGTAAGTCGTGGTGCTCAGTTGGCTGCTGGGTCTTTGCTTTGATTCCCCTGCTCCGGCATGTGCGAGGACTTAGCGGGCTGAGATCCCAGACATCTGTTGAATATTAGGGGCAATAACAGCTGGGCGGACCTCAAACATGGTCACCCACTTCACCTCGCTGTGTCTCTGAGGATAACCCCAGCTGCCTCACACTCCAGATGACAAGTGCCCGTTCACTGGCCCGCTGAGTCCGGGCCCTGCCGATGAGCCGAGCACCCTCACTTCTAAACAACCCAACAGAAAGCCTCGGCTCCTTCTCGTTTTGTCTTTCTCACTGACTTTCTCCTACTGTGCATGAGAACAAGGTGGGTGGTATATAGTGATTTCACTGTGATAATATCCCACCATGTTTGATTTCCCATAATGTGTCAGTTTGTTGTTGAAATAAATTCTGGCTCCACGGTGGTTGTCTGTCAATCGCTCTCCCGTGGCTTCCTCCTTTGAAAGACCGAGAAAAAGAGAAAGAAAAAGAAGAGGTCGGCCATAAAGGCACAATGCTGGCGTCACGAGATTTCTAAGAAATATTTTCCATGACTCTAGTAGCCTTTGTTGAACAAATTTAGAATTATAATTCAAACTTCTAGCAACAAAAATCTGATTTGTTCAGTTCAATACACTCAAAAATTTGGCTGCAGCAGCATAAAATGCACTGTACTCAGTGCAGTAATTTTGCCATTACAGCCTTAATTAGTCTATTATGACTGGTATAATGGCTAATGTAAGCAAACCTTTAGACATATATAATGTATGTAAGCTGCAAAGCCACTGGCTACAGTAAGGTGGAAAAGGTGCATGATCTGACTACTGGTGTATTCTGAAAACTGTTATCTGAGACAAGATCAAGCTAAGATTTCCCATTCCATGTGTTGGCCACTGGTTACAGTCCAGCTATCAATCTAGACAAATTTTTTAAAAGCTACACTGTCAGACGATAGCTGATGGTTTCGAGACCGCATTTCTGCCACTGTGTTCCTCATTACCTTATAGTGCTTTATCCCTTTGACTGCCTCACCAAGAAAAATACAATGAAAAATATTTGTCCATATTTTCTATTCCTTTAGGTCAATAATGATATAATTATATATAGTCTCTCAAAGTATGCTCAACCAAATGGTTGAGCAGGCAGTCAAAGGGTTATACAGGCTTTATATAAGGCTGTCTTAGCAAAAGCAGAAACTTTATTGTGTAACACATCCCTCAGTCCTGAAGAAGAACCGGCTGATTAAATCATTACATTCAAATTCAATCTGCTATCCAGTGTGGACATTTTCTCACCCATGTTCTAATAAATCACAACTTTTCAGAACAAACTACAGAAGCTAGCGTCACCTGGTCTGCTGGTCCCCACTGCAGTAGGCATTTAAAATGGGTAAAATCTTACAACCCAAGATTTTACAGAGCTGAGATTTTCACATTTCTACATTTAAAAGTACTCAAAGTATTTTTTTTTCTTTTTCTAAAATCTCACTTTAGTTGTAACCAAATATTTACGGCAACCTGACTGGTCAAATTTTCTGCATCATATTCAACCAACTGACATATGCTGTGGTGTTACAGAAACACAATACATACACAATTAATTGCATTTGAATAGTTTCCTGACAATCATCTTACACCTTAACTGGTTAAGGCACATTTCTGACTTGGTCAGATTACTTCAGAATGATGTAATCATAAAATTATTTTACTCATTTTTAATGCAAATGAAATGGATTTTCAGCATTCAGACTTAAACTAAAGCTGTTTCCTACAGTGTGTACGATGAATCTGCAGGGAATACTGTCTTTCATGTAAGTTTTCATGCTGCTGCGGTTAATCCAAGGCCACATGAAGGACTGTTATTGTAAAACAAAAAGGACAAAATAAAATCTTATTTTCAGTGTAAATAAAAAAAACAAAGAAACAAAATCTCAGTCATCCAGAAATCATTACAGAGAACAAGCAACAAACATTTGCTGTGTCGCTTTTAAAAACTTTCATCCTGAGCAGGGTGGCTAACTTTGATATACAGGAAAAAACACATTTGGCATTTAGGATGGTTTCTCATCTTGATTCCACATGTTAAAATATAAAGATATAATCAAAATGTAAACCTAAAACCTAAAGTAACTTACTTCCACAAATGCAGTGTAAGAATAATCAGTTACAGTACTCAGCCCTGCAAACTAGTTACTAGTTGTGAACAACTTGGGAAGGAATTACACACAAAATGAGCGTTGGATTTTTAAATAGTTCAGTCCTGACTTTAAGTTCAGACTACTTTGGTTCCATCTCACTCCCACCCTGGACAATTACCTGGAGCAGATTTAGAACTGAGCCATAAATGAATATTAAAAACTAAATCAATAACCACATTCATGTTGAGCTACACTCACTTTCTGGCATCCAACAACACTCCAGCCCAGTTGCTGCATTCTGGGTGTCGTTATGGAGTCACATTTTATGACCTTGTGATTAGTGTTTTTATGGCAGTAGGGAGGTCTGCAGATGGTCTATGTAAACTTGTCACACTGAGGGGCTCTTGTGGGGAGGTGAAAGAGAGAATTAGAGCTCTGTTACAGCTGAAGGGGGATAAACAGAGATGGAGTGCCCTCTTCTGGAGCCTTTTACATTTTACACTGTACAGTAACTGACAGACAGGAGTGATTTTACTATGTGACAGACTGAAACCATCAAATTAGTCAAGTGTAAACATGACATTAAAAATAAAGAATTATTTACATCTCCAAAGTTTGTGCCAAGATCTTCTAAATTCAGTGATTTTGTGTGTGTCTGTGTGTGTGTGTTATTTTTTTGAAGGTAAGATAATACCCACTGGAGTTCATTAATATTTAAAAGAATTGAAATATTTATATAAATGTGAAATTAATTACATTTTTAGATTCACAAATTAGGTTAAAATTAAAAAATATTAATAATTACATATAAATGTAATGGAAATGTAAGTTTGATCAATTATGAAAAAAGGTCTTTGTAATTTCCTAAAGACAAAGCTTAAATAAGACAGGAGACCATGTGCAAAATCATTTTTATATCCAAAAACATGATATCGTCTTATATCATATCATCTTTTTGGTTTTGCTTCAGACATGAAAATCTAAAAATAAATAGTCGATAAATTGATTTTTTTCCTCCTATATATATAGTTCTCTATAGAATCTTTTCACATAGTTTGGATTAACCACATTTGTACATGTGAAGTTGGGGGTTATTCTTTTAAAATACTGTAGTGAGTAAATAAACAGTGCGATGCATATATTAACATTTTTTCTACATTCCCAAACATCATTTAAGATAATGCCTCGTAGGATATGTTGTAGTTTAGATTTGCTTTATATTAATAAACACTTAAAATTGTCCTTGTGTTAATAACCCTTTCTAACAGTTTTAGAAGGTAAAAAGTTTGACCCAGAGTGTCGTCGGTCTGGATTAGGATTATGTTTATGCAACATTATGGATAATTTTGCTCATTACTGAAATTGTGCTTGCTTCAGATGCGTCCTCCTATTGAAACTTAAGTCACACAGTGTGTGTGTTCCCAGATGTGATGATAGTTTTAAACAATGGCCCTAGACCAGCAGAGCCCCCGCTGTCTTGGCAACACAGATGACCCCTTACATCCTGCACACCAAGCTGGCATTAACGGGCCATGTGTTACACGTTTTACACATTCTTTAACTTTCAGGATCCAGTTTCACCTTCTTGAGTCTCTGGGGTGCACGTGTACCAACAGACTGTAGAAGGAGGATGGCACAACAAAGAGGTTTAATATGGAGGATGGAGGTTACAAAATACCACTGTAACAAGTTGTGTGATAGTTTTTAAAGGAGATTTGTGTAGCTTTTATCTGTTAGCATTTTATTCATTTTACATATGTGCATTATTATTTGTACATTATTTGTACCAGTATCAAAGAACATGTGAGCAGAGAGCAGTGATGATGGATAAAATGTCATTATGAAAAATGTAAAACTTTTAATATTATACAGTGTTTTTAATTCAAGTTTTGAACATGTTTACCCCTACCAAGGTGATTATGTGATTGTCTGATGTATCTGTTTGTTAGCAGCAATACTCACACACGTAGAGGCGGATTTATTTGAAAGCAGTACTTGGGGACGATCTGTATCTGGGTCTGGGAAGTTTTGTTTTTTCTTTTTTTAAGACTCTTTGTCAAAAATATTTGGCAAAACTGGACATTTAGCATGATATCTTCACAAAGACATATTAGCCATGAAAACAAAACAACAGGGACTTAAATCATGTGGAGAGACACAGAATCAGTGCATGTTATGTGTTTAGTTCATTTTGTACAATCAAGGCAAAAATTAAACAAAAACGTAAATACAGAATCTTAGGCTGTCTGTCCGAAAAAAAAGCTTGCATTTTCAGAACTCAAAAAAACAAAAACAAAAAAACCTCTGTCCTATTTCACTGTCAGATGAGCCAGTGTAAGTGTTTTATTTTTACTTTAGTCTCCTTGGATATCTGGAAAAGTCATACATCTCTGACAGCAGCATTAATATAATCCAAGTTAAGTGTACATACTGAGGCGTCAAAGACCATTACTACAGTTTTCTGAATTCCCAAACGTCATTTATTTTTATTCCATTCTGTGACAATCAGACGTGCCTGTTTTTACGACTGCTGCTGGAGCTCATTTTAGAAACACAGTAGTTATATTAGTTCATAAAACTGTTAAAGCGGTGATATGCTGAATCAAACTTCATTTCACAAATCATTACTTTCAGCTCCCGCTGTTTCATTTTCATCCCAAACATGTCAATAAAGACGTAATGAAGTTGGAGAAATGGCCGTCACATGTAAAATGGAAAATATGTAACAAGTACCATGAAAATGCTCCATTGTGAGCTATATTAGGAGTGAAATACATTTCTGGATGGGGTTGCTCCAAATGACGCACACACACAGAGGATTAATGGAACTTCAAACATGTTTTTCTTTGTAATGCATCATTATGAAGCACTGAATCTGTCAGCAAGGGGAATCTGCGCACTTTGGTCACCAAGCTGGCCCCACAATTATTACAGAAGCACTTTGAGTCCTTTCACTGAGGATAGAGGGATATATGGAAAAAAAAGACTGACCAAATAATACTTCACAACAGGTGTTTTCCTGCACTTTTTGACCACATTTACATGGATCCCTTGCATGTTGGTGGTTTATTTGGTTAAATTTAATAATGATTTAGGTTACTGTGTCAGAAAATACATTTAGAACTTTGTTTTTGGTTTAATGTTTCATACCATAGTAAAATTGCTAATAGTTTTTAAGTTATTAAAGGAACACTCCAACATGTTACATAAGAAAATTCCATAATGCTAAACTCAACATTACAATTGGGAGAAAACAATCAGGTAGAATTTGCGAAAACTCAAATATATAAGCAGCTGAGAACTGCTGATTAGTTTACTCAACTTCAGTTCAAACACAGTTTAAATGCTACACCAAATCCTAGAGGAAATTCTCTCCACTTGGCACCCACCAGCAGGATATAATGTCAAACAAAACCATGTTCCTAAGTCAGTTGGTAGGGAGCCGTTGCATTCATTGGAACAGTCACTGGGACATAATCAAAAGTCAGAGTGCCGTTGTAACTTGTTTGGTTGAGTAGATGACAGATTTCTTGCACATTATTCTCCCTACATTCCTGCCCACCCTCTACTACTGTCCAAGCCAACAATAGCAAACAAGCCCCAGATGATAAAAATAATAAAATAATCGCCAGTCAATTCCAATTAAAAGCTCGTGTAACACCCTACAGGTTATTATTGCACTATACATATGAAAAGACATCAACACCCTTCAGGCTGGAGGTTCCATCAGCTCTTGCATCATTTCAATAGGATATATAATGTAAGATATGACATAACCCCTTAAGTTTTAAGTTTTGACGGACTTTGAAACTTAAACAGGGCCCATTATACTAATTTCTAGTTCTATATGAGTACTAGTCCATTTACCATTTCATTTGATGGGAATTTTGAAGCAAGAGCTGGGTGTCTAATATTACCATATAAAGGACATCCTCTCTCACTGACATCATACAGGCCTACCAGTAAAAAGCAGAAAACATAAAACAAAACATAAATGCAACAAACAAACCACTTTCCATGTTTAATATGAGCTTCCACCATTGTAACAGGTTAGTACAATAACTTATAAATAACTTTGTTTATTATATATAATATACTTGTACCTTTGTTGTTAATTAAAAGTGAAATATATTTGACTGCTAAAGCATTCTTTTTTACTTTACTGTCAGCACTCACATTAAAACATTACTCAGTAAAGTGAGTGTGACTTAAATGTGTTTCAAAGCAGTTTCTAATCTTTATGCCGAGCTGACTGGCTCTGCTCACTGCTCGGTTTTCCCCTACAACCTTTATCAACCCAGCTAAGCAGAGTATTTTTCAAAATGTCAAACTTTCCGTTAAGTTTTAACGTGAGACGTGTTCAACCAGTTGCTTGTAGTTTTCTAACTGGCAAGAAAACACAGATTCTTTTTTTATTAAACAATCATAGTGTTTGCTAAAATATCTCTCTTTTTATTGATGGCCATATAATTCAGAAATCAGTTTTCTCTTCATGTTTTGAGCCACTGTGGCACTTTGCTGAACTCACTCATTTTGGCCCATTTGAGCCACATCTGAGCCCAGCTCCCTCCCTTACCCACTAAGTGCTTAAAAGAAACCTGCTCTGCTTGTCCAGCAGCTTTCAGACTGCCAATCACTGCCACAGCTCTCAATGTGCCCAAACTAATTAATGCACAGATTATTCTCTCATAAAACCCCCATTAAGGACTCTGTTTCAAATGTCATGTCACGCCACACTCTACAGATTTCCTCCCATTTTTTTACGATCACTCTCTGTGGTAACCGTCCTGTAAGAAAGACATCTTTAATTTGTTTGGATACAGCTGAAAGGGAGGGATATTACATCTATATTTAACTCCGCGGTGCCTTCGACAAGCCGGCAGAGGCTAGCTTATTTTTTCAGGTGCTTGTACTTTGGAGAACGGTGAGCCACAACCTTGGAGATTTCCACTCCGCAGAGCCACACTCACTCTGTAGCAGGGACTTCTGGGAAGGCAGCGTGTGTCTGCTGGGATTTGGCGATGGTTGCTGGATGATGATGAAACAATTAATCATAACATGGTCCGTTAGTGCTGCAGGGGAGGAGATGGTGTAGGACATGGAAGACGGCAGAATTTATATAAACACGGACACATGGAGACTCCTAATTTACAGCAGCTCGTTAACACTTATGAGGTCATCAAGTGTTAATCATGCTGTGGCTCTACTTCTTGTTCAAGCAGGCTACCTGTCATTCACTTTTACATTCATGTATTAACCCTGATGTGTTACTCACACTTTTTTGTTCATACATTAAATATTTTCTCTTGCACAAACTGAACCACGGGTAAGTGGAAAACCCCATAACAGGATGTCAAAGTGGCTTTCGCACCAACTAATGTCAGATTCTTCAGAGTTTTTCCTCCTATTTTCTTGCAGTCACACTTTCTGCATATACACCATGAAGGCAGCAATGCAGTTTTGACAAACTACTTTGTTGTATACACACAGGGAAATATGATGAAGCTCAAAATATAAAACATTAGCGAGTCTTAAACACATTTACTTTGTTTGCATCACCACTACATATGGATGACTTGCAGGCATGATAATCCCCAAAGTCACCACCTGGCAACTACCAGTCGCTAGGAAAAAGTGAGGCTGCTGGCAGTTGGTAGGTAAAATTGTGTGCAAAGAGGTATACTGTGCGGTGCTGCGCTGACAACCTTGTGCAGTTGCTTTGGTTGCTAGTGATTGCTGCAGTTGTTATGGAAGACGCTGACAAACATTTGCCATCTGGTCACTATGCAGTAGTGAAACCATGAAGAGTGTCATACAAATCTCATTTGTGTTGCAGACAATTACTTCTTAATATCTGTACTTAAATGACGACTATTTCTCTTCAGAGTAAAAGCTGCACCTTTTGAATTGTGTTAGTAACAGTGATGATGTGCGGCTGTACTCAGAAATCTAGCAAGCTCAAAGGTCATATGCACCAATAAATGGGAATAGTTTTATCCCTGGTTTAAACCAATAAACTGGGACTGGTTTTCTGAGACTTCCTTTCAATCCTGTTTTCTTGTAGTATAAAAATAGACAGCACGACCTTCCAAACAAACAGAGGTGTCACCTGAGTCTGGGGTCTTTCACTTTAGTATACATGGTCCTCACAAAGAAGCATGCTAAAAAGAAAAGCCAAAGAGGTTTTCATGCTCCTTTATTAATTTCCTCTGCCTTGCTGTAACAGTTATGTTATAGACTGAGAATGGAGCAGAAAGATGACAGACAGACAGACAGGCAGAGGTAAAGGTGAAATAATGATTTGGGCAGAGAAGGAGAGAGCGAGAGCCGAGGAGTGGCAGCATGTTTGTACAGCTGAACACAAGCTGAAGAAGCCCAGGTCCCCCTCTCACACTCCATTAGGCCCTAAGCTCCACGGAGTGCTGCACTCAACACATAAACAGCCTCCTGGAAAAGCTCCAGGATGTATGGGAGAGGCAGGGGGACGCCAGCTAGCAAGAAACAACAACTGTCTTTTCCCATCAGTGCAATGCCTCCAAAGTACAGAAGAGACTGCAGAGACAAGATGGACACGGGGGAGCCTGAATTAAGGCCAAAGGATTCAACAAGTCCTTTAACTGAATCATTCTATTGCTCAGTTGTTTGAAATTACCCATGTGAGGATTTCTGAAACAACATATGGTTTCAAGTTTCAAAGAGTTATAAAATCTGGGGCAAATACACCCAACAAACAAATCTGACTTTTGACCAGCAGACTGGAGCTGCACACAACAAGTGTCAACTTTCACTTGCTGTTAGGGTAAGCCACAGAAACTCTTTGGTCCATGAAAGAATCTGGTTTGGGTCAAATTTGATCCACTTAGAATATTGAAATGATAGAAAGCTCCATTTGCTAGGTTATTGGACTTAGCTACATTTTAAAATTATAATCTCCACTAAGTCATTATAGCCTGAGAAGATTAGAAGTTGAGAAGAGTTTATTGCAGGTCCTGCCTACTGTCTGTCAACTGCACTTTTTTTCACCTGTAGTCACTTGAAGCTGCTATATATCATTTACTTTCTGTGGTCTCTCACCCACATGTAGTGTTGTAGGTCAGTCCATTAAAAGATGAACATTAAAAAAATATGTTTATCTTCTGAGTTGTTTACAGATTGCACAGATTGTTTATTGTTGTTTTTTTTAGTTAATATGGAACACAAATGACCACAAAATGAACCAAACAGAAGAAAATGAGAAAATGTTTTTTAAACACTTTGATAAGAAATAGTCATACACAGATTAAGCGAATGCGGGCTGGAAGGTGATGTTATAACCAGACATATGAGTTAAAGCTAAAGGCTGAGCTACAGTTTGGTTTCAACTGAGAGAGAAATGAAGGCCTCGTGTTCACTCTCTCTGAAGCCTCATTGCTCACTCACACAATGAACACAGCAGAAAGAAAGCACTGTTCTGTGCCAGGCGAGCAGGATGGTGCTGCACAGCAATAGGATACTGCTCATAGATTTTTGTTGCAGTGAATGAGGCTAAATATAGCAACAAAATTATGTTAGTCATTTGTGCACATGAATAATTATCTGTATAATAGTGTGTATAATAGTCTCATGTACTATTAGTTTTATATTTCATAATTACTTTTTATTTGTATTTTGACTTTAAAAAAACCTTAGTTTTAGTTTGAAGAGCCAATTTGCTTGTTTCAGTTTGGTTTTTACTGCCTGAAAATATTTAGTTTTAATTTAGATTTTATTAGTTTCAGTGTAAGGTTTACTCTTTTACTGTATGAAGGATATTTACCAGAAACAGAACAGGGGTATAACAGAAAAAACCCACAACTTTATCAATAATCGAGGGTTCATTAGGTAAGTTATAACATTTTTTTAACCAAATTAACAAGTATTAAAACTGAGGATATTACCTCTAGTTCCCAAAATACTTTGAGTTTTCAATTAAAAAAAAATAAAATTGTATTTTAGTTTTTTTCACATCTAGTTTTACTTTTTAGTTTAGATGTAGTTAACTATAATAACTTTGGTATAAATATTACAGTTAAGGGGTCAGAGTTCATTTGCAGTCATTTGTCTTTCCAGCCGGCAAATGTCCAGTGTCGTATGCCCTTTAGCTCTTTTTTGGTCTCTACCTTCCTGACGGAAGTATCTGCCTGCACATTTTTAAAATCTATTTTTCTATCGGTTTCTATTTAGTGTAGGGAATTACACATTCCTCTAACAAATAAAAAGTCTTGGTTCCATCGCAGAAAATGTAAAATTCTGCCAAATCAAATATCCAGAGCTACCCATTGAGGTAATAAGGGAGTTCTGAAAGTATTGTGAATAAGGGAGTAGCAGAAAGTAACTTTTCTTTCTATCTCTATATATTTGCTAGTCCAATTTAAACACTTTAAACAGAAATGAGTGGAGAGAACTGGAGAGTAATGATGCAGCGTGGGCCCCTGGACAGAGATGAATTGAAGATGCTGCAGACCCAGCCATCCGGGCTCCTTTAAGCTCTACTTTTTTTTGTTAACAAAATCCAAGGGATTCATCATGTACTATTACATATACAAACACATGTATACACACAAGTATATTTCACACAAAAGTACTCAAGGAAAAACACACTTGACCTGAGTGAATACATGCAGGGTACACACACACACACACACACACACACACACACACACACACACACACATATGACAGTGTCCTTGTAAAAACACGCATACTTCACATTACTGCGCACTTATAAACATGGCCCCTGTTCCATACACAAACACTTACAACCCACCATAGTGGTCCTGTCAAAGTGGCAGGGCATATAAACCATGTGAGTTGATGTAAACAAGCATAATGTTGCACTTATGAGCCACTCTGTGGAGTCAGCCTTTTGGGTGTTTGGGTTCTCCGAGCTGTTAAATTTCAAACTCAAGTCAGGATCTGACGTCCAACTGAGCAAGACAGAATTTCAAGATTACACCCAAGTCTCTCGTAAAAATGCTGATATATAATCAGTCTTCGGTCGGGGCTATCTCAGCACATACTTCAAATATACAGCAGGAAGTGTGATAAATTGGGGGGGTGTTGATTTAAGCATTAACAGGAAAATCTTATCTTGACATCCCATTAAAGTATTTTACCATTTTTACCACACGCTACATCCCAAAGCTCTGACATCAGAGCACAACCCATGTCATAGTTCAGTCAATGAAATCACAGTAAATAATGAATAAGCACAAGTATGATGAAGATGAAAAAATTTACGCTACTAGTGTTTCTCATCACAAATGTTACTATGGAAACACACAAAACTCATATGTGCTTTTAATTGCATTAAATGAATATTTTTTTCTCCCCACTGTCACAGGATTGGATGCTCATAGAAACATTCCCTGTCCCCAAGGATCCTCTTTCTGTAATGTTGAGGAGCCCTCCCTACTATATAATGAGTCTTAAGAGGACATCTGTGTTATTTTTTTCAATTAATAAGGTAAGTATATATACAAAAAAAAAAACCCAAAACAAAACAAAAAAGCTCAAAGGCTTTAGTTTTTCTGCTATAAACACTCATTTTTTTTCTATCCTTGATCCTGCAGGATATCCAAGAGAGCAGATCTCTTAACAAGATCATCTCAACCACAGTTAATCTAAAGAAAGCTGGCTTAAGGGACAGGAGCTACAGCTTCTTTCTGCAACAAGGCCCTGTTTAAGGTATATAAGAATGACTTTGAACTGTGAATCATGCAAAGCTACTCTAGAGTCCAAGAATAAAAATACTGTATGGAGCTAAAAATGAGCATAATGAGTTCTCTTTAAGGCACCCAAGGAAAATCTGAGAGGTCACCAACAGATTATAAAATATGGATTTTTATAAAGATATATTGAGTTTTATATTATTTTCCGCTTGTGAAATACTCTCATCCAAGAATCCTTAAATGAAACAGCTGCAGGGGAAAAATCCCTTTGGTTGCTCTAAACTTACAGTATATCCCACAATGAGGCTATAACAGGGGCTACAGTAGACACTGGTTTATTTACAAGCCAAAAAAAAGGTGAAAAACCTCAGTTGTAAATTGTAGATTATGGATTTAAAACAAAATTTCACACTGAGATTTGAAAATACAGAAATAAATAGACTCCAATTGCTGCACAAAAACCAGAAGAAACACTAAATAAAATCCCGTCTGGAATACTTTGGAAGATAGTCAGAAAAAATATATGTTTATGCAATTTCTCGTAAATGAGCTAACACACGTAGAAACCCTGATGACCTGCTTTTTCACTGTAAGTGTAATATTTCATGAGATGCATACATTTTTGGCCTGATTCTTTCTATGCTGGCCACGTTACAGCTCAACCATCTTTTACTCTCCACCCAGATGCGCCGCTGTGCCTCTGGGTCAAGCGATCTGAGTGAACAGATAAGTTTGGGCGGGTACAGAGAGAGACTAAACACTCGCCGAGGGGAATGTCATTGTTTTGGAGATCTTCAGGAGGGTTTTTATGTATTCAGCTGCTCCCTGGCTGCTGCAGAGTGTCAGTGCTGGATCCCAGTTACACAATGTTTCCTGCTATTCTGCACAATCAGGTCTACGCCACACAGGCAGCGATATAAGCCTGTCCCACTTGGTCTCCTCTGACCTATTTTCTCTGTTTGTGTATTTTGCTATTATTACTGTACTCCACAAAGTGTGCTTACTGATTTAATTCCAAAAGAGTATTTCTCTTTTATCAGAATGACAAAGAAAATAATGTAGAAAAAAAATGACTACAAGAAAGATGTAAGGTAAGAAAATATTGCTTACTTAAAAAGCACCTGCTGGTTGTGTCCAAACTTTTTTCAATTTGTTGAGAAGTTTCAAAGAGTACTGTGGACCTTCATTTCTTTATTTTTACCAGACTCTCAGAGCAGTAGTTTCTGAAGGTCTTACAAAGCTTTGCTTTCTGGATTCCTTTATCCACTATCTTATATAAAACACGGTGGAGGCTCGATCATGGTTTCCGTTGCACTTCAGGCTTGAAAGCTTGCCTAACAGTTCAGGCTGTGTTGGAGGATAAAGGTGGTCATATCAGATTTTGACTTTTAAGCTTGTTAAAATTGTACAAACTCTACATTTGTCTTAAAATATGCCAATAAATTACTACACTTATTCCCCATTTTCCTTGCAAAACACAAAGGAATGTGGAGGGACTCAAGACTTTTGCACAGTACTGCATCCCTAAGAGCTAAAACAACTGGTAGGTGACTGATTCATTTTTAACCATGATAGCACCTGGTTTAACCTGGTGTGACTACACCTAATCAAAACGTCCCCATAGTGTGGATACAGCATTACAAAACAGCTTATTATGGAAAACAAAGATGAGCGATCTTGTCCAACTAACAGGAAGATCAAAGCAGAAAACAGCTCGTGCCATGTTTCGCTCCTTAAAGCCCAGACAAAGAATATATATAGCAAAAGGTCACTTTTTCATGTGACCAAGAAAGATTAAGGTACAATTTATTTTTCTTGCAAAGAAAAATGAAGTAATTAGGAGATCCAGGTGACAATGGTTAGTTGCTAAAAATCATAAACAGACTGAACACTTTGTTCACCACACTGGGTATCATATTTTAAGGCATTCCATTAAGAAACTGGCACCCTCTTAATCTTTACACATGTCACATCTTTTAGAAAACAAAAATCTATCATTAGATACGGGGCCCGTATTAACACCCCCCACAACATGCTGATTTGTCGGGGGTGTACGTGCAGGCAAAGGCAGTTTTGTTTCCTGTTAGAGTCAAACAATGCCACCTTAAGACTGCAGAATGCAGTTGGTTTGATAAATGTTGACCTTTTGGCATGTAGAATACATATATGTTGTAAATGTGTGCTTAGCATGCGAGGTATGCGCACTGCAACTACTTCACTTGTAGTGGAAAGGTAGCTAAAACACACCTGCACATGTTTTGACCAATAAATCTACAAAAACCCATCAGACACAAACAGATGTTTCTACTTTGTAGAGTCCCAAAGTTTCCTTTTAGGTGTCTTGATGGAAGCTTTATGATGAAGATGCTGGTGCCCCCGTAGTTGACCTTGCAAACCCTTCACTACTGACACACAAACCTTCAGGATGCCTTTGCAACTCGAATCCGACTTGTCCAAGTCCAGAGCCAGACCCATGATGTGCGGCAGCACTGTGACGAGGAGAGCATCGCTCAAGCATGACGGCCAAAGAGATGACTGTATTCCAGCGGCGTCGGTGGAGTTTTTTAGACGGTGGAGCGAGGACCACACAGACGAAATGGCTCCTCTCCACCGGCTGACTGATGATTAAGCGAGACGTAGTGTATTTTCCTATGGTTCCATAAAGACACAAGCTGGGAGAGCTGTAAAAGACGGTGCCGAAAGACAATTGGGCTGAAAATAAATAAAGCAGAGTGGGAACCACTGTGGGCGAACGTTTCATTTTTTTATTGCTCACTTATTTTTTCAAATACCAAAGGTTGTTCGTCATCTTTTGTTAATGCAGCTGAGTTTTTTTCATTTAACTAATGCCGCTAGTACGTGAACTTGTGCCTCAGTAACTGAAATCAATTTGTTAAATGGTAGCATGAACAAGAAATAAATGGCTGTGCTTAAAAGATTATGAACTTTCCTTTACATATTCCAGCAATGATAGGTGCTGTGAGATACAATGCGCCCCTATGAGCCTGCTCCTTCCAGTTCTTCTTCAGATTAATGAGCCGTGTTGGGAAAAGTGTGCAGTGAGGCAGAGAGCATAAATAAGGTATTTAAGTAGGCAGCTATGGCGGCTGTGGGCTCAGCGGACTTCTCTGTCTACACACAGACAAAGACCAAGCTATGATTTACTGGTCCTACATTACAGCTCAGCTCATACAGATAAAAGGGAGACCCGAAGAATGCGGTCGCCGATTGCATGGGCTCTTCCAAAGTCACATAAAGCCCCAGCTGTGTCGATGGAAAAGTTTCACCCTCAATGTCACTTGAGCACTTGGACAAGTTGTGATGCTTGCCCAGACAGTATTTTCTTTTTTGTTTTCTGAAGTGCACCAGTAAAAACAAGGTCATGAATCCTGCAAAGTGGCTGCTTTGTTGGTCGGATGATGTACACTGTCTGGGTCACAGTTTGGCCTCAGATGTAACCTAATATTAACCCGTATTTTTACTTTCAATTTCAATGCAGCTGTGAAACCTGAGCAAAAGATAAAAGAAGAAGGAAAAATTCTCCAGCTTGCTGATTCTCAGCTCTCCCCTCTACAAAATGTTTCAACTTCAGTCAGTTTTGTGCTTATGATAAATGGTTCTTTCAGGACTTGAAAGGAAAAGCTTTCTTAGAGAGGAAGCCCTTAAAACAACTTTTGAAACGAAATTCTTCTTTTGCCAGATGGGTCTGCTGTCTTTTCAAAATAACGTTATAGTATTGATTTGCTGAGAAAAATATGTTTTAATGAAAACCTTGAGTAACTGGAGTGTGTTTGACTTCATGTTTTATTTTATTCCATTCAGTAAAACGTGAAATTATAACCCTAACATACCCTGTGCTTTTGTTATCTTGACATCGAGTGTATTGGCAGCAACAATTTGCAATACTAAGTCTGTATTTGTAATTGATTTTCCATTTCATTTTATAACTCTCTTTATCTTCGGTTTAAGTATATAGTTTGCTTAATTGTTTGTCTTCTGATATTAATTAAAATTCCCTTTTACATTTATATTATCTTATATTCCTGCTGCTTTGTTTAAATTGATTACATAGAACATCTTTTATTTATCAAATTAGTTTATAAGTATCTCTTTCCACTTTCTACTTTATCCTAAAGGGTGGTCTGCTCGCAGATTTAGCTGCTGTTATGACTGAGTTATATAAAACACCTTATGAAAGGTGATGCCTTTCACACAATATATGTGTTGCCTTCATAATTACAGTATTTGAACCCCAGAAGGGGGTCTTATTTGCTGACCTGGAAAAATGAATGAAAATCGGAAAGACTGAGAAAATATGAAACTTTTCTTTTCCTAACTACACCAATATGAGAGATACAGGGAGAAGAATACAGTTGCAAAACTCCTCTAGATGATATATTCAGCCTGAAGGTATGATGACTCATTTCGAACCTCAGACTTGTAAAAGCAGCACAGTGATAACAACGCAAACAGAAACATAAGAGCGTGTCAGATTCCTCTGTGGACTCCAGGAGGAGGTGGAGGTGCAGAGAACAGTCGAGTTAATTTAGCATTAAGAGCGGGTCTCATGTTAAGTAACCCTGAAACAGCGAGAGCAGATGTTCACAGCAGCTGGGTGTTGAATACTGCAGAGATGTTAAAGCTTGGAAGGGTGACTATATTGTAACGTACCACAGTGGACAGGAGTCACCGCACTTGATCCATGAATTTAGGAGCTGAACATTGAGTACCACCCACTGAATACCACACACAGCTGTGCTGCTGTTGCAGGAGGCAGACGCACTAACATGCCTTCAGCAGCAGAGCAATAACAGATGAAGATTCAGGAGTAAAAGCTCTTAATCTAGAGGTGTTATGCGCTGGTGTTGAACTTGTGTAACCTTTTGCACATAAGAAGAAGGTAAATACTAAGTGGCCTAATCCCCTCTTCATATATATCACAGCCCAGCTGGTTTCTGAACACATGTCTACAAATCATCATCAGTACTTTATGAGGCCTGTGTCGCTCTGAGGACAAGAGGACCAACTTTTTCTTCTGTCCATTGCTAAATCTAGATTATTTGCTCTTGCTGAGCTGCGTAATCATTTCTGTATTTTTATCCACATAATAATACTACCTGGGAGACTCTAATTGAGACTCTCCAAAATTGTTTTCTGCAGCCTGACAACAAAATGCTCAATGTGGGAATCCTCAATGCTTATTTATGTGGGAAAGTGTGAATTTTTGCCATCTTGCAAGAGTTGGATGAGAAAAAATAACTCCCTTATATCACTTTTTATAGTCCGAGTCTTCACATTAAATAAAACTCCCAACAACAACCAGTTAGCTTGGTGTAATAAAATAATTAACTAGTCCTTCAGAATATACTGGTCTGATGTATGAATCAGATATTGGCTTAAAAACTTGAATTATATATCATTACGGTGTACTAATGTCAGGGCAATCCATTTAACTCTATTGTTGTTTACTACACCAAATATAGACAGTATAAAAGACAGATGTAGCTTTAGGGTCTGAAAGGTGAAGCCAATGTAGAAGTGCCATTTTTTCTGTTGTTGCACAAAGTAAAGAATCCTATAAAAGTCTATGGAAAGTCTGGAAACAATTTTCTGTTGAAACATTCAAGCACATTTTGTAAATTTGAGCTTTTCTAAGTGTCAGAAAGAAGGATTATCCAGGCTATGCCCATTGGCTAATGATGTGTGACTGAGCACATGGTTTCACAAACAGATCTACCCCTCACTTGTCACATCTGGTTTCAAGTCATAAGATGGCGATGGTGAAAGCGCTCATTTTGATGCTTCAAAAACGAGTGGATGACATCACCATGGCTACATTCATCTTTTACACTGTCTGTGGCAGCAGCACACCAGGTCATAGTGTGAGTGCTAATGTGCTGCAGCACAGATGAGGCTAACAGCAAAATTACTCATAGCAAGTTGAAGGTATATGAGTCAAGTTACACAAGCAGCTTAGTTTTGTAAACTTGTGGTCAGAAGTTTACATGCACTCATCATGAGCATGAATGTCATGGTAATTCGGGGCTTTTGCGATTAATTTCTTTGAACTATTGTTTTTCCAAAGTGGGATGATTGTACAGCAAACTTTTTTATTTCCCAACAATTGGGTGCAAAACAGTGCAAAGGTTTGAATTTATTTTTGATTTACTCTCATCCAATGATAAAAAGTATACATACAGGCTCAAAAATATACATACATTATCCATTCCTCTACTGTATATTTACAACAGAATGGAACCACAAACTGTGGCGAAGTGCGTCAACGCAACAGAAAAGCTTCGACAATACTTTCTCTCTCTTGTCAGCATGCTCGCTCTCACTTACCATAACACTTGGTGGGAAGCTTTTATTTCACTTACAAAAATATAACCTGCTGTTGCCAGATCCATTAATATTATTTCACTACATCTGTCTCCACTCCACTGTCTGTGTGTATTTAGAGGTAAACTTCCAACTTGCATTCGAGGTGGCAGAGCTGAAAACGTTAATCAAGACTTAAATCTGGCCTGGGGAAAAGTTTGCTGTGACTCAGACTGAACTAAATGATGCAAATATATTTTTCCACTTCATCCCTAGTCCTCTTCTTCAACACGTAGGAGTTGTGAAATGAGAAATTAAGCAAACAACAATAAGCAAACACTTTATAATTAAGCTCTAAAGGTGCTGCCAATATCTGCAACTGAATGTGACTTTCATAATTTTCATTTTGCAGTGTTTTTGCTGTTTTTTCTAGTGATCTGCCTATAGACTTAATTGGTTTGCAAGTTGATTGGTTTGCACTACACATACACAATCGCAAATACATTATATTATATGACCAACTGCTGGTTGTTTTTAAGTTTGTACATGCAGATTGGAAGTTTCTAAACCCTACCTTGAAGGTTATTTTGTTACCTACAGACACAACCAGGCAGCTGTTTCCACCTGCTTCCAGTCTTTGCACAAGATTAGATAACAGACTTTTGGCTATAACTTTATACCTTTTGTAGAGACCTGAGCATCATTTCTGTATCCATCATCAAACTGTTGACAAGTGAACAATATCTGAATTGCTGAAAATGCCAAACCATGTCTCTAAAAATTAAAAGGTACTCCTGAGCTTTTACTACAGCAAGCCTATGAATAACAAACTAAAATCATATCCAGTGTGCTACAGTATAACGGGGTGTATCTGCTTTTAGTTACCTAAAACACCGCTTCAATTCTTGGCACTAATAAGACTGTAGGTGAACCTGTTCATAGTCAAACGACGTGTTGGCGATCAGCACCACAGAAAAAGAGCTCTGCCGAGCGAAGGAGGTCTTGATCTAGTAATCAACTGAAATAACAACGGTGGGTCAAACAGATCTGTGTGTTGATAGATCACTTTAGCAGGAGCCATGAAAAATGAATATGGTGATGAATGCTGTTAAAAGTTTGGTATGATTGGTTGCAGATCGACTCTATTCTTAAGAATGACCTCACTTTTTGGAGGGGCAAATATTATCTTTGCAAAGTGGAAGGCTTACAGTGTTGGAGCAGAGAAGAGGCCGATCTGCTAACAGTGTTTTCCTTAGAAAATTCTTTGTTTGCAGAGAAAGTCGAATGCTGAAAGAGTTCATGTTGACAAAACTATTGTGGCTGAACAGACTTTTACAGACATGTTTTGAAAGCTGATGTTCAGTTTAAAAATGGTTTGGGTTATTTTATTGTGAATCCATGCTGCTCACTAAGAAAAGCTGTTAGGATCATCTCCATTTATTTTTGCTGTGCTTTTTCTTTGATTAAGAATTATCCTTTGCTCTACTGAAATTACACTATATTGTATTTAACAGTATTCGCCAGCTGTCCTCTAACACTAGGGGCACAATTAACATCTAGAACATCTGATGACTTAAAAAAAAGTTGAAAAGATATACGAACCTTTGCCTGCCATAAATAAAGAAAATCACTGAAACATTTTGCATAATAAACCTTTTTAGGTTCAGTTAAGTGATCAGGACTGAACTGAGGTCTGCTTTTCAAAGGAGTATAAATGCAAAGCAAATAAAGGGAGAAATAACAGCACTAGTCAATCTTTCAGACTCCAGATGTTACCAAATGCGACAGGTGTGGCAGAATTAGATCAATGATCATGGGACTCACTGCCCATCTTGGAGTAACCTATTGTTTATGCACAACAGCCTGACAGACAAAGAATAGTGGTGACTGCAACAGTAACCTGCATGAAAGTGGCCAAGATACGAATACGGAAGATACGAATTCTGGACAGAACTTTCACAATAAAATCAAAACAAAGAAAAGGATGCACATGTTTTTTTGGGGTTGGATCTTTACATTTAACAAATGAAATATATTTTCAAAAATTAAAATATTATTGATGGATTTATTATCATAATACTAAACAGCAAATTAGTTTTAGATTAAAACACTAAGAGATTTACTTTTCTAGTTTATTTGCATATTCTTTTTACCCACATCAGTTGTCACCCCTACCCAAGTTCGTGAATACATTAACTCCAGAACAAGGTGGTGTAAGACTTTCAAATTCATAGCAGAGCTGCATCCGCTAAAAATCTTGGACGACTTTGAATCTCCTGCTAACTAACCGGACATAGAAGTGGTGGACAAGCAGAGGAAGATGGCTGTAGTGATAGATGTAGCTATTCCAAATGACAGCAACATCAGGAAGAAGGACACGAGAACATGGAGAAGTGCCAAGGGCTGAGAGAAGAACTCGATAAGATGTGAAGGGTGAAGGCAGCAGTGGTCCCAGTGGTAATCGGTGCACTCGGTGCGGTGACTCCCAAGCTAGGCGAGTGACTTCAGCAGATCCCAGAAACAACAGCTGAGATCTCTGTCCAGAAGAGCGCAGTCCTAGGAACAGCCAAGATACTGTGCAAGACCCTCAAGCTTCAGACCTTTGGTAGAGGACCTGAGCTTGAAGGATAGACTGCCCGCAGGGACAAGAGGGGATTTTTTTTTTAATAGATAAACATACACACATATATACTGTTACAAGATAGCTAGTAAGATAAGCTGCTTATATAAAAAGAAAACATTTCACAATACTAAAACACTTTAGTATTTTTTTCTCAAAATAATGATTGTTTAGTTAGATTTGTTTGACAGATTTTCTTTTTTTTATTCAAACCAGGTTGAGAGCCTTCTCCCTCAACCACACCACATCCAGTTTGAGAGTCAAAAATAGTTGAACATTTTGCCTTGTCAGCCTTTCTAGCAGACTCATTATATCCACATTGGTACCACACTGTCATAACAACCATATTTTTGTGCAAAAAAGAGCACCACTTCTACCTTTATATCATAAAATCCCAAAGTCGAGTTATTTGTTTCATTTTAATCTTTCCTTAGTGTTAAATAGTGTGCATTATAGAGAAAACTCCAGTAAGTGAGGGGAGAAGTGGTCATTAAATTATCTTTTATGTCCAAAGTTCTGCAGCACACAAGAAGTGCATTATTTAAGACACAGAAATAGCCAGAGCACCCAGACATTTAATTCATGCAATTATACTGAGCTTAAACTCTTCCAAATGCATAAAGTGCCTTTACGTAGTCTCATGTGTGGGCTTCTTTGTACGACTTATTTTCACACACATAACGATAGTCCTATTAAGTAGCCAAAATTCAGGAATAACCAGTAACTTCCATTAAATAAGAGGGACATCACGTAAATTACACAACTTGGTATTTCCTTAATGGTTCACTACCTTATTGGATTTATAATTGCATGAAGTAAAACAAGTCTATTAACACTGCTACCCTGCTGTTCTCATCTAAAACAAAATCCCATCACCGATGGCTCTAACTTTTAATTGCCTTGTAATCCTGCTTTCTGGATTCAAAAAGATAAACTACAGAGTTGTAAGCTGTAAGAGGGGAACACACGCTGCACTGGATTAATTCAGGAAGACATGCTGCAACACAAGCCTCTATTAAGTTCAAAGCATAATATTTGATATATTATGTTGAGAGCCACAGGGCAGCATACTTAATCTTTGGGAGAAGGAGATAAACAATATGTAATGCAGCCACATGAGGGGGCCAGAGTACTCTGATTGGTTAGCTCTCTGGTAAGACCCAGAAATGCCCTTATTGTCAACAATATTTTACTTGACATGTTGGGTGTAAGAAAACCGTCTGGCACATTTAGTATTTCGTCTGAAGTGGGAAACTGGTCACAACTGTTTTGCACACATTATTTTAATCATGTTCATGATGATTCTTCTGCAGAATGTACTGAGATACAGAAATGACTCAAAGAAAAATCACTGCTTGGTGATATGTCATACATGATGGGGGTGAGGGTCTGACAGGAGAGGGGAAAAGCTGCTTTTTAGTCCAGAAACTGAAAACCACTTCACAACTGAAAGTCTTTAACGATCAGCAAAGTTTGGAATTCAAAAACTTTATTTTCTTATTATTTAAATAGACTGGAGTCACTGAATGTTATTTGTAACTATTTTAAGTTGGAGAATGTGGTTTTATTTATGCTCATATCATAGGGCAGTGATGGGTAAATATTTCCCTGTGGTTCAAATCTGGTGATCTCTATGTAAGTATCACATAAATATCTGACCAGACATTGAAAGCTGAAGTTTCCAGAACAACATTTCTAACTCAGTCTGACTGTTTTGTCCGACAGTTTTTGCACCTTTTTGTTTCCTTTTACAACTTTTTTGCAATGTGTTGCTCTATGATTTCATGGACTTATTGTTCATCTATCTTTTTAAAACCTTGGTAAGAATAGCTAATGAAAATTGTAATAAACAAATAACAAAACATTAGTGAGTTTTTTTTGTAGCAAAAACTAGCGCCACACCAAGATATTTTCTTAAGGCACAACAACATTTTCAGTTCCCAATAACAGAAGCCGGCCACTGTTATTTCTGAATATGAAATAATCATCTATGGCTCTGCTAGACCGCCCTTATTAATGGATATAAAGGAAAATACTAAAACGAGAAAGATAGAAACATTCTCCTCCACTCCATCTGTGAACCATTTTCTACCCCACACTCCCAACACAGTACATTAGTACCAGAGTCATTTTACTGCTAATGCAGACTGAATTCTATTGTTCATGTTATTGTCAGGCAGTTCTACTGCTAATATCACTAGCACTACTGCCACCACTAATACAGTTTCACGCCACACAGATGGTAATAGTACAATAGTGCACTTGTACAACTGCTATAGATACACAGAACTACAACAGTTACTGCCAAAACTATTACTTGCTGATCATTACATAGAAAAAGAAAATCTATTCCATCAGAAAACTACATTAGAAATTAACTACTTCAATATTTATGCACTTTATTTATGCAGTGGCAGTTTCAGATAATCAGAAAACAGAGACAAAAGAGGTAGACGATTTTAATAGATGATTAAATCCAACCCATAAAATGTGCTGCATGTCATATGAGCCATCTCCGTGCCACTCTGCACTGCACCATTATTCCGTCTAATCACGCAGAAACGCCAGAACAGTAACCTCAAAAACTACATTTTCTGAGAGGAGTGATATCAAAGCGCACAGAGACACTTAACTTCTACACAGAAACGGAGCAGAAACCATCTCTGGTTTGCATACAAATAGATCTGATCCAGACACGAATGATCAGATAGAGGAATGATCTGCAGATTAAGACAAAGGATTTAAGAACTAACCCCAAATGAGACAGTTTCAAAGCTTCCTCATCGCAGAATGCCTCAGGCAAAGTGTGGAGACGAGAGAGAGAGACGCAGAGGAACGTGCAACAATGAGGCCATTTGATTTATTATCTGTTGCAATCTGTATTATTAGCCAAGATGGTTAAAACTCCAAAATCTCATATTTAGCATTAATCACAAACATATATCAGGACACTACATAGTAGGTCAAGTCCTTATATAAAGAAACCCAGTGATCCTCACAGAGCAAGGATATGGTGACTGAGAGTGGTGTGTGTGTGTGTGTGTGTGTGTGTGTGTGAGAAAGGGAAGCAAATCTCAGCAGGACCAAGCTATTCATAATTAATTCATACTTAATAAATTGCATATTTGCATAAGATAATAATGTGATGCACTGTGGTTGTGTTTACATACTGTATTTCTATAGGAATGTTTGGACATTTTAGAACATCTGTTCCATTGTGTAACAATGACACTCACTAAGACAATGCTCTTCTTTTGAGCAGATGTACTGAATTCTTAATAAAGGTTAATAACCTTAAACCATTACGAGGGTTAAATGATAAGAATAACGCCACTCTCATATATATTCAGAAATCATAAACCTGCAGGAAGAAGAGCAGAAATAGCAAGAAACAGCTGCTTCTTACCAAAAATAAAAACATTCAACCAACAATGGAACAAACTTTTAAACGGTAAAAATCCAGGTGTTAGAACACCAGTTTGACCTCTAAGGAGTGGGTTCAATTCAACACTTTGGACCTTGTAGAGATTAAACTAATGAGATAAAATGTGATGATTATTGAGTGTGAGAGGTGTCTGTGGGCAAGTTTTACTTTCACTGGATAGAGCCTGTCAAAGAGCTTCTCTCTGTTATATTATCAGCTATGCAGCTACTGGCAGCAGCTGGCCATAAAAAACAGCGGTTATCAATATTCTCATCTACCTCCTGACAGGCAAATGAAAAGTGTGCATGTGTGAATGAATGGAATGTATTCCTTTCAGTGTATATTACTGTGAACAGTTATAGTCTGTCCTATAAATTATGCAGGAGGCAGAGAATGAAGATTTACAATTCTGTGGAAAGTAGTTGCCCTCTTTCTGATTTCCTAGTTTTGTTTTGTTTTTTATTTACTTTTTTAAAAACTTTTAAATATCTCAGCTCATCACCTCATGCCACAATCTAAAACAATTCAAGAACAGCTCAATGACATCTATCAGTCTAGAAAGGGTGGCAGAACTTTTTCTAAGGCTTTGGGACTTCAGCGAACCACAGTGAGTGCCACATTGACCACAAATGGAGAAAACTTGGAACAGTGATGAATCTTCCCAGAAGCTGCCAGCCAATCAAAATTGCACCAAAAGTGCATCACCGATTCATCTAGGAGGTCACAAAAGAACCCAGAACATAATCTAAAGAACAGCAGCTTGCCTCAGTTGAGATCAGTGTTCATGATTGAACACTAAAAAAGAGACTGTACAAAAATGGCATCCATGGGAGAGCTCCAGGGGGAAAGCCACTGGTGATCAAAAAGACCACAAAGGCTTGTCTCATATTTGCGAAAAAACATCTTGATGATCCTCAAGACTTTTGGGGAATATTCTCTGATTTAATAAAAAAAATCCTGAAAGAGAATGTACAATGCACAACACTGTACAATAAACTTTAAAGCATGTTATCATATAATATGGTCATGACAGATGAAAGATGTTATACTTTGTGATATTAAGCATCTTCTCATTATGGAAGAAATCTGTGTGTGTGTGTGTGTGTGTGTGTGTGTGTGTGTGTGTGTGTGTGTGTGTGCGCATCTGCAAAAAACTGTAAACTCCTCAAGACCATCAAGCTGGGGACCATCAAGCTTGGCACAACAGTACATCTCAGGGCCCCTGAAGGTTCTTATCCATGTCCATGTGATGTGGGAATTATGTTGCCTAGAAACAATCTAAAATAACCTGTTTTAAACTTTTTATGCAGCACTTTACGAAGGCATCCTACAATTTTAATTTCACAACAGTAAAATGGATTGAATCACATCTACATCAACCACATCTACAACCCTGATTTTTTTTAATACATCAATGTGATTAAGTATCTCAGTTTCCCAACAGCAAAACCAGGTCGGACGTTACTGCATCATGGACATATACTAATCGGTTTAATACATAAAAAAAGATTTTCAGCCATTCACTTGTGGTTATCCATGCATGCATATCTAAACCTTCAGAGACATGTTAAACTTTGATTTTTATTCACTTTTTCTGTTGATTTGATGGTCTCTCTTTGTTTTTATGATGGATAAAACATTAATTTATGGAAGAAAAGTAACTACCCAGTATTTTGATAATCAATAAATTTATTTTACTTATTATATTGTATTTATTTATTTATTTATTTTGTTAAGTGAGCATTAGTTTTATCTTCTCAAATTTTAACTCTTGTTTTCATTGGTTGACTATAAACTAAACATCTATGAAAGAGCCATAAATTAATTATTAAATACATAATAATAAAGCAAGATGACACTTTTAAATGACCCTAGGTAACAGTCATGATACCCGGGGACATTTAAAAGTGCCGTCTTGGTTCATTATATATGTATTTATTTATTAATTTATAACCCTTTCATAGATACCCAACTGATCTGTAAAATGAGCAAACAGATTAATTTTTCATTCAAACAATCAATCTTAGTTAACAACATTCAAAATAGGGTGTTTAATAAAATGTTACCTTGATTATTAGTAGATGAGTTCTTGTAGCTGTGGTGGAAATAGCTGAGAGTGACTCATCTCAGTGTGTTAGTGTAAGGTAATGTTTAGAAATAGAAAGGCGCTGTGGAGCCATAGCGTCTTTGAAATTAAAATTGGATCCTTTGGAAAATCTCTTAACTCGGCTAAAATGGCAGTAATAATATCTGACTGTTATTCTGAAATGAATCCCTGCTTGCATGTGCTTTCGAAATAAAGAGAAAACTGCAGTGAGAGAAACACGCTGCTCCTCTGAGTACTCCCTGATGTGAAGTGGCTTTGTTTATGTCCACTGGAACTCAAAGCCTGTATTTACCATAAAGTACATTTGATACTTAAACCATTCTGACTTTTTTTTATTCAATTGTAATCTTAGAAGCACTGTAACTTTCTGACCCCGGTAACAAAAAATAAAGCTTCATCTGAAGTCATTAAATGCTTTCATTGTAACAGCCACATCTTCTGCACTGCAAGCATTTGTTTAATTAAGCAACACAGCTACAGCTTTAGACCCGGTGTTAATGTAATTACTGTACTTGGTCCTGAAAGCTCATTTTTATAGGTTTTTTAGAAACCACCCACAATAGACAACTGTGACTTTGGCTGCACATTACAGTTTTCAACACTGCCCATGTTTAACATCAAGGGAAAAAGTAGTGAGCGTGCCTGAACACCGGATTATAGCCCAAAGACATTTTATTATACTCAGAAAGACATTTTTACAGATCAAACATTTAACAGACATTATTGAATGTAGAACAAATTAAACATCACAGCATTAGAAAATGCTCCTTGATCTTTTATATTTTGAGAAACGACTGTTTTATATTTGCCTCTGGTGTCTCCATTAGCAGTTAAATACTGCTGGTTAAATAATTTTTCATCTTGTCTTGTTATGCTTGTCATGTTTATACAGTACATATTTTGAGGGGAATTTCCAGATAATGAAAATTCCTCTCCTTTTTATTATGGCTAATGTAAACTTTGCTCTTCAACATGCTGGCCTTATGTCCCATCTAGTATACTATAGCAAAGAGGGTATGGTACATTATAGTGCACATTGTCTGTTAAGTATAAGAAGTATTTGGGAGCTGTTATCCAGTGTAAGGACACAGAGGATGGTGTGAATACACAGCTACCTCTCTGTGTCAGCTTTACTATCACCGGCAATGGAAAATACAGAGCTTATCAGCACTTTCCTCCAGCTGCCTTCCAGTCAAGTACACTCTGTAAGATAGACTCCTGTGTACTAACAGTTTGAGGATATTCATCAGTGCAAAAAGCTGTTCAGTTCTTTACCCGAGCGATAGTATTTTTTTTTCCTCCTCTGAGCTTCTATTGTTGTGATAAGTGTGAGCAGATAAGTGAAAGTTATTTGCATCAACACACTTGATATTTTGATAGAGAGCCATTTTTCTTTTGTCTTTAGTCTCCAGGAGGATTACGTTTCAAGGAATTTTCATGAAACACCATTTAAGCGGGGCCGATAAGGCCTCCTTCGGACAGAGATAAGAGCCTATCCACACACATTATTGATCTTCCTCTGACCTGTTTGTGGAAGAAAAGCTGAAGGGGTGAATCACTGTCAAACCGAGAGCTGTACACAAGAGAATACGTGAAGAGAAGGCTGAAGTACATAGCTTACATACAAAGAGGGAGAGACAATAGAATGAAAGACAAAGCACAGGTCGTAGGAGATCACTTGTTTCATGTACTTTTGTGAAATGTTAAGAACCTTAAGCTTTAATAATAAGTTAAGTGCTTTCATATAGATTAATTTAAAAAAAGAAGCTGCTTGATTTGACTTAACATGATTAAACTACACATTGGTATAAAGCAGCAACTAAATCTGGAAATTCCCAAAACTGCAGTTCCTGTAGTCATCACTTGAGGCAAATCAAACTATACAGAGTCCCATGTTAAAATATTTCAATGTTTTATAGCATTATAAAAATATTTACTGCCTGGTGCTAAAAGGGTTTGGCCTCTGTGGTTTCCCCATTCATAGCAACTGTACTCTGGGTGATTAATGTTTGTATCTCATCCATTTGGACACTAGTTAGTGGTCCATTGTGCCAACATAAAGAAATGCAGCTGATCACTATCTGCCTGATCTCACTCTCAGTTATACAAATCACTCTTCACTGTGATTTTACTGTTTCTGCTTTCGGCGCAGTTAATTGTAGTAATAGGCTGTCCAGCAAGCCCGTGTTACTGTTTAGGTGAATGAAATTTTTGTAGTATTCGCACCTCAAGGCACTTTATATTGTAAGACCCTACAACAATAAGAGGGAAACGCAAACAATCAGATGGCCAAAAACTTGGTGACAGTGGAAAGAAATCTCTATTTTAAAAGGAAGACACTTGGGAGAACCAGGTTCAGGGAAGGACATATCATATGTCATCAAATATGATCACGACAACATAGCAAGTAACTCTTCACATATGAGAATCTGGAAAGAGTTAATAGTTGTCCATTTTTTGTAAAGGTTAAAAAAGAAGCGTATTCCCTGGCTGACTGGTGACTGGTTTCTGGCAATTTATTGACATTGGGGGAAAAAAATCAATAATTGACAATAATCAGCAAATGTTGTCTGTTTCCGTAAAAATGTAAAAATGTATAATCATTTTTACATTTTTTACAAATAGTTGAAGAAAAACTTTAAGCAGAGAGAAGAAACGCTTGCAATACAGAATACAAATGAGAGAAATTGGAAGTAGACACCCTGCAGTCTTTTTAATACATCAGTGTGGTTGTGGCTTTTCAATGTCGCCTGACCATCGTGTTTAATTATACATAATAGTGTCGGATTAGCTGTCTCTCCTGGGAAACATGTGGGAGTTGACAGCAACCGCCGCGATGCCACTGGCACATATTCGGTCCTGTTTTCCACTTTATATGCCTAAAAACTTTAAAAAAAAAAAATCTCACCAATACTGGAAAAGTTATCCTAAACTGTCTGTGTCCCAAGCCTGTCTTAAGTGTGCCTCAAACTCATTGCACAAAGCAGTGAAACTGGCCCATGGTAATCGCTGAAGCTGAGAGAAAGCGTTGTCGTGTCGTGGCATGCCAACAGTGCACCCTTGCTGCGTGCTAGATGGCAGACGCACACTGGGGGCCGATGCACATGACCTTCTGCTATCAGAGCAGACACGCTCATTTATCACCACAACCTTGAATCATTGTTTTACTCAGCTTGAGCCCTTATGCTTCTGCTCACGCAAAAAATAGAATAAGTGCATTTTGGTTTGAGGGTAGAGCAGAGTCAAGCAGCAGAACAACAGAGGGGCTCTCACTCTCCCTCAGCGTACAACTTCTGTTAGTGAAATCCTCTCCATACCGTGTCCACAAAATGTGCTTTGCCTTTTTCTCCCGCATTTTCTTTTTTTAATGAGGCTTTCTTTATCTCTCTGCACCCTGAAACAGAGAACCATTACACCTAGGAGGCCCCTTTTTGCATTGTTTTGAGGAGATTGGATTATTTATGATGCAGCAGGGTTACAGCTCATAAACCTCATGAGGAGCTTTTGGTTGTGTGTGTGTGTGTGTGTGTGTGTGTGTGTGTGTGTGTGTGTGTGTCTGTGAGCTGAAGACAAAAGACTTGGAAGGGTCTTTAGAGGTACAAGCTGGCAGATCACCCACTGTTTTATAGATCTGCTGTAGAGTGGCAAAGCAAAGAGGAACAAAACAGAGCCGATAGTGAGGACAGGCCAGTGATGTATTATAAGAAGTAGATGGAAACGAGGCCTAGTGTGTAAACACTTAAATGCACATCTGCTATTTGATAAAAGCATGACTGTTTAGTAGATAAAACTACTTTTTATATTACTGAGAGTGCAGGAATGGAGAGCTGCCCTTCAATTATACTCAAATCCCACACAGGCCAGTTTTTACCTTATGAAACACGTTTATAGATGAGATGAGGTTGTGCCAGTAGACGTCTACTAATAGCCTACCAACCAAGGCAATTTTGCTTTTTTTTTTGCACTGAATCAATATTATAATTATCAAAAATACTATATTATATGTAATCTCTATACTAGCGTATCTCATCCTCTAAACTTTTTTTTCACTATCTATGTTTTTCAGTGTCTGTTGGGATGGAGGGCATGATTTACAGCTGAGCTTTTCACACATATAAAAACAGATTCCTTGAGTACTGCAACTACAGGTGAGAATAAAAAATATTAGGTCCTGAATGAAATTTAAAGCTTGTGCCAAATATTTTTCCCATGTGCTTTTTTTAAAACATAATCAGGATTGTTTATAAAGAAACCACAAAGAATTTCTATTTGCACACAAGAACAGAAAAAACATGAAAAAGTAACCTTTTTGTTGAGTCATTGCACAAACCACTGTTGTGCATTAATGTGCTTTAACTGCATAATGCTGAAAGCTTGTAAAAAGTTAAAACTGTTATCTTCCAATTTACACACAGTATAAAAACTGACGTAAAGGTGAGCTGTCACTTGAGAAAGCGTCATGCCAAAAACAAAAGAAATCAGTTTAGACTTAAGAAAAAGAATTGTTGATGCCCACAAAGCAGGAGATTGATATATAAAGTGAACACAAGGTTTCCAAGTGTCAAGAACTGAAGTGCGAAGTATCAAGAAATTCAAAGAAAGCCACAGAGTACGAGCCTGGCAGAGGTAGGAAGGGAAAGATTTCAAAGACTCTGGAGAGAAAACTAGTGAGAGATGCGTCTGAAGTCCCCAGAACAACTGCAACGACACTAGTACATGATTTAGCCAAGTCGAGAATTGTCGTCTCAAAGAAGAGTATCACTAGAACCCTGCACAGGAATGCACTGTGAGGCTGCAGACCATGAAAAACTCCGCTCGACTCCACCCATGCAGAAGAGACACCATTAAGCCAGACCGAAGTACGCTAATGATAACCTGGAGAAAACTTATGGATACTGGAAGAAGGTCCTTTGAACGGAGGTGATGAAACTAAAGCTTTTGGCTGTAGAGATGCTGCCTATGTCTGGGCATAAGACCTGTCTTCAAGACATGTCTTCCAGCACAACAGTGACCCAAAACATACGTCACTCATGGTGAAAAACTACCTCAAGGAGACCAAAGTGAATGAATTAATCAACTGACTGGCCTGTATAAAGCCCTGACTTGAAAATAATAAAATAATGAATAGTTATTTTGACCCTAGTTTTTATAGTTTTGGGCTTTTCTGAACTAATGTGCAAGGTAAATGAACATAAGCATCCAAAATAAAACTAGGATGTTTAGAAAAGCTGTGTAAAGACTAATATTTGCTGCATTAACATCCCCTATTCCATGTCAAAGGAGTTTGCAAAGAAAAGCGTCTGGACTTCTTTAAGTTGCTTGAAGACGTTTCACCTCTCATCCGAGAAGCTTCTTCAGTTCTAAGGTCAAATGGCCGAGAGTCCCAGATTTAAACCCAGTGGGAGTATCCCCCCAAGGAGGGACAAAGGACCCCCTGGTGATCCTCTAATCACATGCGCCAAGGTGTGAAAGCGGGTGTGGGACCTAATCAGCCAGGGTTTCGGGTGAGCCCATTGTGAAACCTGGCCCCACCTTGTCATGTGAATTCCTGAGGTCAGATGGCCCAGGATGTGAGTGGGCATTAAGGCGTCTGGGGAGGGAACTCAAAACTGGATTATAGATGGCAGACAGTTGGTGTCGTAAACCACCGCCTCTGTTCAAAGATGGTCGCTCACAGTGGACATAGATGGCCTCTTTCACTCCTCTTTCAAACCATCTGTCCTCTCTGTCCAAAATGTGAACATTGGCATCCTCGAAAGAGTGACCTTTATCCTTAAGATGCAGATGGACTGCTGAGTCTTGTCCTGTGGAGGTGGCTCTTCTATGTTGTGCCATGCGCTTGTGAAGTGGCTGTTTGGTCTCTCCAATGTAGAGGTCCGGGCATTCCTCGCTGCACTGTACCGCATACACCACGTTGTTCAGTCTGTGTTTTGGAGTTTTGGAGCATTTATGGACTTCCTAAGATCCACAAGGAAGGGGTTCCACTCAGACCCATAGTCAGTAGCATAAACTCAGCCACTTACAACATTGCGAAACACCTTGCTACCATCCTTGCACCTCTCGTGGGGAACACCCCACACCACATCAAGAACTCCACCGACTTCACCGACAAGGTCCAGAAACTTACCCTGGATCCAGATGAAACCATGGTGTCCTTTGATGTAGTCTCTCTCTTCACTTGCATACCCACCACGGAAGCAGTGGAGACTGTCAGAAAACGACTACAAGAAGACAGCTCCTTGGAAGACAGGACCAACTTCACACCTGATCAGATTTGCACACTGTTAGACCTCTGCCTTACCACAACATACTTCAAATACAACGAAGGCTTCTACAGACAAAAACATGGCTGTGCCATGGGCTCCCCTGTGTCACCTATTGTAGCCAACCTTTACATGGAGGAAGTGGAAAGAAAGGCTCTTGGCTCTTTTAAAGGGAGAGTACCCAGCCACTGGTACAGATATGTAGACGACACCTGGGTCAAAATCAAGACACAAGAAGTGGAATCCTTCACTGCGCACATTAACGCCGTGGATAAAAACATCAAGTTCACCAGGGAAGACACAAAGGATAACTGTTTGCCTTTCCTGGACTGCGCTGTGCACATTGAAGAGAACGGCAACCTCAACATTGAAGTTTACCGGAAGCCCACACACACGGACCAGTACCTCCTCTTTGACTCCCATCACCCTCTGGAACACAAACTTGGAGTAATTAGGACCCTACACCACCGGGCAGAACATGTTCCCTCTAAGCCTCAGGGAAAAAAGAAGGAACACACACATGTAAAGGAAGCACTGAAAACATGCGGTTATCCTAACTGGGCATTCATAAAGTCAGCAAAGAGGCACAGAAAAGAAGACCAGACACCAGCGAGGGAGGATAAGAAAGACAGACGCAACAACATTGTCATCCCCTATGTAGCCGGTGTATCAGAGAAACTCAGGAGAGTTTTCTCCAAACACGACATCCCAGTGTACTTCAGACCCAACAACACACTCAGACACAAACTGGTTCACCCGAAAGACAAAACTCCAAAACACAGACTGAACAACGTGGTGTATGCGGTACAGTGCAGCGAGGAATGCCCGGACCTCTACATTGGAGAGACCAAACAGCCACTTCACAAGCGCATGGCACAACATAGAAGAGCCACCTCCACAGGACAAGACTCAGCAGTCCATCTGCATCTTAAGGATAAAGGTCACTCTTTCGAGGATGCCAATGTTCACATTTTGGACAGAGAGGACAGATGGTTTGAAAGAGGAGTGAAAGAGGCCATCTATGTCCACTGTGAGCGACCATCTTTGAACAGAGGCGGTGGTTTACGACACCAACTGTCTGCCATCTATAATCCAGTTTTGAGTTCCCTCCCCAGACGCCTTAATGCCCACTCACATCCTGGGCCATCTGACCTCAGGAATTCACATGACAAGGTGGGGCCAGGTTTCACAATGGGCTCACCCGAAACCCTGGCTGATTAGGTCCCACACCCGCTTTCACACCTTGGCGCATGTGATTAGAGGATCACCAGGGGGTCCTTTGTCCCTCCTTGGGGGGATACTCCCACTGGGTTTAAATCTGGGACTCTCGGCCATTTGACCTTAGAACTGAAGAAGCTTCTCGGATGAGAGGTGAAACGTCTTCAAGCAACTTAAAGAAGTCCAGACGCTTTTCTTTGCAAACTCCTTTGACTACGATGACCTGGATGACTGAGAACCTTCACAGACATATTGCCGTACATTTTGGGAGGAACACCCTTCAACTGGTACGGGAGTATGAAAGGGAATCAAGGAAACTGGCGGATTATAGGAACCACCTTCGTTTCAACCTAAGATGCAGACAAAGCAGAGTTGTTCCTAAGAGCTTGCGCCTTGGATCCACTGTCAGGGGACACAGAGCAGACTTGATTCTACAGAGAGCACAGAATCACCTTCTAAGTGAAAGGATAAGACAGGTCCATTTCACTATAGATGCGCTCCAGATCAAGATCAGCCAGACTCTGCAGGAATTGGAAACCCTTCTACCCTCTCCAATCTTAGAAGAGGTTCACAAGTTTGTGGACAAGGCTCAGCGGGCCCAACACTCTCAAGGAAAAGAAAGACAACGCAGGAAATTTCACACCTTGCTTTCAAAAACCCACACTCCTCAGTCTGAAACCACACAACTCAGAGAAGAAAACACACCTGAAGACAGTCGGGAGAAATGGGTAAAGAACTTTTCAGACCGGAATCTCACTGAACCTGAAAAGAGGGTTTTAGCCAAAGGACTCAATTTCGCCATTTCTCCGCAACAGTTGCCCATAGTGGACCTCATCACAGCCACAGAAACCGCCATACGGATTAATAAATTATCACAGACAGAAGCAGAGCAAATCAGGATGAAAGTCTCAGCCACCCTCTCCAGTGCTAAAGTCCCTCCGTCTAACCTCACCCTACAAGAAAAGAAGGCCGTCGCTTCCCTGAGCAAAGACCACAACATCACTATATTACCAGCGGATAAGGGAAGGTGCACTGTGGTCCTAAACACAACAGATTACCACACAAAGATCACTACTCTCCTCAGTGACAACAACACCTACGAAGCTTTAAAACGAGACCCCACAAGCAGCTACAAAAAGAAAGTTATAGCTTGCCTTCAAGACCTTGAAAAGGACAAAATCATTGACCGCCTCAAATACCACCGCCTTTATCCAGGGGATGCCATACCCTGCATTTATGGACTTCCTAAGATCCACAAGGAAGGGGTTCCACTCAGACCCATAGTCAGTAGCATAAACTCAGCCACTTACAACATTGCGAAACACCTTGCTACCATCCTTGCACCTCTCGTGGGGAACACCCCACACCACATCAAGAACTCCACCGACTTCACCGACAAGGTCCAGAAACTTACCCTGGATCCAGATGAAACCATGGTGTCCTTTGATGTAGTCTCTCTCTTCACTTGCATACCCACCACGGAAGCAGTGGAGACTGTCAGAAAACGACTACAAGAAGACAGCTCCTTGGAAGACAGGACCAACTTCACACCTGATCAGATTTGCACACTGTTAGACCTCTGCCTTACCACAACATACTTCAAATACAACGAAGGCTTCTACAGACAAAAACATGGCTGTGCCATGGGCTCCCCTGTGTCACCTATTGTAGCCAACCTTTACATGGAGGAAGTGGAAAGAAAGGCTCTTGGCTCTTTTAAAGGGAGAGTACCCAGCCACTGGTACAGATATGTAGACGACACCTGGGTCAAAATCAAGACACAAGAAGTGGAATCCTTCACTGCGCACATTAACGCCGTGGATAAAAACATCAAGTTCACCAGGGAAGACACAAAGGATAACTGTTTGCCTTTCCTGGACTGCGCTGTGCACATTGAAGAGAACGGCAACCTCAACATTGAAGTTTACCGGAAGCCCACACACACGGACCAGTACCTCCTCTTTGACTCCCATCACCCTCTGGAACACAAACTTGGAGTAATTAGGACCCTACACCACCGGGCAGAACATGTTCCCTCTAAGCCTCAGGGAAAAAAGAAGGAACACACACATGTAAAGGAAGCACTGAAAACATGCGGTTATCCTAACTGGGCATTCATAAAGTCAGCAAAGAGGCACAGAAAAGAAGACCAGACACCAGCGAGGGAGGATAAGAAAGACAGACGCAACAACATTGTCATCCCCTATGTAGCCGGTGTATCAGAGAAACTCAGGAGAGTTTTCTCCAAACACGACATCCCAGTGTACTTCAGACCCAACAACACACTCAGACACAAACTGGTTCACCCGAAAGACAAAACTCCAAAACACAGACTGAACAACGTGGTGTATGCGGTACAGTGCAGCGAGGAATGCCCGGACCTCTACATTGGAGAGACCAAACAGCCACTTCACAAGCGCATGGCACAACATAGAAGAGCCACCTCCACAGGACAAGACTCAGCAGTCCATCTGCATCTTAAGGATAAAGGTCACTCTTTCGAGGATGCCAATGTTCACATTTTGGACAGAGAGGACAGATGGTTTGAAAGAGGAGTGAAAGAGGCCATCTATGTCCACTGTGAGCGACCGTCTTTGAACAGAGGCGGTGGTTTACGACACCAACTGTCTGCCATCTATAATCCAGTTTTGAGTTCCCTCCCCAGACGCCTTAATGCCCACTCACATCCTGGGCCATCTGACCTCAGGAATTCACATGACAAGGTGGGGCCAGGTTTCACAATGGGCTCACCCGAAACCCTGGCTGATTAGGTCCCACACCCGCTTTCACACCTTGGCGCATGTGATTAGAGGATCACCAGGGGGTCCTTTGTCCCTCCTTGGGGGGATACTCCCACTGGGTTTAAATCTGGGACTCTCGGCCATTTGACCTTAGAACTGAAGAAGCTTCTCGGATGAGAGGTGAAACGTCTTCAAGCAACTTAAAGAAGTCCAGACGCTTTTCTTTGCAAACTCCTTTGACTACGATGACCTGGATGACTGAGAACCTTCACAGACATCCCCTATTCCATGGCTACATAGAGCCCTTTTGGTCAAAAAGACCACTGTGAAGCTGAATGCAAAACCAGCTCTGGGCTTCAGTGTGGCACAAGGCTTAACCCGCTAGGATTAGTATTAAAGAGGTAATAAAGTGACACTAGCTTGTTAGTAGAAAGTGAAGATCTTGTTTTCTTTTCTGCCACGATGTATGAGCAAATTACTGGCTGGACTTCTACGAAAAGAGGAAGTCCATTGTGGGAACGACTGTCAACACGATGCCTTCATTAGATAAGCAGTGCATTGTTAACAAAGTTCATGTCAAACAGAGTAAAATGCAGTGTTACACAGATGCACAAATCATCTTATAAAGCAGTTTTCTAACAGTATTTTAATACATGTTTAATGGCTACAAAAATGAAAATGAAAACAAATCTCCACATGTCACATGTTCAAGTTCTGGCTTCATGGGTTGTGATATCTCATTTTTGTTACTGAGGGAGCACATTATATATTCAAACACCCCTTGTGATGACTATATGTATATAGAGATGTCGACACTGCAAATGTCTACTAATTTATACACATTATCTACAGAAGTCTTCAGGAAGTTCATTATTTTCCTGTCATCCTCCACCTGGAGCCCTTTTCTACTTAAAATGAAACACTATTGCCCACTATAGGACTGAGACATGGCAGGCTGCAGATGTAGTTTAAACTAGCCTTTATCATTTAAAGGCATGTCGAATAGTATGTCAAATGGTAATCAACAACAACAACATGGTTCTGTCACGGCTTTGGGGAAACTGACAAGCAGAATGAAACAAATTTTAACAGCTTGGTGATTAATAGGCTGTGAATGGGTATTTCAGCATCAGCAGAGTAGATGCAAAATGATTGTGCTCTCTCGCCCATTCTTCCAGAGTGACAGGCTTCAGCCAATCACACACACTTCCTGTAAAGCACGCCGATTTGTACATGTGAATCACTCAAACCATCACTGCGGGAAAATGCAGGAATGATATTCAAGGTTGCACTTGGGCATGTAAAATGGAAAGGTTTGGTGCCTGTTGGGACAGCAGAAGCTGTGGAGGGAGTAGAGAGAAAGTGCAGAAGAGAGAGGTGGGTGATGGATAGTCCAACTTCTTGCAGCAGAAAGGTTTGATTAATGGCCGTCCACTCGGCAAAACACACCAGCTGTGAGGGGAGATAAGTACCAATACAAAGAGCCAATTCCTGTCTCTACTGTAATAATTAACCTTAGAGACCAACATGCATAGAAAGTATAGATTCCTTTAAAACAGCCCGGCTTCCTCTATTGCACAATAACTCCATCCAGGGAAAGGAAACAACAAAAACAAAAAAGGAACTAGTTAGGCGCTGAATCCCTGTTTTAGCGCCAGGATTTAAGGCTTTTTTATGGCTGAGTGAGCTGTTCCCAAAGATGTATGAGCAAATTACTGGCTGGACTTATATGAAAAGAGGAAGTCCATTGTGGAAATGACTGTCAACACTCGGCTGCCAAGCTCATCCCCCAGCGCAGAATGGGTATCCAAACAGTCTTCGGTGAGATATATGGAGTGGAATAATTGCTTGTTGCGTAGTGGGCAGGAAGGGATACAAATAAACTAACTTTTTAGGTTTTGGACTTGAAGCTGCAATTGGCTCAACTGTTTGTAAAAGTTCAGCTCCAGCTGGAGGAGCTCTAGAGCGAGATGTGTGTGAGAGGAGGGTGGGTGAAAACATGCTGCGCAGTGTTGCTCTCTGTGGGGTGACATTTTAACTAAAACATTTGATCAGCCTGAAGAAAGTACAAGCAACTTTGAGCAGAAAATCAGAAAGCATTCCACCTGCCTGAACTACTCACTGTGAACATACATAATTACTCTTCATGCCTCAAGTTCCCAGTGGTTTTAAACCCATAAGCTCCTGAGCCTCCCCACACTAACGTTATTCTTTGATAACAGCTAATGACTGCAGCGGCGAATTCTTCAACCATAATATTATCTGAGGCCGAGCTGATTAGAAACATGTGCCTGAGTGTTTGAGTGTCAGAACAATTTATGGCTCTTTCACTGATGACCTTTCCGCGCGCTGTACAGTACAGTACACCCATATCTTACATCACCCATGCCAACACCCCACTGAGAGCTTGTTCCACTTACTTTCTGCATGGATTGGTAACTCCTTTATTTTAGGGTGAGTAATTGTAAAGAATTGTGTACACACTAATGTTGAAATTAATAAATAATAATCTATTACATAAGAAAGATGTCAGCTAACTTTATGTTAATTGGGGTTAAATGGATTAACTGTTGTGAAAAAAAAAATCAATGAAATGTTGGTAACCTTTCTTTCAGGAGCCGTTAATCCATTTAAAACAACTTCTTTTGAGGGTTTTTTCTCCTCTGATGGTCTTATTGCAGCTACAGAGCGTTTTTCAATCTTGTGACAAATAAAAGTCTTGTAACTCTTTGGATAATAGCAAACAAAGAGTAACAGTTTGTATTACATTCTATCCATCCACAGTTGTGTATTCCTCTCATCATAACAAACTGTCTGATTTTATTTCTTGCCTTTCTTGGTCCCCGCAAACAGAAGGTTTGAATAATGCGGGGGAGGCCTTCTGTGCCCATACAGGCTTGTACATTCACTGACTTCATCCTTTAACACATAAAACTTTGGCACACAGAGTTTTTGCAGTTCTAGCAAGCTTTAAAGTCAATATTTGGTATGATCACCTTCATTCTTCCACAAAGCCTAAACTCTTTGAGGCAAGCATTCTTGTAATTTTTTTTAAGTAATCTTCAAGAATCCAGGCCTCTTGCAGGACCTTCACAACTCTTCTTGGGATCTTGACAGCTACTTTTTTTCTATTGTCTGTCAACTGCTTTAGTAATGTTGTGGTCTGGGTTCTGAGGAGGCCAATCCATGACTGTCCCCACGAGTTTGAAGACATTTTTGAGGCTCAAAATGACTAAAGTGTCAGGGCTACATGGAAGAAAATGAAAAAAACAAACAAAAAATTGATATGCATATTTACATACACATAGTACACTTAGAGAGAAATGTATAAAAGTGAAAAAGTGTCTGTCCTAGATTGCAGAAGTAATGCTGGAGACAAGTTAATTGTTCCGTAATGCTGGAGACAAGTTAATTGTTCCAGAAGTGGAACACCACACAGTAATATCCTTAAAATGTTTCCATTCCATTTCTCTTGCAAATTTCTAGTAAGATCAGTGACTTTACTGGGCGGGCCTGGACGCTGAGTCCCATCCATAACTCTGACACTGTTTTAGAAACTCATTCTTGTGCATGTAGCTGCCTGATAACATCTGCATGTACTAATGACAAGTTCAACCAAAAATCTCAAGTTTGGAGTTATCGCTCCATTAAAAACCCATTGCCACTGATTTCTAGTCTGGTTGTTGTATAATTTGGCATACATCAGCGTTGACCAATAACAGTTTACTTAATTACATCAGCAGAAATGGAGTGCTTAGATTAGTGCTTAGAGTATTTAAGATCCAACCATACATTCATCCAGTGCTTTACTATATAAACTTTGATTCCCAGTTAGGCTACTATGCATGTATTTGGACTGTGAAATAAAGTCGGAGTACTCAAAGGAAAGCTCTGTAAGCACAGGGAGAACATGGAAGCTGCCAACCCAACCCAACGACCCAAAGTATCTGTCACCAGAAACCACAGGTCACCCAGTGTTCTTACCCTGAAAGGGAGTAAGGTATATTTGTCTTCTAAAAGGTCTTATTAAGTACCATTCCAGTGCTGTCAAATTAATCTCAATGAAGCCATTTTTTCCTTCCCAGAATAGAAACACCAAAGCCAGCTGGATAATTAGAAATAAATGCTGCAATCTGTTTCATCAAATGCACTCCTTCCAAACCAATAATGGATATTACATCTGTGTTACTATCAGTATTAGAACTCATGATTTGAGGTGATAACAGCATCAGCATTATTGTTAAAACAGAAAAATAGTTTTTGGGACCTAAAGAAAATGTTTGACAAACCAATGGAAATTTTTCTGCTGTGATTAAGGACTAAGCAGATGACATTTGGACAGGAGCTTTTACTAGTTAATAAAGATGATGGCTAGTAGCTTAGTGGCAGAAAGAAAACTGAAAGCCTTTATTACAGCAATGTCAGAGCACTTTTGAAGCATATAATTTTTAGTACTTGTAAGTGCATTTTTACATTGTTTTACTGGGACTTTTGCTTCCAGCACAAATGAAACTGCACTAGCATGAACAACAGATGGTGACAGTAATACCACCCAAAAAAGAAATGCAGTACTGCACCAACCAAACCAAAGGGACAGACTGGGAAATGACTATGAATGCTGTAAGTAAAATACTGTGTGCTTTGGTGAGTGAAAACAGAAGGAGACAATTACTGCTCAATAGGTCTAATATTTTTTGGGTGTCCACTTTAAGAGTATCCATTCATGTTTAGTTCATGCAATAAAAGCAAGAAACCAAAACACAGCTGAACAGTTAAAAAAAAAATTCTCCAAAAACAGTTTCATATGGCAACAACGTAGCTTTTTACACAAAGGAATACTTCTGATATGAGATCTTGTGGAGTGGTCAGCAGAAAGGAGGAAAGATGATTGCGGTTTTTACATTTGAGGCTATCTGGCTCTAACACATGCCAGCTAAACCACAGGGAGATGAGGACGTAAAACAGAACCATGTGCATATTGTGAAATCGAATGTTTGAAGTGCCGGAGACCTCTCGCGTCTGCTCTCAAAGCCTGACCTTTACGGTAGCCCACCAACTGTTCCGTGCACGCCGGGTTCTCTCTGTGTTTATAGAGATAATAGCCTCACTAACATGTTTCTGACCCTCCCCACACTTAGGAAGCAGTGGCACACCCATGTGATAAATGATAGACATTATTTCACTTCATAAGTCTGCCAAGAAACTCGTGGTGATGTGGGGTGAGGGGTGTCTTGGAGACTTGTTTTACTTATTCGTGTCTTTATTGTAGTTTCTCGCACCTCAAACTGGGAAGAGGGAGTTACTGTGGTATGGGGGGGGGGCTTATCTTGGCACTTAATTTTTTTTTTCAGTCATTTTTTATTAATGAGAGCCTCTAAACAGCTGCCTTAGCAGGAGGCGAATAGATTTCGGCAATGCCCGAGCAACTTTTAATACCATTATATCAGGAAAAGACACGAGGCAAATGAAGATAGAGGAAAGGTATTAGAAAAGTAAAAATAGTACACCACTTTCTCCCAAAGAGAAAAATGCCCTGTAAGAAAGCAGGTATACAAATATATACATGTACATAAACCCATATGTACATGTGTACATATACACATATATCTATATGCGTATATATAGCTTGGGTGTCACCGCACTTAATGCTCCAATGGCCACTGAGACCACTGTTACCTTCACCCTCCACATCTTCTCGAGCTCTTCTCAAGCCTACCGCAGACATGAGAGAGAGAGAGGGAGGAATATGAAGTCATACTGGCTCAGAGATCGCCCGGATCAACAAGGTTCGCATCAGGTGTTGAGGAACCATGGCACCCTGATGAGAAGTGGGCTACTGGAATAAGAAGGCATCGGTGGGCAAGAGACGAAAATAGAGCGCTGTTGGAATATATATGTATATATAACAGGTGTAGTGGTTATTCAACCATGTTTGATCATGGCTGATGTGGATGTGAGGAGTTCTTTTGGAGGGGCTGGGACAAGTCATAGCCTCTAACAGTACAGCTGTGGCTCTGTGCAGAGATGTCCCTTTGTTTGTTTAAAGGGCAGGAGAATCGATGGCCCCGTTTTTTGAGGCATGGCTTTGACCTCTCGCAGTGGCACCTGTATCAATCACGGGTCGGCTTCGTTCTCTGCCTCACTGCTCGTCACATTTGTCTCTCGCGCTCGAGACCGCAGACGGAGGCTGTCCATCTACTCTCAAATGTCAGTCTACACTTCATGCCAGCTGTCAGCTGACAGAGTAATACATAAAGAGCTTCAAAATGAGATGAAAACAACTCAGGAAGCAAAATCTATTAAAGGGGAAAAAAATGATTTTAAAGAAAGATTTAAGTGTTTGCTGTAAGGCTGCAAAGCCAGGGAAGGAAAAATGAGAAGCCAAGTCTCTCTTCGTTGAATACACATAAAGAAAGTAATTCAATAATATTCTGACAGCTATTTCTGCAGAAGTTCAAATATTTAAAAAGTTATATTTATTCAGATGTGGTATTGTTTGGTGTCTATTATCTTGGGAAATGCAGGCTGAAATGAATGTATTATGCAGAATAGAAAATCCAAATTCTGCTTGTTTTTATTGATCTGTGTGTCTTACAAAGGTTGAAACACCTGCATAATATTCAGCAGGCACCCCCTAAGCTTGATTGTACTCCACAAATTTAGATATTTCTTGACACATTAATTTAGCCTATTCAATATCCAATTAGAGTAGCTGTATTTTAGACAGAAAATATCTTTGTCAACATCAAGTGGAAAGAAACAACACAATAAAACTAGTCGAAACTGATTTTGTTTTCCATTTTTCATGTCCTCCGAGATTTTAATGGAGCTGACCAGAGGGGAGAGTTCCTTGGGATGAACAAGAGAGGCAGACAAACATACTGTACATGTAAATGAAAACATCAAAGTGCAAAAGTTCTCCCAAACTTTCTCATCTCACTTTCAGGCTGCATAGAATTTAAAAGCTGTTGAATATGTATTACCATATGTAAGCGCCCATTTCACAGACCCTCAAGAAAACAAAGTCAGAGCAGACAAAGCTATCCAAGGGGCATTTTGAGGGAGCTCCATGCTAACTCGTTGTGGTAACAACCAGTTCTCTGTTTTGATGGATTGGACCGGAGTTAATCTGTATGTATGGCCGATGCTTTTGAGGCCACATTGTAATCACCCAGCCAGTTCTCAGCGATCCAGGACTGCTGTCTTGGGATGAAAGAGAGGGATGATTCCCATTATGGAGTAATTAGTCTTGTTGTCACCAACGGACCTTGACAGTGAATCCACTTGCTGGGGCTCTGAAGGGATTTGGGTGTTTGCTACGGCTGAATCATAATCAGTATCGCCTTGACTTGCCAAGGACGGCGTGCTCAAATGAAACTTTGTGCTTCTAATGCACAGAAGCACAGGCATCATGGATGCCAGCTATAATGAGGGCTCTGAGCTTTGTCATTTTATTTTTCTCTCTAGTGGTGTTTTGGCTTGGAAGTTTAAGAAACGTTGGCAGATTAACACTTAATGTTTGTCGAAAGCTGCCAGAAATGGCACTTTAACCATCTTTAATTTAGTTTGTCTTGTTATTATGTTGAAAGGTTTGATGACAGGATGCATCTGCTTTCATAAATTACTGGCAGGGACAGAATCTGCTCTTCTGCATGGTCCATCAGTTATGATAGCTTCAATATGTTTGATAGAGCCGGATGTGACAGGCAGGGGCTCAGCCATCAATTAATTACAGTTGTGATGAGGACAGAATAAATTCACGAGTTGCGTTTTTTCCCCTCATCCTGTGCAAACATCTGCATGAAATGGCTGTTCGAATTATTTTCCAAGGCTGAGCCAATGACCACAGTGACACAAAAATGGCTGCTTATGTGTTCCCTGGGTTTGGGTGTCTTTCTTCTGCCTAGGGAGGGAGGGTAGTGCTTGAACCTATTTTCTTGTAATCTGGTCAAGGTTGTAGGTTATTTGCAATACACAGCAAATTTGTAAGCTTGCTGACACAGAAATTTTTATGGTACCTTATTTTAATTAAGAGAGACATAATATCAACCTAAAAAATTCAGAAAAAATACACATTACATAAAAGCTATAAACTGATTTGCATGTCATTGAGTGAAATAAGTATTTGATTTCGAAGCAAAACACGACTTAGTACTTGGTGAAGAAATGTTTCTTTTAGTTCATCACCAGGTTTGGCTGCCACTTGGCAACTCAAACCTTCAGCTCCGTCCACAGATATAGGACTGAGGTCTGGAGACTGGCTTGTTTAGCGACTGCTTTGTTGCCTTGGTCTTGTGTTTTGGGTCATTGTTGTGCTGGAAGACCCATTAATGATGTAGCGTCAGTGTTGTGGCTGAGTGAAGAAGCTTCTGGTTTTAACGAGGCCAGACTTTTTAAAAGTGGTCTTGGACAATAGTGTATGAGCTTTAAGGTCCAACTACAGTGTGGTTTGTAGCCAGTATGAAGGTATGAGATGCTTTAAAATGAATACAGCTCAAAAATAACTTTGCTTGTGTCTTTACAATAATTACAAAGTCCTATAAACCCATTAAATCCAAAACAGTCCGCAAATGTTTCATATCAGTGCTGTGATGAAAATAATGAGGCTAATATGACTAGTGAAAGCAGTTACCCCATATCCCAGCTGTACTTCATTTCAGTAAGAAAGAAATATATCCCAACTATCATTTCAATGTCTTCAATATGAACCACCAAAAAAGCTCGATAAACCTACAAAGTCTGTTCATTGACTACATCACCTTTCTCTGCTTCAAGTCATAAAACCTTGGAGTGATAGATTATTTTACATCTGGTATGCATAAGACACACAATAGAGCCAGATGGCTCTAAAAAGCTTTAGTCAAAGCTGCTAATTTTACCACAATTATACTCTGAAAATCAGGCTAAGTTGACTGTTTTGCTTAAGTTAATGCTTCTTATAAGAATTGTCTTCTGTGTTTGGTTGCTTATCCCTCAAGTCTCCAGGGATCAAATCAGCTCCAGACCGTTGTGTTTTTCTTTCACTTCTTCAGTCTCTTTGTTGTGTGTCTGTCAAGTGCCAGGGAAATGCCAAATGCTGATGTCTCCGTTTCCCTAGATGTATAATTTACACAAACTTTTACCATTTTTCAAAGAATTGCTGAAATCTCAAAGGAAATCTCAAAATGATTTTCTGCGACTTCTTTTAATTTAAGTTAAATTCTCTGCATCGTCTAAACCTTATACATTAAATTTTACCGTCTTGCTATTCCTTCAGCCTCAGAATCTCTTTTACTTGGGTTCATTTTCAGCACTGCTTTTACTGAAGGCACCAGCTCTTGCCTGTAAATGGCTGTAATTGCCACATTTAAGGTGGAGAGTTATATTTGAAATTATGCCTCACAGAGGATGAAGTCAATTTCCCTACAGGGTAATCACGGAGTGCAGATAAGGATTTTTGCAGTGGGAATACTTTACAGCTAATGTACTGTAGGCTCCACTTTCACCTATCCAATTCTAGCATTGATTTCTACTTAATTATTTCTCTCCTATGAGACTGAATCCATCTGAACCTTAATCAGTGCAAAGCACGTGCAAATAGACACATTATAAAACTGAGATATCCACAAGAGAAATTATGATGTCAGTTGAAAATATTAAACATTTTTTATCTGTATGTTTGAAGCAGAGATGTTTCTGAGAGCATGCGAAGCTGTTTGTTGTGTGAAAGGATCCACAAAATGCACCAAAAAGTAGCTTGTGGAAAATGTTGAAGAGGATCTATTATTGTCATTTCAATCACAGTTTTAAAAAAGTCCCTATTTATCTTATTTTGGTCCTTTATATAGCTCATGGTCTGACGTGAGTACTTTCTGCTCCCATCTCTTCAAGCCCTCCTCCTTTAAACCCCAATTTTAATCTGATGGACAGGCTTTGAGAAAGTGTTTGCTTTTGTCAGACGGAACCATTTGACATAAAAATTATAGCTCAGTAAAACAGTTAATGTTAAATTTCCCAGACTAAACACGATTTCCTCGGCTTGATTGAAAATTGCAAGTTGTCAAATCCATCTATACATGTTTGGACCAGAATCCAACTGAATGGACAGCGCAAACATCTAAGCAACAGAGATTACAGTTTAATGTTTTTTGTTATTTACCTACTTACTGTGTGACATAAAAGCAGATTTAGCCTTTCAATCACAAGGCCATGCATATATAAATCCCTAAAAGTAGGTGGAAAACTTTTATAAATGCTAACAGAAGAATTAAACTTTTCTGCTGTTGCCAAATGAGTGCACTGTTGGTAATGTCAATATCTACTCAAGTACCTGTTTGGAGCGGATCATTAAACTTAAAGAAGGCTCTTAGTCTTCTGTTATTGTCTAAATGACTGTCTTTTTATCTCCTTAATCAAATCACATCTCAGAGCACTTGTGAGTTGAATTGTTTTCCTCCTCTCGGCAGAGTCAAGACATCCCCTTGCATGTACTTACAGATTGAGTCAGAGCCAGTCATTTACCTGATTGTTTGCTCACTTACTGACTGAAAAGGCAGGAATCTGGTTAGAGATGCTGGCCAAGTAGGAAGCAGGGATCTAACTGGACACAACAAATACTGTGGAAACAGTCACTGAGCTAAAATGCTAAAAAAGCTAATACTACACAAGAGACTCTACGAAAAATAGCCAGATGTTAAAAAACCACTGAAGATGTTTAATTTAGATTTAGATAATAAGTTTAATTCTTATGTGATATGTTAACAAATAAAGCTAAATACTATTTAAAATAATGTTATTATTATAATCCGATTGGTCGCTACAGCTAGAAAAGCACTATATAAAAATGTGAATACATTACATTATCGTTGGCATAAACACACCATTATGAGAAATGATTCCTGTAAAATGATTTGATTTGCGTATTATCTCAGATAAGCAGGTATATAAATGCAGCATCAGGGTTTGTGACGTCTTTGCTGTCAACATCTTGCTTAAAGGTTCTGACCTGGTCCTGTATGTCTGGATATTTTGATTATTCAACAAAAGATTCCAACTTTTGAACTGACATTAAATGAAGTCACTATCCTGCTATATCTGAAAAAGAAATCTGTAAAATCTGTAAAATATGACATATATTAACTATGTTAAATTATGTCCCAGGATCTTAAGTAGACCCATATTATCAATATTATCATTCTGTTGAAGATAATTTTGATACGTTTATAAAATTAGTTTTTGGCTTTCTCTTCGACTCCACTCAATTGAGCTCTTGTTGAACTGGAGGCGTGTGCCTGGCAGTTTATGCATTTCCTGACCATCCTTGCAAAGCTGTTGTTAATGGAAGTTATTTCCATATAAATAATTACGTGTTGTCCATTTTAAAACACATCTCTTCTTTGTATAGGTTAAAACAGGTGCTGGAAACATTGACTAGAGATTTTGGTCCACATCGATATGATAGCTTCAACATACCTCAGTTGTAATAAGAAGTTATTTGAATTACTGTTGCTTTCCTATCTTCCCATTTTCCTTTGACTCCTGGCATCAATAAGGCATTTCCATCCAGAGAACAACCACTCAGTGTGTATTTTCAGTCATTTCAATCACCTTCTATCTTTCCCATTCTGACTTTGGTTTGAACTTCAGCAGGTTGTCTTAAACATGTCTACATGTGTAAAAGCACTCAGTTCCTGCCAGGTCTTTGGCTGTTAGATATTTGCATTAATGGACAATTGAACAGTTGGTTCTAACAAAGTGACTGTTAGGTGTATTTCTTTTGGTTATGATTATGAGACTACCAAGGTTTAATTAAAGGTTGGAATAACTTTTGAGGAACAGGAGGCCATTTGTAACTACCTACAAGACCTGAAGATAAGACCAGAAATAGTAGTCCCACACAGAGTTCCCAAATGTAATTAGCAAAATGGCTTTTTCAGGAGGCTAATTTCTTTGCTTACTTTGAGTCTCACAAAAACAGATGTTTTAAAATGACTTTTGCATAATCAAGTTTGCTGGAAAGCTGCAGGGAACACGTGCTAATTGGCCTGATATTCACAATTTTGCCAGTTTCTTCAATCCTCTGGAGAGTACAGTGCTAACATGACCTGAAATTAACTCTGGGCTGTAATCTTTTCCTTGTTTTCCTTCTTGAAAAAACAAAAACAAAGATATAAACTTTTGTGATCACTTCTTTGTAAACAGCCAATGTCTCGCTGAGGCTGATGAAGTGCTGTCTCTTAACGTGAGACTGAATTGAAGAGACAACCTCGGACACTGTCCGTATCTGAAAAACACCACAGAGACGTGATGCTAATACTGTTGTCTTACAGCTTGACAGTAATGATTTTAATATGCAATGATCGAAATAAACTGATGAAGAAATGAGCCCTGAGTTAAAATACTGAGCTTTTCTTAATTATTCTGAGACCTATAGAAAATATAGGGAAAAAAAACATATTTCACATGGCTTTGTCTAATATGCGGCAGTGCTTTCCTCTGAAGTTAATTTTCAAGGATCTACTCAATCAATTCTATAGCATGCAGCAGTGATTGTAACTGAATGGCACCACAGGATATGAAGCCTGCTTTGAGCTGATGTATTGTATTTCAGCATATCAACCATTGTCACAGCAGTTCTTTCTGCTGAAACCGCTCGTACAGTCGGAAGCAGCCTTGAGGTGACATGAAGTGCTGAGTTACTTTTCCATCCTTTCATTATGTTTACTTGATCCCCATCAAAAGTCCAGCTGCACTGAAAAAATGTCCTGCTTGTAAGATATTTCACGGCCATGACAGCAAGTTTCTAACTTAGATTTATGACTCCCCTTAATAACAAAACAATGAAGCCTGCCGGATGAATCGATACGGTTTGCTCAAACCAGTTGAATTCATTGCATGAGGGTCATTGATTCCCGATAGAAGTAGCTCCTGCCTGTAGCCCTCACCTAGCTCTCTAATTGTCCCTCTAGATACTACTTAATAAGCACAGCCATCTGTCTTTTTAAATTAGTTTAGCGACACAGCCGAAACATAAATGCGTCACCCCAGAAGCCATCCACAGTTATACATCAACATGCCCATCAAGGGTTCACTGGCAAACGGCAATGTCCTGTTGGATAACTCACTCGACTAGTGAGGTGCAGGTGATGAGGACTGATAGTGACACGTCAATAGTTTTTTTTACTGCCCGTCAGCTCCTGATAAAATTTACAAAGACACAAAGAATTGTAAAGTAAATATCCTGTGAAAGCAGCATTAACTAAGATCATTACTGAGCTGCTCAATGAAGCTTTGAAATGGTTTCATAAGCTGGAGATAAATAATAACTTCTCAGCCTGCAGAGAACAAACTGAAGAAATCTTTCAGTCCTTGTGAAAGTTACACTGTTGTCACATACAAGTGTTAAAGAACTATATTATCAGGGCTTTTATGTAGTTATTAGTATGCTCTAAAAATAACAGCAAAGTGAAATGTTTTTGCATCGTCAGGCTTTTGAGCTCAAAACAGCAATGAGACAAAAGGAGAGACTAAATTTATTTTGTGCCATTTATCTACAAAGTGCATAACACTTATAAATAATAACCTGCGTAATTACAGCACCACAACAAAATTGCAGTCTACTTTTACAAGAAGAAAAAAGTAAGGGGAGATTGATATCACCGTTTTATTTGCTTTAAATATGGACCTTTATAAAAGTTGTTATATTTACAATTCATCTTAAAGTCGTTTCAGACAGTGTCTTTGAGTTTGACTTAAATTTAAAAAAAAAAAAAAGACCTGGCATAAAAAAAAATTCTAGGAATTTGTTTAGTTGTTTAAGCACCTGTGGTCTATAAATCTCAAATTACTTTAAATTGATACCATGCGCCCTGGAGTTCCTCTTATTTAATGCCAATACAAATTGGAGTTTAATCAGTAAAATCTGCAAAGCAAACTAAGTTGCCAAGCAAAGCCAGACAGTCGCTTTTGGAGTGTTTCGCTGCTGCAGTAAATGAGTTGATGCTGAAAGACAGAACTGCAAAGATGACCTCAAGTTTAGACAAGAGACTGTTTATAAAAGATGGATGTAGTCACCATAATGTTACAGGTCTGCTTACCAAATTCTGTGTCCAAGCACTAAGTTTAGTTTTCTGGTTATGTCTATCTTATGTTTTTGAAGCATATTTGGAGACTGTACTGTATGGGTGCATTACCAAATCATAGATTCAGGCTAATTAATGTCAATATAAAATATGAAACAATGGAATTTTAAGCACCCCCCAAAAAACGTTTGTACAAATTTATTGGATGGACTATTACTATAATTAACTACACAGCAAGAATACCATTTATTAAATAATATGATTAAAGTTGCTCCAAACACCACAAAGAAGGTCTGAGAGGTCTTGTTCAGTGACTCAGATTAGTGGAAGGGATAAATAGCAGAGAGGCAGTGACTATAACCGCCTGTGTCTACAGCCCTTTGTCATTTAACTATGCATAACTTTAAGTGTTAATAAAATTTAATAGGGTAAGCTAAATAACCCCACCCCCATCCCCCCACCATACAGTTGTCATGAACAGGAAAACCAGCTATAAAGATCTGTTTGCTCCATGCAGTAAATATATTTATTATTGCAGCATACTTTATGAGGTATTAATTTTGCAAGGAACATTATTTTGCTCTTTCATGTTGGCTTAGCTTTCCAGCCCCCAGGCTACCCCTGGCATGAAAATCACTGATGCATTGGATAACAGGATTTTAATTTCAACTACATATAAGATTTCTGCTCAAGTCATACCAGAGACATTACAGAAGGAGGAAGCTTGGCACATAAGGACACCTTGATGGAAAATTCCAAACCGACAAAGAGACATTCAGCAGCTGAAATAATGCTGTTGATGCACAGATGCCCAGACATTTGCACCCATTTCAGCTGTGTGGTGGCAGCATATTTCTCTGCATATATTAGTAATGATCCACTACAGGTAAGTGTACTTTTTTTGTTAACATTTTTTACTTGGCTAACAGTATCTATATCATGAATTAGATTACCTCTTGTTCAGTGCTCTCATTGGATGAGCAAAGATTATGAGATCATCTTGACACTCTAAATTGAGCCATAAATGAAGCTGTAATGTCAGGAAACTTGCATAAGTTGTAGACATGTAATGACAAGCTATTGTTACCAAGAGTAGTTACTGTAGCAGGTAAAAGCGATGCACTAATTTACAGACGAATAATTATCACATTAGAAAATTGCCTGACTAGGCTCACAAGGTGCTTAAGTGTGGTGGAAATAAGACTTTTAACTGTATTTTGAGCAATGTCTGCAGCACTTTTTTAATGTTATTTTACTTTACATGCAAGTTACTTTTAAGGTCACAGTTCTGTCACCACTGATTTATAATACAGGCTTCAAAATAACTGCTCAATTAACTCCATTGCATTGCAGCACTTACTTTTAGAGGGAGTTACTTAAGATCATACTTAAATTCAAAACTGTTGGATGAAAGGTGTAGATGTGCTATGTGGGTTTGAAATATACACTTACATTTTTTTCCTTGGAAGTATAAAAATGCAGGACAGGAATATGTGAAATTACATTTAATGCTGTCATAAAAATCTCATTAAAAACATATATGAACACCTATGAATTAATGAACATATGTTCATTGCAATAACTAAATGCATTGTGCGAGCAATATTTGTATCATTGTTGTATTTGTTTAGTTGATGGACGAGTGCTTCAACCTGAGAAGAAGGCAACATCAAGTCAGACAACTAGTTGTTACAAATAACGTATTCTGAAGCGCATCTTTGAATGCACCACACGTAAAACCTTGAAGCAAATGGTCCACAGCAGCAGAAGATCGCACCGAGTGCCACTTCTATCAGCTAAGAGAAGGAACTTGCACAGGCTCAACAATATCAGACAATATCAGAAGATTGGACAAATGTTGTTGTGTCTGAGAGGTCTCCGTTTCTGCTGCGTTCTTTGGATGGTCTAGTCAGAATTTGGCGTAAACAAAGCATGGCTCCATCTTGTCTTATATGACTGGTTCAGACTGGTGGTGGTGGTGCTGTACTGGTGTTGGACGTCTCCAAAGGGAGATGTATTGGAAATATTGTTTGCAAACAGTGTATCCTAGAGGTTTAAATGAGGAACTGTTGTTGTCCTGTTTTTTATGATTATTACATTATGTGCATGGACATGTCTGTAGTTCTTACCAGGGGTCCTAAGACATGTATATAATTTATGGACTGATGTTGTTCTATGTAATGATTTTTTATGTATACTTGAACTTTGTATCGAATCAAACAGAATATGTCATTTATTATTTTTTTCTTTATGGAAATGGGTTTCTATTTATGTCTTTCTTCTGCCCCAGATTCAGCTCTATACACAGCTCTTTAATGTAATGATATGTTTGTATATAAATACTTTGGACAACTCTGTATATGGATGAAACACATTTTTACATTTGTTAAGGTGTCTCAAATGTGTATCAGAAGCGTTGCAGAAAGCCATGGGCTGAAACATCTCTCTATTTTTTTTCTAAAGTTAAGGTATATTTAAAGTCTTATATCCATATCTGGAGCACTGAAGTTCTTATTAATAGTTTAATATTATCTTGGAACATTTTGGGCCCCTTAGTACAATCAAACATCATTTAAGCTTACATCTTACTTAAGTAGTGATGCTGACCATCTCCATCCCTATATCGCCACAGTATACCCATTTAATGATGGCTGCCTCTAGCAAGATAACGTGCCATGTTAAAAAGCTCAAATTATATCTACCTGGCCTCTGCAAAAGGACAGTGAGTTCACTATATTCAAATGGCCTCCACAGTCACCAGATCTCAATCTAATAGAGCACCTGTGGGATCTGGTGGGAGATTTACATCATGGATGTGTAACCAACAAATCAACAGCTACTGAGTAATTGTGTTTTGTCTTTGTGGACCAAAATCTTTGTTGAATCTCAAATTAAGCCAGTTCAGCAGGAAAAAGGCTGTCAAATCCAGCACTTGCAAGATTTACCCAGTAAAGTCCAAAATGAATGAATGCACAGAAAATCCCAGAAAGAAAGTCCACGTCTTTAACCGGTGTTAATCCTAATAAAACAAACAAAATAATTAATGAGTCTGTTCAGTAAAGATTGTGAGGAGCAAGTAACGGCACGGATGCTGTATCTCACCGTTTCAATTAACACACAAACAGCAATGCGAAAACAAATATTTGTGGTTATCCAGAGTGATAAAAGCTGTAACTATTATTTGCCAAAGACTGAACGGGCACTATGCCAGGACCACAACAGCGGTGAAGCTGCACTGAGAATATGCTATTACTTTAAGAGGAAACAGTGTTTGGAAACATTCAGAAAAAATGATAAGCAATGCAAGTACTGGAGAAAGCTGTAAAATCAGCAGAGAATATAATAAAGTCGAAAGGGGAGAGTAGTTCACAAAAAACAAGCGTAAATTGGGAAAAATCAAATAAACATGATCTTACAGAAAACTTATATCTTTTCAAACTCCTCAAATAGCCTAAAACTAAAGACACTGATATAACAGAGTTATCATATGAATACTATAATAGGTTTAATGCCATCTGCTGTAAAACAGTCTGATACATCTTATAAAACGATTACTAATTAGAAAACGCACACTTGTTTCCTTTCAAGAAATGAGCGAAACTTTTCTGGTAATTTTCATGTCGAAATTAATGATGTACAGCTTGATCCTGATAAAATGGGACTAAATGGTCTTTTAAAAGCCAAGGATACAGCTTTTTTCTCTCTCGAATATATGGTACATGAAATTGGCTGTGTATATAAGGAATGTTAGAAATTCAATTAGACTAGCAGCAGGAGAAACAGGGGAGGATTTACCCGATCATTTTTCTTTTCCACTCAAATATTACTGCAGTTTGTTGACTTTTGTTGTTTTTTCTCTCTCCTTCAAAGCAGCTGCTTCCTTCCATCATTAACTGTGCCCTTTGTGTCTTACTGAGCTATCTTTCGCTTTATCTTGGCTATTGTGTGTGAGTGTGTCTGTTATTTGCCTAATGTTTCTTTCAATTATCGGGGGTTCTTCTGGATTTTAATCTTTTATATATTAAAAGTCAACTTACAGGGAACATGAATGTATTAAACTCCCACATGCTTATTTCCTCACTTTAAAAATAAGAGCAGGGAGCACAGGCAAAGCTCTCGCCGGAGTGAGGTGTACATATAAAAGCAAAAGTCTATTATCTTGAGATTAATGTGCAGCAGCTGTCTCTCATCTAAAAATACAAGTTTTACAATAGCATGCTGGTAAAGTGAGCACACTATGGAGACATAAATTAACCTTCCAGCCATACCTGTGATTTTTAATGTCGCTGAGAATCAGTATTTCTGAAGACAGAGGAACAGTCAGTGGACTCGTTATTAAGACAAAATTCAGCTGTTCACAGCTTCTTTTCTTTAATAACAAAGAAGAAGAATGACACGCTGCCGTGTTGGCAGATGAAAGACAAAAGAAAATAGGCCTTGTCGCAGCAGGAGAAACAGGAAACCTCCTGAAGGCATGTTAGCAGAAAATGTCATGGGATGGTTCAAACAGGTTTTACAGAAGACTTTAATGTTTTTAGAAATTCTCCAGCTTTTAAAGTGAAAAATCTGCAACATTTATCGTTCCTGTTCGTTTAACACAGGATCATGCAGTGCAACTTGCAGACATTTTATGGAAGCTTTTACATGCACTTTTCCATGTAGCCACCCAGTGACGTGTGGGTTCTTCTCAGGAAAAAGTTGTTGGATAGGCAGGAAAAAGGGCGTGCTGCGTCTTTGGCATGACACAAGAGCAAAAAAAGTCATAGCCAAACAGAGCGGTGACTGCAGATCATCAAAGATGTTCCCAAAATCCCAAACACAAGGCTCACCCCTGAAAAGCACACCCCGAACCAAACCTTTAAATAATGGCATAGCATAACTTCCAAATGCTTGATGGCTCTGTTAATAATGAGAATAATAAACCACAATTCAATCCGCGACTTTTAGATTTTCTCCTGCTTTTCAGCTTTGTTTACATCAATTATGCCGGTATAAAGTAGCAAACACAGACATTTGTGGAATTATTAGGTGCTTTTAATAGATATATTAGTTGCAGGCAGTCATTTTAAATTGTTTGCATGTGTGCATTAGGAGATGCTGGATTATATCAAAATGTGTATATATATATATATATATATATATATATATATATATACTTACATTGCATGTATAAAGAACAAAGTATCATGAGTGTCATTATCAATTTCAAAACAACTTATCCCAAAACATGATCTCTTCTTCTGCACATGAAAACACAAACTTAATTACACTACGAGTGCAATGTGTTCCTCAAATTTCCATTTTGTGACATTTAATAGAAGAGGATATTTACTGTATTTTTAATCTCATTTGAATTTAGAGGAAATAGCACTAAGTACTTGTGTGAGTAAATATCACCAGGTTTATTAGATATCAGTAATAAAACACCTACAGACTATATTATTGGCCCATATGCATTATAACATGAATCACAGCTAAAATGAATTTTCCTGTTATTTCCTGCTAAACTTACTGTTGGTTAGATTTGGTCCACATCTCAAGCTTGTGCTGCTGATGCTACAAAATGTCAGAATTAAGTACAACCTATGAAAATGTTTGTACTTTCATAAAAGTTTTGGACAAGTCATCGAGGTCTTTGACCTACAGAAAAAAAGACCTTTCAATCATTTATTTAATAAAAGAACTCAATAGACATGTTTGCAGTTCCTTAGCAGAAATACTACCATAGTGAAATGGTTCATTACACATAGCTTTGGAGATATTTTAACCCTCTTGTCAGACTACCCTTCAAAAGATAGATATTGAAGTACTCTGTGCCACTAAGGGTCTTCCAAGAAACTACAAGATGATTCCACCTGTCAGGTCTTTATCTGTGGCAGCTAATCAGGAACTTCTGATTCTACTCATTTCAATTTAATATAACTTAATATGTTTTTTTTTAAATTAAGTTTTATCTTAGCCACTTTGTCAAAACTAATTACATTTTTGCCATGTTTACTTTCACATATTGGAAAGTATTTTTTTTTTAAAGCTTTTATGATGAAATGCTTTAAGAGCACAAACGCCAAGATCATTGTGTATTTCTGGGTTTTAGAGGGATGTGCGAGGTTATGTTACGGTTGTCAAGGTCAGTGGTTTGAAAGGGGGACAAAGTGCATTATGCACACCTCCATTTGGCACTCTCCCATGAGATCTGCAAAAATGAAATTACCCAACATCTCAGATTGTAGCATTCATCAAAAATTACTTGGGCAGGCATTTATTCAAGTATTTACTCTCAGGTGCCATTTCCAAAAGGTCAGAAAGGGATATTTTTTTCTCTGCGGATGTGTTTCAGTTTCTTTTTTTTTCCACAGTGATGATGACAGCACAAACCTTGCTGCGACAGAGGGCAAAATTTTTCAGCTAAAGCATTCAGACATGCATTTTCTCTCTGTGGTGCAGAGGATATGTTTGCTGTAGTTTAGCTTATCATTCATGTAAAGTTGTTTTAGATAAAGGCAAAATCTCACTGCAGCACAGTGGCAGCAAAACAAAACGGGAAGGTCACAAGAAGTCTTTTAATGTTTAATGTACCCCTGACATTCCCTTTGTTAAGCTGCTTATGACAGCTTTGAAAAGGAGAGAGTCCTATCTATACACTTTCACAAATCAACACTTTATTATTAAATTTTAATATACATTTTTTCAAAGTCACTTTTCCTTTTTTTATAACAGTGGGTGTGGAAAAACTGTCAATGCATTTCAGTCCTTGCAAACCAAGAAAAGACTCTCCTCAGTCATTCCTGTTAACACTTGACAGCTTATTTCTCTTTAGTCTGTGATTATGTCTTACTGATGTTCTGGTGTCTGCATAGCGCTCTGCAGAATATAACAAACATGTCAGCCCGAGCTCTAATTTATGGCTAGTGTCTGTTTACTTCCACAAAGTGGAAATCAAACTGCTGCAGTGTTTAAGTAGCAGACATTATGTACCACAATTAAGTTGGAGTCTTAGCTTGAATCAAAGCTGCTCATTTAAATGAAGCTGGGATTCAAAGGTTGGTGATCACATGCTGGGTGTCCATAGGGGATTGAAAGATCACATTTTCTTTCCACATCCAAATAAGGAGATATTGTGCCTGCTGGTAAAATGTCTCCCAGCATCCAAGTTCTTACCATGGTGATAATGTGGTTAAATGTGGCCCTGGTAGCTCCTTCGCTTATATAATAGAAACCTGCTTTGTTTACAATTGAGACTCAAAAAAACATTATCTGCACTCTTTGTCTAATGAAAGCTAAAGCAGAACACTAGGGGAAATGGTGGTGAACTAATTTCAATCGCGCCACACTAGCTGCTGTTGAGCAAATGCTTGGAGTTGGTTATAAACATTACATAATCATTAGCATGACACACTAACATTTAAATGCAGAAAGCACACAGCAGGACACTTTAAGTATTTCTAGTATACACATCCCAGTTTTTTTTATGCTACACTTAAACACAGAAACAGACAAGATTTTGGAGACAGTGGTTTTAAAAATTGTCAATTACAACTTTTCGTGTTCAGGTCTTTTAAAGAAATTCCTGCAATGTTCTTTCAAAACAAATCATTTGTTTTAGCAACTGTAACTGTTTGGATCATTTTTAAGAAGCGCACTGGTACCGCTCCATGCAATGACTTAACATTCTGGTATGAAGTGGAAATATATGCCCATAATAAGAGACGTATAGGTGTTTGGTGGCCAAGAAGCACAACGGACAGTCTGAATTGGCAACCTTTCCACTTTTCAAGGAGCATATTTATATTTTGTTACCAGCTTTTCAAACAACTTATGAAAGACCAGTGGGGTGGTTAACTGCAGCAAGAGTTGGAGTGCCGTGTGAGCTGGCCTAGTGTCAAGAGCAGAAGACCATAAGCTTTGTGTCAAGCTGACCAGGAAGTGTGCCACCTCACCTCAGTGGACTGCACGTTGTGCTATGCATGGCCCAGCACAGCCTCTAAGTCGTCAATTATTAATTCAAACTCATTCGCAGAGCGGGTCAGACTGTGACCAAAGTATTGTCATGGTTGCAAGCACAGACCAGCGGGACACTGTACTTGACCTCAAAGCAAACATACACCACCCTGGCTGCCCCAGTTTAATTTTTTTTGTCCAACATCGTGACTGTTACAGCAATTCCTCGAGTGGCACTAAACTCAGGCTTTTACCGAAACATCCTAGGCTGCCCACTAGCTTTCTGCTCAATACGTCTGACTGAACACAGAATTTTACTGTAGGGACTATAAACACTTACCAGGTGTCCATCCAAAAATTAATTCAAATGAATGACTGGCTCCATATCAAAACACTACACATATGTGAAGCTTTCTTCCTGTTAAAAGAGAGCTCTTCTTTCCCACTATGACTGTTTTTTGTATTAATTTTTGTATTTATGGTATTTTATTATTGTAGGGTTTGTAGCATACAGTCGGAAACACCTTGAGGTAATAGTTTTTGTGAAATAGCACTATAAAAATAAACTAAAAATAGAATAAAACTGAATTGCATTCATTTGAACTGAGAAACCAACATATTAAATGTTGAAACTGAAAAAGTTTATTGCTTCTGACATATAACCTTATTTTCAATTTGATGCCAGCAAGCGGTTTCAAAAAAGTTGGGACATAAACAAAGTTACTTATAAATGATAAATGATGGAACATCTCACAACTAATAAGGTAACTGGGAACAGAGAGAGGCTGTCTAATTGGAGCCTGTAAACAGTTTAAAGTTGCATATCTATTAGTTTACTGGTTTAAGTTAGTGGTATAAAAAGCTTATATTTCTGTCTGGTGTTATGTTCAGTCTCTGTAGTTTGACTGATTTTCTTGCATCCATACAGCATACTGCACGTTCTAGTCATCATTTCTGTTTCCACTGCACTTTATCATATTTGTAAATTTGTTTTATACATTCACTTTTCCACTTGAGCCAAATCTGGAATGTTGTTGTTAAACTTTTGCTGAATAAAACTTGTTTTAAGCAAGATTAAGACATGAAATAAATAATTAAGAAGTTTAGTTTATTAAGGGTTTACACGAGTTACAAGGGTTGCACATCTATTAACTGGTTGAATTTAAAATGCAATTATTATTTGTTTTGCGAACATTTTCAGATATTAAAGGCAGAAATGCTTCAGGGTTTTCATATTCTAAGATTATGGTCCTTGGTTAGCTCTAAATTAGTTTCTCTCAAAGCTTCTTCTCCAAGTCTGTAGCCTGGAGTGCTCGACAAGGCCCTGCCTGATAATGCATACCTGGAGACTAACAATGCAACCAAAATTTCACATCGCCATCCCTTTCTTTCCTTTTTTCTATTTTCTGCACTCTCCATCTGTCAATCTCTCATTGTCAAACTCTCGCTACAATAACAAAATGAGGCATTTAATTATCTCAAGTTCAATGATCAGAGTATCTAAAGTGTGCTTTGTAATTGTACTGCTAGCTTTTTTTCATAAATGTCATTTGCCAAGGTCCAAATGCCATTTTCTGGTGGGAGTGTGTGAAATTGCTTCCTCTTTATTTTAGCCATTTATCGCGCTATTGCAGCTAATGAATGTCTCTCCAAAGGGGAAGATTCATCCACTTTTGGAGTTGAATAGATGCACGGCTATAAGGCAGATGCAGGTATTTATATGAAAGACACAAAAGTTCACCTTTGTCACACACAGAACAGGTTGAAAAGATGAGCTCATATAAAATGCCATTCATCTCAAATGCTTTCTGCTTTTTTTTAAAAGGTTAGGCTTGAGAGGTATAATGAGCTATGTGCAGATTACTGTACTAATGTGTTATTTTGTTCTCGAGACGGGCATAAGTTTTAGAATATTTCATTTTTTTAAAGACTTGCAACACGATTGCAAAATCTCTCTTTCACGTTCAATACTAACTAATAAATACTTATTATTTAAGTGTTAACTGGCATTAATATCAATGTGTCTATATTATGTAATTTTTCTCTATACAATGTATTTTTTATTTGGATGTTTTATTTGGTGTTTACTGTTGTAATATTCTGCATGTGAACAACCCAAAGTGTTATAAAACAGTTACAAGTGCATGCACCTGTTTCTGGATTAAGGCTAATACTAAAATTTTAAAAAAATTAAACAAATTTAAAAAAGGCACACTCACCTTAAAAACTAACTGAAGCTAAATTTAATCAAAAACTAGATTTTAAACAAAACTGAAAAAGAAACTAATGAAAAACACAAAAGTACAGTGATTTTAACCGTGGCCCATAAAAATCCACTGACATTTTGGTTAAAAGTTGAAGTGACGGAATTTAATTCCAGTCACGGTTCAGTAAAACTGGCTTCTCCAGAAATTTAAGCGGTTTGTGCAGGGAAATGATAATTACATTATTTTGACTGTAGACTGCCAGACAGTGCAGTCCCACTCTGTGGAAAACGTGTTTCTCATCCTCCTAATTGAAGAAAATGAGAAGGTGGAGAAATTGTTTTTAGATGAAATTGCTCATTTGCAAGAAACAGAAGGAAAGTTATTATAGGGAATTGCTTATTTTAGTCAAATGCAACCCTGTCTTTATAGCTTTGTATAATATGCTAGAGAAGAAAAAATGACTAATAATGAAGAACATGTTCTTGTCAGACTGAAGTGGAGGGCTGAATCTATCAGTAAGAGGGAAGAGTGGATTAACTACAATGGGCCTAGTTCTGCACAGAACAAACCAAAACAGGAGATTCACTCAGTTTTCAAAAGTACCACTCATGTGGATTTTATTTAGGAGGCTGTGACACTGTTTACAAAGTACTAATGGAGCACACTGTACCAAAACAACGAGACACCAGAGAATTTAGATACTGCTGCTCTATATGAGCCTGCACTGCTCCATTTACCTCGTATGCCATAAGATATGGGCCCTGTAAGAAACGCTGTCAGCACAACTGATTTGGAAAAGAAGTTAGTTTAGAAAGTTTGGCAATTACAGGCTCATTATATTGTATAGCATTGATTACCAAAGTGTGTGCTGTGTCCCTTGATGGGCCACGAGAACCTATTTCCAGTTTTCTAATTTAGTTTAAAATTACCACTAAATTTATGCATTAAAAAAAGAAACATAACTCATGAAAAGAGCCATGGGATTTATAAATTATACAATATTCTTATATCTGATTCTGAAATAGACTTATACACTCACCAGACACTTTATTAGATACAACTTGTTAGTGCTGGCTTGGGCCCGTTTGCCTTCAGAACTCTTTTCTGTGGCATAGATTAAATAAGGTGCTGGAAATATTCCCCATAGATTTCGGTACATGACAGCATCATACAGTTGGTGCACATTTGTCAGCTGCACATCTACGATACAAATCTCATGTTCCACCACATTCTGAAGGTCCTCTATTGTAACGGAATGTGGAGGCCATTTGGCCACAGTAAACCAGGTGGTGTTTTTCCAGTCTTCTATTGTCCAACTTTAGTGCGCCATTGTGAATTGTAGTCTCAGTTTACAGTCCTAAGCTGACAGGTGTAGCACACTATGTTGTTTTGTGCTGCTGTAGCCCAACTGCTTCAAGGCCCATTCTCCTCTGACCTCTGGTATCAATAAGGCATTTTTTCCAGAAAACAGCCCTTGACTGGATATTTTCTCTTTAAGCCCTGGAGATGATTGTGTAGTTGGGAAATCCCAGAAGACCAGCAGTTTCTGAAATTCTCAAACCAACTCAAGTTGCACCAAAATCATTGCCATGGTTTGAAGTCACTTTAACCCTATAATGCCCTTTGTATCATATTTGCTACCTGAGTTTCTGAGACCTGTATCCCATCCACATGATCAATACTTGCCATAATTTCAAAATATTACGGACAACACTCTTTTCTTGTCTAAAATTAACACTGTTGTTAACAAAAAGTTGCCAAAAACGCCCAATGTATCAAATGCGATACAAAAAATCTATAATAAAAATATATCATACACAACATGATATAGCAAAAAACATTTTGGGGATTTTGTTATAAGGGTTTATAAACATCTCAGTTCCAAAAAATCATAATTTCCTGGCTATTTTGTGATGGGTTGGATCTTACAGGGTTAATCACCTTGTTTCCGCATTCTGGTGTTTGGCTTGAATTTCAGCATCTTGTGTACGTCTACATGCCTAAATTTAGTTTCTGCAGTGTGATTGGCTGATTAGATATTTGGACAGTTATGCATACCTAATAAAGTAGTTGGTGAATGTTTAGTTATATTTTACATCCAGTGTCAAAACTCTTTATTTTGTAATATCGCAGTGTAGACACTAATGTTCGGATGACAGTAGGATCCCTCTCTCAGTAACTGATGAGTTCTGTTGATTTTGTTTACCCCGCACAAAGCCAGACTGTTTCCCCATTTCCTATTTTTATTTAAGCACATTAGCCTTATAGAGTATTGACATACCTGTAATTGATACGAATCATCTCCTCTAAGGCGAAGCAACAAAGTTTGTGTTAACCATTCCATCAAGACATTTTGGGTATGGTTAGAGAGAAATCATTATGTGTAGTAGTAGGACTGTTTGCAATATAGCATACTATAGGACTATAACACAATAGGAAATAATGCTCCTTTTCGTAACTCTAAACTGGCTCACTTGCCCATCGTCACTCAACTCTTTGTGGTAACTTAAAGTTCTCCCTAATCATACCACATACATCCTAAACCCATATAATAAAAGGTTGGCTGGAATCAGGGATACCAAAACAAACGGTTGACCTTTAGAAAAATCAGTATGAAGTTTGAGGAAAAAAACCCTCAATGAGTAGAAGACACACAGTGACAAAGACCACCAGAAAGCAGTCATCAAACGTCAAAAACTAGACTGATGAAGATCTACTGTTGGAGTCATAATGCAAGGCCAACAGCATGATAGATTTAACTTGACTTTAGGAACCTTGGAAATGATGCAGTGCAAATTTACCAACATAGGGGCCTTTTCTCATATTAGTGTTCTATAGTAACTGACTGGAAACATTTACCAAATCTGAATGGTTTTAGATAAATGAAAACGGTACTAGAAATATGATATGAAGTATTTAATAACTATGCAACATGCTGAAATTCCATGCATGGAAATAAATGGTTGGGGAAGAATCAAAAAGATGACATTAATGTCAGTCTAATATGATGCAAATTCCTGGAATTCTTAATGCTCTTGATGTGTGTTTGAGAACAATAACTTTACAAGAGAAAAACAGAATGCTGGCTGTATGCAAAGCAGGTGTAGAGCATGAAATTGAACACTCTGCAGCGCCCTACATTTGGTTCTCACAAGATACATTGGCAATCAGCGGCTAACAGTGCAAACACCACTGCAATATCAATCTTGATTTGCACAAGAAGTGTCCTCTACCTTTCCTAAATTGTGCCCTGACTGGACCTGTTTGATGGAGTGCATATTGTGTTAGCAACAACTAGGCAGGTGGATTTGTTTCTCACCTTCTCCACTTAATGGCATGTGAAGTAAGCTGATTCAATTCCCAGTACCCACACCACAGAAGGACAGTGCTAAAAGATTTATTGGACAAGAGCGTGTTTGTGAAAGTTGTTGCTGTTGGCTTGATGTAACACATTTAAGGCAAACTGTTAGAAAGTATGTAAAAACTAAATACATTTAATATACGGTTTAAAGTTTAAAGCTAAAAATGAGTCCGTCTCTATGTGTGGGATGGGTTGGGGGGTAGTCATGTCATTAAAGTCAGAAAAAGTGATGCAACACCTTCTTGTGAAGAAATATCGCTAATTTAGCATATTGGTACAACCTATTAACTTGGGACGAGTACTGCAGATCTGTGTTAAACTGGTAACAGTTTCAGGCTTCCAAAGGCAGTATTTATGCAATGTTAATTTATTCTAACATAGATGGTGTTTTCACGTTGCTAACTAACCTCCTTATTATGTAAAAAATGTGCCAATCATTAGGTGTGATGTTGATGATGAACTGCGTTGTGTGCTCTCAGTCATAGATGAAAGGGCAGGCTGTTTTAATGCAACGACTTTGCTCCATGTAACTGCAGGTAAATTAAAAATATTGTTTGTGTTTTGGATCTAGCAATATGAGTTGCTACACAAGACTGTGGTTTAGGGAGACAATAGTTTGCATTTCATTTGGACCAACTACTTATTAATTGGTTACATTTAGGAACAGACTCGTTTAGGACAACTAGTAATGGCCCCATCTCACTTATGCTGTAACAAATGCAAAACATCCCATCATGTTCTCAAGTGAGATACACCAGCGACTTTAGCACATCCAGACTGTTATCATTCTTTGGGCATATAATAATAATAATAACAATAATAATAATAATAATAATAATTTTGTCAAAGTTAAACATGAGTGGTTTTATTTCAGGCCAACTTTGCACTTGCTGTCATTTTTATCATCTAACAAGATTTTCCTCACTTTACAAAATCTTCCTGAAGCATGACAAGTAAGGCTACATCAGTCAGATCCAGTTTTGGGTAAGTTACTTTAAATTAGTAACTTAGTTACATTACTAGTTACTTCTATTAAAAGTAACTCAGTTACTTCAAGTTACTTGTTACTTTCAAAGTAACTAGTTACTAGGGAAAGTAACTTTGGTTTTACTCAGAATTCTCTTATTAATGTGTTGCTACCCTAACTGAATGTGCATATTTCCATGAGAGAAATCCCATGCCTGGACTGTTGTCGACTGCCGCCATGACTCTAGCCTACGCCACAGCATCACGTGCACTTTTTACGTCCAACACGGAAACTGCAGTCGTTGTGCTTCGATTGTACTTGGAATTTGGAAATTCTGCCTTCCGAGTAGGAAGATGTAACTCCAGACTGCAGATGAGCTGCATATGTGTTTAGTAGTAATTTGTTTTTATAGAGGGCTAGCAAAACAACCATTTTCGAGGGCGTTGCCATATTGGAATCCCGACTTCTCTGACGAGACTAACCAGAACGCCGTTTACTCGAGTGTGACATCATTCCCAGGTCCGTGTTCCGATTTCTGAGGTAAGTCGAACGCAACACAGGGAGTAACGAACAACGACCCTATCTAACGATGAATGCGTTCCTGATTTTCACATAATAACTGGTTACCGTGCTCGATACCACAATAATAACGTAGTTACTGTAACGCGTTACTTAATAACGCATTAGTCCCTACACTGATCAGATCCAACACAATTACTATGTAAAAAACACTAGACCAGAAAATAAAAGGAAGAAAAAGGTTTTACAGGGTCGTCACTAATTTTGTTTCGAAAGATAAACCACTACTTAACTGAAGTGGAGTTGAGTTCTTTTAGGTATTAGGTACTCAAAACTACAGCATAACAAGAACTGCTATCTGTGAGGAAGTTAGCTGAAGTTTATACTTTAGCATTACTACTGATCCAGTAACTAGATTTGAAAATGCTCCAAGATTGTTAATGCCTTCTGTAAGAGAGATTACAATAGGGTTCAAATCCAGTCTAAGGCTGGGCTGATGGAGATTACCACAGATACAGACCAGAAATGCCCATGACCAAGCATCCTCATACCTGCTTGCTGTTAAGATTAAGTGACCAATGTCAGAAGTTATTTTTCTTTTAAACCTAAATATTAAGTGTGCAGTAATATCAATAAAAAATTATTCATTAGTGCTGAAAACAATAAACAGCATCTGCAATCCTAACATCATTGCTACAAAAATCATTGTTCAGGTTGTTATATTGTTTTATTTTGTTACATTACATCATACTTGCTGTTTCTCCAATAAAAATAAGAAAATTGCAAAAGAAAACATTTCATGTTAATGATGAAGTATATAATTTATCAGCCTGTTTATTGTAAAATATACTATACTTGTTGTTGTTCCATGCACAAACTGTAATTTTTACAGTTTCAAAAAATGCAATCTAATGATTTAAACAAAAAGAAAATTCTCCACGAGTCTCTTTGCTCCACTTATTAATAACCAACATTAAGAAGCATTTAGAAGTAATTTATACCCTTTCCTCTATACAAATCAGGCGAGTGAGAGAAATGACAGCAGCGGTGGAAATGTGCTTTGGGATGATTAACAGTCCTCCTGATTCGAGGTGATGTCTTTGCCACAGTGTTGAACCCTCGGTTGCCATGTCTCATTATCCCCACCCTACTAATGGAAGGAGGAGACAAATAATTCATCTGCCCTGATGGTGACATAGTGCATACCAGGTCTCCCTGGGACAGACTGAGCAGCTTCTCAGCCAGAAGACCAAGAATTATAAAATAAGACCGACAGTAAAACGGTGATTTAGTTCACACTGCTGTATGGGGTCTTTCCTAATCAAACTATTACAATTACTAACATATGAAATGAATAACACCGATTAATTTACTGTGTTTTGGTTAATCTGGTGATAGGTGCATATCACAGAGGTTAAGATGCAATATATTGCAATGTTGTATAAGAAAGACAATTTTTAAAATCTAATTTTAGAAAGTATAAAGAACAAGCCACTTTGGTGTATGCAAACATTTTTCAGAATCAGAACAATGGTCTGCATTGACTTTTATCATAGTTCCTGTAATATTCAACATCACAGCACAACTTTTTGTGCCATCTAAATATCTAAACATCTAAAATTTGTCTGCATATGTAAAAAAAAAAAGTGATTTAGAATTGATATAGCATTTTATTCGCGAAGTACACTTTCGACAAATTCCTAACTAGTCAATATTATTAGTCGATTCTCCCAAGTGTTGGACTGCAGGTAGACCTTACAGCCTCTACATTAGAGACCCAGTTCTCCACCTGCTATATGATCTAATTATAGTGGCCTTCCAACTTGCTTCAACCAGCCACGGTGCAACACAGTGAAGTTAGAGAACATTTCAGATCCTTCTTGGAGAAGCCCAATGGTACTGATGAGTATCACAACAGATATGTGTTTGTTGAGTGAGCCAGTAGCAAAGACCAGAGACAGGGAGGACCAGGGCCAGCTAGACTAGGAATGGAACTGAATGAGAGCAAGGAAATTTGACACCAATTAAGTTATGGACTGAGTCATTCTGTCAGACAGAAAAAAAAATGAAAAAACCCAAACAAAAACAGTAAAAACAACAATGACTTCATTATATATAGTGGGCAGAAATATTGCATTGTAACAGTGATTTTCGATACCTCCATTAGCCTGTAATGTTCTTCAATAACGTCAACATGTGAAAAATAATAATGGCCAGACAACTGAGTGTTCAAAAATACTTGTGCTTTAAATCAGCAGTCATGAGTACCTGAGAGTTGCTTGAAGAGACATTAACCATGAACCCTCAGCAGGGAGTTGGGAGATAAGTCTGGAATAAATTTAATCCATGGTGGTTTCAATTTATAACTCCAAGGACTTAAAGGATCTGCTGCAAAACTCTAGGTCTGATATACCATATAGCACTTTCAGAGATCTTCCCTATGCAGGTCTGAACTGTTTTGATGACATGTAAAACACATGGAGGATATTATAGGCACATCAGTTAACATTTTAGCTGCATTTTTCATATATAAATTTTATTTTGTTATTTTATTTTTACTATTAGAGGTTATATGCAAAGTAGAGGTATAGTACAATCTGCTGTGATACTGGACTGCACATATGCCTGTATGAAACTGCAAAGAAGCATCAACTGCAATAATTTATGCTGTTTCTTGTAGTTCACTGTTGAATTTTGCCAATCTGCCAAACACAGGCTTCAGAAGGAACAGCTGCTACCGAGGCAGGAAATAATGCTGAAACAAATAAATAATAAACTGGATGAAGATGCAGCAGCTGTGAAACCATCTATGTCAGAAGAACACACTGTAGGGGAGGAGGTTCAAAAAATTATATTGCACAAATTTTAAACAGATCTCTATCTAGATTTTATATTTTCAGACCATTACTGATAAATATGCAACTGCTGTTTTTATTTATTTAACCCTCTAGATGTTTTTGATACACCTGGATAAAGACCTGTAGTGGAAGTCAACTAATCTCACAAGTTCAGTGTAACCAACACTGAAATCCAGCCTGTTACAAAAGCAAGAACAGGGTGTTATTGACTTGCTGTCTGGAATATTGCAGAGTCTGTGGATCAAAACAGTTCAAAACTGGACACAGATTCACAAAACTGTACAAACTACTCTGCTGTCAGATATGTCCACTGGAATAATGGATGTAAGCGTTCACCACTTCACTTTGTCAAAGTAAAAGTCAAGATAAATGTGGCTCCCTCTTTTCAACAACTGATGTGTCAGAGCGTAAAGCAGAAAGAGGAAGACGCTTTAAAACAACCTCAGAATACAAAACATGGCCTCTCTAAATTGTACACTGTGAGAAAGAAGTTTATCTTAAAGTTTAATAAAGACTGCAAACAAAACAAAATAAAACAAAGATGAGTCTAAACCCTTAAATAACAATTAAATGAGCACTATGACAAAGTTCCGTTCATGCTTTTTTGGGGGGAGTATTTGTATGGATTTTGTAAACTTAAACGTTTCCCAGACCTCCTCAGTTGCCTGTAACAGCACTTTGACGCATTCTTATTTAAAGAATGTCAAATGGCTCTCCACAAGAATACAAAGAATGTGACATTTACACTCACTACCAAGCTCCTTGCGTCCACTACTAATGTCAACAAATGACAGGCTGGTAGCACAGCACAGGCACATAAGGACAGAAAGACAAAAACTGATGTGGCTCCAGATTGTGTTTTGCAAGTGAGGAAGCAAGCTAATGCTATACAGCTATCTGCTGATTTATAGTTAATTAAATAAATTATTTTAGCTCAAATTTGAAGATTTGCTGATCTCCCAGTACATTTGCCTCAAAGAGAAGGTTTGATTTTACGCAATTTAAGAAAAGACATTTCATCATGGAACCATTGAGCGTGGGAGAGGACGCTGCTGGATTTTCAGAGATGGAGTAGGTGTTGGCTTGCCAGTAATAAGCTGAATGATAACCGCTCCAAATGAATGGTTTGTTCGACTGGGAGATAAGAGTGTCAAGTTTAAATGGAACATTTTTGAAATTTTGCCATAGTAATGCTGCCAGAACTTGTAAACCAATGGACAGAGGTAGGACATATGAGAGAGGTTGCAATGTGAAGCGTGAAATTTGGTTGATAATATTGGGAAAGATTTTTGTTCGGTTGCTTTCGAGAAGTGAGAAACTTGAACTGGATCATTTATTGTTCGAGCTAATTTCCAACTCTCCCTCCATTGCAGATTTAACCTCGGATGCTGAGGAATAAACAGATGAAAGGAGGCTACCGTACATCTCGGAGACAAATGTCTTTTGATGGAGATCAGAGCACAGCAGAGATCACAGCATAGGAGTGCTTCTCAGAGCTGTTAAGGGACTATAGCAGGGGGCACGGGAAACAGTGATTTTGTGTAGTTTCTGATCTGAAAGTAGCAAAAGAGATGGGAGGGAGGTAGAGAGAACATAGAAGATAAAACTGTGAATTTGTAAAGGTTTATGTAAAAGTTCTTAAAAGATTTCAGGCCTCTATACCTGAGTATGTTCATGTCACTTTGAATAAGATGTAATTCACCATTTGCAACTTTTCAGATGGTATCCTCAAATAAACAGAATACCAATACACAAAAGAGCAGCTCAGTGATCTTGCACCAAGCAAATGCAATTCATCAGCTGTGTAATCGACTGTGTGAACAGCAAATAGTTAACAGTGATTCTCGGTGGCTGACCTTTCGGGAATGATGACTTGCTAATGCAGTGTTATGTACCCAACTTAAGTATCAGACCTTCGTAAGCAAGAAATTATTCTATCTTTGTTCCCAAACCATTGCTGTGTGAAAACGGCATTGACATGATAGAAGAAGGATGCACACGCTCTGCAGCTAAAGTGCTTCTCTCCTCACACTGAGAAAGTTTCCACCACTGAATGAGCTCATTTATTTCCACAGCCTAAAAGACAATTGCCTCCTGAGCCCCGTGTCGGCTCAGTTGTTCTAAAGTATGTATGTGTGAGACTACATTCATATTTTTACATGTCATTGCATCAGCAGATCCTGTTCATAATAGCATTCTTGTATTCAGCAGTTTGTGCACCACCTGACAGTTGAACAATTTAAACAAAGACCAGAAATCTTGAAAGAAAAATAAAATAAAATAAAAAAAACTCTGATTCTTTTTGTAACAATAAAATAGTGACAGCATTTCAAACCTTAAATATTGAAACGTCATGAACTTGTGGCATGTGCTAAAGCTTCTATTTATGCACTAAAGAGTGAAGACTTCATTAATTAGGTCTTGGATTATTACCTCTTGTGAGGCAGGTCAGCATTTGTCAGAATGAACTGTCAGCTGTGGACAATGTGCTTCTAAGCAACACACCAAGACTCTAAAATGAAATTAATTGAAGCCTGCAAAGAAGAGAGTGAAGGCTAGTAAAAAAATATAAAGTGCTTCCACCTTGTTATTTCCGCTGTTCAAAATGCCATTAAGAAATGGGAGATATGTGAAAGTCAAGGCAAGACCTGGAAGCAAACTTCCTGCACAGCTTTATCACAAAACATCTAGTATAGAAAACAACATCTGGATAAGACAGAGACATTTTCACCACAATGACGAACTGTCACTGTCTAATAAAAAACAAAAGGCATAAAAAAAATCTTAAATTTGACTGCAATTAGCAAAGATATATGTGAATAAAAACAGGCCAGTATTTAATGAAAAAGGGGACCACTGGCAAGCAATCATTCTACTTTAAGGTTTGTGGCAGCCTGTGATACAGGAAACACTGTACACTGTACAAATAAAGTGGAGAAGCAACACTAAGTATCGAAAGACATGTTCTGATTGAAAATGTCACGTAGTTAATCAAGAAAGTGAGAAAGTGAAGAGGCTGAGCAATAATTCGAAGCAGAGTTCAAAATCGATCCTTGACTTCAACATCCTTGAACATTTTTGGGGACATCTTAAGCATGTTGCGCTACCAAGATGGTTTAAAATGTCTGAGTGTGAGATAAAAAAATACCTAATCCATTCCTTTTCTTTTCCTTTCAGCCTATAACTGCTAGCATAGAGCGAGAGGTAGGGTGCTCACTAATTTTAGACTCACCAATTAAGCTAGCATTCATGTGGGAGGATTGTGGGAGGAAGTCGGAGTCCTTGGAGAACCAATGCAGGAGTTAGTTAGTAGTTACTGGTTGTTACATATCTTTGCCAGTCAACCTAATGACTATTCACAGCTCAAATACGTAGACAATGGTGTGCAAAGCCCTGCATAAGACCTACATAAACCCCCCCCGGTCCTTCCAGAGGGGTGAGCAAACTTGAGCCTATGTCACAGTTATTATACATTTTCCATTTACTTTTTTATGTAATGCCCAAACTTGAATTTGTTGTGAATGAAGAAAATGTTACCTTTAATATTACATTCTCTAAAAGATAATATCAAAATATTAGAAATATGCCTGCAGTTCCTGTGCAGTGATCGTCTCTGTTGACTCAGCTCTGCGTGCAATTTTTACACCTGTGTTAAAATCTGTGTGCTTCACACATAGCAAAGATTTGCACAGTAAAATTCATTTGTCAAACATGTGGAGCTTGAAACTTGTGATGTGCTGGCTGCCTGCAGTGTCAGTCACTGTGTAAACCTACCAAACAGAAAACTTTAGCAGTGTTCGTTTATGAGGGCGTACTCTGGCAGAGCAGGGATTGGACAGTGTAGCTTCTGTTTCACACCGTCACCTTCTCTTTGTTCTCTTAAGTCAGCACTGTCAAAAAGAAAGGGGACAAATGTGCAAATTTGGTGAGGCAACGTTCACCAAAGCTGCAGTTAACATGAAAGCACAGCACATATTTGTGTTGCCTCTGGAATCTAATTCACTCTGACTCCATGGAAAGGGAAAGATTTTCAAGGACAGTGTGCGTGTTGGTGTGACCTGGCTTGTATCCCTCCTGTACAGTAGGTATGACTTAACCACCCACTCCCACTTTCCTATTTAGTAATATAAGTAATTATTTCATATTTAGTTATTAAGATCCTGCCAAGGCAATTAGAACGCAATTTATACATTCAATAATCTGGTTCATTTGTACAATAATACTGAGAGAGCCCTGCATTAATGAGCCACACTGTGGCTTTAATCTGGCAGGGGCTAGACAGGAACCTCTGGAGATGTCTGGTGGTTTCTGGGACTGGGGTGCTGGCAGATAAGCCTTTGGGTCCTGTGGGTTGCAAGGTGTGACCTTGGTGGATAGAGCTTGTTCTAAAACATCGCGTTCATGCTCGATCACCAGCTTAATGGCTTGTTCTCTGAGCAGGTTTTTGCAGGATGACAGGCAGATCATATGCTGATTAGACTGCTGGGTTTGTCACCGCCACAGGGAGGTGTTTAATCTGGCACATTGTTTAGATAAGAAGCATGTATCAAAGAAAATTCTACAGTACATGACTGCCAATACCCAAGGTTTCTTAGAACAATATTAGAATATAACTAGATTTTTTTCCTTTATGCACTTCTTTTCTATCCATTCTTTCCTCTCACTCCCCCAACCAGTCACCAAACACGGTTGCTTCTCTGAGCCCATTTATGCTAGAGGTGTTTTCTTGTTAAAAGAGACGTCTTCCCCTCAACAATACCAGGTGGTTCCTCATATGGGGTCACTGGGGTTCTTCCTATAGAGTCCCAAACTTACACTATCAAGTGCTGTGAGGTGACAATGTGAATTGGCACTGTTTGAACTGACTTCACTTCCCTTATGAGTGGTTTTAATTCTTTGGTTCACCCGTGTACGCAGGGTTTTTTGGCTCTCTGGGGACATGCCTATGTATCACAGCAAGTAGGTTTTGCTCACTTACAGTAAAAATAATCAGTCTGTGTTACCTTATTTGGATTTTCCTTCTCTGGAGCTAGATTCAGTAAAAACTGTGTGAAAGTGATAAAATTTGGGCAAATAATGTGCTGCTAGTAATGCAGTTCATGAGCAATTTACGATTTAAAATGGGTTCAGCACTCCCTACCTCATCCCTTTAGTTAGTTGCAAAGGCCTTTTATGCTTGAATGATTCAGTGTTAAGTGTTTAAAAAAGGACATTCCTCCTTAAAACAGTCAGGTACAAGGACAAGTGTACACATAAAACCTTCTTCTGAAAGACCTTCAGAACTGCTAGTGATCTATTCTGCAATACTTTAAAGAATAACTATAAAGTTTAACTACTTTTCAGAATAACCCATTTACTGACGGGATCATTGAGACAAAAAAGCCAGCCAATATCCAAAGAAGAGCATGTCTGCACATTTCAACAAATCGCTGTAACCATCTCCCATTTTCTCAACAAGAAATCCAACATTTGCTCAAGAGTTTTGCACAGTCCTATACGTATCTTCATTCAAAACAAAAACGAATCCTTTTTGACCTGTTGGTATCTCATTAAGGAACATATTAGACATAAGGTGTCCTCTTTTCCTGCATGAGCAGTGTTCTAACTAGGGCACAGCATGAGGTGTTTTAAGTCTTACCTCTCCTGGATTATCAGGGGAGACTTACCACACACTGCTGCAAAACGTTAAAAAAAGAAAATAAGAAGCATGAATCTGGTTATTTGGATTTGGGATGGATGTTTGGATAAGACGACAGAGGAGTTTAGTACCTGCAGGATAAAGAGATGAGGTTTGTCATGTCCCGCCTGTGGTGCTACTGCATGTGGCGATGGCTTTCATGCTAATTAAACTGCATGTAATTCTCATGATAATAATAGGTGAGAGGCGTTTAAGGAATAAAACTGCTTTATCTCTCCTCTGAGACTAGAAAAGGTCTCGGGGAAATATTAAGAATTGAAGGACTGAAGATGTCTGTCCTTATAAAAACATCTGCGAGAAGAGATAAGAATAAATGCAAAGTGTGGCAGTGTGTGGAGAAAAGCTGTAATGAGATGGAGAAGCCCCGTCTCCTAAAAGTTACATTCCCAATACAATTTATACAACAAATAAGTCTGGATGATTAAGATGTTTTAAGGTATAAACATGGCACATACAGGGAGTGCAGAATTATTAGGCAAGTTGTATTTTTGAGGAATAATTTTATTATTGAACAACAACCATGTTCTCAATGAACCCAAAAAACTCATTAATATCAAAGCTGAATGTTTTTGGAAGTAGTTTTTAGTTTGTTTTTAGTTTTAGCTATTTTAGGGGGATATCTGCGTGTGCAGGTGACTATTACTGTGCATAATTATTAGGCAACTTAACAAAAAACAAATATATACCCATTTCAATTATTTATTTTTACCAGTGAAACCAATATAACATCTCCACATTCACAAATATACATTTCTGACATTCAAAAACAAAACAGAAACAAATCAGCGACCAATATAGCCACCTTTCTTTGCAAGGACACTCAAAAGCCTGCCATCCATGGATTCTGTCAGTGTTTTGATCTGTTCACCATCAACATTGCGTGCAGCAGCAACCACAGCCTCCCAGACACTGTTCAGAGAGGTGTACTGTTTTCCCTCCTTGTAAATCTCACATTTGATGATGGACCACAGGTTCTCAATGGGGTTCAGATCAGGTGAACACGGAGGCCATGTCATTGGTTTTTCTTCTTTTATACCCTTTCTTGCCAGCCACGCTGTGGAGTACTTGGACGCGTGTGATGGAGCATTGTCCTGCATGAAAATCATGTTTTTCTTGAAGGATGCAGACTTCTTCCTGTACCACTGCTTGAAGAAGGTGTCTTCCAGAAACTGGCAGTAGGACTGGGAGTTGAGCTTGACTCCATCCTCAACCCGAAAAGGCCCCACAAGCTCATCTTTGATGATACCAGCCCAAACCAGTACTCCACCTCCACCTTGCTGGCGTCTGAGTGGGACTGGAGCTCTCTGCCCTTTACCAATCCAGCCACGGGCCCATCCATCTGGCCCATCAAGACTCACTCTCATTTCATCAGTCCATAAAACCTTAGAAAAATCAGTCTTGAGATATTTCTTGGCCCAGTCTTGACGTTTCAGCTTGTGTGTCTTGTTCAGTGGTGGTCGTCTTTCAGCCTTTCTTACCTTGGCCATGTCTCTGAGTATTGCACACCTTGTGCTTTTGGGCACTCCAGTGATGTTGCAGCTCTGAAATATGGCCAAACTGGTGGCAAGTGGCATCTTGGCAGCTGCACGCTTGACTTTTCTCAGTTCATGGGCAGTTATTTTGCGCCTTGGTTTTTCCACATGCTTCTTGCGACCCTGTTGACTATTTTGAATGAAACGCTTGATTGTTCGATGATCACGCATCAGAAGCTTTGCAATTTTAAGACTGCTGCATCCCTCTGCAAGATATCTCACTATTTTTGACTTTTCTGAGCCTGTCAAGTCCTTCTTTTGACCCATTTTGCCAAAGGAAAGGAAGTTGCCTAATAATTATGCACACCTGATATAGGGTGTTGATGTCATTAGACCACACCCCTTCTCATTACAGAGATGCACATCACCTAATATGCTTAATTGGTAGTAGGCTTTCGAGCCTATACAGCTTGGAGTAAGACAACATGCATGAAGAGGATGATGTGGACAAAATACTCATTTGCCTAATAATTCTGCACTCCCTGTATAGATGCAATGCATACATTTCCTGCACTAATAAACTGCAATCATTTTACCACCTAAATATTGTTATCAGTTATAATTAAACTCCACTAATCTGTAAGTATTATGAACTGGACAATGGTTATGAGCCACATCTGTGCTGTGACCTCTGAAACCCCATATGGGAATGTGTGTGTGTGTGTGTCTGTGTGTGTGTGTTTCAAACACATGATTGGAGCTGTTCAATTTGTATCATCTGTAACACAAAGTGCGTGTTAGCATTCAGAGTGTGTAGGTCCAGTTTAGGGAGGAGAAACACTGCCTGTGAGTGACCCTGTGGAAATAATGACTACAGACTTGTTTTTGATTTGCAGTGGTTGCCACCCTGCTTTAAACTCGGGGCTGAAACACAGCTTGTGTGTGTATTTTTAATAAGACAAATGGCCTTAGACACTTTATGTAGTGTCACAGTTTCTGTATTCCTGTGGCTTTATTTGCTGTATTTTGGCATGGACTGCAACTTCTCCCCAGCATACACACTGCCTCCATAACACGCAATAATATAATCCTTCAAAAGGAGGGGGCATTACTGTTTTATGGACTTTTGAATGTAAGACTGCAAACTGTAATAAACAGAGTCATAGGATATTGCAGTGGATGTGTGTGGTCAGAGTCAAAAGAAGAACACAACAACAAAAGCAACAAGAAAATTAAATCCGGAAGCAAAACATGGTGAATTTAATTTGCTTTTTCAAGTTCGGTCCAGGAGTTCTGTGCTCGGTGGAATTACTGCAAGTTGTGGAACTAAATTGGCAAAAATGTTCTACTGTCCTGGCAGTGACAAGTTTAGTAACTATTAAATAACTATTGTATAAAACTATTGGCCTAGATAGAGTTTATTCAAAGAATAATACTAAAAATCTGTACTGTTGCTGAGAATGAGAATTTGCAAATGGTTTGCAAACTCTTAATCTGAGCCCAGAGATGTAAAAGTACCTATTTTGGGCTGCTTTATGTCAGGAAACATGATGTACTGGAGGAGACACCAGTCCCTTTGGATGTCCTTCCTGGTGAAACCCCAGAGTAAAAAAAATAAATACAAATCAAACATCAAACTACCTGCTATGGTTGGTCCATATGAATAAGTGAGCAGCTAAAAGTAACCAACTATTGGAAATAGAAAAAATATGAAGAGAACATTTTAAATCGGTTTGAAAAGCACATTTTAGCTAACCCCTGTGACAATTTAGTTCACCATTTCCTCCAAACAAGCTCGCTGCAGGCATTAAAAAAACAAAAAAACAAAAAACATGACAGAAGTCAGGCACTAACTTCAAAATCTGGATTCTACTGGGTGACATCAGGGTGGAAATGTCTATCTATATGGGTGTAACCAGCTGCTTCCCAGTTACTCCACCTCTGCCATTATTCCACTGTTGCCTGAAAAGTTTTCCAGTAATAGCGCATCTGTTTTTCAGCCACACTAACTTCAGCCTGACATGTTTTTTGTGTGTGTGCATTTTACTGCACAGTGATGAAGGTTTGAAGGTTATTATTCTCTTTCAATATCCCAAGCCTCTGTGCCTCAAACATTCTCTATAATTGTTTATATTAAACATCACTATAGAAGATCTTACACAGCTGCTGCCAAACTGTATTTTTGTATTGATTTTTGCCTGTAGTTGAGTTTAGATACACAATAGAGACTGAAAAATATCAAAAAATATATAAAAACTGGGGAAATTTTCTTATTTGCAGAGTACAGTACAAACTCCAAGTGTTTAACAGCTACAGCTCCATAACGGTGCCACACTGTATGAGACATGAGAAGATATCCTAGTTGTTTAACTTCATTTATTTTTTTTGTCAGTTTAAAATCTTCTTTTTGGTAAAAATGTCATGTCACACCACCAATTTCATTTTTCTCCAGACTTATTTAGCCAAAGAAACAGTAGTCAACATAACTCCAGCTGGGGATACTCTTTACTTTGCTGGGCTGTTCGTGACTGCAAATAAAGCAAGCACATATCACTCAAAAGAAGCCACAAGTAAGAAAGTGGTCTAGGTGTAAGAAAATGTAAACCAATGTTTATTTACACGCTTGGAAACTGTGTCCAGACTCATGCTGAACTTTAAATTAATCATTGTGACTGAAAAAAAATACAGACAGTTTTTCTTCATTTTCCAGCCATCTTTCAGATTAAGTGTCAAATGTTATTCTGCCACTGGGGCCTCTGGCATCTGAAGATATCTGGATTGTGTGACAAGTATTTGCCCCCACCTGATTCCAAGCCACCTCTACAACCTGCTGCACTACTTAGTGACACAACTATAAAACTGCTGGAAGCCTCAGCTACTGAACTGTAGTTATTGATTGTTCAGGGACCACTGAAGACCTGAGGTAGGTAATTGCATGATGGTCCCATGTGCCTGCAGGGACAGGCAGAGGCTAGGAAAGAAATGGTCACATTGTGTCCTTAATGAACACCAGCAGGATGCCGCGCAACTTTGATAGCACGGAGAGGTGCCGTGCTGGACCTGCCTGCTTTGATAAGAGATTCAAAGAGCATATCCTGAATGTTTATTGGACCAAATAGAGTAAGACGTAGGTTTATCTTTCAGCAAGCAGTGAGACTTCAAACCTGGGTCACTGCCTTCAGGAAGAGAAATTAGATTTGAAGTGATATCAGCGGAGGATTTTGTTGCTGCAGGATGACAGAATACTCCAAAGATAATTGAATTTGGCATCTTCTCAAAGGTTGTCAAAGTGCTGTCAAAAAGCTGCACTTCGAGCATATGACACTACACTTAGTGTAACTTTGGTTTGTGTAGCAGTGCCTATGCCAAAAAAGAAGAGCCTGTGGCACAGGAGGAGATGCTTGAGCCAAAAACACGCTTATACAATACAGTCACATGACAGCAGTGACCCCATACAGGGAGCGATGTACAGAGCAGGCAGGGAGCTGTAAACTGTGGGAAATGGTCAACAAGTTGGTCACTAAACAATCATTTACTCGTGCAAATACAACCTTTAAAGCTATGCCAGTTGAAACGCTAATTAATCCAAGAGACAAGCAGCCAGGAATGCAGTGCTTTGTGTTTCGGGAGCCAAATGAGCAAACAGCTCAGTGCAAATGAATGAATGTTTTGCTTGCTTCATCTTTTTGACTTCATTCTTAATGACATCTAGTAAAAGACACAGAGGTTCTTTTTTTTTTAGCTTCTTTCCTGCTAAGGAAACAGTTTTTGCACAGTTCACCGTTTTGCCATAACAAGCAGATTAGCTTTGTCCACAGGGTGATTTTTCTTTCAAGTAATCTGCTTTGAAGGTAAAGAGAGGCAAGGCAAACTGCCACCCCTGCATTGTCTCTGTAGATATGAGGGGTTTTGTGGCCTTTGTCTCATAAAAATGCTGAGCGAGTTAATGGGAAGTGTCTTCCTGGGGGCTGAAGGTGGCCTGTCCTGTCTCAAGGACTGGTCATACTGAGAGCTCGTCATTTACTTAGACCTTGAATTATGCTTTTAGTTCAGCAGTGACCACCATCATTAAGCAGAGGCTAAGTGATTAACCTCTATTATAAAATCTGCTGTAGCAGACATGGCTGTTATGAGTGATCTGTGGTTCTACTTAATCTACGTTAAGGCTGCTTGAACTTTCCGGAACAGTTTTTAAACATTATTTAACTTTGCCTGATATCCACAAAAGTGCAAGAGCTGTCCGACTGCCAGCACCCCACCTCATCCCAGCAATGACATTTATCACATGTATCATCTAATAGTTAGTTTTTGAGACCAAAAATAATGAATTTATTCATTATAAAAATGTTTTGTTTTTTAATTAAAAACAAAACAAAAACTATTGTCGATCCTGGTTTTCATTAACCAATTCCAGTCCCATTAAATATTTTTTGGGGCGACTGAATCCTGTGAGAACAGGAATAGCAGTGCAGGAGAAACATTTATTATACTTAGATGTCATTACAACAGGAAAAAAAGGATTTATGTCTGTGCTGAAAGGACCTACTGTAAATCACACAAGTTTATTATATAATGAGATTATTCCATTATTTATCGAAAATATGACAAAAAAGAAACTAATAAATAACTGTATATAAGCGAAATTATTATTTTTTGGTCAAATTATAATATTTCAAAATAAAAGTTTGTTTCAGAAACAAACTCCTGATAACTAAAAAGAACAATTTCACTTGTTTTAAAATATCAGCATATGCGCACTAGTAACACAATATTAGTATTTCTAAATATCAGCTTTGTCAAATATCACAATACCTCCATCTACACATCTTCATTTTGTCCACATTATCTGAAGCATCCTGAGTCAAACACACAGCAGGAAAATAATATGAGGACTCTCTTTAAAATAATTTTTAGACAGACTCGGATGTTGAATTGTTAGCAAATAGAGAGGCAAGATCTCTACAGAAATTCCCTTAGTTGTGCTTTTAAGGATTGTTCAGGAGTAAGAGCAGGTCACTGACTCTACCGATAAGAAGGTTGTTGGTTCGATCCCTGGCTTCTCCAGTCCACGTTGAAGAGTCTTTTGTGATAAAATACAGACTAGACAGTGTGTGTGTATTAGCTTGTAGTGTTGTTTCTTGCAGTTTGACTTCCCTTGGTGCAAAATTATAATTGACCTGGAATTGTCAGCATGCTGCATAATCCAGTTTCCACGCGCTTGGTCCATCTTGGCTGAAGTCATTCCAGCTGCATCCCTTATAAGCTGTGTAGAGGCTGTGTATTTTCATTCATTTTGGACTTGCCGTTAACTACAAGATTTAATTTGCCTTTTCCATGGCCAGAAGCTCAAGCTTTTGTGCTCACGCTGTTTTACATCAGGTATATTTAATTTCTCTAGTCCACGATCAAAGATCTCTAATTTGTCTCGTGGGGCTTTTTGTCCAAGTCAATAACAATCCAAGTCAAAACTGATCATTTTAGCAAAACAAACAATATAATTTCAGCAATACTAGAACAAAGTCCTCACAGTTTACAATTTGTTTTGACTGCAGCCAAGAATAGAAGCCTCACTAAATTAGTTGGCAAAGTCCATGATTAAAATCAGGTTTAATCTATATAGAGGCTAGCCCTACGTTAGACGATATGAAAGTAAAAGTTCAAGAACTGGGCAGGCCTCCAGCTGAGATGATTATCAGCTTCAGCTGGTCTGTTCACATAACTTTAATCAGCAGCTCTCCCTTCAGTATTTTAAACTACATTTGGACAATTACTCGAGATACTAAAATAACAGACATATTAAAAAAAAATCACTGAGGCTTTGATAACTAGAATATAGCTGCGCTACCAGAGAGAAAAAAGATAAAAAGATACTTCCAAACTGGAAAATGCTTGTTAACAAGGGAAATACTATAATACCTCAAAGCTTACAAAGAAGGCCTGAACTCTGGTTTGTGCCCCAGAATATCAATTTATCACTGACCCCGACAGTGCACACGCTCTGATGTCAGCAGGCGAGACAGATGGACTCTGAGAGTGGGGGATGTTTGACTGAAGTAAACTAACCTGCGATCTGGGATTTGATGGTTGAAAGGACTGTTGGCTCGAATCAGTCAGGAGAGAAGTTAACAGAGGCATGAGCTGCAGGAGTAATAGAGTGGAAAATGTGAGTAGTTGACTACTGAACCACTGTGTTCAACAGAAACCCTCCACAACGAGCTGAAGTTTCTCTGCCTTTAAAACAAAAGTGAAGCCATGTCATTTTTGTTTGTTATTTTTAATCAATCAATAATCAGAACATTTGCCTCTAGGGGGGCTTTACAGTCTGTTCAGGATACAGCTTCTTCTCTCTTTAAATCGTCCAAAATGAGACTGAAGGATGGCCGCTTCTCAAAATTAATTTTCTACACAAAACAACCCAGCATCGTTTTTATTGTGCTGTTAATCCTTATCCTGCTTCTTACAGATTATCAATCCCTGCCTTTAAATAGAAGTTTAGACTCTAATCTATGTACGAGTATCTCCCCATAAAGCCTTTTTAAGCATTTTTCAAAGGGAATCGTAGACCAAAAGTGATTGCATTTTTAAAAACTGTTCATCTATGTGCTTATGTACAAATTAAATTTTTTTGCTTGTTTGTTTGGTTTTTTGTTTTTTTTTACAAATCAGTGTTACTAGATTGGATTATCGAAAAGAGAAGGACGCTCAGAAGTGACTAGTTCATTTTTTATAAAATAAATCCAATTAAAATGCACAAAGTACAAAAACAAAACAAAACAAAAACAAAAACAGAAAACTATTGTCATTTTGAGTTGCAAAATCACTTTTAGTTTTTTTTTTTTTTTTTTTTTTTTACAAATATTCCCTTTAAAAGTCATAGTTTATAAATTTGTTTAGGCTCTCTGCCATCAAATGCAGATAATGTTATGCAAAATAGTAAGCAAGTAAGTCCACATCTGATACATTTAACTGGCATGCATACCTCTCTGAATGCCCAGGGGATCATTAGTTCCCTGAGAGATAAACCAATCTCAGCAGAACAGTGTCCTTACAGCTGATCTACAATAATAAAGAGCCAGCTTTTACAGATTGTGCTGTACTATATTAGAGAATTAAAATCTACCAAAGCTGGTGATGGAAAGAAACAGTAAAAGGAGAGCAACTATATTTTCTAATTATGTGGGCAAAGTTAGCAACGTTTTTTTATACCTGCCCTTTTTATGTCCTGCGACCACTTAACGGAAATTAAACTTAATGTTTTAAAATGAGGCCAAAATAAGCAATTTCAAAATGTCTCTCAAGTGACAAGGCTAATGTCTGAATTATTAACCTTCTATGTCAGTGTTTCCCAACCTTTTGGAGTCACAGCACATATTTCACATTAGAAAAATCACAAGGCACACCACCAAACAAAAATGTCACAAAAAGCAAATTGATAATTTTCGCCGTGCACCAGGTATAGTGGAATTGGCTCGGTTTGTCCCCAGTTTTTGATTTCTTCTGAACACTACTCATGCTAGGGCCTTCAACGGGGTCGGGATTTTCTCCAGCACTCAGGTCAGATTGACTACTTTTTCTTCTCAAATATTTATCTATTGCTATTACGCACTGGGGTGTCTCACACGCAGCATGGCTATTATGTAATTTCTTCTTCGCCTTCTTCTGCTTTACTGGCAGTTGGCAGCCCATTTAATTAGAGCAAGTAGTTGTACTGCCCCCTAGTGGAAGAGAATGTGTCACAGCATAGTCGTGGGGAAAAACTGTTCTATGTAACCCGATATGCAACATGTCAGGTCAAAGCAGCCAGCAGCAGCTGAATGGCGCAGAAGGTTGCGGCATAGGGTTAAGAAATGATTCTGTTGTGTTGCAAGTTACAACGTCGATTTCCCGCTGAAGCGCAATTCATGCATTACTACTGGGAGAACTTTTAGCATACCAAAGTCCTCTAAGTCCTGTAAGGTCTCTGGTATCGCTTGGTTCGTGTTTACTTTCTGTTGTACCTGCTCCTGGCACAGACCCAGAGCAGTTTAAATGGTTTCATCCAACATTCTTTTTGAATGTGTGTGAATGCAAATGACGGTCAGTAGGGAGGACCTGTAATCACTCATCTTCCTCCTTCCCGGTGTTTGGTTGCTAGTCTATTCTTTAAATCACTTCCATTTTCCCACGCTGTCAAACACAATGCTGCCATCATTATTCTAGTCCAGTCATTTTCTTGCTCACCCTGTGTGAGCCCTGTGCTTCAAATGACAGAGTTCTTCTGACATTTCATCTTTCAGACTCTCATTCGTGTAACCCGCCTCACCCTGGTCAGTCAGATCCCCATCCAAGCCTCCAAATTCATCTTCTCCACCACCAGCTGTGTCTAGACTCCAGGGGGTCCTGGTCTAATTTCTATCACCGTTAGGATTTTGTTCTGCTTTGATGGCTCATCAGAGTCTAATCACTAAGTAGCTTAATTGAATAATGTATCTTAACAAATCATGTTCATTAATTTTCTAAATGATCTCTCCTTATTATCGCTCCAGTCTACTTTATGTGAATTAAGCTTGTTAGATCTGTACACCTGTATGTTCTTTCTCACTCTTTATTACAACATCTGTGAATTAGTAACCAAGCTAGCTAACCATTATGTTAACTGTCAAGCTAACACAACATTCAGGGAAGCTACTGCTGAGCTAGCTCTAATGAATGCTTAGGAGAATTCCATAGTGTCTTTGTCCAAAATGAGCCAATCTCAATGGCTGTGAAACACATGATTCAACACTGCTCAACTGAAAACTCTGGCTTGTATATTTTCCCATTAATGTTGTATTTTTTTATTGTATTAAAATCCAGGTAAATGCATTTTTATTATTCTTTAACTTATTCTTATACTTTTCTTCAATGAGCCAGAGGTGTCAGTCATGGATTACGCTATGAACGAAGTTGTTAAGTCTTGTAACACTACTCATGCATAGAGAACGCAGTTTATATCTTACACTTTAGGGCAAAGTCACCAAACTATGAACTGTTTTGAATGTGACTTGAATGGTGATGCGATTATTAAGTTAACTATTAATCATTTGTTGGACAATGACACAAATGTTGTAGTTTTGCCTCAGAACACCACCACAGTGGATTTTAAACCAAACAATTAATATGTACTTTATTAATATGTAATATTAATATGTAATACTATATTAATATGTACTTTATTAATGTAGAGGTTCAGCTTTAATTCAAAGGGTTTTATAAAAAACTATTTTATGCATAGATTCACTGTCAGCATGGGTTAGTGAGCAAAGCTAGTGGGTATGCTGTAAGGTAAAAAATATATTGAGTTTTTAGTTAAAATTTCATTTGCTTTGTCATATTCTAACATAACTGAAAAGTATGCAACTTTTCCAAACTTCGCTGGGGGCACACACACACACACACACACACACACAGAAATGTTCAGCAAGACACAATATTAAACACAATTATGCACACTATTTTAACACAGGCACCACAATAAATTAAACCTCTAGTCTGTGACAGTGTGTCAGAGTGTACATAATGCACACAGGTGAGTACATTCATTATGAAACTATTAAAGATTATGTCAGTCTTGCAACTACCAAAGGGTCTTAAGACACCACAGTTAAGACCTACAACAGGTCTTTTTGCACACATCCTATCAAATTTTGCATGTTTTATCTGGCCCCAAAAGTCTAATTTGCACAGCACACAACACTGCAGCAAGGCCAGTAGTGTCAAATTACTCATTGATAATAATGTTAAACTGCCTGGCTGCAGCTCATTATAGTCCAAAGCATTACCTTCATCCAGGTGCAGATATAATATTCCAAATGTGACTTGGCACTGAGAGGTTTAGTCAATTTCTTCATGATGGGCACTGAAGAAATTGTTCAGAGTATTCAATATGTCTGTGAGGGCATTCATCAGGGACAGGTGTGTGAGTCTCTTCTACTTCATGCTGGACCATAACCATGATTTGAATCGCAAGTCAGAAAATAATCATTCAGGTGAGGCCGACACAGGGAAAACTCTGGATACTCTATATTTTTACTCATATGTTACAACTTCCTATCATCCATTTCTTACATAAATGAGAACACAACTAATTAACTGTTTAAACTGTATACACAAAGCTGCTACCTCAACTAAAGTTACAGTTATGGCTGTTTTCTGATTTATTCAAATAAGGGCTTCAAAATATCTCGGAAGAAGCTGCCTGAGATGCTATAAAGTACAAAACTTGCTGCTAGTAATAAGCTTAAGGAGGACTTTGATAGTCATCATTTTACTCTGTGTACAACATGTTTTCTACAATACATCTTGCTACCTTTTTTTTGTTAACAGTGCTATAATCCAGATTTTATGTTGTATGACAAATATTATTGAGCACTTAGAGTCTTTCACAAAGTTAAATAAGTGCTTTTCCTTTAAACCTAAAATTCACTCACAGACCCCAGTGCATCAGGGGCAACTTGTTTCAGTATCTTTGACATGTAGACTAGAGGAGCTGGGGATTGAACTATCAACCTTCTGATTACTATCCGCTCTACTTAACATGCAGCCTCAATCATGCAGCTCTGTAAGGGAAATGTAACATAAAGTAGCTTCTGTTCGGTAGCACTTTGGAAGAGTTCAAGGTTGCTTGTACCAAAGAGGCACTGCAGTACAGAGGCTTAAATGACCCAAAAGTCTTTGCATCAGACACTGAAATCCTCACTGACAGGAAATAGAACACTGCAAGCAAGGGAGCTGGAGACAGCAGAAGTGAGGCCGAAGGCAGGTGGAAACTGTGGCAGCAGGAAGATCAGGCTCGGCCAGGTTTCCGGTTCAACGGTACAGCAAGAGGTAGGTAAAGAAAAAACACTCTTTATCCTTCGAGAAGTAAGAGCAGGACTGAATGAGACATGACCGAGCAGAATGGCCAGCAGGAGCCAGCAGGAGGCTTGGATGAGGTAGGAGAGTGCAAGTGAATGCAGGCTTACCTGGACTGACATCTGGCAAACAGAGCTCCAATGTATTAAATTCTTCACACAAGCTGCGTACCCAGCCTATCAAACCTCCAGCTGTGGGGTACCTCTGAAACACCTTCCTGCCCTCTTTACTCTAGGAAAGGTATGCTCGAGCAGATATTGAGCAGCTGCTGGAAGACCATAGGCGGTGAGCATAGGTGGTGCCATGGCTAGGTGCTGAAGGCAGTGACAGGGCGCATCATCTCATCAGTAACAACAAGCAGGCATCACTACCTTCCCCAGAAAGCAGACTTATTTATTTTTATTGAGGCAGGAGAGTAGGCAGAATAAAACACCTGCATGCATGTTCTCCACCTCACTGGCATCTTACTGGAAGCTAATGGTCAGTCTGAGCAAGCAAATCAAGTTTGTGGCACACATCGCAGTTACAGCATTGTGAGCAGTCATTGTTAATCTGTCAGAGGTCTCGAAACAACTTGCCCTAATTGAATTGACTGTGCCCTGGGAAGATCACACGGGCTATGCTTTTGAAAGGAAGTGGGCAAAGTACCAGGGACTTGGTTTGGCAAGCAAAATGCCATCGTGCTGAGGTAGCCTACAGAGGATTCACTGGTCTCTCACTCCACAGAGCTGAGTGTGAGGGAACCTCAAAGGCATCTAAGGCATCAGGACTGCAACACAGGCATCAGAGAGCTTCCAGATGGCTGTGGATAAGAGGGGTAGGCCAAGGCTTAAAGCTTCTAGGATGATAGTTAAGATTTAACCAAACCTGACCTGGGCGCTCAGGTGAGGATGTATGATGTTACAAGAGCCAAAATACCCAGTGAATCTAGAAAAGATCACTGATGATGCATCTCAAGACATCTGTAGAATGTATTTTCATGTGTCCTCTACCATTTTTTATTAATCCACACTGTGCAGAGTTACCCATCTGCCTACCCTTGAAAAGTTCACCAATTAAAATGTAATCATATAAAAGTTCTTAAAAATCCAGACTTTAATGACAGATAACAATTCACAAGACAGACAAAGAAACATATTTATTAAGCTTTTTTTGTCATATTTGGGTTTCTTCCCCACGTTTTTTTTTAAATTAACATCAAAAGACTAGATATACAGATTTTAGATGTAAGAGTAGTAACCATGAACCAAACATTCATTTTCATGTAAGATTTTATCTGTATTTTGGAAACAAATCCCACACAGTTCAGATTAAACCTTTAAAGCAAAGGTTAAGTTCAGCCACAATTCTGAAGCTAAAGTCTGATACAGTATAGCTGAAAATGTTTTGAGGCAGTCAGTTAATATCCTTTGGAAAAGCAAATGAGGCAAAGTAACAACCATGTTAAGATGATCTCGATGTGCGATCCAGCCCACAGTCAGGGGAGACTATTATGTGCGGTTAAATGGTTTTGATAGATTTCCTCTCGCTCTCCACCTCTCATTTCAGAGATTTCAGGAGGTGCACGGGTGCACGTGCATGAAAGCCGGAGCACTCGTACAGGCACCCTGAACCATTAACAGACACACAGAGACACCTGGGAGTCTCAGCTCTGTGCAGAAAGAAAAAGCATGTTATTATCCTAAAAATGGCATAAGCAAATCTAAACCACATGATAAGATCCAACTGGACAAGTGTGGAAATTTCAAACGCTGCCATTACATTAAAAAAGCTTAGTTGAAACGAGGCTGGCAGTATACACCAAGATGTGCATTCTTTATAAGTTATGGCTTTTTTGATTTTTATAATAACTTTACAGTATATTTGTCAATAATTTAGCTCACCTGAGAGTTTCAGGTCATAAGACTATTGGTTTTTTCTTATACAGGCAGAGACTCAAGGCCCTCATGATGAAAAATTGGATATAATTGTGCTGGCCAGTGTATCCACTCTCATAATGTGCTCTATCCTTGACACCTGATCTATGATATTCTCTGATGGGAGAGCCCGCGCAAGGACCTAATAAATCATACTCATCATTTCCCAAAGACACATAAAGTTAGAGGCCTCCGAGGGTTGACGACATGCTCCCTCTGGCCTTTGCTACAGTGCAAAGATGCACAACCTTAATGAGGTTTTTGAACTGGGTTTCTGAACCTTTTTGTTACATGTCTGTTACAGACAACAATCTCTACCTTTCTGTCGTTATTGCTGATACTGGTAAATAATTAAAATGTGTTAAATCTATCATTTTTTAATACTGAGTGATGACTTAAGATTTTCTTTCTACAATGTTTCTAAAATACACCAAATCAGTAAGCAATCATCCATGAGCACTAGTTTTACAATCTTAGACCCACAGGCTTCTTCGTTACGCAGTTAACTTCCAGCAGTCAAAGTTAATTATCGCCGGAAGCGTTCTGTCCCTTCATCTCTGTCCAAACAGGAACACTGTGCCTCGTCTCCTCACTGACAGTATGAGGTAACCACAAAGGAAGACTACTTTACTTATGGCAGCCTTTTAACATAAGGCGGTACAATAATTGGCTTTAATGTCTATTTAACATTTAATTATTTTCACAGAACACAGTCCTGATTATTTTACGTTTGTATTTTAAGTCCTGGTGTGTTTTCTGCTGCATCATCAACTCAATTTCTCCTGAAACTGAGCTGCAGGTGAGTGCATTCAAGTGACTAAGAAAAAAAGACTAAACTTGAAGTGGATGCACTGTATTGGTAGCTTGAAACATAGACTCACCCTTTTCCATCTCTTTTCTCATTCTGTCATGTTTTTACGTATTTTGAATCACCCTGTTTGATAAAAATGATTTTGGGAAATATTCAGTATCATTCTAGAAACTGCAATAAAAACAGGCATTTGTTCTAAGTAGAGGGGTTAATAAAACTGATATTCCGGTTGTGTTCAGAATTTTCTGACTATTTATTAATCTTCTGTCTGCAGGCTGTCTGTACCAACAGATGTGGGGAAAAAGGCCCTGGAGGAAATTCTCCATCCTGACTGAATTACAGCACCTGCTGTATTTGAGATGGACGTTATTTGTCAGGAGAAAAGGTCTATGCGCTGCCAAAAAATGCCTCCAACTCATTTGTGCCGTCATGACTCACAAACTGACCCAACACTGTGGTCAAAGAAAAACCAAGGAGGGATGAATGTCTTCCCACTGGCTAGTCTTTGCATGAGATTAACTTGTTCAGGCTGCCATCTGGTAAATTGTTATTTCCCATACGCTGCTCGACGACTACAGACTACGACCTTCATCCCAGAATCCCAGCTGAATCGTGCCTGCACCTGTAATCCATACGTATAGTGTGGCCTGCTGAGAATGGATGGCATGAGCAGAGGAGTGCTTTTCACCTCATTGCACGATCTATTTAAAAACCAGAGAGCAGATGCTCCAGCAGGCTGATTAAATGATGGCTGATGTCCTCAGCCAATGTGCCTCCCTCCCATGACAAGGCACCAGAGCCACTGAGGGTTGCCACAAAGCAATATTCATCTTAAATTCTGCCCGGCTTGGTCTCCATGTGTGGGGGATAGTTTTAGCAGCTACACTGAGGACTAATGGTTCATACTTTGTGGACCCATCTGTCTGTCAAATATGATTTCTCAATTAATGCATTCAATTTATTTCCTTTTTTCGAGGAGCAATTAAAACAAAGTATTTCTTCTGACTGTGAGAGAATATAATATTAATTCTAAACATGTTTTGCTTACAATAGTGCCAAATTTCTCTTATTTAGTTGTTTGGAAAGTCTGTTCTATTTCAATTAGTCCAGAGTGTGATTTGATGGTATGCTGCTCATTTAGTCACTCACGTTGAAATCTATAAGCAACCTGTGACAGACGGACAGACAGACCTATCTATCTAGTTAGTAGTGATCAGTTAGTGTATTTTCATACATTCCCGATCAATAAATACTTCCATGATGACTTTATACTAAATTTCAAATGCTACCATGCTAACAAGCTAAAATCTAATTTAAAATCTTGGACAATTTTGGACCTTATACAAAAAACATTAGGTGGGTTTTGGCCATTTTAGCTGCATAAGACAAAATTTGTACGATTTAAGTGGATAAGCAATTGATATGACCTTGCACTATTAAAAAAATGCAATGGTATTCTTGTGAAAACAATTAAAATATTAAATTACTGCCAAACACTTAGTAAATCCCAGATTTTCACATGAATGCACACTGAGCTTCACTCCAAAGAAAGACATTAATAATAAGTTCCCGATGTGTAGCTTTAAGATCTTAAAAGCTTAGTGACACAAAGTGCTGCCGGAGTAACATCACAGACGTGAACATCGAGCTGAAGTGATTAAAAAGCTGTTCTGTCTTCATCTCCCCAGAAACAGAAGTTTCTGAAGGAAAATCTCATTATTGTTTCCATTATGAGACACCAAAGCAGATGCTTCTTTGTGGAAATTATTGCCATTTAGAAAACTGGTTTTAATGGATAGACTGTCATCACTTCAGAGCAACTCTTTAGAGCACGATGGGAACAAGGCGGAGTGACAAACTCAATTAATCACACTCTGGCTTGTTCACCGCAGGCTCAAGATGGTGGCTTTGTACCTGGATGCTCGTTATAGCTTGCATCTTGATGTATGAAATGGAAACACTACCCTAAATGTTTAGGCCTTTGTTTATAGCTCCTCTGCGTTTAGCCATTCATCACGTTAATTGACTCACCACTTTGTTGTGCTGATTTGTGTTTTTAAAATCCATTTTCCATGTCATACCTGAGCTACTTTAATAACATCCTGACTTGCAGTTTATAATGACAGAAAACACACTTTTTAAGGCATAGGAAGCTCAGGAAATTACTGGAAACAAAACAATTACACAACAGACTTGACAGCTAATGGCAATGCAATTTTATGGATGATTAATGTACAAATACAAAATGAAACAACCTTTGTCACCTTAATGGCTGCCTGTGTCTCCATTTTTTCACAAAGTAAGGCAACACAAAACTTGCAGCAGACAAAAATAAATCTGTTAAATCTTCTGTTGTTTCAAAAGAGAAATAAAAGAAATAAAATAAAATTAGCACTCCCGCTCACTCCCACAAAATAGAAACAGTATCAATTTTGAGCAGTTTCAGTTTCATTTGCACTAGTTTCTTTTGCAATTTCTCTATTGTCACCTGTCACCAAGTTTAAATCTATGGCTGTCACACGGATATTATCACATGCAGGATGACGGGGTTAAGTCATCTAAAACTAGAGATATACCAGCATAGAACAGGCTCAAATATGTGACTCTGTCTGTTTCCAGCAAAGGAAAAAACAGTTAAAGAAAAACACTACCACTGAAATGCTAAAATCTGTTGTGATAAAACAAATCATTTGGAAATTAGAGGCATGTACAAATGATTTGTTTTAAGTAATAAGGCAGCTATCCTCACAGATTTGCAAGAATGTTTTCTGGCTTTAATGAATTCAGCCAACGAAGTGTTCCTCCTATGGTGCTGCACTGTTGAGCAGATGTTAGCTGCAGCCTCATTTGTTCCTGATGCATTCAGAGAGCTGCAGAAATGAAGTGAAACCCAGGTGTGACAGACTCACAGCTGTGCGTCAACATCAGCTGCTGCTGGATGGACTCAGAGGGCGAGAGGCTGCACTACAGAACAGACACCAACAAACATGCTGCTTTGGTGTCATCTGGCACAGGGGAGGAAGCAGTGTTCACTATCTCCATTAATAGATCTACTTTATTTAAAACCCCAGCTGCAATGAACCTTGGTGTCTAAAACAAACCATGTTGTCTCATTCGGACACTTTTCCCAGTGAAAAATGAACAATGTGTGTGCAGAGTTTGACACTGGGAGGCTGTTTTCTGATTCATTTCAGAAGTAAATAGTTTGTTTGTAAGTTTGTGATGCATAGATACAAACATGACTTGGTATTCAAATTAATTACATGTGAAAAAGCCTGAAACCACAGTGCTCAGGCATTAGGAATGTTAATCACCATTAATCATAGCTTGTGTGAGGTCGTAATGATTTCCATGGTAAAAATGTTATACATTTGATTATTGCTATAATCCTTGAAACTGACAAAGTGAACACGGTGCTTTAATTTACTGGGTTATTTCTTCCACCGAGCTGGAATAGTGGAGGGTGAAACAACCACAGTAACTAAACTGTACTCTGAAAAACAAAGATCCAGCTGTTGCAAGCAACTTTATATGTGCATTTACTTCACCCAAAGGGCTTCAGGCTTAAAAACTGCTACTGAACTACTTAGATTTTATTTGATAGGAGCGATCCAAGTTAACATTGTTCCAGTACAGATAATAAAACTGATGCGAGGGCTAAATTTAAACCCTTTTACACATGCTTTGTAAAACGAAAATTTAGAAATCAGTAACTAACAAAACCTGCCTATTTATTAACCTGTCTAGTGGGTGGATGGATTTTTCAAAGCCAATTTAACACTGCATTTTAACACTGTTTAAATCTGTCAATCTCATGGAAAAACACTGGGTTTTTCATATCTCCAAAAATAAAACTGTCAGAATAATAAACCTGATCAGCGTGTTTGGGAATGTGTAGGATGTGAAAACAGATAAGGTCAGTTTGCAGCCCATCTGCAATGTATGGTTTTTGACAATAAAGCTGACTACTTTCATTTTACATCTGTTTTTTTTTTCTTTTTAATTTAGCCACCATAGATACATTTTATTTTATTTTATTTTTTTTACTTTCCTGATGAATAATGGTATAAATAAGCATTAGATCCCTCCTCCCTCTGGAGTAATCCAACCACAAATGTGACTCATGAAGATCTTCTAAATTTAAAGGCCAACGATGAAAATAAAAGAACCGCTGACCTTCATACGGTGATATAATCCATTCTCATCACTTTTGTCTGCAATGCCTTATAGGCATTTCCCTTTACCGCTAATGTCCTTTACCACTAATGCCTGTTGTGTGATTTATTTAGTCTTTTTGCAGAAATAAAAACAGAAAAAATTCAAAAACCACATTTGTTTATGCATTTAGTGGGGTTACGTTAATTGGCCTACGTTAATTGGTGTGAATGTATGAAATGTTGTCCGTCTCTTTTTGTTGGCCCTACGACACGCTGTACATGCCTGTCATCCAATGGCGACTCAGACAGGGATTTTAAATTGTCATGCACAAATTTTCAGACATGAGACCTTAATAGGTGCACAATTACATCACATGTAAATGATACAGTCTTTTATATCCATTTTATGGGAAATTATTATAATGCATTAGCTATAATGAAAACCAGTGATAATAATATCAGGTTGATTTTTAATTTTTACTTTGCTTTTTGGATTTAACATTTCCCTGTATTACCAATTTGTCCTTTACATCCTTTAAATAAGCTTTATTACAGACTCTGGAAAGGAAGGCGTCTCATTCATAATAGTACCATGATGTGAAGATGATCCAGCCTTGGTAAACCAGAGGCGTTAAACCGCAGCTACTCCTCTGTGCAAAACCCTGGAGATACCTGTCAGATCAGATCTGTGTAAGACCATCAAGCTGTAACATGAGAACAGGAGCCTCTTATATGTGCATGAAGTCCACTAAAGGACCCTGATCCACCTTTTTTCAAGCTATGGTATATTTCTCACTCAGGTCCTAAATAATTAAACACACTTAGTGTGTCAGCAGCCATTAGGGACCTGGCCCTCATTTAAACTGCCTGACTGAATCAGAAAGAAGCCTATGCAAGACTCTTCAGGAACTACAAAGACATGAGTTTGTAAGACACAGGCCATCATTCTGAAAATAACAAAATTGATATTTTTTACACAAGTTTGGCAGGAGGAATCCATTAACTTTGTGTGCCAGCAACATAAACTATAGAATACTATCCAAAAATAATTATTCACAGAGTTGCAAACATTCTCACATTCAGTTTTTGTAAGAAATAAATTTGTTTTGCACCCACAGCACCTTTGCACAACACAGGTCACACACAGGTCAAAGGTTCACTACAGAACAGCAGCCCTGCATACAAGGGTGATACTTTGAGTCTTAAAGGCACACGTGAACCATTTTGATTACCTGGGGCATGACTTTATCACTGTGCTGCTGTTTTCTATGTGAACATATAGAGCAGGTCCCCTATGCCCATTTTCATCTTACACAAACCCAAAGGATGGGACACAAACTGAGCAATACTGGTTAAAGTCATACTTGTATTAATTGTGGGCTTAAATCTCATACAGAGTAATCCACACTGACAGCACTGATAAAGCATTTCTGTGATTTCAACATCACTTGTCTTATTGGAAAAAAAAAAATTAAAACCTTATAAGTCTTCTCATAAAAACTCTGCAAAATGAGCTTTAAGACAAGGGTCTGTGCATTCTTATTTTTATAATGTCACGCTATATTTTTTTTTATGTTCACCAAAAGCAGACAGAAAAAAACACACAGAAGGAAAATAATTCCATTAGTAAATCTAATGTAATCTGTTGTGCTTCATGAAGCATAAAATGTTTTGCATATGTATGTTTTTGATATAATTTCCCAAGAGGATGTAGTGTTTGAACTATATCATTTGCTGTATTTGATAAAGACAAAAACTGTTGACTACAGGGCTAAAAAAAATTCTCTAACTGTACCCAAATATTTGCAGCACAATTCTTCACACAATTTGGGTCAGATAACTTCCTTGAGCCTCAATCTCAACATCGTGGAGTAATGCCACGGCCAACTAATATGTTGAGAACATATCAAAATTGATCAAAAATGTTTTTCAACCAGCATTCAAAAAAAAAAAAAATTGTTTTTTATTATTTTTAGCCTCATGAACAGGGAGAAACGGAAAGTCACTCCACATGTCACTGCCTGTGTAATGCAGATGCTGCTCTATAGACAATCCTTACTCTCAAGATTTCTGCTCATTTTTACAAGCTGCTACACTGATCACTTTAAATCACTCCAAGGTCACTTTAAGCATCAAACTGTAAATTGTAAATTTTAAATTGCTATTGATCCCTTTACCCCTAGTCCTAAAGTGTATATTTATTTTCTACTCTTCTTATATTTATTTTTTATTCTTTTCTACTGATGTAACTGGAGCCTCGTCATCTCGTCTCTCTACTCTACTGCATATAGTGGAGATGACAATAAAGTTACTTTGACTTTGACTAAGGAAAAGAAAGGACAGGAAAAGAAAATGGGCTTGGTAATAAACTGAATTATAAGTAACTTTCATGCAACTAGATTTCATTAAATGTAACATTATAAATTAAACTCACGTAACAAAATTACATTGGACATCACATTTCTTAAAGTCAACTTTTTGGACACAAGTATTTTTTATGAGTGCCTCTGTAAACTTGCACTTTCTGCAAATAGAAATCCTGGATGCAATCAGCATATATAAACAATATATTTAGCATTATAATTTGCATCAAAATTGGCCAGACCAGATCAATAATCATAACTGTACCTGGACTCGGTACAGGCAGACAGCCAAATGGGCAACTGGTTCACAGACCAACAGAGACTGGAATCAGTGGCATATGTACCAGTGATTCTAACCAGTGATCAGAATTGGCCAGTCTGCCTCCGATATGATTCCATTGCCATCTCATTGGCCACATGCATGTCACTCAAAATATAACCTGCTGCAATGCAGAGTAATTTAATTGCAGGCGTTCCACTTGGTATCATATGAAGTGTAAATATACAAATCACTAAAAATGAAAAACTGTCTTGAGTGGATACTTGAAATGAAAATCCAACTTGTAATAGAGTGTGATTGTAAATATAACACTAATGCTGTACCATTTACTCATAGCTGGGCTAGTCTTTGTATAATCTGATTGTTCTCTGAAGTTCTGACATATGCATTAATGTGCAAGAAGAAGCCAAACACAACAAAACAGTCACACAACCCAAAAAACAAAATGAACATAAATCAAAATTTCCAGTAAAGGTAAATTTCAGATACATCACATTTGAATCTGCTTTGAACTTTGGGTTAGGGAGCAGGAAACTGGCTTAGTGGTTAGGATAAGGATTAAAGGTAAATATCCTGTAAAAATCCAACAGTGCTTTTAATCATAACACCAAAATCCTGCTTGTAATAACTCTCCTGATGTCTCTCAGTTTGCTGCCTAAGTGACATGCTGATTCAGCAGATATTTGCACTTTAGTGCAGATATGCAGAGGGCAATCTGACCCACTCCACCTGCTCTAATGCTTCTGCTGCTGCTGCTGTATCGATCCACTGAGCTGTTTGTGGATGGATTCTGTGCAACCGGTGCTTTAACCAGACACGTCCTATATACCCACCGCTACCACTGGTGATAAGAGCAGGTCCGTCTGTTTAGCTGATTGGTTGATCGGGCTGAAGATTACCTTCCTCCTCAGTGTGGGACAGAATTTAAGTGGCAGCTGATTTTGAGGTGAACTCTACTGACATGGGCATTAACTTGTTTTGCTCCTTGTGGCCGAAGAGGATTAGGAAAAACGATTGTTATCCAACAGTGTTGTTTTCCTGTGATCTGCTCTGATCTCAGTTTGACCTTCATTCCAGTAACCTCTCAACAAAATGAGTCTGAGAACATGTGGACTGAAATTTTAACACAAAATGAAGTCTTCACTATCTGCAGTGAGACCACATGACCACATGCCTGTTCTATGCAGGCAATCTTCCTTGATGTTTTGTGAAAAAGTCATGCGTTGTAGCAAATGACAGACAACAACTGTGAGAGAAATTGGTGTCTGAGAATTAGTGACATGTTTTAGGGGAAAAACATCAAATGTATTTTACTAAGACAGCTCCAGATCTGTTGCTGTTTATCTTATAATTCTAAGATGCATTTATAGCAATTAATCATGTATTTACATTAATGTCAAGCAGCCAATGCATGAGTCTAAATAGCAGAAATGATCCTTTTGCCAAATCTTACACATTGTATGTACAATTTTAACCACTGTAAATACAATCATGGTCAACAATGTCACAGTCACAAGCTTTTAATGATTTGTTTGAACTTTTCTTTTTCCAGGGTAGCATGATTATTCAGCACACATGTTCAAGAACTTAAGAAAATGAGAACTGGGTGAACAACTGTGGATTTATTTTGGATTTGTTTGGATTTTATCCATCTTCTCTAATACCACACAGGGTCAAAATGATACATGCAGGCTCAAATATGTACATACACCCCCACTAATGTTTGGTTAGCAAGTCCCTTAGTGAGTTGCACCTTGACCAGATGCTTTTGGGAGATATGGACAAGCTTCTGGCAGTTATTTTTCCTGATCCTGCTTTTAAGCATAGTCCAAAAACTTTCAAATAGCTTGAGGTCGGGGCTCTGGGAAGGGTCCTTTGAATAAGTATGCATGAGGAAAAACAATTTCATCTTTGGCAGTTTTCTTCCTAATGCTAACTGTTTCCTGTGTTTTTGTTCTATCTTACAAAAATGTTTTTGAAAAACTGGTTTACTTTGAAATATACGCCTCATTTAGACTGAGCAAAAGGAAACTGACCGAAACACTACGTGACGATAACAAGGCCATTTCAGTTTTTTCCTTTTCAAAACCTGTTTGGATGTTTGTTGGGATCATTGTTCTCCCTGAACACCCAGTTGTGTCTGTTCAACTGTCAGCTGCTGATTTGAGGTGTTCAAGAATTTGGTGGTAGTCCTTCATTTTTTCAAGTACCCTAAAATGTACCAGTGCCACTGGCAGTAGAACAGTAACAGAGTATGATGCTACCACCACCATGCTTGATAGTCAGTACAGTGTTTTTATGTGTTATGTTTTACTTTTAACTTCACAGCGATGCTGGTGTTCCAGCGGTTTGCAGGAGTGGCAGACTTTAACCTTGGTGCTTCCCAGGTTGTTCCTGAACATCCTAACCACTTGACAAAGTGGGGAAAAAGCAAAACAACTTGTACTGACACATAGTTGTTTAAAGTTATAATCCTGGAAGTTTTACTTGTTGTTGAAATGACTCACAACTTGTATACAGTTACAGTTCTCCTTCTTAGCCGTTTACTGAGTTCCTTGGTCTTTGCCATTATTCTGACTATTGGTCAATCCAATGAGTGCTGTCAAACAAATCCTTTTTCATGCTAGCAAAGATAAACTACCAGTTATAGCCAAGCATCATCACTAATGGGAAGTCAATAAGCCTGGGTCTTGTCAAGTTAAAAGAGCACGTAGAACCTTCAGCACCACTTACAATCCATCCACCCTGGAAAAAAGAAAAGTTTGATAAAAATCATTAAAATGCCAAAAATTACCATTATACCCATGCCCATAATGAGTGTATATAAACCTCTGACCACAGCTGAACACTAATTCCCTTTCCAGCATTAAAACAATTTCCCTTGCTCGTAATCCCCCACAAAACACTACATATACAATAATCCCAGGATACAGGATGAAAAATATCCATATTCTGCTAATCGCTTTCTCTGGAGAAGCTTTGAAGTGAAAACACAGCAGGGTCCACAAACTGTTTTTCTGTTTTCAAAGTTCAGGCTTACTTGTTCAGGTCAAACTGTAGTAAGAGAATATAGAAAGGTCACATAACCTTGTAATAGACTTTATCACAATTGCTGCGAATTTACTAGGCACTTGAAATTGGCCTTTGAGCTTTTTGTGCTTGAGATGGATTAGGAATGCTTTTTGGTTTTTCTTTATTTATTGTGTGTGTGTGTGTGTATACAGGTAAATAGTCAAAAGTGTGGGATTTTCATTGTGGAGTTTTGTTTGGTTCAGAGGTTTGCCTGAGGTCATGCAGTGTAATCAAAACTCTGAACAGACAAGCCTAACTGCATTTTAACTAAGAACTGCTGCAGATGGAGTGAAAATAGTGCATGCCACTCAGGTCTAAAGTCCCAGGTCCCATATGTACATCTGTGCACGTCCAGCTGGGGCCACAGAATCAGGCCAACAACTCTGTAAGCAACAAAATGTCCTCTTACACTGTATCAAGTCTGTGCTATAAACCTCCACAACTGATGCATATTTTATTTTGTTCACAGCAGATGAGTGAGCTCGCTTCCAAGCCTTGGCAGATTCTCAAAGACACAAAGAGAAATTTTAGTAAGCAAAAAAACCTCAAATATCTTCCAAATAGTAACCTTCAGGACAAATGATACGTAATGCAGTTCAAAAGCTGGAAAAAAGGTGTCTTAATCATGAGCACAATTTTAACCAGAGTTAAAGGGGACAAATTATAAGCAATTCCACCTCCATTTATTTATTCTTGGACTCTTATTAGAGCAACTTTGCATGATTTGGAGTTCAAGATAAGCCTTGTTTACCTTTTACCTTTAACTCTTTGTAGCCCCTCAAATTATTTACAGTCTAAGTCAAGCGTATTTAGCTCCTCTGCCTTTAAGGTCATCCTTTAAGACAACTGTCTTCTGATTAGCCACCTCTCATAAACACAAGCTTTGAACAGCAAGTTCTGTCTATGCTGACGGAGAGCTTTGTGCATGAGATTATTATATTAGGAATATATGATCTAATTAATATAATATTGAGCCAAGAGTACAAAAACTGCCCAAAACTGAGCATTTGCAGCATTCTGAGCTTGTTCAATATGATGATCCAATTATTTTAGTTTTGGGGCATGTTTTATATGAGCATTGCCTTTAATAGGAGTACATTTAAAAGCATAGCATGCGAAAAAATAAGCACAGCTTTTTTACGCAAGTTTCTTCTTATTGCAAACTGCTCCCTGCTTCTTTGCTCTGTCTCACAGAATACCGCCATTATGTTCATTTTTAACAATCATAGTCATTACATTTAAAAACTATGAGTCAGAAAAGAAAAAAAAGGCATGTTTTCCAAGAACTGCTTTACTTCGAAGGCTACGCCTGGCTTAGACTGACCAAAACACAATGTAATGATAATAATTCAAACTGAGCAAAGTCTGCAGCTGACCTGAAAAAGTTTTCCAGGCTGACAGAGAAATTTATGGCTGATTGAAACGACGTCATGGATGTAATTTGTTATTGATCAGCCATCTAAAGCCTAATCATTTCTTCTTAGCCCAAGTCAATTTATGTAGGTTTGCTGGAATGGAAAACTGCAATCAATAGGTTATTATAAATGGTCCAAATTATAATGATACAGTATATTAAGTGTTTATTTTTTTAAATTCCTAATTTGCAGAAAACACTTCTGATGAGAGATTTTGAGTTCCTGATCAAAACTGCACCCAAGTAAAAAAAATCAGTAATATAAATTTACTGTAGTGTTGAGTATTCACTTATTTAAAAAAAAAAAAAAGAAGAAGAAGAAAAGAAAAAGATTAAAGAAAGTTAACCTACGTCAGTGAAAGAATTTGGCTAAATAAAATCACCTCCAAACTCATGTGATTGTGCCACTAATTTGCTCTTTAATGACTCAGGGCTGCCACAAGATCAGATTTTCACTACCAATAACGACCCCTAAAACAATCATTTTTTTTCTGCTTGTCCAATTTCCGCTTACAAGCAGTGCCAAAGACTATCACTTTTTTTTTTTTTTAATTCTCTATTTTTAACATGTTTGATTTTATTTTCTGTTTATGCTATTTGAATATGTACAGCACTTTGTGAACCCTGGCTTTATGTTTAAGTCCTTTATAAATAAAGGTGTATGGTATGGTATCACAGCTGTCACAGGGCAGAAGCCAAGGTACATCCGCTGCATTCCTGAATAAGTCTGAAGTTAGTATTGAATCTGAAATACCCTCTCAAATCAGATTTCCTACTCGTGAACTCCCTCCAGCCTCAGCAACCCAAAGCTAACAATCCAAGATGGCGCCATTGAGCATAAACAATAGTAAAACTGTACTGCCATTTATGACTCACTAAATAAGACATAAACAGAGAACTGTCCAGGCTCTATCCACGAACGTCCTGCAGCAGTGTTTTAAGATAATAAAACAAGTGTTATTCTGTATTGCTACTGATGCATAAATGGCACTACCTAGCTTAAGAACCAAAACAAATCCTGTTTTTCTTCAGTTTCACATTCTGAGGTGTCTGCAATGTGGCAAACCTGGAGAGGTTGCCAGTCTAGACAGGCCTTATTCTCACATTCACACCACTGCCAATTAACTTAAGCCATGCATGTCTTTATAGAGAACCCACACAAGCATGGAGAGCACTTCCAAAGTATTCTCTCGGTTCCTGCTGTAAACACAAAACAGTTTGCTTTGTCGTTAGGTCTGGCAGCTCCTCAGACTGCTCGATTCATACAAAGCTATTCACATTAACAGTAATCACTGTTTAGGGGAAGAGTGGGGCTGCATGTGCAGACAAAAGGATGGATATAGTGAGATACTAGGGAATTCAGACCCACTTTCAGCTGAATAGAAAATGTTACATAGATGCACAATCTGGTAAGTTACAGCCAACCTTGTTTACATTCAGAGATTAATGATTTAGTGCTACACTTGTAAAATTGCACGAAGTCATAACATTTGCCTGCTTTTTCTAAACGTTAAATGTTTTAAGTTGTTTTTAAAAGCATACAAATGGTGAACGTGAAGAGTAAGTGAGTGAGATCCATTTACAAACTGCTTGGTTCTAGTGGGGAGCCAGTCCTGATAGGCTGCCAGCCTTGTAATACACTTTTCAGAAAGCTTGGAGGTAGAAAGATAATCTGTAATAAAAATGCATAAAAGGAACAATTTAACATTGTTTCTGCATTTCTTATTTATTGTCAGTACTATGCTGAATGTATTTTACAAAGACCTACTTGGTTTCAAAATGTCTCTGGGCATTTCCGGTCTTGCAGAAAAGCCCCATCATCAGGTCAATTGCAGGTTTAATTTCCACGGTGGCAGATTGTCAAGTAACATGTCACACACGGTCTGATGGGGTGAAGAGATTTCCACATTGATTTGAATTTATTTGTGCTGTCAACCCAGTGGCTTCTGTCATGATTTTTTTCATGGTTTTATTGCGAACAGAGGCAGTTTTATCGAGAACATCTGCTTCTTCAATGTGTTTTCTATAAAAGACATAAATCCATGGACCAAGGATTTTTCTTTAAAAGTAATTCTAACTGTATATGATGGTTAAATTGCTGTTCATCTTAGAGAAAAATGTTAAAAAAATACCTCTCTGAAAGAGACGTAAACGGTGACAGCCTCTATTATTGCCTGACATGAGCAGATTACAAAATCACACGATGCTCAAATCAAAGCGCTGGCTTTGATAGAGATCACATAAAAAGCAGGCAGCGACTTGGATCAGTTTACAGTTCATGCTGAGGGTTCAGATTCCCTATAGCTATAATCAGTACGACATGTATGTTTATGAGCAGTGAAGAAAGGGACTGGAACAGACAAGATTACAGCATGGGGCGATTTTAGACTCAAATTCCAACCTTATCAAAAATCTGTCATTTTCAAAAACGCTATCTGCTAAGAAACCCCCCACCTAGCCGGTGATGGAGTGATTCTGACACACGATTGTGACGTCAGGCAACCTTCATGAACCTGCCCTAACAGGATTTGGAAGCCTGCCGAGAGATCTCCTAGTAAAGTCAAGTAAAGTTATTGGAATTTAAAGAAAGCTCTTCAAAAGAAACAAAACCAAAATGCCTCATTTACACAGCATAGAAACTTTTTTATTCTGATACCTGCATCTGTTACAAATCAATACCAGAGTTAACATTCTCACTTTGACCAACCATGTCTGTATTAATAAGAAAGCACTCTTAACACGCATAAGTATGACAGCAAATGTTTTTTGTCCCAAGCATCGACCCTGACCTCCTCTCTTTGCTCACCCTGGTGCTTCATAACAACACAGCCTGACTTGCTCATTTGCTTCTGACACCCAGATGCTGGAGATCTGTCACCAAACAGAAACAAACACCGAAATATCTTATTTTGTTTTTCTTGAGAAGAAAATCACGGGAGAAAAAAAAAATTCTTGCAGGTATAAGTGGTGCTTATATCCCAGGAAATGTGTCATGCTTTAAGAGAGAGTACGAACACATAAAAGTGATTTAAAAAAAGAAGAAAAAAAACAGTTGTTGCATTTTTAATTGGCTACATCTGAGCGTTAACCAGTCACTGCTCTGCAAACACCTACACTGCCAATAATAGATCCCCCCCCCCCTCCCCAAAGGTTATTTACGCGAGTATGTCTCTTGCAAATGTATTCCTCTATACCTTGCTGATAAAAATCCATCACAGGTGTGATTTAGCTTAATTGCATTGAAACAGCTCACTCAAGTAAGACTCTTTGTGAAAACAGTTACTGAATATGTGCTTGGAGATGAGCTCATGTTTGCCATTATGTGAACTTCTGAGGTAGCTCACGCCACGCTGAAGACACAGTGGAGAATAGAAAAGGTTGATTTTAGAGTTTTTTCGGTTTGGTCAATTTTTATAAGTAATAAAAAAGAAATTAAAACAGAGGGTTTTTTTGAGAGATTCAGCTGTTACTAAATCTTGCCTTGCTTGTTTGATATGAAAATAATTCAGCTGAGCTTAAGAGTTCAGAGACTGAAGTTATTTAAATCTCATCCATCCAGATAATTACATCATCCCAGAGCCCCACTGTTGCGTGAATCGCTGTTTAGCCCATTTCAAAATGGTTGATTTGAGACAACTTTGCTTGGAAAAAATTTAAATACGACATTCTGGTTCAATTTGTAGCTCAAATTTTATTGCTGCTTGAAAAACTATAAAGCAGAAACAGAAAGTGACAAGAGCAGAGAAAAGTAATCCGAGAACTCACAGCTTTCAGGGTCTCATCGGACCTGTTCTCCACATGTGTGTCTCTGATAAGGGTCGTGTTGAAAGGTTCACTCCCGTTCAGTCCCAGCAGGCTGCAAAGCACTTCTGACAGCCACAAACACACATATAAAAACCCCCCACAGCTACAGTTATACAGACGTACACTAAATACATACCTATATACACCAAAGCCGCTCCAACTGATATATTTAGTTTGCAATTAGCATCATTTTTTGGTGAAGAGTGAGATCCATTTACAGAAGAGCGAAGACTTTCTCAGTGAAGAGAGAATCCGCAATTCATCTGCTTCTTCTAAGATAATAAAGCTTTAACCAGCCAATATTTTGCAGGACTTAATCACATCACATAAATGCTTGAAAGCACACTGAACACAAATGTGAGCTACTACGTACAATACACCATAATTTTAAAATCTTTTACATTGTCCAGCTTCTGTCTTTGCAGCTCTGACTAACTTGAGGAATGGACAAAGGACCTCTCAGGGTGTCCTGTAGTATCTGGAAATATTCAGAAATTCACATTCCAGGATTGAAGAGGAAATATTTTTGCCTTAAATGCTTTCAATGACATACTGAAAAGAGATACTTCAAGCGAATGAGTCCTTCAACCAGTCCTTGAACATCTTTTGATTTTTTTTTCTTTCAATAACATTTTAAGTGCCAGGCACCAACAGAAAACACTAACAGATTCAATCCAAGGCCAGACCAGATTTAAAAACATCATGAAAGCTGAAACGCTCAAGTATGAACATGTGTTACATCTTTCCTAGGCAGACAGAAAGGGTACGACATATTTCCTCTGATCATCTAGTTGAGCTGAGACTTGGCACGAGTTCCTTTGCCCTCAGGGTAGGATTATTTCAAAACAGGATCTCAGTTCTTAAAGCTTCGCTTCCTCTTTACAGAGAAGTTGGATGACGATCACTCAAAGGTATATATTCCGAAAAACATTATTGTTTATGTTGCACCTACAAGGTTGCAAACAGGATAAAGGATAGACTAATTTGCTATGAAATAACAATCATTAAATACATTTTATTTCCTGAGGCTGACAACTGAGGTAAGTATCCGCTATCAGCCTCAGGTCAAATTCAGAGAAACTTCCTGTTTGATCAGACAAATCGTAATCTCTGAAATGAAATGTGAAAAAAGAAAAAAAAAATAGGCATCAACATCAATTAATCTCTTTACATTGAAAGAGTATGGATGTCTGTGAAGGTTCTCAGTCATCCAGGTAGTATGGATAATAGATTTACTGTGCAACACATCAGACACAGGCAGCCATGTAAAACATAAACCTTGAGCTTAAAGGTGGAACATGATTGTTGAGATGATTAAGCCGTAAAAATCATTAAATATGTAATATATCAGGGTTCATAAATCTTCAGATGCACTGCATCCACATTTTGTCATGTTATAGCTTTATTCCAAATGGATTGAATGTATTTTTTACCTCAATATTCTGCTCACAATACCCCATTAATGGCATAGTGAAAAAAAGTTTGCTTGAAATTCTTGGAAATGTATTAAAAATAACAAAAACAAAAATAGAACATGTACACATACAAAATATAACTTTGTTGAAGAACCTTAGACATTACAGCCTCAGCTTTTTCAGTATAATGCTACCTGCTTGGCACACCGATTTTTGGGCAGTTTCTCCCATTGTTTTTTGCAGAACCTCTGAAGTTCCAAGAGGTTGGACAGACAGCATCCAACATCTCTGCAGAGATGTTCTATTGAGTTCAAGTGTGCATTCTGGCTGGGACACTCAAAGACATTCACAGAGTGGTCCTAAAGCCACTCCTTTGTTATATTTGTTGTGTGATTAGAGTCGTCCTGTTGCAGGTTATCATCAAGGATGTATCTGTACATTGCTGCATTCATCTTTCCCTCAACCCTGACTCGTTTCCCAGTTCCTGCTGCTGAAAAACATTCCCACAGCATGATGCTGCCACCGCCATGCTTCGCTGTAGGAATGGTTTAGCCCAGGTGAAGAACAGTGCCTGGTTTCTTCCAAACATGGCGCTTGGCATTCAGGCCAAAGAGTTTCTCATCGTCTGAGAGCCCTTCAGACGTCTTTTGGCACACCCCATTATGTCATGTGCTTTTTACTAAGGGGTAACTGAACAGAGCCCATTGTACTCATTGAGACCTTCAATGCTGCAGTGACTTTTCTGTACCCTTCCACAAATCTGTGCCTCAATATAATCCTGTCTTAGAGGTCTACAGACAATTCCTCGAACTCCAATGTTTGGTATGTGCTGTGTCATGAACTGTCAACTAGGAGACCTTATATAGACAAGTGTGTGCATTTCCAAAACAAATTTATCACATTTGGACTACAATCAAGTTATAGAAATACATGAGAGATGATCAGTGGAGACACCTGTACCTGAGTTCAATTCTGAATGCCATGGTAAAGGCTCTGAATACTTCCGTACATGTATGTTTTTTATTTTAAATAAATTCGATTAAAGCTGTAAGATGAAACAATGTGGAACAAGTGAAGAGCTGTGAAGAGCTACGAGGTACTGTAAAGATAACTTAAGAGGATGAAATGTTGCTTTACCCAAGGACCACTTTTACAAAACAGACAGTGGCCAAGGCCCAGCTGAAAAGAATTAAGAAAAATATGTATCTGATAAAATGAATAGACATTAAAATGCCAAGAACTAATCCTTATTGAATGATTTGTTTTGAAATGATCTGACATATTATATTAACCAAAACACAACCTTTCAAATCCATCCTTATATGTTATAAATCATCCTCCCATTCCAGTTTGAGTGGACTGCATAAACATCTGCAGCAGCAAAGGCTGCAGCAGGATGTGTAGTATATATCATAATCTGTACATGCATTGTTATCTTCCCCAATAGATCAGTTACATGACATATAAATAAAAAATTATGTTTCAATTAAATGTTGTGGCTACATCATAGAAATGTGCCGAAATGAAGGAGAAAACTTCAGTTGTCTGCAAACACAAAAGGTAATGTAACGAGTAAAGTGTGTCTTCTGCTGTTGCTTAGTAACTGTAGTATTTCCCTGCACTTGTTGTTTATAACCATTTTCACAAAAACAACTTTCAAGAGCTAGAATTACTGTAAATATGCCCAGTGTCTTCAGTGAACCTGTAGACACAAGTCATTCTGTTTGGTTTACAATAAAAAGACGCAATATTTCAGCGATAAGATTCCTAAAGTTTGTGGTTCTCTATCTTCAGATGGAATCCTATTTAAAGCTCTAACAGCCTCATCTTTCTGCTTTAACTGAGCTGAATGTTCAGCCTAATGCTCAGCTATGTTGATGAACAAGTACAGAGGTAATGTAAAATAACAAAGACACTGGACCCCATTCACAAACAAGGTGTGACTGAAAAGGTATAGGCTTCAACTTCAGCATCAACAATATTCTTATAGCTATTACTGTATTCATTTATTTATTTCATTCATCTTTTATTCATTCATTTAAAATAACTACTTGTGCTTGCTGGATGTTATCATAGTTTCTTGGCACCATCCCACAGATGCTGGAGAATATGGATAGTTTCTCTATAACTGCAGTTTGTTTCTCATCCTCGGCTGGCAGATCAGAGGGTACAGCTTGTCCTCCACCTGCTTTCTTCCCTTTTTAATGGTTTGTTAGGTTTTGCTTTCATGTTTCAAATCTGATGCAATTGCATTTTTTCTTTTGGGCTTTTTTTTGTTTGTTTTTTTATAAGGGGAGCATCTCTGTAGAGAAAAGGGCATGACAGCATGACGGTTGCAGGTAGCCAGCAGAAACCCACTGATATAGAATGATTGTGATTTACTAATGTATGCATGGTGTTAAGAATAAAATTAGTCAGTGTGCATGTTTGATAAATCTGATGGTAATTTTGCATGTTTTTTATGCAGGGTAACAAAATATCAATATATGTATATATTAGTGAATCAAGCTCAAAGCCTTTTGGATGATGAAAAGTTAAGATATAAAGATAATATGGTTTACATTCTGTACTGAAAAAGGTACTTTGATGCAAAATGGAGAAACTTTCTGGGAGTTAATTTAGCAACCTGTCAGTCTCTCTTTGATATCACACAGTTTAAACAAAAGCACACATAAGACAGAGATAGGTAGAAGATACACATAAGGATAAACTGCCCCCTCCAAAGTAGAACAACTAGTATATTTGAGCTTTTTAAGTGTGTTTATCTGATGAAAAAATAATAAATAAATCAATAAATAATATTATATAATCTATTCTTATGTTAACCAGAGTCCAGTGTAAAGTGTGTCCAACAAATGAATGTAAATCAATTCGCACCTTTCACACACTGGACCCAGCTTTTCCTGTTTGCCTCCCATTTCAGAGAATCTAAAGTCAACACAGAGAATGAGTGGAACATACTTTTTGACCTTTTGACTGGTCAATAACAAGTGGACGAGATAAGACAAAGAGGGAACTGTTGTTTCAACAGGATGGGAAGCCATTAAAATACAGGGAGGAAACACATTGACAGTCCACCTCTGCCAATCGAAATTTTAGTCATTACAACCATTTTCTCTGTGAGGAATTACTTCCCACTGTGGTGAAAAACAAATTAAAAGTCAAGCAAGTTGTAATCATAAAAAAGGAAAACATTTACTATTGTGTAAGAGTAGTGTCTCGTCTACTTCAATGTCTTAAGAAAGGACATGTGTGACCTCTGGTTTGACCTCATTAGTGGTACTCATATTGGTTTTTAAAAGACGGATAACTTTCTATTTGTTTTCCTATCACCTTTTTCCGTTTCCCCCACAGCACCTAATGGCATACTGATTGACTTGTTTTGTTAGCTGCAGGTGTAAGTAAACAAATTCAATAAGTAGTAAAACTTACTTTCACAGGCTTTAAAGTTACTGTTACGTGAACATGAGCTCAAGCCATTAAGGACACCTTGAAAACACTCTCTCGTCCCCGCTTTTGCTCTTAGTGCTTAGAGTATAAATAACACTGTGACTGTGTTATTTAATGGTTTACAGTCTGCCACCATGGGGATATGAGATACAATAATGTGCTAGAGGTGTTTCCATTAGTCAAGATGCATCTGTGGTGAAAAGCTTGATACAGTGAGCCCACTTTACTTGGAGAGGAAACGGAGGCTCATCTGTGCTGTACCTTGACCCTGCGTCAGAGGACACAGTGTGAGATATAATGTAATCACTCAAACAGATCTGAAACAAAAAGAGAGCCATCACTCCCACTGTGCCCAGATTTCTAAAGCTGAGAGCAATAATTCACTTTCTCTTTTCATTTACAGAGGCTTTATGGATGGATGTGTTTTTGCAGAAAATAGAAAACTGTTTTTAAAGAAACATTTCAAAGTCACTGCAGTAAGAACAGGTTGAACTCTGGGGTAGCTGAATCCTTACTGTACCCTCTGAGAGGTCTGAGGAGAAAAGGCAAAAAAAACAAAAACAAACCCCATATGTTTAAAAATGTATTGTGTGTAGTAAATGTAAGGAAGCCAGGCTATGCACAGGATAGGTGTTCACTATTATAACATCCTTTGGTGAAGTCCAAACAAGGGGAAACTAACACTATCGAAGAAAAATCAGAGTTGGTGGGTAGACCCACAAAGAGCTGAGACAAGAAGTGGAACAATTTCCCGCCTGATTTATTTTCAGGAAGTATTAGAAAGTTAACTGGATAATTTGAAATAGTTTGGGGATTCAAAAATTTGTCTTCACAGTGAGGAGCTGACAAATTACACCATATTAGCAGCATTTCACAGGAACAGATTGGAAACCTATTACAGGCACCAAATTGTTAAGACTTTAGTACAAGTGAAAAAATTAGTCTCTGTACTGCTTATAGAGCCCTTCCCACATTTAGACTTGATTTGTGCAAAGGGCCCAAGTGTATCTGATGACTCATTTAAAAGTTTAGTCTGTGTTTTTGGTCCTAGAATTGGTCCTAGCGTGGAACTCCATAATTAACCTTTATGTGTGAAGAGGACTCTCCATTTACATGAACAAATTGGAGTCTATTAGATAAATGATTCGTACCACTGTAGCTCAGTAGCTTTAATACTAACAGCAGGCTGTAATCGCTGTAATAAAATATTATGGTCAAGAGTATCAAAAGCTGATCTGAGGTCTACTAGGACAAGTACAGAGATGAGTTTACTGTCATAGGTCATAAGAAGATGTACTCTGTACTGTGATGAGCTCTGAAACCTGACTGAAACTCTTCAAATAAACCAGTCCTGTGCAGATTAGTTAGTTGTTTTACAACTACTCATTACTGTTGAGTAATGGTTTAACTACCGCCAGCTTGAAGGCCTGTGGTAAATTGAGAAGGATTGATCATATTGAAGCTTGAAGCAATAGTAGGACTTCTTTGAGTGGTCTTGTAGGAATGGGGTCTAAAAGACAGTTCAATGGTTTGACGGAAGTTATTAATTCATTCTACAGTAATACAGTAATTCTAATTACTATTAAGTTAACTCAGACAGATCAATTGGGGAAAAACACTATACTGAAAGTAGCTGTACGAAATGTTAAGTCTGTGAGATGTTTATAAGGATTCTTTTCTCTGGTGGTTAAAATTTTATTTGTGAAAAAATTAATTTCATCGTTACGGTTAAAAGAATGGTTGTGCTCACAGAGACGGAGCTCAGATTTTTTGGCTGGCTACAGCAGGGGTCCCCAATCCCAGTCCACGAGGGCCGGTGTCCCTGCAGGTTTTAGATGTGTCCTTGATCCATCACAGCTGATTTAAATGGATAAATTACCTCCTCAAGATGTCTTGAAGTTCTCCAGAGGCCTGGTAATGAACTAATCTTGTGATTCAGGTGTGTTGACCCAGGGTGGGATCTAAAACCTGCAGGGACACCGGGCCCTCACGGACTGGGATTGGGGACCCCTGGGCTACAGTGTTGTTCTTATTTTTCTTCAATCGGTGACTTTCATGATTGATTAAGCTGACAATTGCTATATCATTGGAAAATTTCACGAGGATGCATTTGTCGGTGTTGTGCTGGAAGTATAGATGGGAAACAGGAATGGGGTCGGAACAGTTTGCCGTGTTGCTCAGTATTGTGGTAAAGACACAGGTCTGCAGACAAAAACTGTGGTCTGCAGGATAGACAGTTCAAACACCACGGATGAGAATTCTTTTCATCCTCTCATCTAGATCATATTAGGCACTAGAGAAGTCAAAAAATGTGAACCTCGGAAATGCATCACGGAGTGAGCATCCAGCTGTGCATGAAATGCTTTATATTCCACCTGACATTCAGAGATCCACATTCCTGATCACCTTTTTTTAGTTGTTAATGGAAAGTACAGAAAGTGAACATGTACAGGGAATTGAATGATCAAAAGTTTGACTGAGTCTTTTCATCATCTCCATTTCACTAATACTGTGCAATGCAATGGACAAAATGTACAGTTTCTAGCCCCTCTTTAATTGTATTTTTATTTTCAAACCTGGAAGCGAGTTAATGGCTTACAGACTTGAAAATGAGGGGGCTTCTGAAAAGAAGGTGTTGCATTCTGGCATTTTCCTAAAGATCAAACAAAGACCTTTGAATTACGATGAATCACCACCAAGATGTCTCCTGCTTCAACCAGGAGAAAGCTCAGGAATCTTTTAATCTGATTAAAAAAGGGGGTCTTTTTTTAGTCTGTGTGATCTTTCCTGGAATCATTAGTGGGTGTAGGGCAGTGCTGATGAGAAACGTTTCCTCTTCTGAAAAACCGAATCTTTCTCTTCCAGACTTTATGTCCACCTTCTCTTAGTCAACGGCGGTTCGTTAATGAGAGGTCATCTTGTGCCGAACTTATTTGTTTGTTGCAAGCTAAGTAATTAGAGCAGGTGTTGTTTGCTTGACCTGCTTACTATAAAAAAAGATCAGAGAGGAGGTGACGTAAAGGTATTGTGAGATATTATTTTAGGAGGAAAATGTGGTAAAACACATTTTTCTCCTGATTAGGACTGATCATGATAAAATCATTTGCAGTCCTCCAACAGCCCAACAGCAATATCAACAGCAGAGAATAACAAGATGAAGTTTAGCCTAGATTAAATAACATTGATCTGGGCTATGCAGCAAATTAAAATCAGGGCACACTGCAAAATGTCCAAGGTGAAACTAAAAAACTAAAAAACCTTTTCATTATATCAGCTAAGCCAGCATCATGGTACTCAGACAAAAAAAAAAAAAAAAAATTGCGAGGCAGTGTGAGGATCGTTTTCCACTAAAACAGATTTTGACGAATGACCTTTGGGGGTCCCAAATATTTTAAGAGACATTATCACATAAATGTAATACATAAACAAGCTAATATGTGTACATGTGTTAACAGTTTATATCTGAGGTTAAATATATAGATATATATTAAAATGGTAAGAAGTGGTAAGAAGTTATAGAAAAGACAAAGAAGAAGAAAAAAAAAAGTCCAACTCAGTAGAAAATGAAAAAAGCTTTTCCCTCTCCGACTAAAAGCAAATGGAATATTAAAGTTGGATTTCATTACATTGAAATGGGCTTTCTGAATAAAAAAAGTGGGGTGCTAGTAATTATTATAATTGCCTATTTATGCAGTATTTCATTACTGATATTACCCTCACCACACTGGGGCAGAGATTTAATAGATAAAAGTGAAGTGATAAAGCAAAATGTTCTGTTCCCAAAAGACTGAAAAAAAGATTTCTCCTCAAAGTGCTTCTTTGGTTCAGTAGAGATTATAAAAGTGCTGTAAATGCATCCATTTCCAGCATTACTGCAATTTCACGAGGTGACAAAATTTAAGTTGAAGTTCTATATATGAGGTGTAACATTTTTAACATACATGCATGCAAACAATTTTCCGTGTAAAGATCTGTGGGAATGATGTTATCCTTAGCAAATAAACTGGGTAGCTGGTCCCGAGGAGTGTAATATGAACATATTCAGTTTTTCTTTGTATAAGCAGCTTCACAAAACCTATAACCTCTTAGAAGGGGTATCACAATGGTGGTTATCAACTTCCTTTGTCAACCCAAGCTTTTTGCTGTGTGTGCTCACATAAAAGAAGGTATCTGATGCATTGTTTGACACATTTTCTGCACAAAATGGACCAACTGATTACTGACAAATTCAAAAAGAGACATCAGCAAAGGAACAGATGATACAAATCTGAAGAATAGGCTAAAGTGTTGCTGCAAGAAAAGGCACGGGACAAACTGGCAGTTAATTTGCTGGATTGTTAAGCTGGGAATCAATATGTTTGTATCTGTTTTTCCACTCAGTGTAGTCTCAGCGCAGCCGCCCATTAGAAACTTTAAGAACAGTATGTTCAGGTCTGACACTGTCCCAAAGCCCAGTGTAGGAGATGTGGAAATAAGATGAGTTTTTTTCCAGATTAAAGTGAAATTAAATTTATTGATTTAATATTCTCTGTGATAAATGCCCTACAAAATGGGCAGATCAATTTTCTAATCTGTGCTCCATTCGCTACAATTCCTGAAATATAAAACAGACTTGGCACCTAATTAGCATCAAGCACAAAAACATTTATACATTTTCTGCATTTTAACCGACTGAATTCCTGAGACTATGTAAGCACATGTGTTTGCCCTGCTGTAACTTCATCCTTCTTCGGTGGTGTTATTAAGAGAAAGCTCAAACATGTTGCAAGTATAATTTAAATTGCTACAGCACTTTTTGCAATACTAAGTCCATGCAGCCACTTTTTAACTGATCATACCCTCAGTTATTCAAGTTACTATTATACCGAATCAGGTAAAGAGAGAGGTGCTTCGTTAGACTGAAAATCTCGCTTTAGGTCCCTTCCATCGTTAATGCATCCAAATCCCGCAGTGCAGTCATACAGACACTAAAGCATGACATCCCACACTGCATTGTAAAAAGAACACATCAAACTAGATTGTCTGGTTTTAAGTGACCTGAATGATTTTCTTCAAACAAAGAAACCTAATTCTTCACTTACAAAAAAAGAAAAATTTATACAAAGAGAGGGATAAAACCACGACAAGTCCATGCTGATCTGGCTTCAACAAGATTTAGAGCCACTAAAGGCAAACAGCTGCTAAAGGTGACTCTGGCTTTGTTTTGGTCTAAGATACCGGTCCTCACATGTGACAACCTCTGCTCCAGTATATAAAGCGCCTTTAAAGCTGTTTGGCATGTGTGCATGTGTGCACCACACTGCCTCTGTGACTGGCTGCATGTCATTTGTTGACACTTTAATTACAGGTTTATACACTGGTGACTGTTTGGTCATGCAACTTGAGAACAAGCAAAACTACAATAGACATTAAATAAAACTTGCTCTCCCAGGTGTATGTAATGAGGTCAGCCGAGCACAACATCAAAGCACATTAAATCCATATTTCAGTGCACTGAAGCATGGTTGGGGCTGCAAAATTTAATCTTAAGAAAACACACCTGGTGAGTCATTTTCTACAGCTAGTGACAATGAAGCTGACAGTTGCGGGATTTATTGCGAGCTCAGTAAAATGAAAAGTTTCTGCTTTCTCACTTTTAGCTGTTTGAGCTTACACAGACAGTGATTATAACATAAAGTAGTTCCAGTAACAGTTTGTCTTCTAACAAAGAGATACAGTCTTCTGTGAACAAACAGATGGCAGCATCCCAGGCGATACACTGCAGAAGTACTGCAGCTTGTGTGCAACCTGTTTAGTGGTGCCTCTCCAAGGAGACAAATGAGCATGTGTCATGTAAAATTCTTCATGTTGTGTCACACACTTATTGGGTTTACCGTGTAGCACAGCTTACCCATTTCAAGTTTTTAAATACAACATGCTGAACTGATGTATTTCTAATTTATAGCCACAGATATTTGGTCATTCCATGTCAACTGAACAAATGCTTCCAGCCTGTCATTCCATAATGGGTTTTTTTTGTAATGAGGGGTATTTTCAAGCCTTTCCTGAGCAGTTTTTTTTTTTGTTCAAATAGCTGGAAGGAATACGAAGTTTTAAAAAAAGGTGCAAGTTCAACATAGAATTTAGAGAGTTTAAATTTGCTTAAAAAAAAAAAAAAAAAAAAAAAAAACACCCCCAAAACCCACAACATTATTGTTATGTTCCCCCAAAAAATGGCATAATAAATGGTCATGCTGGGAATTTTCTTAAACCTAGTTAATTGATATGGAATTTTTGTTTATGAAATGGACAGATATAACATGCAAATGTGTAGATTTCTAGAAAAAGGGAACCAAGACTCATTAACTTTACTGTACACAGATATATCATACTTATAAGTTACTGTAAAAAGTAAAACTGGCTAGATGCACCTGTTCTATTTTGTTCATGATGACTAAGAATATGTGTACAAGAAAGGCATTGCTTTTCATATAGTTCAGCATTAATCTTGGCTAAATACTGTCAAGTACTTTAAGTTAAATAAAGGACTGCAACCAGCTCCCTCTCCGCAGAGTCTTTCACCATAATTTCTATCCCCACTGTCTTGGACTTTGTGGCTATCGTGTTGCTTGTTTTGCTCTGATCTGCTCTGGGTGAGCTCAGTGCAGTAGTATATGATATAGTTCCACCTGCTGCAGTCTGAGGTTGCAGTGACCCTTCAGTTTGCAGCAGATTTATAGAGCAGAACAAAAGCAATGGTTTTAATATGCAAGTTCTGAGGGCTGAGCGGCAGCTGAATGATGCTGACAACTTCCAGTTGGGAAACGTGACAGGCAGGTTGGGTTAGGTGGTTACCGGGGACTGACTTTTAAAATAACAACGATTAATCTAGGAACAAATAACATTCTCCTTCCAGCCTAATGAAATCTAACATCTCTAGAATACATCTGTGTCTTTTTCATAAGTTTATGTTGTCAAGTTTTTTCTAGTTTTGATGCAGCAGTTTCCTATTCAAAGATAATTTTCTCCTGTAGGAGACAATGTAATTTTCATTTAATATATCTGGGTCAGCAAATTTAATCCAAGTTGTATAAACACACAGTCATTCATACACAAATAAATCTTCTACGTTTATGTATTTATTTGTTGTAATGTGTCTATACAGACGACTCCTTATTTAAAATCATAATCAACATACAATTTTTAAATCTCTCAAATATCAATGTCTACATCTGCCTTCAAAATCAGCTAAACCAGTCTGTCAACCTCACTCTATTGTACGGAGCTTAAATTGGTATATTTGTGGAGGACAATAGCCTAAACCAGCTTGTGTTTAAGCTGTCAACCATAGAGCTGTCTTTTATCTGTAACAACCACATTCTGTATTTCTTGCCATTCTTCATTTCATGACTTTCTACAGATTTCTGGACTGAACTTAAACACAAAGAAACCCTTAATAATAAACATCCAAGAAAAGAAAAAAAATCCTTGGATGTTTATTATTAAGGGTTTCTTAATAAACAGAGAAATAAACATCTTTTTTTAAGAAACTTTGAAATGCTGTAATCAACTTGTCTTGCACTTGTCAACCAGAACTACCGAGTATAGCCGACGACTTCTTGGCTGACATTCCTGCAACTTGAGTGAGTTCAGATAAGTTGTTAATCATGTTGCCTGCAGTTTGATTGCAGGGTCGGTGCTGCATGTCAGGACTGTACAGTGTAACTGTTCCCACATCTGTTTACCAGATCAGGGAGAGAGTGTGTGTGTGTGTGTGTGTGTGTGTGTGTGTGTGTGTGTGTGTGTGTGTGTGTGTGTGTGTACGCGTTGACCAAAAGAAAAGCCTGTCCATGCTCATTTTGGAAACCAACAGTGGCCGAGTGGTGTTAAAAATTTATTTTTTCCTGCAGGTTGTAAACACAACATCAAGAGTTCAGACAATACAAACAAGAAAGACTTCCTGATCCTGCTGTGACAGCGAACATTTGCACATAGAAAAGCTGCTTGAACTAATTTTTGGACATGTTTTCCCAGTAAATTAAACATTTGGTGATAAGTTTGTCTGTGCATGTGAGTGTGCTTTTTTTTCTTCCCCCATTTACACAAAGGCTGCACACTGTTGCAATAATATTTTCAGATTTCTGAGGAAATATGTTGTTTAAAAGGCTTCAAAGATTTGAAATATACAACGGATAAATATTTGGTTATAGTTACTGTGTTTGTTGAACATGCAGAGTAGAGTTGTCCAAATGCAGAGCAGATCCGGGACTGAGTAATGAGAAAACATATACAGTGGCTTGCAAAAGTATTCGGCCCCCTTGAACTTTTCCACATTTTGTCACATTACAGCCACAAACATGAATCAATGTTATTGGAATTCCACGTGAAAGACCAATACAAAGTGGTGTACACGTGAGAAGTGGAACAAAAATCATACATGATTCCAAACATTTTTTACAAATAAATAACTGAAAAGTGGGGTGTGTGTAATTATTCAGCCCCCTGAGTCAATACTTTGTAGAACCACCTTTTGCTGCAATTACAGCTGCCAGTCTTTTAGGGTATGTCTCTACCAGCTTTGCACATCGAGAGACTGAAATCCTTGCCCATTCTTCTTTGCAAAACAGCTCCAGCTCAGTCAGATTAGATGGACAGCGTTTGTGAACAGCAGTTTTCAGATCTTGCCACAGATTCTCGATTGGATTTAGATCTGGACTTTGACTGGGCCATTCTAACACATGGATAGGTTTTGTTTTAAACCATTCCATTGTTGCCCTGGCTTTATGTTTAGGGTCGTTGTCCTGCTGGAAGGTGAACCTCCGCCCCAGTCTCAAGTCTTTTGCAGACTCCAAGAGGTTTCCTTCCAAGATTGCCCTGTATTTGGCTCCATCCATCTTCCCATCAACTCTGACCAGCTTCCCTGTCCCTGCTGAAGAGAAGCACCCCCAGAGCATGATGCTGCCACCACCATATTTGACAGTGGGGATGGTGTGTTCAGAGTGATGTGCAGTGTTAGTTTTCCGACACACCTAGCGTTTTGCATTTTGCCCAAACAGTTCCATTTTGGTCTCATCTGACCAGAGCACCTTCTTCCACATGTTTGCTGTGTCCCCCACATGGCTTGTGGCAAACTGCAAACGGGACTTCTTATGGTTTTCTGTTAACAATGGCTTTCTTCTTGCCACTCTTCCATAAAGGCCAACTTTGTGCAGTGCACGACTAATAGTTGTCCTATGGACAGATTCCCCCACCTGAGCTGTAGCTCTCTGCAGCTCGTCCAGAGTCACCATGGGCCTCTTGGCTGCATTTCTGATCAGCGCTCTCCTTGTTCGGCCTGTGAGTTTAGGTGGACGGCCTTGTCTTGGTAGGTTTACAGTTGTGCCATACTCCTTCCATTTCTGAATGATGGCTTGAACAGTGCTCCGTGGGATGTTCAAGGCTTGGGAAATCTTTTTGTAGCCTAAGCCTGCTTTAAATTTCTCAATAACTTTATCCCTGACCTGTCTGGTGTGTTCTTTGGACTTCATGGTGTTGTTGCTCTCAATATTCTCTTAGACAACCTCTGAGGCCGTCACAGAGCAGCTGTATTTGTACTGACATTAGATTACACACAGGTGCACTCTATGTAGTCATTAGCACTCATCAGGCAACGTCTATGGGCAACTGACTGCACTCAGACCAAAGGGGGCTGAATAATTACGCACACCCCACTTTGCAGTTATTTATTTGTAAAAAATGTTTTGTATCATGTATGATTTTCGTTACACTTCTCACGTGTACACCACTTTGTATTGGGCTTTCACGTGGAATTCCAATAACATTGATTCATGTTTGTGGCTGTAATGTGACAAAATGTGGAAAAGTTCAGAAATACTTTTGCAAGCCACTGTAATGGTGCCCAAACTAAATAAATTCTGAGGATAATGTGATTTGTAGGGTGTAGTTTCTCTTTCATTTCTGGTAATTAGTAAAGCTATAAAACTTTGAATGATATAAATTTACATTAGAGGCATGAAAAAGTGATAAAACCTGTACTTGGTGTTTTGTTGACTGGAATAAAAGAGCTGCATGCGTCTGAGATAGTTCTTAGATAATCCTTCCAGTGACCTTCAGTCTTTTCACATCTATTTTTGAAAGTAAAAGCTTATCAAATACTGCCAATTATTGTGACATTTACATCATTAATAAGTGGTCTTTGATATCCTACAAAATAAACGGCATGCTATATATAATCTAAAGGTCCTATCAAAGAATTTTTTATGTCCCGCATGATTTATGTCTGTCTTTCTCAACAAACAATCCCAGAGCATTGAGCCATGGCGCAGTTCATTGCAGGTTTATTTTTTTAGCTCCCTTTGGAGAGATGTAATATTCCTAAAAACAGCCAGCAATTATTCCTGCGCTGTAAAAGTTTATAGTCTAACACATCCTTAATCACAGCGACAAGCAGTGCAGCTCGTAAAAACACAGTGTGCCCTCCTGTGCATAAAAAGAGCTGTTTTATATCAACATCCACAATAAACAGACTTATGATCACACTTTCACAATATTTATCAACGCTCTGATTTAAAACCCCAGCCATTCGTCTGTGACATGCCTCAAAGCTGAAACAAATTATGGTCAGACGCAGGCGTGTATCAGCTAATGCAGGCATGAGGGCATTAGGGTATCGTTCACACAGTTACTGCTGGTCTCTGTGCAGCAAGAGCCTCCCGCTGTTGAGAAAATGACTCTTCCCCCATTTGTGTAGCCACATAACCACATCTTTCTAAAACACTACCGTATCAAATGATCCATCATCCCTTTATCTTCCAAGTGAGGAAATGGCTACCTCTGTGGAGAACACTGAATTGTTCTGTAGTTACCTGTTTGCACTTCAGCAGCTTTCGCCTTCTTGCTGGGTTTCCTGTTATTTCGCATCTCTCGGATGATGCACTGAGCACAGAGACTGCTCACTCACACTCATTAGGTTTTTCATTATATCCATTTACACATACACATTACACTGATCAGCAAGCATTTCGCTTTTGGGATTTTTACCTTACCATAAAAAATTTCACTTGCTGACGGCAAATCTGAAACCTGTTTTCGTCTAGCAGGTCAAGTTTTTTTAGTTATCATGCCCAAAGTACTGGACAAATAGGATGATTGGACAGAAAGCGAGATGCATGTCAAGTAAAATGTCCAGCCTAAAGCTTGAGTTATGCAGCAATGATCAGAAACACAGCCGAAAGTCCACTTTGGATGGCTCAAAAAACAAAATGAAGGTTTTTGAGGTTTTGGAGTGACCTAGTCAAAGTTCGGACTTAACTCCCGTTAACGCTAAATAGGTCATTTAGTCTTTAAAATGCTGCGATGTGGCTGAATAAAAAATAATTCTGCAAAGAAGAGCAGCCCAAAATTCCTTGACAGAAATGTGAAAGACTCACTGCCAGTTACTGGACATTCTTGACTGCAGTACTTGTTGCCAAGGGGTTGCACAACCAGTTATTAGGCTTAGGGGGAATTACTTTTTGGCACAGGTGGGTTGGGATACCTTTTTTGTCCTTAATAAATGAAATAACAATCAAAAAAACAAACAGCATTTTGTATATTAACATGTTTTGGATGGTCTGAACCACAATGGTGTGACAAATATGCAAAAACTAAGAAATCAAGAGGGGTGCAAATGCTTCGCAGTACGGTATAACACATGAATCCCAGTTATTGCCACATGATCCTGATACCAAATCTATTTTCAGACATGATGCATGAAACCAAAGCTGCAATAAATAAATGGTGTTGTTTATTCAAACCTACATCATTAGCCAAGTATTAAGTAAACCTAAGAAAAAGGAACGCAGTTAAAGGTTACAGCCCTGCAAAAAAATGATGCACCTTCTTAAACATAAAGAAGAAGAAAAAGATTTAATTTGTGCTCCTTCTGGATGATGATGTGTATTAACACTTTGTATTTAACAAACCTTGAAGCACCAGTCAGCTATCACTGGCAGCTCTAGCCTAATTTTTTGACAAAATAAATCTTTCATCTTTCTAAATTATAGATGAGCTGTGCAGAGTGATGATGTGGATGTGTGCTGGGCAGCGCTGATTGAAGGACATCACAGATCAGCTAGTTACTCCACTCTCTGGTATACAACTCTCCCCACTGTGCAATTATGCACCATTTCAGGTTTGGATGAGACTCTGTCTGAAATTAGCAACTAATGTCTTGCAGCTCAGGCTATAATGACAAAGTTCTGTTGTAAATGAGCAGGAACATACCTGAGGCAACAATGGAAAGCTAATTTATCATTTCTTGCCCATTGCCCACAGAGTGCACCTCTAAGCAATGACATATGTCATTTTGTCCCCAGTGCCAAATGATTTCACCGCTTGTCATCATGGGTGCTTGTTTGGAAGCTGCAAACAGATTCTACAAGTGCAGCACATGTTGAATGTTGAGTAGTCAAAGTGTTTACCTAGAAACTGCTAACTGCAATTTGCAAACAACCTGCTATTTTGATGTTGTTTTGGTCTTAAAGTGGTGCTTAGAAATCTGAAAAGGCATTTCTCCATCCTGTTTTTCTGTGTGCAGTTATAGACAGAATCAGTCGGTAATGCTGTGGAAATGACTGTGCTTTGATTTGACAAGCATGTTGAAAGAAAGAAAGATTGAATGTTCAAAACAGGGATGATGATTAAAGATGATGGCGATAGCGATGATGATGATGATGATAATAATAGCGAAGGTGATGATGAGAGTAATTACAGACTGTGGTGGCGGATGAGAAGAAAAGCAACTGTTGACATTTCAGAGTGAGCTGTCAGCAAAATTGAGTAAAGCTGATTTGATGCCCGTGGACAAGCCCTCAGCAGGAGGATCCAAACTGAAAGCCCCAGTGTTGCCGCCTCTCACAGAAAAAATGGGGGCAAGAAGAAAGGAACAATGACTGAGATGAAAAGAGTGGATTGAAGGAGAGATCACAAAGACTAAGAGTTTGAAGAAGAGATAAAAAAAAAAAACGGCGAGAAAAAGAAAAACACAGGCCAGCTAAGAAACAGAGCCACTCAGCCGAACACCACTGTGAAAACCGCTGCTCGGCCAAAATCCTCCCTTTTGATCCTATTCCACATATATCATCCGTCTATGAAACTACACTCGCCGGGTATCCAAACCTCCACAACCACCACCACCATCATCCTCCCTTGAGACAACTTTTCCAAATCCCTGGATGCTGGGGTGAAGGATTGTACACCCCCACTGTCTGAGCTGTGATTATTTAGCTGGGGCTCTGCCATATCAAACCCTGGCCAGCTAAACATTCCCGAGAGGGAAAAGCAGAGCGGGGAAAAGAAAGAGAGATCTGCACCACCACCCACCTGTGCAGGGCAGAGATAGGAACAAACCAAATGGCACCCCACTGGATACTGCAATCTGCAAGTGGTCACCCCTCAAAGACACCATCACAGGGTTTTCATTTTTCCATAAATTGCAGTGCCGCAACCCCCCTAACTGAGATCAGGTAGTTTTTTCTGCTTCTGCAGCCTGCTCTAATCTCTCGGACAGGGTGGCCACCTGACTGTATAGGGACCATATGAGCTGCTTGAAGGAGAGCGTTTTTCATGCCCTTTGTGTGTCGAGGTTGATGAGGTCAACCAAGGTCCCGAGGACTGCAAGATGAGGAGTTTTCACAGAATTGGTTTGGAAGTGTGGAGTAGCTTTTAAGTTCACCTCTTATCACTCATGTCTGTACACTGTAACACACTTAAAGACATAAAACTCGGAGGAAGGAACATTTTTCTTTACCCACATATTTAATAGACATTTTCAAAACTACTTTCTTTCACCAAAATAGCTTCTTTCAGTCTGAATTGGAACTCTTTTAGTGTAACAATATTTTTCGGATAAAATACTGTTTTGGTCCAAATAAACAGTGCAAGTTCAGTTTAAATAAGACGGTGTTGTTTCATCCTCACAAAGTTGGAGATTACCAGTTTAATCCACAGAATGTGTAAAATAGATGGACATAGCCCCCATAGTGTGGTCCAAGTCCTGCTGTGAAGCTTTAAGCTGAGAATTTCCACTGTCATCATGATATTTTGATGTTACGAGTGAATGTCAGATCTGCAGAAGACACTTTTCCCTGATACAAGACCTGCCCTAAAACAAACCCTTATTTTTAAACTCGTTTTTAAATCTAATACTGTCTATTATTCACTTTAAACTAACGACTGAGAAATTAGATATCAGCAAAGTGTTTACTGAGGGTAGAAAGCAAGGAAGCCAAGGGATCCTTTGCAATCAAAGGATTCACCCCACGATGGCCATTAGCACAACTCATTTGCAATGTGTCTCTTTGCGAGTCAGTTCAACTGGTTAGTGAGTAATCATATTCTCGTGAGATTCCTGTAAAAAAAACAAAAAAAACAGCAAGGTCGATGAGGGCCTGTGTCATTTTGCAGGTAAATCACCCTCCTGTAGAAGTTCATCGCACACAGTCCCAACAATTTTGGTCATGCTGCGGTCTCCAACCGCTGCTTTCCCCAGTGTGAATGGGGAATAAGGTATCCTTTGTTCCCATTATTGTAATAACAGCTCATTAGAGGTAGTAGAACTATTAAGAATGAAGCCAGGAGACATTTTAAACCTAATACCACTTTAACTTCAATTGTTCACCTGACATTTGTTCATCTATTTGCTCTAATTACACAAAGTTAATTTTACCATGATTCATCACCATGTGAATAAGGTTAAACCAGTAAGCTCACACGATGGTACATTCTGTATTACTTTCTATTCATGCTGACAGTTGGAAATAAATTCCCCGGTGCGTTAGCAGTGGGCAAGCACAGAAGAAGTAGCAGATGGAAAGTGCTTTGTTAACCAAGCAAAATAGCAGAAACCCTGGAAACACTACTCACGCTGAATTTAAATCTAATGAATGACACTTCATGACCTAACAAAATAATGCAGAACATGCTGTATCCAACATTACCTCCTGTGGCTCACAGCAAATTAGACTATTTGATCCGCTAACACATCAAGTTGGTAGACCCAGCAAAGATTAGGGTTTTGTTTGGGTTTTTTTGCATTAAGCATCAAGTTTGTAATACTCGAGAAAATAAAAATGAGAATTGTGTTATTTCAATATGCGGTTTAAACATCTTCTCAGCATCAACAACATAATTATATCCTAGCTGTGTGCAATTTGCTGCTGCTGTAAATATTTTCAAACTGCTCATAGGGGATCCAAAGATTGTTGTGGCTTCCTCTCTAATATTGTAGGGTCTTTACCTTGTGATAATAAAGTGCCTTGAGATGCCTCGATATGAAATGGCCCTTGTGGACGAATAAACATAAGAATGTACGCTACTGTGCAAAAGTCTTGAGCTGTTCCTCATTTCTTTATATTGCATTGACACCCCCCCCCCCAAAAACAACAAAAAAACCCAACAACTTTCTAGTACTATTTAAGTGGTTTTGAGCAAAGTTTCTCCAGCCTTTCTGAAGGGCTTTCAAAGGTTTTTCAGGACGATTGCTGCCCTTCTACTTATTTTTAGTTCACTCTTTGTATATTTCCATTTTTGAGAGGGTTTCTTTTTTGCTTGTTTTTTAAGCTACTTAACACTGACCTATGAATCATTCAAGCATAAAATAAATTCACCTAACTCAAGAAATGAACCAGTGTTGTCTCTATATACATGCTCTGCATAGAGGCAATTTTAGTTTATTATTAATAAATCACAAAAAACAACTGAAATTGAACAAGTGGAAGACAAAAGAAAAGGCAGGCCTAACAATCTATGTACAGGATCTAAAAGTGATGCAGAAATGACCTGACAAAAGCCCTGTGAGATGCATGTGACCCTTTGGGCATGTCCATGCTAATACGTTTTTGTTTGAAAACGCATCTCTTTCTCCGTTTTGGCCTCCCGTCCACACTGAGACGGCGTTTTTGGTCAAGGAAAATTGAGCTTTTTGAAAACGCTGTTTTCACGTCACAGTGTGGACTGCATAAACAGAGACTTTCGGGAACGATGACACATTTTAGTCATATAATGCAGTCATGTGACCAATTAAACTAAGACAGTGGTGGGCATTATACAGCAGTTGTTTTGTTTCCTCTCAATTTTGACAGCCCCATTAAAGATTAATATCAGTTTGTAAATGCTCCAGATAGATTTTCTTCAAATTCTTTAATTCTCACTCACCTTTGCAACTTTGTACTTTTGTGTTACTCGCAGCAACAACTCCATCTCATTGATAGTGCATTTAAAAAACTCGGTGCTTTTCCTCAACATTTTGCCGCACTGTTTCCAAGAGCCGGAAAGTAAATAAACGGCAGACAGAAATGATGCAGGTTGAATTGTCTTATGTTTAATACAGGAATACAGGAACGTAAGTGTTTTCAGTCATTTTCAAATTTATCTAGATTAGTGTAGACCTAGCCTTTGACTTGACCCATCTATAGTTTGCTGAAGCCTCATCAGAAAGTCGAAGGGTGTCGCTTTTTTAAGAGGGAAAATGGGGAGAAAAGGCTGAGGTATGCAAAAATACACAAGAACCGGATCTCAAGAGGTCTTATCAAGTGATAAATCCAGATTTGAATTTTTTGTTCATTCAGTATGGTCACCGTCAGTATATACAGAGGTGGTCAGAAGTACAAAACTAACTGTCTACAGTCATCTGTAAAACATAGTGGAGGCTCGTTGAAATCAGTTATTTTAAGTCTTTAGATCTTGTCAAAATTGATGCATTTATGAATTCAGAAAAGTATCATCAGAATGCAATGCCAGAATGACAATCTTAAACACACTGCCAGTGCAGTAAAAGCAAACATATGGATCAAAATTGACTTCCAAGCTTGTTAGGATTACACAGTCTCTGTTTTTGCCTTTTGTTCTCCATTTCCATGTAAGTTTTCATGTTTCAATAGAGTAGCTGTGATTTTACACCACAGACTATTTGTATTAACGAAAAGGTTGCACATAGTTCAGTGAAATCAAGTTACCGTAACAAAACTGGCAGTTGACACATTGTTACACTGTTACTCGACATCCTATAGTAATTTCAACTTTATAAGGCAGAGAAATCTCATCCATCTGAAGGTTCCCAGGTCAAATGCTATTATCAGACAAAGTGAAATTATCTCACAACTCATTCAGAGTTTGTCATGTGTTGATGAAAGGCTGAAATAAGGATCTGTTAATTAAAAAAAAAATGGAAATGAACTTGCTTGGAAACTATGAGATCAATATGAGCATCATTAGCAAAGGGCTGTCATTTTTTAACTGTTTTTCACACCTGCTAGCATGACAGGAAGTTTACAAGAAGCTGAAAACATAAAGTTTAGAGCAAAGTAATATGTGTAAATCGTCCTGTGCCTCACCAGGCATCACACCAATATTTACAGATTCTTCCCCAGACTTTATTCTGTCACATCTCATCAAATCACAGCATCTGTGAGACTTTTGCATCTCACAGTTGTCTGAAAAGTGTCTGCAAAGCTCTTGAAAGAATAATCAGTTCTGACACTGACACCCAAAAAGGCCTGACAGCATTTCCGTCTGATATATCAACGACACATTGGCAGAAGTGGATAAACGTTGATTCAACCACCGATCACCGGCAGTTATCTCATTCCTGCCTGTCATTCCTGTTGTTCAAGGCAGGCCACTCTGCAGTAACAGCCTGTGTTTAACCTCATCGGACGATCGAATTCTCCTCATTCACAGCACTTGAAGTGGCCTCCTGGTGCCCAGAGGGATCAATACAAGAAGCATTACATCTAATCAAACACTGATTACTTTCTCAGCGTTGATTGCAATTGGCTGGCATGTCACTTGTTATTGTAAAGCGTGTTTAGTTTCTATAGATTCAAATGATCAAACAATGGAAGCTGACATTTTTTTCCTCAGAAGAATCAGTCACTGTCACCGAGACAAATTACACGCAAGGTCACAACCCAGAGCTACTTGTTCGTTAAAATTAACAAGATTAGTGCTGGGTTTTTGTCAGCTGCTTGTTCGCATAGTTTAAATCTTGTTCCACCGTTGTACATTAATGTGCAGTTCCAGCTGGAGCAATTAATTAACAGTGGGGGATTTGTCACTTTTCACAGTGTGACATAAAAGCTAGGATTTTTTTAAATGTATCAGCTAAACAACCCTCTCACCATCAAGGCTGCAGATTTTTGAAGCCCGTCTTTAAAGAAGTCATACCATAAAGATCAAGACTGCAACCTTGCTAACATATTCATATGGTGTTTCATGTTTCATGAGCATTCTCTCTTTGAACGTGCTGTGTACCAGTGACAGTCTCAAAATCATGAATTCAGACAGCCAGGCTTTCATACATAAGAAAGTAATTCCATCAACTTGAAGGCAGGGCTAACTTGCCAGGGCAGCAACACATTACTAGTCGTTTCATATGTTCAATTGAAACACAAGTGCCAGTTATTATTGGCCATTGATATTCAGTGGGAACTGTTTCACTTATTCAAAGACTGACCCTAAACCTCTCTCAAATGATGCCACCTTTACCTGGCAGAGTTTTCACTTGTCATTCTTGCACACAACGTTTTGATTGGCTTTGCCCATTTCTCTTGTTTTTTAGCCTCTTATATCATGGTCTTTCATGATTTTCTCATTATGAAATCTAGCAGTTAGTGGCATGTTTTTGTGTTGTTTTACTTTTTATTCCTGTTTCTTTTTTTTAATTGCAGGTGGCTATACTGTGATTTTTATTGTATTACTGATATTTAATGGTATGAGAGCAAGAAAAGAATACATCCCATATGGAAAAGAAATAGAAAAAACTTATAAAAGACTTGCATAAGATGTGGCCTACTTCATATAGTGAATCCTATAAGGCTTATATGATTTACTCATGAAAGTGGCCACTTTCTCATTACTTTCATATATTGTTTTAGTAAGTATCCAAAACATAGAAGTTTCATTTATATAATTTTTCAAGGGCTCTTACATCTGTTTTCACTCTTGTATGCTTTTCATACAAGTTTCACACAAGACAGATACAAACTTTATAAGATTCATATATATCTTTTCCATATGGGATATAACATTCCAATACTTACAAAACTGACATTAGGTCCATAACTAAAAATATGTGCCTTGTTGTAAGATCACATTGTAATGCTTATAGAACAACAACAACAAAAACAACATCTGAATGAAGCTGTGTGTCGAAGAATCTACATTTCTTACTGAGGAAAAGAAACTGAGTAACACAAAGACTTTGTGTCATGGAGCATGGAATTAGATTATAAATAAAGTGACAAAATCCAAATGTGTACACAACCAGAGACACACAAGGAAGGGAACACACAAGAGAAACAACAAAAGGAAAAACAACACTGTGTATACACAAAAGGGTAATCAGGAAATAGAAAAAAAACAGGGTAACAAGGTGCAGGTAAAGATAATCAAAGACACACACTAGAGACACTAGTCACTATCAAAAATAAAACAGGTCTAACTCAATGTGGAAATGTATACACATGAATGAAGTGAACATAGTAGAGCTGACAAAAGGGAATGGGACAGGAAACACAGGAGGAATAAAATAAACTCAGCAAGCATAAAAAAAAGAAAAAAAAGAAACAGAACTGTGAAACTTTAGTTGCTATTAAAAAAGAAAAAAGAAAGACGCCCCTATCTACACAGAAGTCCAAGGAATCTTCCAGGAATTAAATTATTTTCCAGAGCACTGAAGGTCAGTAGGCAGTAATACCATATGTGTTGATCTCTAATATTGAACATAACCTGCTCCAGAGCGGGTCAGGGCTGAAGCATAGTTACCATGGCAATGGACCCCAGTTAGAAATGAACTCCCTTCATAATACTGAAAACCCAGCGTTAACCAGTGTTGGGTAAGTTACTTTAAATTAGTAACTTAGTTACATTACTAGTTACTTCTCTAAAAAAGTAACTCAGTTACTTCAAGTTACTCGTTACTTTCAAAGTAACTAGTTACTAGGGAAAGTAACTTTGGTTTTACTCAGAATTCTCTTGTTAATGTGTTGCTTCCGTAACTGGATACCCAGCCAGATTGCCAGTCTTCTAGCTTGCTTACTTGCCACAAGTGCACTGTGCCACCTACCAATAGAAAGGAAAAAATAATGTGCACATTTCCACGAGAGAAATCCCACGCCTGGACCATCGTTGACCGCCGCCATGATTCTAGCCTACTTTTTACATCCAACACAAAAACTGCAGTCGTGATGCTTTTGATTGTACTCAGAACTCAGAAATTCTGCCTTCTGAATAGGAAGATGTAGGTAATACCAGACTGCAGATGAGCTGCATCCAGGGCTGGACTGGGACAAAAAAATCATCCCGGGCATTTTGACTAGAGACCGGCCCACCATTATAGGAAAAATCATAAAGCCTTTGAATGAAAATAACTGTTCTGATGGTATATATGTATCAATCTATTAATTGTTTGTTGCAAGACTCAGATAATTATTTTTTTTAAAAGCGAGACATTTTAAATGAGAATAATAAAGAAAAGTATTTCCTTGTCCCCCCCTTTCCCTGTTAATGCCCTACTTGGCCCCCTGGCAACACTTTACTAGACCCGCCCCTGCACAGTTACCAGCTGTCAGCTACTTAGAAAAGGATCCTGGTGTTATTTGTCTCTCAGAAACAGTTCATAACTTCTCTTCAACTCATTCATGTCACCTAAAAGGTAAACCTGTTTCTCCATCACCTGTTCAGCTCTGATGATTCAGTAAGGACATCTCCTGGTTTCATCTGCATGTTTCCCTCTCACCAGATAACCAAACCGATATCATGACCAGCAGCTTTTACAGCTGTGGCTCCAGCAAACATCAGCTGATACTAGAAATTAATATTAAATAAATTCTAACAACAGCTGATCAAGCTTAAACGTGCTGCTGTTGTTTAACGCGACATCCGCTGGTTTCCTCTTTCTGGCGCAAAGTGGGCGATAAATAAACAAGAGAGAAAAGCCGATCAGCTGATCATTGATCAGTTTCGTGATTGAAGTAGAAACAGGAGAGGAGAGAATGAGAGAAGAAGAGGCAGCTGTGCAGCTTCAGCTTTGTGTCTTTTTCATTGTAGCTGAAGCTGTGTTCCTTTTCACCTCAGTACGAAACGCGTAATATTTTCTCTGAATACCAGACGATTCTGTTTTTTAGGGGACGGTTGGCAACTCTAATAATTAACCGTATGAACAAAATAAAGTTCAACATCAGTAACATAGCACCCACCCAGCTGTATAGAAACTCCATCATGCTAGCTAGCACGCAGTACGAAAATGTCAGCATACCGAAAATAAACTCCACCTAAACTTGGTTTATATCTGACTGATAGACTGCAGGTCATAACTTCTTACCTGAAGTTCAGTTCACCTGACACGCGGACCGGCGGCCGGTTCGGGTCTTTCCTCTTGCCTCCCTTTTCCTTCATCCACCTGCTGGCCTCTACGGAAGCGTCCACCACTTGCTAATGTTATTGAATCTGTGGAAGCTCCGCGATATCCACCACACGAAGTAACGAGTAACGAGCCTATCTAAATCCCAGTAACGAGTAACGCGTTCCTGGTTTTGGCATAATAACTAGTTACCGTGCTCGTTACCACAATAATAACGTAGTTACTGTAACGCGTTACTTAATAACGCGTTAGTCCCAACACTGGCGTTAACCCCCGAGTTACCTCGATAGACCCAAATCCTGTTTCATTGCACGGGTCTCTGCTCTGCTCATTCAGGAATGTTTGAAGTGTATGAAGATACTGAACACAAAGGGTCAACTCCACCTGCCAGAGTTTTGTAGATATAAATATAAAAATCACACAAAAATGGAAAAAAAATTGAAAAAGTGCAACATAGTGCAGTTCTGTTTTTTAAACATTGGATTTTAGATGAATAAAATATAGCTCAAACCTGCAACAAAGAGGAGTTTAAGTGAATTACTTAGTTCCAGTAAAACACACACAAACTCCAAATTATAGCTCTAAATTTCTACAGAAAGAAGTTCAGCACAATCCCACTTAAATTTATATGATGTCCATTTGCCCTTAATGAGGTGTCACACACTGTTAGAGCCTGTGGTCCAACCAGTTAAATGTTTCACACATACTGAATTCATCATACATGCATGCATCATGCAGCATTACATCAAGCTGTCTTCACAATGAGCCATGAAGCAGCCAGACACCCCCAGGAGTCTGGCTAGTGATTACTGGAGCAGCTGAGGTGTATGAGTCTGCAGGGTTTGTCTCCTAAAATACATCTGATCAAAAGTGAGGGACACTTCTTGAGGAAAGTTCGCTTCTTTTACACAGGAAACAAATCTTTAGTATTCTGTTGTAGTTGGAAAAATTATTCATTACAGCCAAAGAGAAATCTCTCTAGAAACTGTTTACATATTTCAATGAATTGCTGCACATATCCTGCATTTTCTTGGCAAAATATAAACAAATGAGAAGCATCTGAAGACTTTTTCACAGTACCGCACATGACTAGATGAAAGTCAGACACTGAAGTTGTGTGTTACATTTCTACACATTAGCTTCAGCTAACATAAACCAGCAGATCAGTGATGATATATCTCATCTAGCACATGATACATCACAATTCACAGGTTACGGTAATGTGTGAAGTACAGAAAGAACGTGATACATTTTATTTTCATGCCTAGCTCTACTGCACAAACTACTGAGAATTAAAATACATTGAAAAGTCAAGGAGACTTGCAAACCACATCAAGGACAAATTAGGCTTGTTTCACTAACCTCTGACTGTTTTAGAAGGGGTAGAGATCCTTGTGAAAATGGAAAAGTGCTAGTGAAACATGAAGCAACAACTTTGTCCTTGAGCACAAATTGGGTTAGCACCCATTAGGTCAGTGGTCCCCAACCCCCGGGCCATGGACCGGTACCGGTCCGTTTCGTACCGGGCCCCGAGAGTTGAGACTCGGGTGTGAAATTTATGGTTTTCAAGGTTTTTATCATTAACTCAGTTTCCCTGTGTCTTTTCCAATGTTGTAGTTGTGTGTCTTATTTTGAAAGAAATATACCACAGCGACCAGAGAGCATTAAGGGGCAAAGAGGGCGTCGATCTCAATGTTATTGGAGCATTTCAGGAGGACGCTGCTAATAAAGTTACAGAATTACACAGTGAATTCGCGTTTATTGTTATATTTATACATTTTATTTTGTTGTCTGACCAAAACTGAAGGAGGATTGTAGAGGGACAGCTAGATGGATAAGGTACTCAGTGTCATCGCATAATCTCACTAGTCCTTCAGCCGGCTATGCTAAACATAAAAATCCTACATAGACCAAAAAGCAGGTCTCAGAAACAGAAGTAAATAAACTAAAAGGAGGTTTCTTCCTGTTAAAAGTCAGTTTTTCCTTCCCACTGTCACCAAAGCACTTGCTCATAGTGGGTCATATGATTGTTGGGGTTTTCCCTGTTTTCTTTGTATTTTTGTAGAGTCTCTACCTTACAATATAAAGCACCTTGAGGCAACTGTTGCGATTTGATTTGGCACTATATGAATAAAATTGAACTGAACTGAAAATGTATTAAACTAAAATGAAATATACATCATATCATGAGTAACAAGACAAGGAAAAAAATCACCCCTTTGACCCAACAGAGAAAACATACCACAAGAGATAAGCTGAAACTAATGACAGATAATTAGACAGGGGAAGTAGAACTGATTGCACAAGAGTCAAGGGGTCATCAAAATAAAACAGGAAACTACTAACACTCACCTGAACCGAGACATGAGGTTGACGCAGACAGAAGGCAAAACACGGACACGAGACTAGGACACGAAAGGGAGCTAACATAATCAAACAAGGATTCCACGAACCAGAAATACAGATAATAAAGCTCAGAGGCGCTAGCAATATAAAACATAAACAGAAGAGTATGGAACTCCAACACAAAACTCATCTTACACTAAAATAAACCAAAAGACCTACATAGAACAACAACACAGAACTATATTGCAAAGACAATCAAAAATGAGGAACCTCCCCACCCCCCCAAACATCCCAGTTTAACATAGTTAGACCATATATTCAGTCTCCATGCCAAAAACATCCACCACACTGAGACAGAAATATTCTGCACACACATGACAGCTGACATATCTCACATTATGAAACAGCAGACCTAAACTGTGAGAAGTCGTGATCACACCTTGAACTGTTATTCCAGACATCACATCTTTGACCATGGGTGTTTGATCTGGCATGTTAGGTTAAAGCTATGACATTTTGGCGGTGGGAACATTTTCTGTAAATGATGCCATCTCAACCTGTCACCTCAATGGTACAGAAAGACTTTCACAAAAAGATTATGTTCTGCTTCACTGCACTGTATTAACTACATAACGATTTGAGTTCATGCATCTTCAAATGGATTGTTCTTGCATACTTCAAGTGAATTTGAGAGTTTATTTTTTTGTTTTTTTAATGATTAAAACTTGCTTTTTAGTACAAGGTGTCACTGTTTTAAAAGAAATATGGCAGGGAGAAGTAAACAAGCTGTTCTGAATTAACCTTGAGAGAATTCAGTAAAGCCAACACAGTCATGAAAATTGCTCTACGCTGTGAAAGTTTGCTCAAAGCTTTCAAATTTATTGTGGTTTCCCGTCACCTGCATGTCAACCTTTCACAGTAACCTTTTCATCACTTTTCTGCAAATATTTTCTTTTCGACTTAATCTTTGCGATAAACTCCTGGTACCATGTACTGCTGATTTTGGCAGTATAAGACAAATTGTTCTTTCTGTGTCAGACTGAGGAAAATATAAGGAAGCAACTGTTTCCTGACATGCTTGAATCTCAATGTAAAAACTTTGGAACATGGATTGTCTGGTGCACCTCCCTAACCCCCTGATAACAGTCAGTGTTTGTACCAACTGAGCCTCACATTGTTCAATAGTCATTGTCTTGGGTTTGATTAAAAACAGATGAGATTGACTGTGCAGAAAGGTGTGTCGGGTATTTGCTTCTACAGTTAAACTGGCACAATTAAATAATCCATAAATAATAAATAATAATTAATAGGAATGTATTTAAGCAAGAGCTTTTTCAACTTGTGTGCTTATTTGCATATAAAATGTACATATTTCAGTGCTCTCAATGGCTTTACTTTTACATTCCAGTCACTACTGTGTAATTTCATTTGTGCATTTTATGCATGACAAGTCAAAACAAACTAGTAAAATTATAATACACACATTGTCTGCCTTTGCTCACCTTCCACTGCATCTGTGCCTCCGTTCAATCTCTTATTCTTCAAATATTTCATCTAGATTTCTCAAAAAAGATCTCAAAGATTTCCAAGGCTTGGAAATGTTTGAGAATGCACAACAAAAATGGCAGCTCTAGCCTTCAAAGGGTGAATGTTAGATTAGGTAATTTCGGGTAATTTTGCACATTTGTAGTAGGATATCAAATGTCTCAAAAACAGGAAAAGAAATGCTTTAAATTTGTTAGAATGTGTGAAAAAAAATCTGAGTCCATTTGTGATGCTTGATACATTTATCAACCTCTTACACACTTCTCTCATCAACTATATGTGAAAGGTTTTGCTGTTTTGTCACAAGAAGCAATGCAAGAAAAAAGTTACAAAGAACATCAAAGAGAATCCCTCTCTCTTCTAATTGTGTTAATCTAAATGTAAATGGTAAATAGTGCTTTACTAGTCAGTTCGAGCACTTTTTGCTTACTTACTAAAGTCTGTGGTTCTGGTGGATATGTTGCTCACTGCATGCAAACTTGGAAAGCAAATGTGAGCAAATACCACATATCGTATGTATAAAGAGAAAATAGTATCACTATACTGACACTTGAAGCTATGCAGGACTCAGCGTGTTTTGCAACCTATCAGTTGCACCATCAGCACTGCTATCTGAATAGAATTTTGATGCAAAGCACCTGTTTTAATGCAAACCATTATATAAAAAAAAAAGTTTCAAGCAAAACACTACTCAATTGTTCCTGGGAACTTTTCAAAGATCATCCTAGATCTGAAATCCCTGTGCACAGTTATAGCAAAATTGTGACATGCTAGCTTTACTTGGTATAGGGGTTTAATCTAGCTTTTTTGATCGCTATTATTATCTTTGGCATTACACGCGAGTCCTGTTTGTACACTACAGTCTTATCGCCTGGGATTAAGTAATCCATTCTTCTCCTGTTAAACAGTGACAGGGGAACAGCTCTGTTACGTAACCAAAGCTAAATCGGTGTAGAGCACTGAAATGGCTGGATTATACAGTGGATGTTAAGAAAACATCAATACAAGACCTGTGCTCATTAACAAAACATTTAACTCCAATGACGCAACCATTTGAAAGGCAAAGATCCTGTCTAAGAGTCAGGTATGAGCCCTGTGGTAGAAGGATGACATCACCAAGAAAGCACTCCTTAATCGAAACCACCAGCTCCTCAAGCTATCCCATTACACTGGCCAGGTTGGGGTTGCCAGGTCAGAGTATGAGAAAGCTCCCATGTGTAATTTATAGCACTCTTACCACAGATAATCCATACGTATAAGCTGTGAGGTTATGAAGCTGCAGACCCCCTACCCATCTGCAGCCAATTTGGCTCTCACACAATCCATCTTAAATCACAAAGGCTCAGACCATGCTGACTAGACTATAGAAATCGTTTCATTGCAATTCCCTCTGCATACTACTTTTGGCAAATTTGAGAGAGAAAGAAAAAAACTCAAACCTCTGGTATTAACTACCTGAACCAGGAATCCTCTTTAGAAGCCCACACCCTCTGCTTTTTCCTCCCACAGCAGTAAATTTTCAAGGAATGTGGGCCAAAGATCAGATCAATAAAAATCTGCAATTTAACAAGAACAGTTGCTGGCAGTGCCACTAGCTATGTCTCGCTACATTTTAAGTGAGATCTAAATGAATATGTGCATGTGGAAGTTCCTGCAAGTGTTTCAGGGACGAGGAAAAAAAGGTGGTGCGGGTGGGGTGTATTCTTGTACCCAGCCTGTTATCTCAACCATCAAGCGTGTGATCCCGTCTATCTGTGAGATTATAGGAGCTTAATCACTGTGAAGATTAACCTTATCAGAAATCACACTTCTTCACACAGTTTCAATTATCAGGACAAACTCGGTGTTGGGGACGGGGAGTTGGAATAGGGCGGCACTAACAATATAAACAGAGGATTGGTCCCAGTGAATAAAGATGCCTGCTGGCTGTTTTCCAGCTGTGTTTATCTGAAAATCATGTTTGAAAAAGAACCCTGCACTGTTTAATAATTGGAGAGCCTTCATCCTATTTTCAGTATTGTGCTACTGATGCCTCAAATCAAAAGCATTATCACATGGTTACAGCGGACAAATGCTCCTGGATCTACGGGGAGAAAAATAACTGCATAACAGTCTTCTAAGGTTTGTTTTGCATCTGCAGGTTTCTAAAAAAATCACTTTAAAATGCCACGTATGTTTTGGGGGAGAAAAAAAAAAATCACTGCAGCTGTCACAAACACCAAGACTTCTTTGTTTTCAAGTGTATGATAATTATAGTATGTCTTTAACAATTTTACCCTTTAGTTCCAACATGGTCTCTAAAATGAGCACAAAAAAAGCTCTTGCACCTGCACATCTGCTTCCCAAAGAGCTACAAATAACTTATAAAAGCATAAGAAGCATTTTCTTATCCAGATCAGGCTGCAAAGGTTTTTGTTAGTAACAGTATGTACCTTGGTTTGGAACCCTATGTGAGGTTCATTTTGGTACGTTCGTGTTATTTATTTTCATAAATGTGAAAAACACTGAAGTGTCAAATCAGGAGTTGTGTCACTGAAATATTGCAGAAAAAGAACCAACAATTAAATTCATAGTTAACATAAATTAAAGACATAGTACTGAATACACACCCACCCCACAAACCAGCTCGATTCCGTTTTCCTCTAGTTTCATTTCTTTTTATTTCTAATTTTAAAATAAGGCCACAAATGTTAAGGTAATCTGCGCTATTCCTGTTGCTCAGCTTTACACATCTATAAACTGGCTAAAAAACTACCAAGAAATTTAAAAAGCGGATAAAGAAGCAGGCAAATTTTATGACTTACCATTTTGCCTGTTCACATGATTTCTGAACAGTGATGTTCACTGATAAAAGCTAAGCTAAATTAGTCATTATCATATGTAATTGAGGCCAGTTGCAAGTCAAGGCTTTCCCACTGGTATACACACACACACACACACACACACACACACACACACACACACTTCAATTCATGCTGGAAGTGGAAAATAACTCCTCGGTGTCTTTCTCTGTCGCCCTTCTCATCGTGATTTGTTTTTAATAGCAGCTGGATAACACTATATCAGTCAATCAACCCAACCCCTCACCAGGTCTAACAATTTCCTTAATGGAAACTGGTTCTTGCAGCTCCCATTAACTGTATACAATCAGGTTAATACATACATGTAATGTAATTAAATGTTGCATGGTGGTTGATGGGCTGGTCTGAGTATATCAAACACTACTGATCTACTGGGATGTTCCCACATAACCCATCTCTAGAGTTTACAGAGAGTGTGCCCATCTTGTGATAATGACTCTAAAATTAAGCTTCCTGACAACATTCATTACCCTGCTTAAACTGGTTTCTTAATAATAATTTTAAAAAAAAAAACCTTTGGGATGTGGTGGAACAGAGAATTTATACCAAGAATGTGCAGCTGATAAATCTGTAGAAAATGCGTCCCACCACGTCAATATTGACCTTTGAGGAATGTTTTGAACACCTTGTTCAATCTATTTCATGAAGAATTGAGGCGATTTTAAAAGGGGTCCAACCTAATATTATCAATTGACCTATAAAAAGTAGTTGGTGTAAATTTGGGACAGTATTGAAGATCATGTAATCCTGGGCCAGACTACAGTGTACCCATTTTATGATAACACCTCTCAGATGACAGTTCCATTTTATCGTTTTTATCGTTGGCCAACTAGATAGTAGGAAAGCTAGATACCACATTTCTGGAAGAATGAACAGAGCAGCCCCCCCGGGGAAAAAAAGAAAAAGAAATCCACCAACACCTCACTGAAACATCCCAACTACCCAACCTGCTTTTATATCTGACTATTTTCACTGCTGGATTTACAGCTCAGCTAAAAATGTGTGATTAACACAATCTTCTATTTTACTAGAACGGCACTCAAGGGTCTCCTCCACCAGGGTCCATCTCACCTGTCTCATATTATTAAAGAAAGTGACCCAGATCAGTCACAAAATCATTTTGGATCTTCCTGTTACTCTGCTCCACTTTAGAACAAAGTTCAGTAAACTCGAGCCCAGTGATTTTAAATCTTGCTGACTTACAAACAAACAAAAAAAAACCCAGACAGTTATGATCACATACCTGCACTCAGGCAGGAGCTTAAAAATGATTCAAACTGCAGCCACTGAGGAGGGACAATCTACAGAAAGAGCGAGAGTCAGCAAGAGCGGGGCAGAAGGAGCTGAACGAATCAATGCAATGAGAATAAGGTTTGCAATGAAATATTATTTTATCCATTTTAAATGGTAACAAAAAATTGGAAATCAATTTGCGGTGGTCAATATTTCTATTGTGGCAGGCTGTCGCAAATAAGCCGATGCATAGGAAACATTTCAGTAACCATTTACAAGCTATAATGAAGCATAAGCAAAGCTAATTTTACAGTAATCTCAGCTTTATTGCAGCACATTTTACATGAAGGGAACCGTCATAAAAGGGTCTGCTTTTTTAACCGTTATATCAGCTTACAAATCTTCTGTCAAGAAATCACAAGCTGTCTGAATTCTTGAAATTTCCACTGAGGTTTAATATTTATAGTATTAAAGTATACTTGAGGAAGGTTTTGCACCCCTTGAGGTCTTTGAGATATGTGAAGAGGTTCCAAGGGGTAGAGCAGTAATTCAATTCTGCCCAATGAAAAGCACGCTGCATTCCTCACAGAGACTGCTGGAAGCTTTCCATCTATTCTTCTACAGTTTATTAGATCCAGTTGTTGTAAATTACATTATGAAATTCTTGCTCAATGGATTTAAATTGACCACACGGGGAATGTTGACATTTTCTGTACAGGGTCAGTGGGCTTCCTTCCACCAATGACCTCACCGAGGGCCAGCTGTTTAGGATTGGATGAGAACTGGCATGCCGCTGCTACAGAGCACATTTTAAAGTTAGTGCATAAACATCATCAAGTGAGGTGAGACAGAGGAACAGGCTCACTAAGCCTTGTCTGACAGCATTATCACGACCATTGGAAAAGAGTGGAGGCCACTATGTAAACAGCTTTCTCCCAGACGTCAATACAGCCAGAGCCATTACAGGAGTGAGGTGTCGGTTTGCATTCTAACATCAGGTTTCCACAGAGAAGCTCACACACATAAAAACGTTCTCATGTGTGCATACACACATGCCCAACCTCAATGTAGAAAAGCACAGGCACACACACACACACACTATATACATAAACACACATGAGCACATTGTGTGACAGAACAAACAAAGTAGGGATATCTGCTTCTGTTGCTAGGATACCACTTCTTCTGGCTCCTAAGTAAATCAGGGTGACTGGTGGCACAGACAGCTGTGAAAAATTAACACAAGCTGGGGTAACAAAGTAAAAGTAACTTCCAAGCTGATGCTCATGGAAAACGTGTTCACATTCACTTCTGTTTAAAGGATGGCTTTGCAATTTCTCTATCCTCAGGTGCCAAAAAGGATTTGCTTGATGTAATCATTCCTGCTGTTCACACTGGTTTTTCAGTGATGCTTTATCCACAAACTATCACTGCACGATTGCCTCCCGGCTTTACAAGTCAGTAAGAATTTTATCCAGTTTCTACATCTAAACTGAACAAGTAATGGACATCCTAATGCTCCCTCGTTGCTTGCTTCTTCTGAGTGTTAGCAAAGAGAGTATAGTGACTCAGCAGCCATCTTGGCAATGACTCTAGTTGGTTATTTTATTCCCCAATGGGAAGAGAAAACATGACTTCAATATCAGTGGTTGCCAGGACAGAAAAAAGTAGAAATACAGCAGGTTGGGGACCGGCACTAGGAGTACACTGGCTTGTGGCCCACATCCATGGCTGGGTGATAGCAGGGTTTTCAATGACTCAAAATTTGGAGGGTGATTCATATGCAAGCACAACTGATCTGCACTCAGTTAAGACGATTGTTCTTTTTCTTTTATGGACATTATAAAAGACGGCCTTGGGTTCCAGGTTGGAAAAGCGAATCCAATGGGCCGGTTCTTCAGGCCTATATTCTTTTTAATAGCTACCAGTAGCGACGCTGATGACTGCAATCTGACTTTTGGTTGAAGTCTATGGGAAAACGGCCCTTTTTATGATCTTGGCAAATTATTATCCGATTCCAGTCAGACCACCTCCCTCATTACATCAGGTTTGAAAACACTAATATGGTGATGTCACAAATGCTCAACTCAAGGCTTCACTATGGGACTTAAATTAACATTACTGCACCTTGGATTTTATTTATTTATTGTTTTTAAACTATCTGTGGTTATTCTACTTAAAAAGTGTATGCAACTTCCTCTAGTATACACACACACACACATATATATATCTCTATCTATATATATATATACAGGGTGGGCCATTTATATGGATACACCGTAATAAAATGGGAATGGTTGGTGATATTAAAGTCCTGTTTGTGGCACATTAGTATATGTGAGGGGGAAAACTCCTCAAGATGGGTGGTGGTGGGTGGGTGGATGGATGGATGGATGGATGGATGGACGGACGGACGGACGGATATAGATATAGATATAGATATATATTCTTAAATAAACAAGAGCAGTCAGAGAGCACAAGTCACCCTGAAGGGCAAGGGCTACACTAAAACTTTGATGTCTTATGATGTTTTATTACAATATGATGACATCAGCCCGTTATGCTGTAAGGCATTGTATTGAAAAAATAAAAACTGTGTTGTACAGCTCTCTCCATGCCCTTTCATATGACATATTAATCAATACAGTCTTATTTTTTTCCAAGGTCAACTTTGACCTTGGGCGCTGACAGTGAAGGTCAAGGTCAAATGCTTAGACAGCCTAGGTACTCATGTCGCCAAAGGCCCAGTGTATCGTTATATTGTTACAACATTTGAAGATATGCCATAAAAAACTCTGGTTAACATAAAGTTTTTACTGATTTTCACATTTGGTGTGACTGTGACCCAATTTTAACCTAAATTAAATCAGTTAAAAAAAATGTAAATAAAAAAAAAAAAATGCAATGATTTAATAAAGCTAATAAAATCATATTTTATTTATGATAGAACAAAGAAAAAAATCAAATGTTTAAAGTAAGAAACTCTACAGTACCTTTTTTTTTTTTTTTTTTTTTTTTGTTAAGTAAGGTCATTTTGAAATTCATGGCAGCGACACATCTAAAATAAACATTTGTGACAGGGCCATGTTTATTAGTGTGTAGAAACCCCCTGTTCTTTTAACAACCATCTATAACATCTGGGAACAGAGGAGACCAGCTGCTGGACTTTTCAGGAATAGTCTTATTGTTGTCTGAAACAAACTAGGGATTATCTTATCTGTCTTGTCAGCCCTGTGTCTATGTCATTGTATTATCTGTTTCATAAGAAACAGAGAGTATACATAATTTAAGTGTGAACTTACTTTTTGTTACTAATTTTCTCTGAAGAGACTAGAATTTGTTCATCTTCCTTAATCCACATTAGAATACAATAGGAAGAGGTCTTATAATGGCTAGGGAAGGCGATGCTTGTGCCGCAATGGACTTGTAGTAGAGGGGGAAAAAAAATTATATATAAAGGCACCAATACACTGTGAGCAAATACATGTTTCTGTGTCTGCTGTGACCCGTGTCCCCTCTCCCTACACCTCTATCGTCAGACTGTTATTGAGCAATTATGGCCATTGATTTTCTCTCTCTTCTCGGTGCACCACTGTATGACAGCTGGCCTTTGTAAGCGGCCTCACTGGACTTCTAAGTGCTGCCACTGGTGGCCACACTATTTGCTTGAAGATTTGTCCAATCTAACACACTGTCCCTGACTTGGTTGAGATTCTTTCAAGCAATCATAGCTCCTGCTTTTGTATGAGTTATTCACACGAAGCCATGAAAGAAGCCCCTCTTTATTTTCCCCACATCTTTTACTTGGGCGGGCCACACAGATTATATGTGGCACAGCCACAAATGAGGGCGAGATTCATTTTTTAAAACTAAAGGAATTCCAAACAGGAGACACAGCTCCTTATTATTGTTGTTTTCCAAATTATATGATGAGAACTGTAAATGAGAATGTCAACCAGTTAATATAGCTCCCGTCTCATTACACGCCATCACACTTCCAGTTTCCAATATTTGTGTCTTGACCAGGATTTTTTATTGTGGCTGACCTAAGCATCAATCACCTGCCCCTCGATAAAATGGTCTGCCTCATCCTTGGACATATTCCAACTTTACTGTTTTGACCTGTAGCTAGTGATGGCAGTCTTTTACTGGATTGGAAAACCACTGCAAGCTGGAGGAAGACTTTAACCAGAGGCTGCCGAAGATGGAGAGCTTCTTGCTAAACTGCTGCTACGCCAAGCAGAACAGGGATTACCGTCAATGGAAGGTTGTCTAAAATAAAGTGTTTTCCAAGAAAGATTCACTAATCTTTTGGGCATTTTGTCACAGAGTACTTGGCAAATAATGACACATACACACAGCCAGAAACTGATGTAAATCTGTGGAAAACACTGTGTACCAATTTTGAAGACATTGGCATAACTAACAATTTCACCCCCAATTTCAGCCCAACTACATTGCATCATATCCAAGAACATCATATGTCAAGTAATAATTATCTAGAGTCGCTTTTCAGTTTCCAATCTAAATGCCAAACTGATGAATCAGTTTTGCAAGTCCGTAATTCATGTTTTAACAGTTTGTAATGCTACTTTTTTTTGCAAATTACTTCACTTAAGCAATACCTCGTCAAACTGAGAGCAAGCTCCAAGGGAGTCTCAGTCAAAACACAGCATGTTTAAATTTTGCATGTGTGTGAGTGCTCAAGCTGATAGCCGTGAGTTTTAGCACATACTATGCAAGAAGGAACTACATAACTTTTCAAATAGCGTCTGCTACATGTGCTGTTCTCAAGTTCACACAGCTTTAAGCACTTGTTCTTGTAAATGTAATTTTAGATGTATTTTTAGTGCAAATTGCACAACTGTTAACTAAACTTCCCACCTTGGCTGTTACCACTAGTTGAGCGACTCAGGACGCCAAAGCAAACACAAAGAAACTATGCAAGTATACCATCAAATTACCAGAGTGAGACTCAGCATCAGCACAGACGAGTGTGAAACAGCTTGATACCATTATTGTAAGGTGGGAGGGTTATAGGAAAGCAAGCAGAATACTGTTTCTTACACTGCACGAATGTTTGACTCATCTTCATGAGTGTACTTTCCAAGCACGGAGCCTTTTCAAAGATTCCACATTAAACTGGCCATACAAATTGTGCGGTTTTTCTTTTCCTTCAGTGTTGCTTTTTGTACATGCAAAAGATTTACAAAAATCATAAAAGGCCAAAGTGCATGTTTACACCAAACCACCAGACCAGGATAATACAGCCCCACTGTGTGATTTTACTTAACATATCACTGTTGCATGAATTGTTCTTCAATGCCTTCAGCGTTTGAGGTTTTTAGGCAGACCCCTATTTGGGTTTCTGCGATGCACTAATACACTAGCAATTTTTGACTTTGACTGACTTCCATCAACCTATCAGGTATCATCAGCAACCGACAGCAGTGACTTATGTTATCTGCTGTGTCACATTAAGCTTTTGCTAGATAAATCTACAAAGGAAGTGGGATGAAGAGCAAAAAGGTAGTTCAGTTCTTTTCATGGCACAAAGTCAGAACATAAAAAACTAAATAAAATCATCATTGGCTATTTGCCAGATGGATTTTAAACATTCAAAACTAGTGCATTAACAATTATGACCTCAACTGCCAGCTTAAAAGCACAACCACTATGACCTCGTGATCTCTTTATAAGCATTACTTCTGTTAAAAAAATTAAGAAATGGATGGATGGTTGGGTGGCTTGGTGGGTGGAAATATCAGTAATTCAGCAGTCAAACCAACTTCCAATAATTACAGCAAGTCACGTAACATACAGTATTATTGTAGGGTCTTTACCTTGAAATATAAAGTACCTGGAGAGGATTCAGGGATTCAGGGAGACAGACATGCCAACAAAAATGTTGACAAAAACCTTATAAGAACCAAAAATATTAGCTTTAGTTTGCTGGGAACAATTCATTTAAGTCAGTATTTAGTATAAACAACACAACATGATCAGATTGTCAAAATACTATCCGGATGTCAATATCTGATTCATGTGATTTATTCTCCGGCCTCTACAAGTGAGCAATATTACCAAAAATCTCCACAGTATGTAGTTTTCTGCTTTGAGTCAATCAGCTAAAACTAATGGAGTCCAACGTAAGAGTCCTGCTGTAATTCTCCTTTCTAATGATGATGATGATGATTGCATGCTAATATTAGAAATCTGCAGCTTGTGGAGTTGATGAGCGGTATCGCATGAGACAGAGAGGTGTTTCTGTTACTCTGCCTGTCGTCTGTGGTGTAAATGAGGTGACAAAATATTAGACACATCTGTCAAGCATAATATATTAATATATATTTCTCAAAATGATTACTGATGGACACCGGTTTAAAGGAAATAAACAACATAAATCGAAAATTAAGGCCCACACACCTGATAGTTGGATTCAGGTGGGATCAAAACAAGATGTTTTATTCGTTGTGTACCGTAGTGTGAGAAAGACTTGAGTTAGCCTTCATTTCTTTATATTTTGCTAGGAAATTTGGAAGTAGGTGCAGTGATTTACTTACGCGTAAACATATATGGAAATTCAGTATACAAGTCAAAAAGCATACTTATAATAATAATAATGCTGAGGTCTGGGCTCTGGTGAGGCCAACCCGTGACTGATGGTGTCCCACTGAGTCTTTTTCTATCCAGGTATGGGATCATTGTCATCATCGTCAATAATAAAGCGGGAGCAAATCACATGCTTTCCAGATGGTACTGCATGGTAGATCAAAGTCTGACATCTGGTAAATTGTGAAGTTAGAATCTGTTGTCACTCATTTTCAGTCTAGTTCTTGTATAATTTGGTATACCTCAGCTGCTGCTCCCAGTTTCCATTTCTTAAGCTGGCTTCTTCTTAACTAGATGCATCTAATAAACTGGAACTTTGTGACGATTACAGTCATTTATTGCTGATTAATCAAAGCAATTCAAAATTCACTGCCAGATTTCCAGACCCTACAGGCTTATCTGAATGTTTATAAAGTCATGTTTACATCGCATGCTTACAAAGTTTCATTATACACTCATCTCAAGTCAAACAATGAAGAGTGGGACCCATCTTATTCTCATCCAATTTAGCGTCGTGGGAGGGAGGAGTCTAAAGCCTATCCCAGCTGTCGGCAGGGTACACCCCGGCCAGTCTGTCAGGGCCAACACAGAGGGACAGACAACGATTCGCACTTACATTCATACTAAGGGCAATTTAGAATCACCAGTTAACCTAATCCCGCTAACTACATTTTCACTCAACTGTATAGCATCGTTAGCGCTGCATACACATTGAAACGTGACGGCAATCATATTAGCACCAGACCTAACGTCTTACCTGTGTAAAGTGAAGCAGGAGTCGTATCAGGTGTATCTGGATACTGTAGCAAAAAAGTCCTGTTCCGGTCAGTAGCTCCCAAACCTAGCCAGATACACCGCCCTCCATCAGCTCCATACAGGTGTGCAAATTGATACTGACAGACAGTCGACCAAAGGAGTGCCTGAATCCCAACAACCATTAACCTGTATGGCAGAAAAAAAAGCTGTTGTTTTCTCTGTGACGTTCTCCAAAAGCAGTACAAAAGTCTTAAAAGAAAGCAAGCTTGATTAGAAAATGCCCCAATAGTCGGAGCATTAACAGAAAAAGGGGACTTACGGATTCCTGTTTTGATCGACTGATATTGTATTTAAACTTTGTCAGGTGTTTTTTTTATCTAGTTTATTGCTATAATTTGAATATATCTACAATATTTTTATGGAACAGAATCTGTCTTCAATAAACTACAACAGCAGCAACAATAGTTGTAAAGGATCAAAGCAGTGGGCAGATCATTTACTATTTATGGCAATCCTGTAACAGCAACAAGGCTGCAGGATTTATTCACTTCAATTAAATACATATTTATAGTTAATCACTAGTGGCATTATCTGAATAAAACAGAGTTGGCTTCATGGTTAATATTTTAACCCTCTTCAAGAGAGAGAAAGTTTACAAATTTAGGGTCACAATGCTATAATAATACGTGCAATCATTGTCTGTGGGTATTGTCTCTGTTAGGATTTAGCATCAGACATTTCATTTTCTGTGTTCTGGTGAATTTTTAAGCAGCAATGTTTCAGTTTTCTGCACTGACATATGGTAGAAATGTCTTCATTTATGTAGCACCACAAAAGTAGATGAGGACAGACTGTGCTGCCAATGACTGAGATCACCACACTGTGTGGGGTCTTGAATAGTTTGGGAAAATTAAGTGTATCATAGGAGACTCAGGCCACGTCCTCAAATTCAAAGGTGATTTCTTTCATGTTTGTATTTGAGAGAAAAACGCTTGTGATTGAAATTTTGGGGAGATCCTGTGTCCTACTTTGAAATCTACCTGCAAAACTACTTCTGACTTCACTGGACCACATAATACACTAGTGCAGTTAAACAGTTTAACAGAAACATGTTTTCAGCATGGTTGTAACAGCTGTTCTTCATGAGGTGGTCTGTATAAAAGGCTACAAGTTTAAACCATCTGCCTATTGGTGCCATTTCAGGCACCTACACAGAAGTACTAAAATCTGCAATTCCTCAAGCAACCACTAGAGGCTATCTCCAAAAACGTGTCAGTCTATAAATTACCAAATTTTAGCAGAGAAAAGACCGTTTTCTGCCTGATCCAAAAAACAGCTTTATCTCACTAGCTATTTTCCCTTTCATAATAGCTGTATGAGGTAGGTGTGGCTCAACAAGGCAGGAAGCAACACAATGGCTGGAAGTACAACAAACTAAAGTGCACAGTAATGCAAAACACAGATTTCAGCGAGTGACAAACACAACACGGGCTAGACTTTTTGGTCTAGCCCGTGTTGTGTGAGTAAATAGCTCATTTTGATCTCAACTGAAATGAGCTAGTATCTGTGTGATGCATTCATACCGTCTATAGATTGTACCGTAAGTTTTTTTACAGCAGCACATTTTAAGAGCATCCACACTCCCTCCAGTGGCTTACTTTCCTCCCAAACTGCATCATGCTACCATCATTTGTCACAGCAAACAACATTTACACACCCAGCTTTCATCATTATTTAAGAGAAAACCTCTCAGACCAGACAATCTTCTTCCACTGACCCCCTGTCCAGAGAATATACTGAATTCACCACATCCCATGGAAATTTCAGGAAAATAAATATGATACATACATGTTTAGTTTAATAGTTATTTTGCTTTATACCCTCGAAGAGATTTAGATTTCTTTTCATATGCAAAGAGAAATACTATAACTTTTCTTTGCTGATTGAGAAGCTGATACTTGTAAAGTTCTGTTTCTAAGTTCATGAAGTTTAGCTGAGGTAATTATTTTGAATTAGTCTAACATTTTTTTAACTGCCTGCTGCGCACATACGATCCAATTTCCACTTTCGCATACCTCCACAGAGGTCCTTGTGTTTACAGCAGATGAGTCCTTTTGATGTGATAACTGTAATTATAGCAAGCGGATGATACTTTTGAGAGAAAAAAAAATATATTGCACTCTACATCTGCTTCCATTTTACACATATCTGTTTGTGCTGCTATGTCAAATGTATTATTTTATTTCATCAAATTGGTGTTCTCGGTTTTGAACATCTGTGCTTTCTGGGTTTGCTTGGTTTTTTTGTATTTTATATATTTTTATGGTATCTGTGGCAAATAGCCACACTATCAACTGTATACACCAGAAGGTTTGAAGAAAATCATTCAGATCTGAGTTTCACACTTTCTGCAGGTCACCTTGTAGGCCATCTGACACATCCATGGATAAAACTATTAAATGGACTTTTGGTAAAAGATTATTTTGCAGCGTTTTGCTTTTCTCAAGATCTGGAATAAACCCACAAGCTCACATAGATGTTTACATTGATTTATGACAGAATAAGGTGAAGCGTGTTTCTACTCCAGACAGGTGCTCTTTCAAGTTCAATATTTCTCTACAAAAGTACACACAGTAGATACAAACAGAAATGAAAAAACCACATTTCTTTATAACAAATAAACACACTAAATAAAGAAAAATACCAATATTTCATACATTGCTCAGTGTGCCATGTTAAAAGACAACATTCTTGAAATTGTAATCCCTACAAATTATTAAAAATTTGTTTTGCACTGCCTAGTTATTTGACTAAAAGGTTGAAATTGTAAACATATGGTGTGTTCTGCATTTTCCCCTCGAAGGTGGATTGCAGATGAAACGTCTACCTAAACATCTGCCCTAAGATCTCAACATCTGCTGGGGCTTCAACTTGACAAGTCCATTCTTGTTGTCTTGTCGTCACTGTGCACCAAAACACAAACACATTTCCAGAGCACTTTATATCTGTCCTTTCTCAGTAGACCCAGTTGAGCATATTGTTTGTTTCAGTGGCTATGATTACATAACATCGAATTATAGTTATGATAATAAATAATAAAAAGGCCCCCCAAAAAATAAAACGCTTCTGGAGACCTGTGCTAGCCAACTGTCTGCAATACCGAGTCACATATACAATCTGAGTCTGAAGCAAGAGAAGAGGTCAGTGTTATGCAAAACATCCTGTCTGGTTTCTGTGTAGGTGCTCAGTTATTCAAGTCGTTTATATCCCTTTTCCATTAGTTTCTACTTGTCTCGACTCCACACTACTCTACTCAGTTTATGTCATTTTCGATTACAATTGAGTACAACTGAATAATGTGTGTGGGCTCATTGTAGCACCATGGCCGAAAGTTCCATGATGTCATCTGTACAAGACACAAACAACCCAGCAATTGAGGATGTCAGTGTGATGATACGCCTGCTCGGTCTATGGCTTTTTGTCAGACTCAGGGACCATGGTGTTAGGTTTTGAATAGCCATTTCCAGGTTTCAAAAATGACGGTTTTGATTTTTGTGAAGGAGTCGCTCTCATGACTCATCTAGTGACGCTACTGACTGGCCAATTGGTGGCATGCAGTCTGCTGACGTCACATTTTTGGATTGACTCGGGGGGCTTGGAAGCAAGGGTTGTAACCTTGGAGGTGGTCCTGAGGGTCGTTGACCCACTATTATGTGGTCCAAATGTTAACACTGACATCCTTGAGTGTCTTTTTTCCTGGCTGGTTCCTGTACCAAAGAAGTTGACACGATCAGAGGTTATTGACTATCAACCAGATGCCCTCACATCACATCTGATGAAGGTGCTGGAGAGACTTTCTTGACCCATTTGACTCACAGGTGAAAAAATTGATCGACCCTCTACAGTTCACCTTTCAGCCTAATCTGGGAGTGGATGATGCAATTATCTGTGTGCTGCAGAGTGCATGAGGATCACCTTCTTTGATTTCTCGAATGCATTTAAAAAATCAGTAGCCGATGACTCTGTGGAGTGGTCTGGGAGAAATCAGCTTCTTCTATGAATAAAACCAATGAAATAGTGATAGACTTTATACGGAAGAGGATGTCTGTATGACCTCAGTCTATATATGGACAGGGACACAGAGAGCACAGAGCACAGAGAGGATGAACTGGCTTTATTTCCTAAGGAAGCTGAGACCATTTAATGTGCACAGGAAAATGTTGGAGATTTTTCTATCACTTTGTTGTGGAAAATGTACTTTGCTCTGGCCTGCTGGGTGAGCAGCATCTGAATACTGTATCTGAACACTTTATACAGCATACTATATAAAGTGATTAGGAAGGATAGCTCTGTGACTGTCTGCAAAAAGTCACAGAAAAATTCCTAAATATTAAAAAAGGAAGCGTTTAAACACTTCAATCAGAATAACCAGACCTAAACCCACTGGTTTAGGTCCAGAGGTTAATTAACTTCAGAGGGGTGGACTAAACCTTTCTATAAAGTGAAATAAGGAAAACAATTACAACTACTAATTACTACTACAAAGAAATTATTTAACCTGTTTACTTTGGGATCTGTTCTTCCCTCTGTTACCCTCTGCTCTGTTCTTTAACCCATGTGCTCCATCTTGACCTAAATGCAGAGAACCGTGCTCTCCAAGAGGAAGACAAACCCCCTTCCTCATTTCTCAAATTGCATATCCTTGATTTCCTCAATACCACTCCTCACTTTTTAGCCCCTCGCACCAGAGATCTGATCGGAGGTGACGAGGAAGAGACAACAGAGGAGAAGAGTCAAGGCAGCAAGCATTTTACAAAGTGACACATCCTTGCCTTGGAGCCTTATTTTAAAGGAATACAAATTAATTGTGATCTTTAACACCACTGCATGATAAAGAGTTTTGTTATAGCCAAGCTACAACTGTTTGTGTAAGAGTACTCATGACACTTTTATATACATATATATTAAATTATATACATTATATTCTCTATCCTAAAGGTGGATTTGAAACATCCTTCAGTGTGGCATTCTGAGTCTGATCAGTTTCATGTCAAAGGCAAGAGGAAGGAGGACAAGGGGGCAAATTAGAGAAATGATAAAAGCCCACTACTGTCAACAGCAGACAATAGAAATCCATCTTCAGACTGCAGATCAAGCACATAACGAAGAGAAAGGAGAGTTGTTGAAGTTGATGAATGCAGTCATCACTTTTTCAGACAACAAAAACTCATTGAAAAGATGAGGCGTGTCTGCTAATTGATGGGTCCAGGTACCAGGTGGTGATTGGTGAGTCTCGATGGCAGTGTCATTCTGAATCATGCATTTCCTTCTTCTCCCACAAACCACACCTGAGTTCAAATGTCCACCTGTAGCTTTAGTCACACAGCTTGCTTTGTGAGTCTACATGAGTTCATAGGGGTTTGCAGCCGTTTCATTTACTCTGCTGTTCATCTGTTTATGTTAGACGGTGAGGTAATTTGCTGTATTCTCCTTTCTTCATTTAAGGTAGGCTTCTTCAGATAGATTTGTTAAGACTGGTCGTGACTTTAGCCTTTGTTTATACCTACACCAACTGATTTGTACATAGTTACAAATAAATACAGCAGTTATTAATTTGAACAAGTTGTGTCTGCGGCTGCTTAAGATTTGGAGAAGCTGGGTCTCAGCCATACCTAGACTGATCACAACAGCATGCAAGCACACCCACTGACATTTTCCAGCATGCTGATTATTATATTAATTTTTTTTTTGCCAAATGCCTTTTAAGTTGAGTAGCTAAAAGTTTTCTGTGACAACAGGCACAATGCAACTCTTCATACTAACACCTATAATTGTGACAGCATATAGTTGCAGGTCAGGGTTTTTTTGTTTGTTTGTTTGTGGGGGGGTGTCACATTTTGTCTTATTGTTGGGCTAGTGTTGCTGTACATGATTCATATTCCTCATTACCTTATACTGGGCCTTGGTGCAGCCCAACAGTTCATGCACCGTCTGAACCCGCCCTTTAAGTCAAATTTATTTTGATAGGTTGCGTGCTCACAGCCAGAACTGAATATCTGAGAGGTAGGAGGTAGATAGGAATTTCCATTCTCATTGACATCATACAGGGCTGAGTAGAAAAAGAAAACCTGAAACTGAATGTTTATAGCACTCTGAAGATAGGAAGGATTGCTTGTTTGTCTGCTGACCCCAACTTATTTGGCCATTCATAATATCAGAGTCCACAACTGTAACAGTAAATATATGAAAATTAAAAAGGGTTACCGTTTTAATGAATACATGAAGTGCTCTGTAGAAATATGAAAAATAAATGCTCTTTTGAATCACAAAATACTCAGATGCATGCCCCCTTTATTTGAATTTTCTTCCCTGTGATAGTGGAGAGTTCTAAAATGCATTCAAGTGGATTTTTCAAAAACGTTTTCACACTAAATAATCACTAATCCCTCTTTTCATATGCTTGAAAACTTACTTTAAAATAGAAAAGGCTGGCTGAATCAGAAGCCATAGTAAACCTTGGCCTGACTTTGAGAGGAGGGGATGGGGGGAGCATAGCAGTAAAATGTGAGAGAAGATGAAAAACACTTTAAAAAAGCACACGCATGCTCAAGCTCCACTCTCATTCACATACAAACACATTCAAGCATCTGGTTCTCTTTTGAAGGTAGAGATACAGGTAAAGGCTGGTTGCGATGTAGTAAAGTATTTCAGCTGCAGCTGCGTCAGAAGTTTTTCCACTAATCTCTGGAGTTGAGGCTCTTTGAGTGGGAAACTAAATATCTGTATCTGAGGCCTGTCACACAGCGTCGCATCACGGGATGATCAAAACCCCCTTCGGCAAGCTTTTGCATTGTCAGAGACGGGCCTCCTTTGAGAAGCAAGAGAGAAGAGTTTGGCTGCTAGCTGCTGTGGAGGGAAGAGGAGGAAAGAGAGCTGGAAGCAGGGTTAATCCCACACTGTCATTATCCTCACTTCTTAGCCACAGTGTGCGAGCATCCTCGTAATGAAGGCCATTTCCAAGGATTTACACCTGGCACAGGCACCAAATTCTGCAGTAATTACCAGCACAGAGAGATTCCTCTTACCTTTAGCATTTACTGAGAGCTATAAATAGCAACCCCTCGACGTTCTGCACAACTGTAAACCTGCAGAAAATGCAGCATCTACAGCACTTCTGCGTCTGACGGATAATGATGTTTACTGTTACAGAACAACCACTTCCTCTCCTCCTCTGTGGAGAAATGTCGACAAGAGGCTTATTTGTTTCGACTCATTTCACAATCTATTTGTTTAATTGGTAATGATTTGCCCCAGGAGATAAAATAATAATGGAGATACCGTGTTATCTAATAAATAAAGTAAACGTCAGCAGCGACACGCAGGCTGCCCTTTCTCTTCTTTCATGAAAGTTTTAAAGCCATTGTGTACTTCAGTGACAAGTGGAGTGACAGGAAAAGACCTGCTATGTTCAAAAGGCATGTCAAAGAACACAAACCAAATGCAGATTTCAATAGAGAACATTTACCCTGATAATATCAGGGAAGTCTCTTCTGTCTACTGTAACTTCTATTTTCTGTAACTTGCTTACAAATAAACTGAGATCCCACTGCATGTTAACTGCAGCCTGCGGTCTTCCTCAACTATTTACACAAAAACCCAGATTAGTCATTATGAAACACTCCTGTTCCTCATGTGCCACTAGCGCTGCTTTCCCATGACTTAACATCACTAAGCATGCCCGAGCATGATGATTGAGCCCTGACCTCTCCCCTCTTCCCTTCCGCTTGCCTCATCTTACAAAAGCTGACGTTTTACACATTGTGATGAATGAACTGACAGCACAAACGGTAAAACACACTTTCTAAATGTCATGTGTGAGACATGGTGCTCACATTTTTTCATTAATTTGTTATATTTGCTAGTCGAGCAATTACTTATTAAATGTGGAAATATATTTCTCAGATAAAAGTTACATCACATGCTCCTCAAGCTTATACGTAGTTTATTTGGCAACTTTCTAGAAGTGGAAATTGTCATCTTTTTCTACTGTATCCTGTTAAACCCCTGATCAGATTCCACTGTATTTACTTTTCCAGTAAACCTCTCCCACTCACACAGATGTGTAGACTGTTTTTAATTAAGTTTCATTTCGTAATGTCAAACTTCCCGAACCATTATTTACATTTCTGTGATGAATATAGTAATTAGAAAGTGCCAACTAATTTACATCTTTGCATTCACTAGACACTTTATTAGGTACACACAACTCAAATATGTAATTGGCTAATCATATCGCCAACTAAATGCATTTAAGCATATAGACATGTTCAAGATGACCTGCCCAAGATCAAACTGAACCTCGAAATGAGGAAAAAAAGGGACTGAAGTCACTCTAAATGTGGTATGATGCCACATGGGCTGAAACTGCTGATCTCCTGGGATTTTCCCACATGGCCATCTCTGGGGTTTACAGAGAACTGTCCAAAAAAGAGAAAATATCCAGTGAGCGGCAGTTCTCTGGGTAAAAAAAATGCCTTTTTGATGCCAGAGATCAACATGGCAAGGCTTATTCAAGCAGAGAGACAACAGGTAGACAACAGTAACTAAAATAACCAACCATTCCATGTAAGTAATGCAAAAAATCATTTCTGAACGCAAAACAGCAGAAGATCACACTGGGTGCCACTTCTGTCTGTTAAGAATAGGTAACTGAGTCTATAGTTTGCACAGGCTCACTAAAATTGGACAAAAGAAAACAGCAAAAATATCTTGATTTCTACAATGACGTTTGAATGGTAGAGTCAGAATTTTGCATACACAGCATGAAAGCATTGATCCATCTTGGATTCTTAGCTGGTGGTGCTATGGGGGATATTTTTTGGCACATTTTGGCCCCCTTAGTACCAAATGAACATCATTTAAATGTCACAGCCTACCTGAGTATTGTTGCTAAGCATGTTCTTCCCTTTATGAAAACAGTGTAAACATCACACCATGGTTGGTTGGTTTCTCTGTCTTATTCTAGGGTCTTTACATTACCATATAAAGCATCGTGAAGTGACTGTTGTTGTGATTTGGCGCTTTAGAAGTAAAATGTTATTGAATTGAACTGCCGAACATGATGATGAGTTCACTGTACTCAAATGGCCCACAGTCACAGGCTCTCAGTCCAACAGAGGACCTTTGGGATTTGGTGGAATGGGAGAATCACACCATGGATGTGCAGATGAATAATTGGCAGCAACTGTGCGATGCTATCGTGCCAATGTGAACCCAAATGAGTAATGTTTGTGGAACCTTGTTAAATTGATGCCATGAAGAGCTGGGGTAATTCTGAAGGCAAAAGGAAGATCAACACAGTGCTATCAAGGTGTTACTGATAAACTGTGCACTTAGTGTATATAAAACATGAATATCAGACTGTTCCCAGAGTTTCTCAGCCTAAACATTGAATGTTGATTTTTCTACTTTGCTAGAAGACAAACATCAAGTGTCCTTGAGCAACAAACTGAGTTCTGGGCAGCTACAGGGGATCTTATTTGTTATATCTACCAACAAGGATAGAGACAGAAAGAAAGGAAGGTTAGCTGCACTTACAGAGCCAGACTATATGTACATCCAATATGACACTAGAAGAAGTACTTCTGCAAGCTCGAGCAAAGCAAAGAGCTTTAGAAATGGCTGAAGAGCTGAAAAAAGATGAAATATGACCAACTAAAAGAATTCAGGACTGCAAATATGCTTGTATAATTATTTAATTAAATAAGATGGATAAAATAAATAAAATACATAACAAAAATAAGTATAATAAGAGAAAATAAAACAATTTAAAGTACAGGTATAGTAAAATAAATCATTAAAATAAAAATGGTTGGTTTTGAGTTTGTGTTCGCAGATATCACTTTCAGCTGCTCCTCAAAGCTAAAAATTTAAACTCTCCCCCTAAAAGCTCCCCAAAGATTTTTGTCCCATAATTTGGAAAAACTAAAAGAGTCCCATCAAAGGACCCGAGAGACAATCTTCGCTCATAGGCTGGAAGAGTGTCAGACACGTAGGCTGGTGCAACTCAGTGTAACGTGTTCCCTACTTCTGGTCCTGGTGAGCACACAAGGGGCAAAGTTATGAATCAGTCGCGAGTGATTTGTAATTTTTTTTTTTTTTTTGCTTAGTCTAAATGGGAGAGCATTGCACTAGTCTGACCTGCAGGATATAAAAGTGCGTGTTAGTCCCTTTGAGTTGCTCAGAGAGTGAAATCGCCTTGAAGATGCCATGTTTTTCAGAGGTAAGTGTTTGAAGTGCATTTTCACTCAAACATGGGAAAGATCCTCTCTTGTTCAACCAGCATACCTCGGCCTTTATGTGAGAACAGTTTTCAACCACTTGATCCAAAGATAACATAACGTTGGTGTAAAATTCTACGTAGGCATGAAAAGACTGAAGAAATCAGTGACGACACTTAATTATTCGCCATTTTTGTTTTTACCGAAAAATATGCAAGTAAATGAGAGGATTGGGGCTTTGCTTTGCAGACTAAATGATTCTGACAGCGTTATTATTGATTAGCTACAACATGACAGCTTTTCCCATACGGTGAAATTTCTCAATCTGTGTACTTCAGACAACTTTTCACAACAAGGAGGCTTGTTTAATTTGCAGATGTTTCTCTGAATTTCTCTGAACCGGCCTTTAAAAGCTTGCACCTCAATCCAGACCTCTCTGCTTTAATGAGCTTCATTTTGGTTATTGTGATTTGTGTCATTCGTCATCATCTCATATTGCCAGCAGAAGTAATTGCAGTAATTATCCACATGGTGAACCCACTTGAACAAAGAAAAGCATTTCAATAAAGAGATGAAGCTTTCAAGCAAGCTGATGACCTCCGCTGTGTGTTTGCGCTCGCACAAGTGTGGGTTATGATTCAACGCATATAGAATTAAAACTATGCAATCAGACGATAGAAAATAATAGCCATTGAGTGGTGAAATAGCCGTTGTTCCTCCTTAGATGTTTAGAATTACAAAGAAGTGAGATATTGTGCACTGAATGAATTTCCACTTCACAAATTGAATAAGAAAAATAATTAAATGAACATTTTAAAATATTCTAATTTCCTCTGTAGAATCAAAATGATCGTAAGGACAATCCAATTCAAATAGCATTACCAATTATAGCCTGAGGGCATGGCTATAATGTATTATATTATGATGTGAACATAAAATAAACAGTGTAATGTTTCATCACTTACAGAGCCTGTAGGAGTACTGACACTCTACATCTGCGTCCATTATAAAAGATCATCAGTGATAGTTTTCTAAATGGAACAAATTTCAAGTCATGAACTCTTGCAAGCATTACAGCATTCCTGCAATACTTGTTGTCCAGCAAACAAATTTCAGCGAAGCTCAGTTATAATTCTGTGCTAATTAAAGAAACGTCTTTCCTTTCTGGATTCCCTCTTTAAAAGAATCATGCAGAAAATGTTAAAAACATTCCCTGAACATCACATGGCAGCAGTGGCATTGCCGTGTTTAACATTTCCTTGTGTGGGTAGGTAAAACTTAAGAATAACTTCATTTCTTACGGATACATTTTGATCAGAGTCATGAAACATTCAGAGCATGCACATCGCATATTTATCCATAAGAGTGTGGAATCTGTTAAGCCTGCGAGAGCCAGATGAAACCTGTTTTTATGCCCCACACAGTTGGCACAAGCGCTAAAGAAAATTTTTTCAAGTATGCTGATCGTGTAGCAACACTGCGAGAATGACATCAGGAGTAAAAGCGTGCTGTTTGTGAAATGCAGCTCTTAATTCCTCTGCGATTTTCTTCCACCTTAATGAATGAGGTGCTTTTATATGGCATTTTTCAGGGCTTACTGACCACTCAAAGCAAGGACACTTCAATATGTGGACCGGAGGAGCCATGGATCTTTTGATTGAAGTGCAGCCCGCTCTGTTTCCTGAGCCACAGCACCCCACCCCCTCACAACACACCCCCAGATTCCTTGCAAATAGTTACTGGGCTTCAAGACTTTAAAGATAGAATATGCACTATAAAGAACACCACTAAAATAATTAATCGACCATGTACTTTGGAGTAATTTTGAGGTATTTTGACTGAACACTTGCATTTTTACAAAGTAACTGATTCAGGTCAACAAAACAAAACTTTCCTTATTAATTTCTTATAAATTGATCCTTTAAGTGTATTTTACAAGTAATGCTTGTGATCTTTTACTCAGCTGTACAAAACTTCTACCTTTTTGTCAAGCATGTAGTTTTGTCATGCTGATTGTTGTGAGCTGAGGTTCAGGGAAGTCACAGAGGAAGCTCTGAGGGTGTTTATGCTCTGTGAATATGTACTATTGTCATGTTAATGTGCCTGGTAGCCTCTGATGATCCTCAAGGCGGGATTATATTGTACAACTGAACGCTGAATTCACACTTTCTCAGGAGAGCCAAGGGCAGAATCAGAGGATTACTAAACTGCATCTAAAAATCAATGTGGGGAAACTCTCGGCTATATCAGCACTTAGACTACACACTGGAGGCACGTGTGTTTGCATTCTTTTTACAAAGAAAGGGTGCATTTAAGAAGCAGAAGCAAGCTTTTGTTGTGGCACCAAAGCTTCTGCTGCTATAGCCCTTCAGTCTGCTTTATGTCCGCGATGCCTTTTCACTTAAATAACCTACACAGCAGAAAATTTTCCCAAACATGGGTAAAATCAGAAACATCCCTATTCAGCAGCAAAGCCCTTAATCTCTTTCCATGCTTAAAGGCATAATGTCAGCATGGGAAACAGTTATATTACATTAAAGATTGCAAGCAAAAAACAGTTCTGAATTAGCCAACTTACTGGAATTTATCATTTCCTTGTACCAGTGCTGTCATGTCTCAATGACAGTAGTATTGCATAAAACAGTGATGACAAAGAAGAAGGATGGGAGAAGGATGAGTTTATGCTGAAAACCTGTGCATCAGGAAGCAGGAAGCAGGAAGCAGGAAGGGATTCATAAATAGTCAGGGATAAAACCAAAAAACAATAAGTAGAATTAACAAAATGATATCAAGCTTCACCTGTAGTTACCATCCAGATAAAGCAAATATTTGATTAAAAAAGCAAGCATTAAACCAAGTACATAAGTGTTTTAACAGCTTTTTCTTCCTGTCACACTGCGTCTTTTACTGCTTTCTCGTCCCTGCAGGTCAAATATGACACAACCTATCAAGGTATTTGACGTTAGTGACGTGCCACTTATTCATCTCCACTTTGAAGTCACTCAAACTTTCTCACACTGACTGTACATCCAAAGGTGAGTCAGAGGACATTGCGAAATCTTCCAATGACTCAATTAAACACGAGTAAATACGAAGCTTGGAACTGAAAAGATACTTTGGACTCATTGCTAAAGTGATGGGAGAACGATTTAAACATGTCAGAAGAAAAAGAAATGCAGCTCAACAGGTGGTGAGACTGTGCAACTTGGACTCAGTGACTACCCACAGATGCAGTTGCATTGTGGGCAAAGGAGGAGAAGAATGCCAGGGATGAATAACTGGCCTGTCTCTTTCATTGATTTCCCCTGAAAGCAATAGTGAAGAGGGAACTCCTGGAGGCTCAGCTGAATAGTCTTTTTCAATCCAAATCCTGAGAAGGCTCAGCCTCTCTGTGGGCAACAAATTCACTGAGTAGAGCATCTCAGACTGCTTGAATTGAATGTTTGGCTTTAAAAAAAAAAATCATAAATAGTCTTTAATCAAAGCTAGAACACCCATCAAGACTGGAGCAATTTTCTGCTCTGCGGCGCAATTACATTATCGCTTTCTTTTTTTGCTTTGTTCCTTCTACATGATGCCCTGGGCATAGATCACCTGCTTCAGTTCTTCGTCACATATCACACATACCGGAGCGATATCGCTGACAAATATGATAACATTTTAACAACCTGAGTCAGTAGGGGGAGTGGTCCTGCAGGCGTGAGGTAGGCGTAGACTTCTACACAACAGCTGACACTCAAAAACCGGGAGGACAGCGTCGGTCTGAGGCTCGTCACAGAGGAGGCGCTCCGGTGAAGTTCTTCCCCGCGCAGCGCAAGTTTATACGCGCTCGAAAATTCCCAGACGGTACAGAGGTGGATCCTACATAATTGCTTTTGTGGAAGCGGCGGTGCTGTGAGCGGAGAGCCTCCAGCTGCAAGACATGAAATTTTTGTCGAGTGGACGATTGTAGTTAAAAAGGTAAGAGATAAACGGCGTTTCCTGGATCGGCACCCAATACAACCGTCATATGGAAAATATAACGAGAAAAAAAACCAGCTTGTCTGCATGATTTCTAGTTTGTTTTTTTTTCCTTTTAGCTGTACAGAATTTAATTTGCAGAACAAACCGCACCTGCTTTTTTTCTATTTGTTTCCTGTCGCATTAAAAGCAACATCTACCGTGAGAGCGTTTGACCTTTTAGCGCATATTTATTATTTTAGCTCTGATTTCTAAATTTATAAATTGTTGATCAGTAGTTGCAGAGAATAAAACCAGGTGAAACTCGGCTTATCGACGTTTCCCTTCGTCTTTTGATGCCATCAGTTGACTGTACATAAATCATTGGCACGGTTACATAAATGACAGCATGTTTATTATAGGGGCAGATACTACACAGTTCCTGTTTGACTTGAAGGTGATTCGTGTTTGCGGACGTTACACGGCAGAAAGTTTAAGGACACTGATTATGTTAAAGGAAGTATCGTTTGCTAGTTTAACTTCCTTCTAGGATTTCGAGTTGTAAAACCTTAATATTTGTCTTTCTGCCAAAATATTCACCTGTTATTGGTCTACTCACAGCTGTTGTCTTTCCTTGTAGTTACTGCTGCTGGCAGAGAAGAGGCTGTTTTTTTTTTTTTCTTCTTGCTTTTCAATCAGACCTTGTCCACAAGCAGCTGCTCTTTCAATGTGGGATACAGTTTTAGTGCTTTCGCCAGGCTGAAATCCTCCAGGGTCAGGACCTCACTCATGGCAGCTTTGCTCCTTGGGCTGCTGCTTTTTGCAATGCAGTCCCCGCCAATCCCCTCCAGGCCAGTGGCCGACGGCGACGAGGGGCCACCTTTACCTCCAACCTCATCACCCGCTGACAACGGGACCACCAGCCATCCAAATGGGACACTCCAGCAACTTCCTCATATTCTAATTATTGGCGTGAGGAAGGGAGGAACACGGGCGCTGATTGAGATGCTCAGCCTGCACAGCTCGGTGGCTGCAGCTCAGAACGAGGTGCACTTCTTTGATTGGGAAAGTCACTTTCAGAGGGGCTTGCCTTGGTATCTCAGCCAGATGCCCTACGCTTTCCCCGACCAGCTGACGGTAGAGAAGACGCCGGCCTACTTCACCTCCAGCAAAGTCCCTAAACGCATCCATCAGATGAACACTGACATCAAGCTGCTGCTTATCCTCAGAGACCCCACAGAGCGGGTGCTCTCGGACTACACCCAGGTCTTTTACAACCGTCTCCAGAAACACAAGCGCTACCAGCCCATCGAATCTGTGCTGGTGAAGGACGGTGAGATCAATCTGGGATACAAGGCTCTCAATCGCAGCCTTTACTATGTCCACATGCAAAACTGGCTGCAATACTTCCCACTGGAGAGCATTCATATCGTGGACGGGGATGAGTTGATCAGAGACCCCTTCCCTGAGATGAAAAAGGTGGAGAGGTTCTTAAAGCTGGAGCCTCAAATAAACGCTTCAAATTTTTACTTCAATAAAACTAAAGGATTCTACTGTTTGAGAGACCACGGGCGAGAGCGGTGTTTACATGATTCGAAAGGCAGGGCTCACCCTCACGTGGCTCCTGCCATCCTGCAAAAACTCTACCAGTTCTTTCATGAACCCAACAAGAAGTTCTTTGAGCTGGTGGGTCGAACATTCACCTGGAAATGAACGTCAGAGTGTCCATAGTTGGTTGTAGAGTTTCTTGGGGAAATGCGTGGTTTTTCCACACTAACAATGTAGACAGAGAGTCAAAGCTAATGTAAAATTAAAGTAAATCTATTTTTGTACTAGTGTGTTTGCTACAGAAGTATGATCCAGCCAAATATCAGGGCAGACTGCATTTTAAGACATGCTTTTAGTGCATGTCTTGTTTTTCTTTCCTAAACACACGTTCTCTGTATTTCTGTGCTGTTACACACTCACTCTGCTGTTCAGCTCCTCTGAACAAAGACAACTTACTATGACGTCGATAATGATATTCAGACTGTAGACTGTGATAATGTGTTGCATCAAAATTAGTACTGAGCAGTTTAATATTGTCATACCCTCTTTTTCTCACATCATATGACATTATTAATGTTTAACTGCATTTTTAGTGCTATGAAGGACCTTTATCTGCTGCTATTTTTTTTCTCCTTTTTCAGTCACTTTCAGGCAAACGCCACACTGAATATGTATTTGCTCTCCTTGTTACTCACTTTTCCTCATGTAAAAGTCAAAAATATGCTGTATGCACATCATCTATTGCTGATTATTACTGTAATTATTGTTTTTTTTAAGTGAAGAATTAATACCATAATAAAGATGTATTTTATTTTTAGCATGTCTGATGCTTTTGCTCACATATTGAATTATTTTTATTCATTTATCATGTATTTGTCTGCTGTGTCATTTGTCTAAGCTAACAGGTGCATATGTGTGCTGCAAAAATGTTTTGTGGATTGTAAATTCCTTCAGAACATTGACACAAAAAATGCTTTAAACATGCTGGTACATGCTAACGACAATGGTGGAACTTATCGTTTTCAATCGCAACTGTGTTGAATTTCCTGTTTGGCTACTCTCTGCCTGCTGAGGGAGGGGGGTTCAGTCTTGTTTATGAAGCTAATTTCTGCTTCTCTGGTGTTTCTAATTCTCCAATTATAAACAGCTGCTTTCATTTGCAGGACATTGAGTTTTACCTTAATAAATTAGGACTACTGTAGCATGAGTGGGCAGGCAGGTGAAGTCAGAATTGAGCACAATCTTAGCCATGAGAAATCAAAAGAGGAGTTGTTTATGCTCAAGGGTGTGATCTTCTTACTCAGTTTTTTAAAGCGCCATGGCATTATTTATTCAAATCGTATTGCTACTTTGAAAACATCAGCAGCACAATATCGAAGACATTAAGCTCTAAAAATCCACAGTAGCTGTTTCATATTTGAATGTGGCCTAGATTTACTCGGGGGCTTACTGGGACTGTGCAGACAGGAGGTTAACCTCAGTGCCCCTGAAATGCGGACCACAGCAATATTTATTTGTTGCTTATTTTTGTTTGCCCTCAGAGAGCAGGAATAGTATTGCAGTAACATGTGTTTTTGTAGTGTTAGTACTGAGTAAGACTGTCTATGGCTTTCAAACAGAACAAGTTTGGCTACAGGCATTGGGAGGGGGGTCAAAAAGAGAGAAACAGAACGGTGTGAGGTAGAGTCTGATCTCCACTGTAAGATTATCAGACATCAGCATGCGTCATTTGGTGTGTACAGCAATAACACCGGATCTAGCACGTTCTGCTGATAGTGTTGTTTGTGAAGGCTTTAACTCTCCAAATGGGCCCTTGCAATAGCAACACCTGGAGAAACTTTCAGGAATGCTGTTGAAATTCATGAAATTAAGAACAAAACAACAGCAATGTCAGCGTGACCTTCCTTCGGGTCGAAGCAAGACTGATGCATTTTCCAGATTGACCTGTTTTCCTCTCCACCTAGAAGTCTGCAAAAGCAATGATTTAAGGAGAATCATGTGGAGAAATGCTTGGAAGTAATGTCAAACTTTTTTACCTCTACTAGGGCAAAGTACATTTAGGGCCTGTCTACGCTCTCAGTATCCTGCTGCTTTATAATTCTGCTTCCTCATAAGCTGACAAGCCATAAATTGAGCTAATAAAATGCATTACATTTGTCTTTGGCAAGTAGTCCCACACGGGAAGACAGCACTAGCTGTCACTGGTCACTGCTGGCACTTCCAACAAAGAGGATTTTCACCTCTCAGATTCTCAGGAATTAATTTTAAAGTTAAAAAGCTGAAACCTTTAAATTGAGAAGGAGTCCAATAATTTGCAAAAAGCCAAAGAAAATCACAATTTGTGTAGTAGGAGTTTGTTTTTTTCTCATTTCCAACATTATTAATCATCACATGTCTCCTGAGATTTAAAGGGGGTTGAATCAATTAGAATGAAACTTGCAGTTAAATGCTGTGTTTGTTAAATCATCTTACAAACAGTCAGAATATCAGTATGTCAGTTGTTTAAATGCAGAGTTTATTGTTGGAGTATTTTTTTTTTTTTGCTCCATTAGTACTTTTTGTCCTTTTTCCATAAAGTTAACAAAAAGTTGATCCTGGAAAACATTTCTGTGACAGCAAAGTTGCCCCAGCCAAAAATGATTGCAGTTCCATGGGTAAAATTGCAGGGCAGTAATAAGGCGGGTTAATTCACGTCTAATAGCGGTTGAGTCAGACCCTCTCTTCAAAAGCAAAAGGCCTGTGTGTGGTTTTCTTAATACAACATGATTTACAGCTGAATTGGTTGTGAAATGGTCATCAAACAGACACATAATGCCCACATCTCATACAAAAAATACAGATGGACACCAATGTTTTGAATAGAAAATCATTTTGATGACATTTATCTATATCCCTGTTTCATAATCTGTTATTTGTTCAGGTCTGTACTCGCACAACCTTTCTGATGTCACGAGTATAAGCCTCTGGTGTATATTTTGCAAAGTACAGAAGGATATAGTGCAGAAAATGAGAGGTCATGAGCACAATCTCATCTCTCAGTCCACCTTTTCTTGATCTTCCTCTTCCTGCATGCCAGATTGTTTTTAATCAGTCAGAGAATAAAAGATAAAAGTCCAGAGATGACGCCCAGCTGATATTGATGAAGGACACTTTTTTGGCAGCCGTTAACTTATGTGTTGAGTGGACTCTTTTTTCTCATGGTCTGGTTTTGTTTGTCCAGCAACAGAAAACCTGTTTTACATACAAGCCTTCATCAGGGAGTTGATCAGATTTCATGGACACAAGTGGAATATTCCACTTTCACCTAAAGGGGGAGTGGAATGTTCCGCTCTCCACACTTGGAGAATGAGGACAATACTGGTATTTTAATGGTCATTCACCCCTAAAAATATTCACTGGAATAACTGAGTGTTTCTGGAGCACTGGTGATAATTCCCTTTGAGTTTGTCACTGTGGAAGGTTATAAACTCTGCTCTCAATAGCTTTCTGAAGCTTTTTGAGTTCTTTCTGGTGACAATGTTTTGTGCAAAGACACATATTTTTTTCCCGCTGCCTCTCCTTCTGCTTTGCTCATACTCAACATCGGAGTAGCATCTATTAAGAGTTCATGAACGCCCCATTAGTCTAGTCAGCTGTACAGACCTCTAAAGTTTTACAGTCACAGATTTCCCTTAACGTCACCTAATTAATCTCCGCCACACTATTAATTTGCCTCCTCGCCCCACATGTAGTAAGAGTGGTAAACCAGCGCTACAAGCAGGATTAATAGCCTTGCCCTCTTCCCAGCAGCTCCCACTGCTCCAGTACTTCCACCATAACACTATTTGCTGTGGAACTTTCTAGACTAACTTGGAACCAGTCGTCCCCACCCCCACCCCCACAGCCAGCCCACACTAGTTGTTCTTGAAGGGGCCTGTTTCCTCCGAATCACAATCGGCTATTCTAGGGTTTTTCAAAGGATGATGTGATCCGATGGAGCATAGCTTCTTCTGCAGTCTCCAGGGCTGCAGCTCGCTTTAATTGGAATAGATTGTTTGTCCACTCGGTGTGTGAAACTCGGCAGAAATAACACATGCACCCACTCTTTCTCTGTTTTCCACAAGAACAGTGGAATGCATACACCCCAACACACACATACACACACATGCAGACTTGCATTGTCTGCTTGCCAGCCCTGTCTTAAGCTCTGCCTGTCATGTATATACACTTCCTGAACGAAGCATCCAGATTTCATAGAGATATACACAGGAAGCGATTTCAAAACAGCTCATGTTTTAAAGGTCATTTAAGAATTGCTTCTTCCACTTGGAGCTTTGTTTTTTTTTTCTTTTCAAAATCTCCAAGTACTTTTCTAACTCACAGAATGAAAAAATAACTCTTCTACTGCTTGATAAGAAAGCTTTTTAACCTGCCTCTTAACTCAGGTCTTAATTTCAAAGCAAATTTGTCTTTTAAATATATTTTCATGCTGAAAATGGACAGAGATATATAAACATTTAAATAAAAATATAAAAGATATATGCCACTTCCGGCCAACTGGATTAAGAAATACAGTCAAAGCATAAGAAATTGATTTGAAAACTGTTTTGTAATGCAGTAGAGACTCTTTAGAGCTTTTTGAAATAACTTCAAAACAGCTGTAAGTTTTGTTAAATGCCCTTCTGTTTTTTTATGTTCACAAGGAAGGTTATTATTTTTAGGAAAAGCTGATGCTTAGCTCTGAGACTAGAATGTAGCACAAATAAACGTGAGGCGTGACAGGTAGAATTACTAAGTAGCATTTGAGTCTTTGTGAAGAGAAAACAACAGTAATATGATATGAAAAACAAAATGCCAGACAGACAGTACTTTTTTCATTTAGAGTTTTTCATTTAAGTATGTAAAAGGCTTTTCTAGGTAGCTTTCATTCAGTGAGACGTGCTCTCCAGCCTGAGGTAACGTTTCTTCCTTTTGAACCAGGTAACCTTGAAATCAGGACACACCAGGCAAATGAAAAGATTCTCACAAAACTGTGTCTCTTCTTTGCAGTCTCGGCGATCAGCTTTGATTAAAACAACCACAACACAGACAACAGTGAATCAAAGTAATTGTATGTTGATTTATGTCAATTTAATTCATGATTAAAGAGGGCGTCCATGTACTTAGGCATGTTTTTTTTTAGGCGGCAAACGAGGGATTTCTCTGTGCTGTCATGAAACATCATCAAATGTCAATACGAACTGTCTTCTCTTGTTAGTATTGACATTTCTACTAAATTTATATTCTAAAGAGTTGCTCAACAAGCTTCCTCACTTATTTCACATTGTTGAATGTCATGAAATATACATAAAAAAACAACTTAAAACTCTCTGGTCACAGTTGGGTGGCCCAGTTATCCCAGCCCTCAGCTTAAGGTGGGGGCTTGGGACACTGCTAATTTTCAAAAAAATATACTATTTGAGACCCACCATTCATGGGAAATAAGGTTTCGTTTTTATTCTCAACTCATCATTTGAGAGGCTGTGACTCAGGAGGTAGAGTGGGTTGTCTACTAATTGGTTGGTAGTTTGATGCCTGGTTCATCTAGACAGGGATCAAACTACATCAAAGTATCTTTTGGAAAGACACTGAACCCTGAGTTGCCCCTGCTGCATCCACTGGAGTGTGAGTGTGTGAATGTTAAGTTTAGAAAGTGCTAAGGCATTGAAAAAAAAAACACTCAAATAGGTGAATGAGGCTTTCACTAAGAAGGTGCTTTGAGTGCTCAAATTTAATAGAAAAGTGCTATATGAGTAACACTCCATTTACTTTACAGTTTTAATTTTTTTTTTGGCACAATGGTTCAAACTTCAAGGTTCAGACAGCTCTAGAAGCACAAGCGTATGGCCTTAATTCTTTTTTGACCCCAAAGTTAGTTTTTATTTCTATTAGTTTTTTAAACTATTAGAACATGGAGGGTCTTTGTCAGGGATATATTTAATAATTAAAATTGAATAATTATAAGTTCAGAATAGATATAGGTTCAATATTACACTTTTTCAAGTCAATGGACTCACAATCATTGCAGGCATTCCAAGTCTCTATATATCCACAGGTTATGATAACAAAGGCTGAAACTATGCATAGGACAGATCCTATGTATTTTTATATTATTTTGGTTGGTTTTAGGAATGCACAGCAGTGTTTCCCAAAAATAATTACTTTATTTTTATATTTAAAATGTTATTAATGTGAACACCTAGTTTTGGTTTTTAGTTTAGCTTTGGTTTTTTCCTTATTAAGGGTGTGATTAGTTCCTGATTGAAAAGCTTGTCTAAACGTGCCTGGGTTCTGTCAGACAGGGAGTCATCAAATTTTGGTTGTTACGTCAGAGTTTTAGCTCATCCAGCTTTAATCAAACAGAACGGCACAGCAGGTACAGCACCACACCCTGTGGCAGGCATGGCAGCAAGATTCATGCCAAGGATATTGCATCAAGCATCATGAAGACAACTGTTTGTTCCCCAAGTCCCATCCCCCCCTTTGCCAAGATTATCTGCATTCTGGGCACGCACACATGTAGCTGATGGCCCCACCACGTGGCAAACTTTACACTTTTTTTCTATTGAAATTTAGAGCTTAGTTTAATAAACAAAAGAGAAAAAAGAAAAAACAGGTGAATGAAAGGCTGCAACATTTTTTTGGTTTTGCTTTGTTTGACAAAATCAAATGAAAACACTGTGGTTAGCTTTTAAGATTTTGAGAAAAATGTTCAGTAAAGTGACTAGCTGTAGCTGCAGCTCACAATCACAGCAGGTTTAAGATTTAAATGAAGGGAAAATGAATTTCATTTTAATTGCTACTGGGAATATTTTTTGCTTTGCCAGCAGGTTGGGGTTTTTTTTTCACATTTATTTTTTTAATTCCAAATGAAGCTTCTAGTGCTTTGCATGCAACTGCGGGCTCGCTCCAAACATGAACGTCGGTTAGACACTATTGCTACTAAACTGAACTACAAAGCCAGATGACTTTAGCGAACTATGCCGAGCTATGTCAAGTTTGAAGTCAGGATTTTCTGTGTCAAGAAAGTCCCTCTGTGTTTACCTGGCTAAATCACCATGGTAACTTGTGTTTTAAAAAAAACAAAGTTTAATGTTTCAGAGCTCTATCGTACAGCCGCCATCTTGGAAAACAAAACAGTGGCACTGAGCAGCAAGAAAATTATACATTTGAATTCAAATGTACAATAAATCCCAAGATAATGATTTTCTTCAGCATTAATCGTTTGTCCTATTTGCAGCAGTCTTGCAGGATACTGTAAAAATGTTTGTGTTCTATAGAGACTTTTCATCATCATCATCTGATAACTATGACTGGAGTAAGTGGCACTCATGGGAATCATTTTATGCAGAAGAAGGTTCACATGACCTTCAGAAACTTAATTTTTTAATGTGAACATGCATAGAGCCTGAAGCAGAAGGACTGCTGTTGTGATACACATTAGAGATTTAGGTTTTGTCAAGCCAGCTAAGGCAAAGACACCCTGTCTATGTTGAACATTGTTCATACACCACTCAGGATTGAAAATGTTAAGATAGAACAACAGAGAGCGATCCGGTGCCGGCAGGAGACACTAAAAGTGGGAAGAACAGGAAGAGACTGTAGAGCACACGGACAGATTGACAACCACATGGAGTGCAGAGGAGGAGAAAGAAAGAGAGAGACAACAATAGTTGATGTTCAAATCAAGTTTTGGCCAAAGAAAGACAGAAAGAAATCTGTGCTGCAACTCAGTGATCTGTATATGTGTCCCTTAATGTGACTATCATAGGCTGTACTGATTGGTGAGGTTAGCTGGATCTATCTGCAAAACCAAAGGGCACTCCTTACTCAAATGTAGCAACTCGCCAACAAATGCTTTACCCTTCTTTACCCTTCTTTTGACTCAAACAAAAAAAACACAAAAAATAAATGATAATAATAATAATCATATTGTGTCTTAGATTAAATTATTATATTCTGTCTGACTTCGAAACAACTGGACAACTGCTCAACCAAAGTAGTCGCCCCCTGCTGGCGATTGTTGTACATTTAGTATCTAGGTTTGTTGCACATTAACAATTGCCAGCAGACATAAAAAACAATAAAGCAACTTTGTTACACCTTACCTGGCTGATTTTGCCAGCTAAAGTGACAGCTGTTGCTATAGCTTGGAGATTAAGCTAGTGTTGGCCTGCTAGTGAGGTAAAAATTCTGCCCTCGTGTTTTTGATCATTTCCAGCTATACCAAGGTCTTGAATACTGTATTCACTGTACTGTTGGCTACATAAATAGTCTTTTTTTGTTGTTGCTAACTTATTGCTTTGAAATCAGTAATGATCAGTGAGGGGCTGTTTTGATGGTGAAACTGAGGGAAAGTGGTCGCTCATAAGACAGCAGCTTGTAAATCCACAAGGCAGGTAGGTTGGTACAGTACAGTATTATGGTGAAGAGAAAGCTGAGCCTAAAGCAATGTTATCGAAATACAAGTCACTTATCACCATGAGCTGTGGGTAATGACTGAAGCAGATACACATGGTGTACATAAACTTTCTCTGAAGGGTGTCTGGTCTCTCCCCTGGAGATAGGGTGAGAAGTCTGGTCACTCTGGAGGGGCTAAGAGTAGCTGTACTCCTGCTTTCACTTTGGGCATTTGGTTAGGATGCCCTCTGAATCCTTTCTGGGTGAGGTTTCCGGGCAGGTCCTATTGTGAGAGGACCCTGGGGCAATTCCAGGGCATGCTGGGGGCAGTAAAGTTTTCCCTTGGCTCAAGGGTCTTCCATTCCATTAGGCTTCTTTTTAAAAAAAACAAAAGATTCGCCCCCACCAACAACAACCATGGCTTACACTTTTCAGACTGTCCATGTCTAGCTTTTTTATACAGTCTATGTCTTTAGAATAACTAAAACTACAGTTTTTTAGAGTGGATTTAAAAAAATACACACCAGCTGAGAAGGCTAAAAAAAGCACCTCTCCTTCAAATGTTTTACTTCCGTTTTATACTGTAGAGGTTTTGCAGCTGTATTTTTCTACCATTTCATATTTTTCCATATTGCTTATCATCTGTCACACATTGAACTGGGATCTGTATTCCATCTTGTTCTTGCACATTTTAAATATTAACTGGAAAGAGTCCCCATTACATGTTGCATTCTCTTGAGTATGTCCGGTGAAAAACAAAGCTTTTCCTCAGCTGTCAGCACACGTGAAGGGTTTCAAAACCTTTCCCATTCTCCCTGCACAAACAGAAAGGGATTTTGGCAGTAAATGACAGCATTACAGTAAATATATTAAATCACCTAAATTAAATACCACTGTTTATGACTGAAAGTTATGATTCCTTCCCAGGCTATCACACAAATCATCAATTTCCCTCCATGCTTATTACATCTATGAGTGTTTTCATTTTGCAGCTTGACATTGTAACAAATAACGTTTAGATATTAGATCAGAAAAATGCGCTTTTACCTCTGAGTGAGCTGCTTCCTCAATCCTGTTTACCCTTTCAGAGCTAATGGGTCATAAATATACATGTCATTAGGAAAGGGGGAAGGCAGAGAAGGCCCGTGCTTTCCTGTATGATGTATGTGCAAATATTTCCATCTTTCCCTCATCTTGCTCAGGTTCTACATGTGGTGCTGCTGTGAGCCGGCAGTCATTGCTGTGCACTGTTATCAGTCATTTCCTGGCATGGTGTCTTCTGGCAGAGGAATAAGCCTCCATGGCCAGTGATAACTCCCACTGCCAACAGATACCTCTGCATGGGTAAAGCATGACTGGGCCTACTGATAGTCCTCACTCCCCGTGTGTGTGTGTGTGTGTGTGTGTGTGTGTGTTTAAGATGCACAATGGCTTCATGGCTTGCATGAGTTTTTTTTTACTCATGAATGATATCTACCAGTTTCCATGCAAATGTGTATGTGTTGGATTAAGTGCATGTGTGTGTCTGTCCATAGGGAGCAGGGAACCATATGGATTATGATGCCAAGCAGGATTTTTTTAAACTCTGGTCTCCAGATCCTCCCCACAGAGCGAAACTCTAATAACTCCAAATGTGTGCTGTTACTGAGAATAGTGTCGTTCGCACTTGACGTCACTGCTGAGCTTATTTGGACACTTCTGACGCTCAAATTGTTCTGCAGTGTTACCCTGCTTGTAAGAAAACATGGTCTCTAGTGTGCGGATATAATAACTCTGTTTGTTCTCCAGACACGCAAGAAATGTTCTCTGTTAACATGCTGCATATGGTTTGAATCAAAGCTAAATGACATGCAAGTTCATTCAAGTATCACATTACAACATAACTAGGTTTTTTGTGTGTGTTGTTTTGATTAAAACAACTAGTGCTGGGTATTGAAACCAGGTGTTGGCTTTTCCCTGGGTAGCTGTGTCATGCTCCTGAATATGCTGCAGTTCCAGATCAGTAGAAAAGAGACACAAAATAATGGTACTGTAATTAAACTAAGGCTCAATTTTTTAGTGGTACTGAAAGGGGTGGGTCCAGACAGGTGATCAGGTGTGACCTTTCTATAGGAGTAGAAGGTGATAGGTAGTTGAACTGTTTATTTTCCAAAGGAGTGTCAGCATAGCATACACTCACCAGCCACTTCATTACGTATAACAGTTCAACTTCTCCTAAAAATATATGTTCAATAATTCAATTATATGGCACCAATCCATTGCATTTAGGCATGTAGACATGGTTAAGAGGACCTGCTGAAATTCAAACCAAGCATTAGAATGGAAAAGAAAGGTAATTTGAGTGACTTTGAATGTGAAATGGTCGCTGGTGCCAGATTGGCTGGTGTAGGTATTTCACAAACTGCTGATCCACTGAGATTTTCCCATAAAACCTCCACCAGAGTTTAAGAGAATGGTCCAAAAAAAAGTGAAAATATCAAATGAGCAGCAGTTCTCTGGGTGAAAATGCCTTGTTGATGTCAGAGATCAGAGGAGGATGGCCAGACTGCTTTGAGTTGACAGGAAGGTTACAGAAATTCAGATAATTAGTCATTACAAACAAGATACGCAGAAGAGCATCTCTGAATAAATTAAATCGGCAACAGGAGGAGAAGACCACACTCTGCGCCAGAAGACTGGAAAATGTCACCTGATCTGATTAGTCTGTGGCTGATGATGGCTGTGTAATGGTGTGGTGATAAAGCATAGCTCAATATTGTTGCTGACTGTGTACCTTTACAACCAGAGTGTACCCATCTTGTGATGGCTGCTTCCAGCAGGAACATATGCATGTCACAAAGCTCAGATTATCTCAAACTGCTTTTTGAACACACTCAAAGGCCTCCACAGACACCAGATCTAAGTTAAGAAGAGCACCTTTGCATGTGGTGGAATGGGAAACTATGTCATGGATATGCAGCAACTGCATGTCTGAGTAATGTTTCCATCATCTTGTTATTCTTAATGGCACAAATTACCATCAAGAATTGAGGGCAGCTCTGAAGGCAATAGGGGGTCCAGCCTGGGAAGTAGTACCAAGGTGTACTTTATGAAGTGGCCAGTGAGTCTAGAGCCTAATTTGATCTCAAGAGAGAAAGAGAGAAAGCAATAACATGCACTCCATTTATGTCTTCTCTAGATTTAAGAAGTACATTCTGAAAAAGTTCACCAAAGCCAAGAAATCACACTCTCAGGTGAAAGACACTCTTTTTGGATTTTCCAGTAAAAAGTGCCAGACAACAGAAGGCATTATTTCTTGTTAAATCATTTTTACTCATTCAGTGAGTAACCCATTTACAAAACAGCCTGAACAGCCTGAGACGTCATCAAAAAAATAAGCACTCATTACTCTACATGTACATTACAGTTTATAGCTCAGAGTGGAAAAGAATGAAACTGTCACAGTCTTTAATGTCTTTCTGACTCACGACTTACATAGATCTGGAAATACTCTTACCCACCCATTTTTACTCTTGTGTAATGTTAGCACCACTCCCAAAAGGTTTTTTGTTTTTTTTTTTGTTGTTTTTTTATTGAACACATTGAAGTAATTACTGACTTCAGTGCAATTTTTCACGCTTTAAAAAACCATTCAGCTGGCTAAATTGGACCCTTTAGAATCAGGCTGGTTCTGGTATGAGATGGATTTGAACATTTCCCGATTCTTGAATACAAAAACAGTCATAAAAAAAGACTAACAATAACAGCAAATGTAACAAGATACAAAATGATCATCAAATATTGCAACAAAACCCCACAAAATGACGTGATTCAACTTCAAAGAGGTACCAAACCAAAAAATAAAGTGCAAAATGACTATAAGTATCACATGATTGCTCCAATTATGAGATATTGAGATATTTGGTGCTACAAAAAGCAGATTTTTTTGATAGTCACAGAAGAATATGTAATGTTTATTCGACAGTTATTACACTGATGTGCATATTGTAACTATTCTTTTAAAAAAATCAGCTTTTATTACTGTCTCCCCAGCGCCTCCTGCAGCTCACCCGACAGCATTCAAAAGTTTTTAAATCCACCCCTGGATGTTGCGCCTGAATTTCTGAGATTACAGAAAGAAAGACAGCCGAGTGCTTTCGGAAAAAAAAAAGTTTCTTTATAAATAAAGTCTGTGTTGATTTGATTTGACATTTGGCACTTTCAAATATTTCTCCTTATAATCTCCTCCTAACATTCGCGCAACGCTTCTCAGAAGAAACACACGCTTCCCCAGCCAAACAAAACTTTTTCCTATACTATTTACAGTTGTTTTCTCTCATATTCCCAAAATGTCAGCCTGTGAAAAAGAAAACAGGTGGTGAGTGTGTTTGCTGTGTAAAGACCAAATTACATTCAATCAGCATGCTCGGGGAAAGAAATTTCCCCCGCCTCATGCCAACCTTTGCAAATAAAGACAACAAAAATCAATTGGCTGTTTCATGATTGACCAAATCCCCTCACCTGCGAGTCTTGAAATCCAATGACCTGCAAGGCTGATATATTGCATCTCACCTAGAGAATGATAATGTATTCTTTTAACTAATTCTAACATAACCAATTAAAACCCATTAATATGGTGTATTGACATTGTATGTTCCTGTTTTCTTTTGAGGTGAAAGAAAAGACCATTTTTCTCTGGTGATTTAAAAACATTTTTTTGTAATTTTATATATTTTTATTTACGCATGCATGCCCTTTGGTTACACCTTGCTTTTTAGATAGCAATAAATACTCAACATTTTTAACATCAGCTGTAGAAATTCTCTGTGGCACATCATAGGAAGGTTTTTTGTTTTGTTATTTTAGCTCAGGAACCAGAGTGGGTTGTCTAGAGGAGAAAGAAGGATACTGAACCCCAAATTCCCCTTATTCCACATCCACTGGTGTGTGAGTGTGTGCATGATAACAGCATAGAATAAAGTGCTTTGTAAACTGGCGAATGTGGTGCTCACCGAGAGCAGAAAAGCTCCAAGTACCAGTCTGTTCATCATTTTTAGCCACATTATCTTCTGGATTTAGGCATGAAGGTATTAATCACCAATTTGGTCCAAAATGAAAGGATTCCAACAGGATGGCATATACGGTTTAGGATTATATCAACTGAGATTCATAAGGTTTGTGGTTATGCAAATGATTTTTAATATGATTCGACATTTGCATCAAAACAACTATTTAACATTTGACTTCAACTCCAGGACAACAAACTGTAAAGCTGTAAAACATTACAGTTACTGATCAAACAAGAAACTGAAAGCAGATCAGACATGAGCTCAGATTACAGTTAATAAAACAGGCTTGACAGAGACCTTGAGAAGCGCTCGTGTCTTTACTGCTTTGATGTAAGCTCTGCAGTGAGAGGAGAGGATAACTTTGTTTAAAGGTATTGTTTAAGTTGCATTTCCACAGATAAAGGATCTTTGATTCATTCAGTTGTATTTGCAGTTGTTAAATAAGCACATATTCTTTTTTTTTTCACAAGAGAATGAGAACGTATAACTCAAAGCCTGCCTAGTGAAACTTCTCAATTGGTCTCAGCTTCAGGCGCGACATATTTCAAACTGCTGCAGACGTTAAACCCTGACATCATCTTTGTTGTGTCTGTTGTAAGTCAGAGATGTTGACCTGGCACGCGTGTCCTTAAAACTCTGAATCGCAAATCAACCAGACGGATTTAATCAGATATTTTCAACCGCTGACCTTGGTCACAGAACATAAAGGCAGCGCATCAACTGCATGAATACAAAATGTCTTGCAGAGCGGGAGAAGCATATGCAGCATCTGTGCAGTATCTTCCACATCACAGAATCTCTCTATTTCTTACATTCCCTCTGAAGTCAGAGGAGGAATATACAACAGCAGCTGAAACCTTGGCTTGCCATCCTTCAATCTTGCAGATCAAACGGTGTAGCCAACAATCCTGAGGAGCCTCAGAACATTTTCTCATACATCTGTCAACATTTTCAGGTGCTCCACCGCCCTCGCGATTCCAACAAGAGCAAGTTTGAGCATTAAAAGTCCCCCAGAGATGCAAACGGAGGAAAAAAGAGAGAGAGAGAGAGGACATTGATCTGGTTGTGTAACACTGTGCAGTTTGCCATAGGTCAATGAAATTCCATCAGCTTTTCTCCCCTTTGGTCAATATCTATCTGAAGAGTCTCTACACACATTGTCTTCTCTTAGCCCTCAGCCACTTGTATTCATCTTCAGCCGCCTGCCTTCAGTGATAGGACAGAATCAGACTGCAGGTTGAAGGAAAGAAAAAATGAGCACATTGTACTACAGAGAAATAAGACACCAGGCGCTGTATTTTCCTGTATTTCTATACTCGTCTGCTTCAAAACCTGCTCAGCGGAAAAAGTCTCCAGTCCATTAACTTTAAGGATGTAGACAACTAATAATTTCCAAAAAGCATCCCGACCTGCTCAAATTATAAAAGAATCAATTTGCAGTCTGTAAGCTGCACACAGAAGATGATACCAATCCTGACACTATGTCTCAATACTTTGCATTTGTTTGTTTACGCTCCCTCTAGTGGATTATTGAGTCTCCTTGGACTTGAAGGTGAAAATGTGCCTGTGATGAAACAATTTGTTGCTCAGATTTTTTTTAATTTACTTTAAAGTATCAGTACAACAATATAATAAACACTCAATATAATGGTAGAATTTAGGGCTTAAAATCATTGCTCAAGGACTGATTAAGCTCTAACTAGCAACCTGTCTATGACAGCTGGGATAGACTCCCCCAGTGAGCCAGAAGGATGAAGGGTTGAGAAGATGGATGGATGGATGGATGGATGGATGGATGGATGGATGGATGGATGGATGGATGGATGGATCGAAGAAAACCATCAACACAATCAGTGAAATTACACCCTGACAATATTAAACTAGTAAACCTTGATTACATTACCAGTTGGTTGCAAAAGCATGGGCAGAGGCATGATGAATACCCATTTTTATAGTTTATTTGACAAATAAAGTAGAAGATCGGATCTGCAACAAAAGAAAATTTCAGACCCAAATAAACCCACAAAGTTGGACGGTTAAATTTCACTTTATTATAATAAAAAAACAACAGCTACAAACATAACACTACATAGTTAAAAACAACAGCTCTATTGTGTAGCTAGAAAATCAATACAACTGGGGGCCATTTGGAGAGGCAGTCTACACTGAGGAGTGTCCAGAGGTGCTACAAACTATTGATCTGATGCATCTCACTGCAATCCCTGTTGCAAATCTCACAACAGACCAAAATAGTGTCTTATACTCCCAGTGCTTTCCTTCACCTGCATAAGCGTGAGGAGGGGACTTCAGCAAAGGTGCCCAGCCTCCCAACAAATGTCCCTAAAAGAGAAAAAAAAAACAGAAACAACTTAATAACTCTAAAGTAAGACAATAAAACAAAACAAAAGAAAATTAACTTGTATGGTTAATGCTCTAAAATACACAACTTAATCTAAAATACAACAGAACAGGCCTAAGCAAGACAGAAGCAGGAGAAACCTCTAAAAAAGGAGAAAACTATTGTTGCTGTAGTCTGAACTACAGACTTAATGATGTGGTCCTGCTCATCATTGTCAGGCACTGGGCAGCCAAACACAGTCACCAAGGGAAATAGCAGAGCTGGTCCACATACACCAGGATCACACTGTAACAGAAAGAGTTTCTAAATGTGCTCTAACAGTTAGTCTAACTCTATCAGAGACCATTTTCAAATTTCCAACAAACTGATAATCCTGATATATCAGTTAATATATTGATGTATAACACCATTGATGTACGCCGTGGTCCGAGGGTCAGAAACATGCAACCTTGGGGTCTAAACTGTATTGTTTTGCAAATGGAAAAACTGAAGTGAAGTCATACAATTTTAAATCTTTCTAAGTAAAATGCATTGCTGTTCCTTTTGTGATGACTCTAGCTTTACTACACAGGAACGTATGTAGAGTCCAGATTTTTTAAAATGTCGAATAATATTGTTGTTTCCAAGGGTTTGTGTTTTTCAGCTGTGATCCGTTAATAGGACATGTGCTCAGTGCATGTGGAAAAACTGAGATTTAATTCAGAAATTTCCCTTATTTTTTCTTAATACATCATTGTATCATCTGTTTTGCAAATGGATTGCTCATTAAATGAAAAAAAAAAAAAAGTAACCAGAATGAATACATGCTGATTTCTATTGATTTCAGCTTATTTAATCTTGGCTCTGGCCCAGGTGAATGCTTTCAACCTATAGCCTTTACACTGAAGAAAGGGGAAAAATATGGAGGGGTGTCTGATTATGCAATTAATTATCTATCCTGGCTCCACTTGAGAGAAATGTGTGGCATATGCAGCACATGAGTCTAACAACTCTGTATTAGACTTTAAAAGGACATTTATTGGCCTGGGCTGGTTAATTGATCTGTATATGGTTGCTCATTTTCAACATGGCATATAATAAAGCGTGCATACACTAATCAACTATGTGCAGTTGTATTATTCATTGGTGGGAAACCTGCTGGGTCCTGGTATTCATCTGACACATACAACCCACCTAAACATTGTTACATACTCTCATCTGTGGCATTGACACTCCTCCCAAAGGCTTCTCACTACATTTCCTAGAACAGGCCCAATCCACAGAAACCAAAACCCACAGGACCCACACAGACAGACACTACAGTATACCTGCAGTGGTCACATATGCATGTCCTGGAAGGTCAGAGATGTTTTGCTGTTTTAAAGTAGCACAGCAATAAAGATACTCTAGTAAAGCAGAAAAAATTGTGCTTACTATTCTGTGCTTAGTTACTTTCTTTTAATGACTTGTCCAAAAGCAGTATATGAAACATACAAGAGTTTATAGCATTTTGTTACTGTGTGATGATTAATGTCATGTAGCAGATCTTACTCCCCCCATCAGCAGTATTCAGTTCAACTCTCCAGCCTCGATGTTAGAGGCGGTTCTCATAGTTCAACTTGGAGTCAATGAGTCTATTTTGCATATTACCTTGGCAACTGCCTATTTTATCATTGGGCCACTGTTCAAAATTTCCTTAATAGTAGTTTCATTCTAACCCAGACATTTCGTATGGAAATGAGACTCCTCCCTGCTTTGAGAAAATGAGGCTCTCAGCAGAAAGGATTTTGTTTCGAACTCAAAAACAAGACCCATATTAACATATCAAGGAGCCGGAAGAAAAAGAGAAAAGATTGGGAGATATTCTCAACATCTTCCCAGTGGACTTCTGACAATAGATGTCTGGTTTTAGTGGAGCAGTAGCTTTTTTCCCCCTTTTTTTTTCTGCCATGTGAATTTCAAACATAATATTCTGTATTTCTTTGATATTTCTCATTAATTTGAGCTTTTCTTGTTTTGCTTTTGTTCTATTTTTTTGTTCCTCGAGTGTCAGAAATCGAGGCTCTTTAGCTTTATGGCGCAAACTGACTTCATGTCTTTACTATTTCCATATATAAACAGAAACAGCCGCCAAACAAAACCTCATCAACACGAAGCAGCTTTGAACCTTCTGCCATCAAGAGATGTTCACACTACTTCTCTGCAGGTTTCATTAAACCTGTAACTCACAGAAACAGATGCTCATGAAATTTGTCTCAGTGTCATATTTACATTAATGCTGTGAAAGGAGGTCAGTGTAGCGTCTCTGCGTTTGGTGGAATTTTTTTTTTATTTATTTTTTTGAGGAGCAGATGACAAGAAGTGGAGCGGGTGTGCTGCTGGTGTGTGATAGCAATGTGTGAGGGCTCTGGGGGTTCGGGTGGTGGTGGGGGGGTGCGTGCATTAGCTGCTGTCTGGCGTCTGTGAGGGTGAAGGGAAGTGGGAGAGAGGCTTAATGTCTGTCTACTTCTATTTCCCTCTTAATTTCACACACTGTTGAGTCAGCCTATTGACTGACTGTTTATGGTGATGCTGGCGGTCCACCAACACTGCAGAGGAGGCAGTGCATATAACTCTTCCTCGCTGCTCCATTTCACCATGCAGGACCTCCACTTATCTAATAAGCTGGTATGAGGCCCATTCTCACCCATTCGTGCGTATATGTAACCTGCCTCCTACATGGGAGTGTGGCTGTTTGATGCACTTATCAGGTTGTAGCTGTGGGCATCCCAAGACTACGTGCATGCTTTGTGTGAGGAGAGAAGAGAAGAAAAGTAAGACTGATCCTGCATGCACTCTGAAGGCTCTTAGCACCTTTGTATCCCATGTGTACTCAGCCTTCAAATCAATACTCCTTTACTCTTTTTTTCTAAAGTTTCCAAACTTTAACATTTCATGCAGAAAGTCACAAGTAGAGAGGAACATGTTTAAGCCACCTGAATGCAGAATATAAGGTAAACAACATAAGTACTAATATATATCCAGACCTTTAAGACATTAAAGGTAAAATTTTCCTCTCTTAAACCCATTTGTCTTAACCTGGGTCTTAATTTCAAATGTCTTCATTTTTTTTTATTGTTACTACATGTTAAGTTTAATAATTAGATATGTTGTTCTACAGCAATGTGCACTTCTGAAGCTAATTTTTTCCCCTGTTATTTCACACATTAAACAGTAAACAAGATTAATTTAGGTCTGCTGGACAAACAAAGTGAGGAATTTCAAGTGTTACTTTTGATCTGTGGTTTTAACTGTTTACTGGTCGGGATCAGGGTTTCTACCACTGTATGTAACCCAGCAATGGGGGTATTTCCATACTGGATTGATCAGGCCCAGCGTTAGCAATGACCTCCTCCAGTGCTGTTGACCAACAAAGTACCAGCAGAAACTCTGCTGCTGTTGGCAAAAGAAAAGGAGAGGGGAAAAGACCAATCAGGAAATCATGGATGTTGTGAAGGATGACATGCAGAGAGTTGGTATGTCAGAGGATGTTAGGGATAGGGTGAGAAAGAGGAAGGTGGTCTGCTGTGAGGCATGCAGCCTGCTTTACCTAAAATGACCTGCAACATGGAACTTATAGATATTTTAATCTTAAAGGTATTGCAAAGATTTTAGGTGATTACTAGGCAACATGATGATGTCATAATATAAAATTCATAATGTAGTTTAATGTATATAAATTACATGTTAGTGCAATGTATTACTTTTTTTTTTTTTGATGATTTGATAAAGGGCCATGGTGTAATAAATGTTACAAATGAATCATTTTGTCCGGTAGTACATGGTTACTTGGCAACATGGTGACATCATAAGATCTGATATAAAAACGACCCTTCGCAGTCCAAAGATATACTTAGTTTGGTTGCCCAACTTCTGGTTGCACAGGACGAGTTTACAGATGATTTTGTGCATTATCTGTGGCTGACTGACGTGTTCACCTTAAAATGGCCAGTGACTCACACATGATGATAAAAATCTGTTCACAACCAATGCTGTGAATTTCCTCAGCAGTTGTGCTACTTGATTATTGCTCCCTACCTTGTCGACTCGCATATATACATCCATAAATGAATAAATATGAATTAAACAAGCAATGTGTAACAACACAGACTGAAATGTATGCAAAATTTCAAACTTTTTAATGGCCTCAATGGTGGAAAATGTAAAACTGAAAAAAAAAACTGAAAAAAACAAACAAACAATCAAATTGACCTGTAAACTGTGACCTTTGTGACTCTGAATGAACACATCTGTCTGAGGAGGAGAAGAGCAGAAACTGCAATTTACCATTTGACCAGTCCCGTCTCTGTCTATCCAAATCTATCAGCAGTTAAGAATAATTAAAGAAGTAACTATGGTTTTGCCACATGTGCAAATGTGTGCCAAAAACTGCCATTTCTCTTACCGCCAAAAGCGCTTCAAAAGCTAGTTAATCCCTATGGACTCTCATGTTAAGATGGCCAGCTTCACAACAGAAATAAACTTGTTTACAGCTTGGATTTTGTTGAGGCTTAAAGTCTTCTAGAGTCCCTGAAGACCTCTGAATCATGTTAGTGTTGTTGGTGGTTATTGGAGTATATTCTGTTGTGTGGTGCAGCCCAGAAACATTTGCTGAAGTTCTGTTGAGTCAAATTATATTTTTATTTTTATTTGCCTGTCAGATGAGACTGATAAGCAGGTATATGCGTTTATGCAGTTTATAGATGCAGCTTGCAAACTAGGCTAACTGGCCTAAGATGATACTGTAGCATGCCATGCTACATGGCAAATATGGCAGCATCTGGATTGAAAAAACACAATATGTGCCCAAAACTGTTAATACTGACCCTTCAAAAGTGTAAAAAAAAAAAAAAAAGTGTGAGCAGATAAGACTAAAGTTGAACCGCAGTTTCTTTTAATCAAATTATTGTATCAAATGGTCTGAAAGCTTGTTACCACCACCGAACAAAAACAAAAAAGAATAAAAACTTGATTCATAAGGTGAAATTTCAGGTCACAATCCTAAAAACTTTAACTTACCAGCTCAAAAGTTTTGAAACTGAGTAAATATCCTAATAGTTTGATTTATGTAGGGCCAAAAAATGGTTTTAATGGTGGATTCAATATAAAAAAGATGTAACAACCAAGTATGTATGCCAGATAAAATGGCAGCAATTACATCATATGTAATAAGCATGTCCATTTTTCTTCAGTATACACTGCACTTGATTGCCTTGCCTTGCACTTGCCTTGTTTCCATATAAGATAATGACAAAAACAAACTCACTCACACAGGCTCAAAAATAACATACCAGTGAAATAAAATGGTGTGTGCTGATTATTGTGATACTATGGTTAGCTTGCATGTTCCCCACAAATACATTTGTGATCTAAATTATAGACGTAGTTTCCATTTTTATTTTGTTTGTTAGACTCGGGGGAAAAATGAATAATAGGATTAAATCTGTACACTATAAATACTTTACAGTGTTTTACTGCCACAGTAGCTTCTTCCAGGTTTTCACACTGTTGGTGCATATAGCTGTAGTCACAATGGTGACAATTATGATGACTTGATAACTTCAGTAAACATAGTTTTGTATAAGTCAACAAAACGAAATTAGATGCAATTCACTTCAGACCACTTCCATAATGATTCAAAAATTGGGTACCGCAAATGCTGTAAATAGTATCTCTTTCAATCTGCAGGGTAATCCCTTCTCAAATAAAAAGAAAGTTGCTTGAACGGTTCTTTGGAGGATTCAATAAAACACCACAGACAGTAAATCAAGTCTGTCTGCAAGGGAACAGCAGCGTCTACTGAAATTGGTCTTCTTTTCTAGGTCACAGAAATGAATAAGGTAAATCAGCAACTTGTAATCTGGCTGCTGTCACGTTACTCCACAACTAAAGGCGCTTATCAGTGTTGACAGTGGCTGAAGCCATTTTGTTTGCAAGGTGTAAATAACGTTACATTGGTCATGAAGTGAGATAAGGTGTTTCGTGAAATGCGAGCCCTAACAGATTTTGACAGGTGGATGATATTTGGTTCACAGAGGAGCGCGTCGGAAATGAAATACAGAAACATGCAGAATCTGTGAGATATCAATGCAGAAATGGGACCGTGCATTTGACACTGAGGGTGTTGTCAATATCATTGTGGGCTTTTTTTTAAATGTGTGAACTCCAGGGAGAAGCGAGAACTACATTTATTTATTTATATACAAGCCTTTATTGCTTTTTTCACATGGTATGATGTGTAATTTACCAAGGCTATAATCAGCAGAGAAATGGAGGAGAAAGTGGACAAAAAGAAACGGTTGCAGGTATAGCTCCCGGGCTGCAGATTCTGTATTTGTCTACTCCCCTCTCGTTATAATAAACTCCTTACTCGCCCTGAGAAGGAAGCTTCTAGCAATGAGCTTCTTAACAGGAAAGAAAGCCACGTCTGCCCCGTGATTTGTTATTCAGTGAACCGCATCTCTGGAGAAATGGATTTACTGGCATGCCCTCTGCAGAGGGATGAAGGTCAGCCCCTACCTTGGAGATGCCATTTGCAGCACGATACAATTGTTAATACGCAGCTTTGAGAAAAGCGAGCAGAAAAACATTCGTACCCGTTTGGAATTCTGGTGATGGAGAGAGATGAATACAGAAGGGTGGAGGGATTAGGAGGGCACAGGCAGAGCCGGCTTGTGGTTTCTTTCTTTCTGAGCAGTGCGCCGCAGTTTCTTACACTTGCCGCTACAACCTGCTGCTGTTTAGTGAGAGAAATATTCGAACCGAAGCTGCTGTCAAACCACATGCATTCGTGATTCTTCACCGAGCTTGAAGGAAAATTTCACTTTTGACCCCGACGATGTGTGAGGCCGCACAGCGAGGGGGTGAACATGTTTGGTTTTACACCTGGCAGTGCTTCACCTTTATTTGCATGTACATAGCCTACAGCCAGCAGGTTGCTGAACAGCATTTCACTGAGATATTACCCAGGGTTTGCTTTGCAAATCATTTATTTAATGTTGTAGCTTGAAAAAAATAAATATTTATTTATAAAAAGTCCATAGCAAGCAGATGTTAGCTTGAGTTAGCATACAGGTAGAAAATGGGGAAAAAAATAGTAAGACTTCTACATGCATTCCACCTACGCAAACCTCCAACCCATTATAATCATGATGCGTATAAAGAGTCTTCCTTCTGACACAGGTTTTGCATTTATGCATCTAAAAGACACAAAACACAAATATAGTAGGGTACAGATCAGGGAAAGAAACCTTTGAGATGACACTACAAGGTGTCCAAGAAAAAAAAAAACATAATGATGAATATGCTTATGCTTCACTTACTTATACTTCAGCCAACCCTAATTTCTTTATATTATACTCATAATATGGGAAATAATTAAATAATTACAGAGATATTTTTATCATTTCTTTGAGTAGTCCTCAGGAACAGTTCTTCCTGCTTCCTGAAGGACATTTAAAAGCTCTTTTTTAGATGTTGGCTACCTTTTGTTCACTTCTCTTGTTCTCTTGTTAAGATGATCCCACTCCAGGCTCCAGGGAGTTGGATCCATGACTGATCGTCGCTGTTCCACTGTGTGTTTTTCTATCCAGGTTTGCTTTTATGGCATTGACAGTGTTTTAAGGATCACTGTCACACTGAAAAATAAAGCCAATAAGATGTTTTCCACGTGGAAGTACATGGTGGATCAAACTTGGATCAAACTGATCATACTTTTCTGCATTCATAATTCCTCCAGTTTTACGAGTGGCAGAAGCGAGAGGCAGAAATGCAGCCCCGATCCATCATGTTGTACAACCACTCTCACCGTGAGTTATCTATTTATTTTTTTATTTATTTTTAAACAGACTTCCACAGATTCTGGGGAAGAGGACCTGTGGGACTAAGAGGCAGGTTAAAAAAAATTGAAATAAAATATTCTCTTTACTAACACAAAAAAAATGCAGAGAAAAAAGGATAATGAGACACAAAAGATTAGGATTAAAGGCCAACAGGCAATCAGACATCTAACGCTATATCTGCACAATTCAGGAACATTGGAAATGAAACACAGTTGGGAACAATTGCACACAGGTGACACTAATAAGGCCAAGTATGACCAGGAACAAGAGCAAGACATAAAACCCCAAGAAAACATGAGATAACCAAAGAGGGAAAAAAAATAACTCAATAATAACAACAATAATAATAATAGTAGTAGTAGTAGTAGCAGCAATCACAAATGGGTTATAATTAAAGCAAGATAACAGCTATGCGTGGTCCTCACAGGACAGCAATGCTGTTTTGGGGATCCAAAACCGGGTTTTGTATAGAACTGGTTCACAGTAGTTCAGTTCCTTTGATTTGATGGTCTCCTTGCCTATTGATCCCTCTTATCCCTCTATTGGTTCCTCTTGCATTTGTGCTACAATCAGCTGATTTCAGTTCATGTGCTGGAGGAAGAAAATAGTGTAGTCTATGTCATGGATATGGATATTTCATTTATATTTTATTGAAGAAAGGTTCAGAGCATGATGGTAAAGTGGAAACTGTATCCAGGACAGAAACAACGGCATTATGTTGCTAATGCAACTTAAGCTCTTTGCAAGCCCTGCACAGATAGCATGCTAATGCTAAGCTTGCCAAGAACCCAGAGTGATGTTAAAGCTGAGTGAGTGCAGACCTCAGCCCAGCAGCAAGACCCTAAACCTCCACAGGTAACAAAAGTAGTAAAGTACAGTCAGGCTGCAGCCTCTGTTTCTACCTGTTCATGTTTCTAAAGTAGAATCACTGTGGCAGTCACTTTAATGTCTCTTTTTGCTCGTTTTTATTTTTGCTTTGTTTTGTCGGCAAAAAATAACAAATAATATTCAATATTTGTTAAAATATATATCACATTACTCAAGATTAAACCACAACAATGATATAAAGTATTTAAAATGAGTTCAACGTTAAATATTTGCAGTCAGGTTTTATTTGTATGCAGGTTATTGCAGTCTAAAGTGCTTTACAGATGACAGACAAGCCAATATGACATAAGCAATAGAACAAAACACATTATATGCAATAATAAGAAATTAAAGTGGCCCAGAAGTAGAAGAATCTATAAAAAAGATGTGAAATAATAAACTAAACATACATAAAAACAAATAAATCCCAAATAAAGACAGAAATATTAAAAAGACACATTGTTATGGTTTTCAGACGGGACCTGAAAGCAGGATGCAATAGTTAAAAAGTTAACAGGCTTCACTGACAGTCACCAGAAAATATTGCATCAACAGGGGATTAACCGACAGGAGCCAGTAAGCAAACAATCCAGAATACGTGCAAAGAGGGGTTTTCCAGTTAGGGGAATTAAGGGGGGTGGCAAAGGAGAGACAAGGGTAAAGGTGACAGCAAACAACAGAAAAGTATGCAAACACGTTCACATTGCCATAAAACGCCTGAGCAATGATACTGCATGATGTAGTACAACAGTCTGGAAAAGAGCAGGACCAGGCCTAAATACTGCTGTTGAGTGAAGATCAGAGACAGGTGTGCTAACTGAGAGACCTCCAGGTGTCCCACCTCCTCTGAAAGAGAACTCATACGTACCAACACGCAGACGACGGACAGAGAAACATGTTCACCGGTTCCTTCATTAGCCACACCTGTTCAGTTGCTCATTAACACAAATATCTAATTAACCAGTCACATGACAGCAACTCAGTGCATTTAGACATGTCAGAAAAAGACAAAAAATCTGTGGAACAGCAGTTCTTTGAGCAAAAATGCCTTGCTGATGTCAGAGGTCAGAGCAGAATACTGCTTAAAGCTGAAGAAAACGAAAACTCAAATAACCACTCATTAAAATCACGAACCTTGATGGGTGCCATCAGCAGTAGACCACACCAGAACCTTCCTGTCAGCTTAAAACAGGAAACTGAGGTTATCATTTGGATCGGATGATAGAATTGGAGAAATGAAGATTTGAACAACCTTGCCTGTTGTGATACGTTATGATTTCTGCTGAGGTATTTCAATATGGTCAAAAATGGTCATAAACAACATAAAAGCATGGATTTATACTGTGCTGTATTAATGGTTCAGCTAGTGATATATAATGGTTGAGGGAGGTATGTTCCTGGCACACTATGGGCTCCTTAGTTAAAGCTGACCATCATTTAAACACCACAGCCCATCTGAGTATTGCTGATGACAATGTCGATCCCTTTATGGCCGTAGTGTATCCAGCTTGTGATAACGTTTTCCAGCAGGACAGCACACCATGTCACAAAGCTCAAGTCATTTCAGACTGGATTCTTGAGCATGGCAGTGAGTTCAATGTACTCAAATGGCCTCCAAAGTTACCAGATCTCTATCCAGCACCTTTGGGAAGTGGTGCAACAGGAATTTCACATCATAGATGTGCAGCTGACAAATCTGCAGCACTATTCCTCTCTGAGGAATATTTCCAGCACCCTGCTGAATTTATGCTATGAAGAATTAAGGCAGTTCTGGGGGCAAAACGAGGTCCAACCTGGTATTAGAACAGTGTATCTATCAAAGTAACTGGTGAGCAGAAGAGGAAGACAGATGGGGACTACAACAGAAACATCAAAAAATAGAATAAAAAGTATGATGATCAGAAACCTCCAGTCAATCGTTTAACACAAAGTAATTCTGGAGTAAAGTGTATCATGCACATCCTAAAATGCCACAGAAAATCAATAAGCATCACATATAACAATAAAACACCAACATAGGATATTCTTCCTCTTCAACAGAATAAGTGCGTGGTTCAGTAAAAAAAAAACTTTTAATAGCACATAGTTTTAATAGTAGTGGGCAATTTTACACCCATCCTTCCATTTTCTTCCACTTGTCCAGTTGACAGTCCTGGGAGGACTTCAGCCTGTCCCAGCTACCATAAGGTGACCACCAGCGACAGGTCACCAGTCTGTCACAGGGGAGTTTTCACAGAGTGGTGTAGCTACTTTTACTCCAGGAAATCAGTTATGCTTGTCTGCTCGCCTTCCTCTAAAGGTCACTACAAGTCATCGCTATATATTTAGTGTTTTGGTATGCAGGGTTGTTGCAATGTCTTCACCTAGCTCCTCTGTTTAAGAGAATAGGCAGCAGAAGACCACAGAAGACCACACCCAGGAACATTGTTCTGCAGTAACATTTGCTAATAGCAAACAGTTTTACTTGTAGTGCAGCGTTTTCACAGTGTGGTATTGCTTTTTTTTACTACAGGAAATCAGCTCTGCTTACTTTTCTGTAAAAGTAACCACAAGACACCGACATATATTTAGTGATCAGATATGAGAGTTTTTCAGCATCCTCATCTGACTTGCTACAAGACAGAAAGAAAATCGTAGAAAATAAGCATATTTCCAGAAGTTCAGAATTAGTTCTTTAACGAAAGTTCCTTCCCTAATATACAAGCTGAACTAAGAAAAAGGGCACTGTCTCAGTTTGATGTAATAATTTCATCGCCTTGCTCGAAGCTGTTTTGAATATGTAGGACAAGGTTTTGCATGGAAAACTTCTATATGCAGTCAGCTTCAAAAACTCTTCTTTAGCTTGTCATATGCCAATGAAGTCATTGTAACACTGCCAATGTGTTTTATATGATTGCTGCACTGTTGCTGCACTTTTACTTTACTCCCTGGAGAAGCAGTTTGGAAACTCATAAAGTATTAATTCATCTGAGATGTACTGTAAGATGCTGGAGCCTCTCAAACTGTGTGAGTGACTGTTTTCATAAAAGCCAAAGTGTACAGTTTAAGCAATTTTATACAAAACAAAAACATACACAAAATACCTACCAGAAAGAAGAGTTTAAGACATTGGTGCATATTTAGTATCTTCTCGTCATCCTTTTTCATTTTGGTCCATAAATTTTTACCTCTATCTAGTCTATTTGAAGAGTCTTCCATAGGGACACGCATTAATCTGGTGTCTCATGTGGCCTCTCTAAGTATCATGATGGTCTCACCAGCTCAGTTTCTAATTATCAATAAGATAAAGACAAGATGCGTTTCCAAAATTGTCTGTTTAAAAAGATAATCCTTCACTGAAGCTGTGGGAAAGTTGGAGACAGCCCTGTGTGGCACGCACTCACAGAAGCTGAACCTTTCTAGACATTACTTGACAAGCGTGCATGTGAGGATTGAAATGTCTGAGGCAGCCAATCTTTAACCCGTGTCCTCCATGTGCTGCTCAAGCAGCACCTTAACAAACACCAAACTGAATATCCAGTCATGTGAGTGTTACTTACACAAAATTTTATGCCGTGTGTTACATGTGAGAAAAATCAACTTTGGAAAGTGTTCCAAGCTTGAGTCATTAAACAATTTCCAATATTTGTATGTGGAAAAAAACAAAACAAAAAACAAAACAAAAACAAAGCCAACTGCTGTTGGTAGGTAAAAAAAAAGGTATTATAACGGTGGTCACACTGTGGTAATTACTGCATGCATCCAGTGATTTTCCTTGTCATGGAAATATCTGAATGAAGCCAGCAGGAACATAACTGCAAGAGAGACCTGATTGAGAGAACAACATCTCAACACATAATGACAGTAGTGTTACATATCTCCACTACCTATTAAATTGAAATTGTGGTTCAGCAGTGGCAGTCCATGGACAGCCCATCTACCTGCAGAGAGCGTCTGTAGTCGATGAAGGCAGTGCACAAAGTATGCGATACAGTCAGTCTGTGGTCTATTCTTGCTTGAGCTGTTGTCGGTCCATCAGCCAGCCACGGAGAAGAGCAAAGTCGTAACATATAAAGAGCTGAAGTGAAACTGAGTGTTAAAAATAATGAGAAGTGTCCACTGCAGTCACTGTCTGTGCTTTTCATGCTGTGTTTTTGATCACATTTTCCTGCTCCTTCACTGTCACTCTCTTTCCTGTTCTGGAGCCTTATCAATTAATCAGCATCCGCATCGAGTGATGTGCATTTGGGATTTCGGAGTACTGCATGGGAGCACGGTGTTTGAAAACCTCACAAAACACAGCGTCAATGCAGGACCCTGTCTTTTTGTTTATGCGCTCAGAAAATTATCCAAAATCTCCACTTAACTCGAACAAGCTACAGGTTTGTCCACCCACAAAACAAACAAAAATCAAAAACAAAATAAGAAAAATGCAACAATCAATCAACCAGTACTTTAGCTTTTGCTATACTGATGACAAATCAGTTAAAATCTGTGGAAAAAGATCAATCTTCCATGTTTTTTAGCTTGTCAGGACAGTAGTTTTGAAGTGGTTGTTTTTTGTTGTGCTTCGCTTCAGAAGGCCTTAAAAGGTTAACACCCACACTCCATAGTTTTTATTAATCATTAAATACAAATGACCCGTATAATACTAAGATGAACCTCACCAAGATAGATCAACAATCTCTAATTTATTTACTTTCCCAACAGGTTGATTTTGTTGGGGAAACCTGCAGTCAGCTGAGACTGAAGACGTCACTTGGATGAGTGACGAAACGTTTCTCCCACTGAAAACGCTAGATGAACAGAATCAACCTTTTGGGATTTACTTACATGGATGATTTAACATGCATCAATACAGTCATTTCCTTTCCCACAACAATTCAGTTAATCTGACTGACTTTCACTATTTATTTTTTCCCTGGTGGCCTTATGTCCCATTAGTGAGGCATAAAGTTTGAGAACCACTGATCAAGTGCACTGTGCTGTATCAGCCTGCAAAGCCTTCAGTTACTTACAAACCTCTCACCAAAGCCCTAATCATATGTTCCCCGTGTGCATTTCTGCTAGGATTCGAGTCGATCATCAAACCTGACCCTGCAGACAGCCACAAAAAACAGGCAGGCACGTGGTCGTCCAGGCGAACCCTCAAGGTCACCATCACAAAATTAATGTTACTCAATTCAATCAAGACTTAAGTCACCCATTTTGTCTTTTCACCTCTTTCCCCCAAAATGCTGAGACTCTAATGTTCCATATATTGCATTTTATAACATGTGAAATATGTTTATCACATCTGTGAAGGACATTTTTTGCTACCAATATCCAATTAGCCCAGCTGAGCATAAACATTTAGAAAAGGGAAAAAGTGAGCTGGTGATTGTTTGAAACAGATGAGCTTATTCAATTGCTTCTAATCTTTATGCTACGCTAAGATAACCAAATGCTGTAAGTATCATGGTTACTGTGTTAGTGAATGGCATCACTTGTGTCATCCAGTAGGGTTTATCCATTAGCCCAGGCTGGAGAGCTTTATCTGTGCGGTGCTCTGCCGAAGGTATGATGATATTTGTTTTCACGACACCTATTTAGCACACGACAAAGACGAGCAAACCATGCTGCTGATGGCCTCCACCCCCATCCTCAGTGACTAAACTGAACTTTAGAAACCTTTTTGTTTATTGAAATCTGCACTGAAAGGAAAAGTTTAACCTTTATGTTCAGTGGATTGTTTCTGTTGTCAAGCAGGCTAGTCTGGAAAGAGCTGTGAACGTTCAGGTAACCTGTTTTCTAAAATTGCATCAGAAAAATGGGGTTTGTTTTTTCCCACACAAATGATAAAACCAGTTTCAAAAATTTCTTGTAATAAATAGCCAGTATAAACAAAGTATGAACAGAAACTGTGATTAAAAATATATAAAAATCAGCTTGCATAGGTTACATCCCCCACCCCCCACCCTCGCCACATTATTTCCACATGTTTACATTTAGGAAGAAGTTTTGTTTGAATTTCACTCAAGATTTGTCCCCAGATAGACATTTTTTGCATAAAGGAAAATCCCTGCACTGACTTCTTTTTTAAAATAGAAATGCTCATTGTGACTGCTTAAATTAAGAGTTGAGGTCAGAGACTTGATAATAAAATCAGACAGGCCAGTCACGGCTTGTTTCCATTCTCAGCCCAGAGTCGTTAAATTGTCCCACAAGGGGCTCGGGTGAACAAAATAACTGTAACACTGCAACCTTTCCAATTTAGAAGCACCGGACCTGAAATACCAAACCTGCTTCAAATTTGACAAAATGTCTCTGTCTTTGAGGCCAGCCAGTGTGTGTGTGTTTGCACACGCATGTGTGTGTTAGTTGGGGAAGCGAAGCCTCATCTGGTCTCTGCAGGAGAGTAAAAAGATGGTCTCATCTTTAGAGGTGAAGGAGTCTCGCAGCTGCTCTGTTTCAGAGACGATTTACACAAACCTTTCTGCTGAAACTCTAAATAAAGGTTTTATTTTTGCAGTAGATTCTGCAGAGGAAAAAGAAATGTATAACCTCAGCAACACACATGCTACCATTCATTCTGTGCATTCTCTAAACCAAATACGTAGTTTAAAGACAAAACACCAGCTTTATTTGATTTTTTCTTACATTGTGTTTCTCCATGACATCCAAATTACTCCATATTTCTCATTGTCTGTTGATGAAGTCACTCACACACAGGGAAATGAAAGATGCGTGATTACTGGCACCACCAAGTGGTGACTTTAAAAAGAAAACCCGTACATGAGAAGAAACGGACACACTCATTTATTTTAGTAAGTAAATGAGACCCACAGTTATAAGAACCATACAATGTGCATTTTTAATCACAATTTCAACATTCATACACAGTCTGTTTTTACATATTTATCATGGGTTTGTGAGATATTTTGAAGAGAACCAAGGGATTCAAACACTTATTGATAGTAGTTTCCCTTATGATTTCCTCTTTCAGTTGTATGAACAAGGTGATGCAATACGTCACGACGAGTATGATAAAGCAGAGATAAATAGGATGACTTTTGATCGCAAGCTGTTTGCATGTTGCGCAAGGAAACCACAGCAAAGATTAAGGCATGCATCTCTCTTCACGCTGCGCATGCTATACTCTGAAATGATTTTGCATTTGAAGCAAACATAGCTGAATTTGATCAAGCAAATGCTACAGGAAAAGGATGTTGTGGCTGAAAAGATCATTTTTTAAATAAATCTTATCAGGAGATATTATTAGTTAGTTGCCATGAATTAATTAAAAAAGAGATTTAAAGATATTCTGGTTTCTTTGGTTTTTTATGGTTGTCCTTTACATATATATATATATATATATATATGTGTGTGTGTATGTGTGTGTGCCATGAATACTGCATAACAATATAAAGACTCTTATTTAAATGTGGCTGAAAACAGTGCTCAACATATTTACCATTCCTTCCTGTTCGAGACACTTGTTGAAAGCCGCAGTAGTAGGGGTCTATTTTAGGAAATTATATTCCTTTCATAAATCAGTTTTAATTTGTATGAATTTGCGCCAAATTCCAAAAGGTTGTGTCTTCAATAAAAACAAAATCTTCTAAAAAAGTGCAAAGCGAGTCGTTGTTGGTCTCAGTCTTTTTCACGAAGTTTCTTGGAAATTACAAAAGTGTCAACTTTTTTTTAAACAGGTGACATTATCCTCTTTTCAAGTGTGTAATGCAACAAGTTCAAGGTCAACATACGTTTGACTGGTTAACATAATAGAAATTCATGACAAATGTAGGATTTCTGAGTTTCATACCATGTGTTTTTTCACTTGTTTCCATTAAAATAAGTATGGTTGTTTTCTTTGCTTTTAAATTCATTTATTTATATTTTTTAACTAATTTCTGCATATTGTAAATCAAGGATCCCTCCACTGTTGCTAATTTCTAGCGTTAGAGTCCAGCCACCCTCTCTACACAACTAAATGTAAACCAACTATTTCTTCTTATTTTACAGCTTTAATCCCGCAGTGACGCCCTTTAATAGCACTAACGCCATTTACGATGTCATCATCTTATAAACAACTTAAAAAGAATACCTCAAGCATCCATATTAATTAACTTTTTATCCACTGAGGATTACATAAAACCTTTACTATATACAGTACAAGTTCCCATGATGTACTTCTACATAGCTGTCATACTTTTTGGCCTACACAGCAATTTAAGGAGTAGTCTCAGCCTGGCCACGTTTCTAAAAATTGTCTGGCTGCAGCGCTGCTTTCAGGTACATTTCAGATTTTAGGTTATATAAGAAAAACTGAAAAGCAGGCCATGTGGTACACAGGGTTAAAAATTATGACAATAATATTTAATATACTGCTGTTTCAAAAACTACAATCAATCTTCCATGTGGGGCACCTTTATTATATTTGACTTAATCCTCACCAGTATAACAAGCAACTGTAATGAGGGCATCCTGTTTATATAACACATTTCCTTTCAGCCGCAGTGATAAATACTGTTAGCTAATTCCAGCTGTGGACAGTCACAGTCTGCAGAGACTCATGATGGTTTTCACACTCAGGCTGGGATCAAATCATTACAGTCATCGCACAGTCAATTAACTTCCATTCTCTGCCCCGTTGTGCCCTTTAAACCACTTGAACCTCGTGAGCACATTGAGATCTTTGGCTGATATGAATGAAGTAGCTGTCGGATGCAGACACTGTAGGCAATGAGGATGAAATAGGCTCCTCCTGCTCAAAGTTAATGTGGATGGATTGTGTCCGAGGTGATGTACTGCCACATTTACTGGAAGCTGCAGCTGGGGTGAGGATCTGAACTGTTAGCCTGCTAAAGTGCAGTGTCACAATATGGCTTAAACCTGCTCGCCCAAAAGGGTATTACACACGAGACCAGACGAGAGGTGGCCAGGAAAGTAAAGACCAGGTTTCAGTGGTCACAAGACTGCAGCAATTAGACTCCACCGTGCTACTGCTTACGCATTATTCTTGGACTCACAGTTGCTCATTTATAACTGCTAGAGCAACACCTTCCTCCCAATTGAATGGTGGTATGTGCCTGTGTGTGTATATCATTTCTGAGTAGTTCAACAGTCCAGAGTGTTTGCAAACTAAAGTGGATGAAGACAATGTGAATGCTCTAGTTTCTGAAGAATTTACTAAGTTTGTATCAATCACACAATTTCATAAACTTTCCATTAAAAATGCCGTTTTTGAATCCAGTAATTATAGATTTGATTTCATTCATTATATATTCAGGGATAAGGTAAATATTAAATGAGTTTGGCCTATTTTTTTTTATATTTATTTATTTTTTTACAGAAGAGCACGTAAGTAATTTCTTGAATTGGTGTTAATGTCATCCCTACTACATGTGAGCTTTGTTTCCAGCTAGGATCAGCCACATACAGGTGGTATTAAAATATGGACCATATGATGACATCTGCAGTTTTGCCGTTTTGCACAACCCACCCACTTTAAACCAAAGCACATCTTACCTTAACTAGAAGCAATTTTAAAAATCATTAACCAGTTGGTTTTTTTTCACAATAAACCAAAGAGAACAATTCAAGGGCTGTTAAGCAGTTTTCTGCCTGCTCAAGAGGCAGGCCAGTTCAGCATCCAACCTGTTCTCCTGTTAGCCATGTTGTAGTAATAGCTGCAGCTTGCGTTTTAACACTGTCTTGCTGAAATATGCAAGGCCTTTCCTCAAAAATATATCATGTGGATGGGAGCATATATTAGTCTAAAACCTGTAGTTTTAATTATTTCCGGATGGTAATTCCATAGACACATATGGTCTCTCTTTGCAGTCTCATTGCAGCATTCTACATCATCTGAAGACTTTTCATGGAGCTTTCAGAACAACTTAATAATAATGAATAACAATGCAGCAGCATAGAAGCAATAAATGCATGAACTAGCTGTTCAGCATCCCTCTGAGACGGGGTATTTCTGATTTTGGAGATATGGAAGTGTGTCATGGTCCCAAGGTCTTTGTGGTTTTGTGTAGTTGGAGATCTTAGTTGTTTTGTTTTTTTTAAATATCAAAACCATTTTTGTTGTCGTTGTTGTTGTTTTTAATTATTTTCATGTTTTTCATGTTGTTTTTTAATTGCTTGGCTTACCTTGGTTTTCTGTTTGTTTCCATCAGGGGTTCTTGGTTTGTGTTCATTCAATGTTACGTACTTCCTTTTTTATTTTGTAACATTTGTTTCCTGCGTTGTTTATCTGGTTGTACTTTCCCCCATCTTGTTATCAAGATTCTCTTCAGATAACAAGATGGCCTCGTTTCCCCCCGGCTGCCTGCTCTGCATCTCCTTTGTTCTTTGTCAGAGCGTCTGTGATCCTTCCTTAAGCGTTCCTCCCTCCGTGTTCATATGGATTTTGTCTTTCTTTGGCTTTCCTGCCTTTTTGGCTTCATGTTATGGATTTTGCAAACAACTTCAATAAACAGGCACACCTTTTGATTAATCCAGCCCGCCTCCCACGTCTGCATTTGAGTGCTTACATGACCCCATGCAGTGTTTTTCATGAAGAATCGTGCCTGTATTTAATGCAGTGTTGCCCAAATGCCCAATAATCACCGGCATCAATGCTGATTTTTGGGCTTGTCCTTTGCTTACGGAGATTTCTCTAAATTCTGTACTGTACTGTAAATTAAGAGATATTTACAGTCTTTACAGTTTTATGTTGAGGAGAAATTCATCTACAATTTCTGGTAAAGTTTGGGGTTTTGTTATTATTTTTTGTTTGTTTGTTTGTTTTCTTCAGATTGGTGAACTTATACCTGATTTTGCTTCTGAGACTCTTTGCTTCTCTAAGATGCTCTTTTTATGCCCAACCATGTTACTGACCTGGTGCCAATTAACCTAATTAGCTGCAAAATGTTCCTCCAGTGGTTTATTTTAGCACCACTTACTTTTCCAGCCTATTTGCTAAGATAGTCCAAACTTTTTTTTAGATATGTTGCTGCCATCAAATGTTTTTCCCCACAACGGTATATTTTTGACATTGAATGCCTTTACTGTCTTCGATTTTGAATAAAATATTGCACCGTATTACGTTTTTTGGATTTTTTTGAAATTTTTTGAAATGTTTTCACCGTTTGAAATTTGTGATGGCAGGTAATGCCAAGATATTGCTGAAATAAGTTCCGCCATATTGTGGTTTTGATATCATTTGTAACAAAAATCTGGGCGACAGGAAATGAAACACACATCATGTAAAAGATATGATAAAGTCACTCTTTGTGTAAAAGATAAAGTAAGTTTACCTAAGAAGCTAGGCAATGATAAGCAACTATCTTGTGTTACATCTATATTTAGCAAAATATAACTTAACATTATAGACTTATATATATTAACAACAGTAACATGTTTTACTGAGGCGTTGGGTCAGTGATTGACTGCAATGATTTACATCATGTTTAGGTCTCTGAGGGAATCTGAATGCCTTTAATATTGATGGAGAGAGATGGAAAAACAGACTGTGTCGGTATTCAAAAAACCAACAGACATAACAATTGCAAACTTAACAGCACTCCAAACATAAATTTAAAACTGAACCATATTTTTAAAATGGTTCGGAAAAAAAATGGAAAACAAAGAAAAAACCGTCTCAAATCGTGGCTCTGAAACACAGCTCATAATAGTGAAGACGATTTGTAATTTTCCCTCACAGTGTAAGTGGGGAACATGTTTACTTGTTTTATTTTAACAGGAAAAAAACACATGCTGATGCTATCAATGTTTCTCGCCACAGGCAGATGATGAGAAACGTACAGCTGTTTGCCAGGTGCACCACATCAATAGGAAATGAATGCATGAGCTATGATCCTTCCAGAAATGAGCAGCTTTTATCAGTCAGGCTTTTGGTAGCGTGCTTTATATGAAACGTTAAAGAAATTGAGATTTGTCAGGGGTTTGTGCTTTGTTTTTTTCTGACTAAAGCAAATGCATTTGCTGTACCTTAACTTTCTACAACTAATAATTAGTAAATTACTTTCTGGTTAAGACACTATATTAAATCTAATTTAACATCACAACACATAAATGTATAATTTGCACAATTTGCAGACACGGATGTGCTAAAGTCCTAAACTTCTCAACAGCTTCTTGGATTTATTTTCACTAATGTAGTTATCTGAATGTTGTAACTACTTCAGTACTACAATATATGAACTATACCATTTTTTTGCGCAAACATAATATATTTTAATAAATATATGTTACTAAAAATATATATATAGCTAATGTTTTGGTGGTGTGTGTGTGGGGGGGCATTTTAATGTGTATTTTTTTAAATACTTTAGCCCCCAGCAGGAAAAACACTATCACTTCTCTTAAATATGTATGTACAGAAGTTATTGGTTTCATACAAGCTAATTTTATAAAGTTAAAAGTAACATGTTACATTACACCATAACTGCAAAAAGTAAGAGAGAGACTATTTTTGTCTTGTACTGTAATCCAACACTTGGATGGGCACTGTCACAGGTGCCTATCCAAGATACCATATAGCAAGAGGCAGGTTACACCTTGTACCGGTTGCCAATTAAACTAGAGCTAACACAGAGAGACAGACAAACATTTGCATGCACATTCACAGTTTGGGGCAATTTAGAATCACCAATTAACCTGACCCCACAAATTGCTTGTCTCTGGACTTTAGGAGAAAGGAGAAATCCAGTGGACAGTGGACTCAGGACCTGCTAACCACCTGACTTAGGTAAATCCCTGATTTTCCCTTCAATGTCTCAGCACAAACTTCCATGATTTTGAGTTAAATATGATAACAAGTACTGGCTGTAACTTTATGACATCTGGTACAAGAATGATCACTACTGTATATTTATGTCAGTGCTATATTTTTCCATTGAATATGAAGCAAACACCCAGATGAAACAACTATCTCAACAACCACCACAACCACCTCCATCACATAGTCTCTTAGCCTTTACTTTGCATCTAGGGTTGTTATTTGGTGAAAGTGTGTATATCTCCATTTTTACTACAAAATGAATAACAAACTCCAGTCAGCTTTATCTTACCTTTGAATTCAGTGCTAATTAGCAAATGGCATGCTAACATGCTAATCTGAGCTTTGTAAATCAAAGCAACCCTGTACCTAAAGCCTCACAGAACTGATAGCATGGCTGCAGATTATATGTGACAGTACAGGAAAGTTTTTGTCTAAGTGCTGTTTATATAGCCATTTTTCCCCCTTGTCAGATTTTGAATCACCTCTCCAGTGGAACAACCTCGAGTTACATGCATATTGAGTGTTTTTATCACCATAAAACAAGACAGTAAACGCCTACACATTTGCATTACTGACTTGCGTCACTGGCTTGCATCAATCTCAATGCAGGGTTGGCCTTCTGATGATTTGAATGTGCTTTCTGAGTGGGTTGAAGCACAGCTCCTAGCCTACTAACAATCAGCAGGCCAGCTCTCAGCTCATTAGCCCTGGCTCCACTCGCTCAGACACACAACTTCCAGAGACTCCACACCACAGCAGGGGAATGACTGGAATAAATAAGGAATAATCAAGGAATCGCTCTGACTGTGAGTTGACCTGAATATGGGGTTCCTTGCCATCCTGGAGGCTCTGCTGACACACTGCTACAATTATAATGAATGGAGCGATGCATGGATGCAAGATTGAGAGAAACAGACTTTGAGTACAGTCACACCAATGCTCAGGGTGGAGGAGGACGCTCTTTTGTGGTTTGGTTCATACAGATGCTTGTTTCAGAACAACTTTTGTATGCTGTGACATCTACCCACAAGCTAAATTTAGAGTAGCTTCATTTGCAAGCCAAACAATTTTAGTTTCTATAAACATATGCAAACAATCAGTGAGTGGGCAGTTGTGCCTTTTGCAGCAGACTAAACAAAACAAAAAAAAAAAAAAACTCTTAGCAAAGTTTACACTGACGGTTGACTGTGTCTCTGTGCAGCTAACATGAAAGACATCTGGCTCAGAGAAAGCAGAGATAAGAAAAATGAAAAGTCACTATGTAGGAGGGGAGAAAAACAAATCTGTCACTGTGACCCTTCAAATTTAGCACACATACACAGATTAGGCAGTACATCTTTTAATCTGTAATTATAATGAAGAATTTAATGACTTATATAGCAAGATGAATGTCTAATGAATCATTTTCATGACAATCTGAAAGTGTTCTTATGTGAATTAACATCACCTTTATGCATTTCTGAATAATCAACACAATATATTTATTTGTCTTTCCACATGTTTCAGCTCAAGCTGATGAACCACAGTCTTTCACAAAGTTCACATAACCATGACACATCGCTGCAGTATCAGATCAGGTATCTTCCTCCATGAGGATAATATTTCATGTACAGGACATTCGTTTTCTAGTCAACTTCAGCGATGAGCCACCACCGGTGTCTGTCCATCCATCATCTTCTGACCTTCAGCACTGTACCCTGACGGCTGCCCGGGGCACACTGGAGAGTGACTAATGTCATCTCAGCTGCCACCTCCCCGCACCAAAGGCCCCTGATATCCGTCCAGTATTATCCGAGCCTGGCGTCTACAGATTCCTATCTCTGCTCCCAGCTTTAATTATTCACGCCACTGAATCACACGCTCATCGGAGAGATAGCCAAACTGGTCAGACTGCCTGCCCTCTCCCTCTCCGCGATCTTATCTGGCTGTTTGAAATTATCTCATCCCTTCTCCTCTATCTAACTAAAGGAACAATTCTCTGCATGTATCTCTGTATGTGTACACCACACTTGGTGGGTGTATTGTTGGGGATCAAAAGAGGAGAAATGTGTGAAGTCATTTGGATGAACCGTCTTCATATTTTATGTTCTGCCAACATATTTTCTGTGATGTCCTTGCTGGCCTTCATCATCAATGGGCACTGACAGCGTGTTTACAACCATTTTCAATCACACTGTCAGCAGGCTCAGAACTCACTGACTGCAGGTCATTCAATCTTTTCCAGACAACATGTGTCTTCTTTGCATAAAGGCCATCTACTGCTATATCTAGAGCTTTTAATGCCAACTAAATAACGCATGGCGATAAAAGTAAGTTTGTTTCCATAGTGACAAATAATGTAACAAAGAAAGAGTCACATGGTGTCATTTTTGTATCATTAAAGATTGAAGCATAATTCAAGTTAAGTGCTTATTATGGTGAACACGGACCTTTATTGACAACTTTTGAAACTTTGAAAAATGACTGTTCTAAAAGCATGCAGTCATATGTGGAATAGGTGAGAATCAAGACTGAAATTAACACTTCATTTCTATCTCACTATTAGTTTATTAGGAAATACCTAAAGGAACTGAACATATTAAAAAAGAGGTCCTGAAACAGATCACAAATAGCAAGTCAAAATGCAATACTAATAATAATCATCATTAAATTTGTATAGCACTTTTTAAAACTCATACACACATATAATTATAGTTAGTTCCAGTTCCAGCACACAGACACAGTCAAGCAAATGGTCTTACATTCATCACACATATAAACTTCCATACATGCATTAGCTGTAAAATGGTGAAAATTAATGGAATAAAGATGAAGCAAAAGCTAATTTAGAAACATCTGTTGTCAACACTTGTTTAAAACAAACAACAGATACGCATCTATTAAGAGGGTAATTAGCAGCCAGGTGCTCCTGTATTTGATTAATCGTCTGAAAATTGACCACTTATATAAAAGCAGAAGTACTGGTGCTGTACAGGTCTGGAACATTCAGGTGTTAACACAATGCAAAGGAGAAAAAACAGCAATTCTTGCTGTCCATTAATCTGGGAAGGTTTGTGAAGGCGTTCCAAACAATTTGACATTCATCATTCTACAGTGAGAAAGTCAAAAACATTCAAGAAACTTGCCAGTCTCCTAGTAGTGGATGCAAATTCACCAAAGGTCAGATGGCGAAATGCTTAGAGAAACTGCAAAACCCCCAAGAGCTACATCTACAGGCCTCATTTGTCATTTCAGTAGCTACCTGGGGACTGCAGATATATCTTCAATTTTCAAGACAGGAAGTGTTGCCAGGAGAAATGCTCTTCTCAGAACATGGCAGCACAGCTTAGGTCTGTGCAAAATGAATCCAAGCACAGCATCAAATCTACAGCCAAAGGGCTAAAAAAGAAAAGAATCAAGGTCTTGCAAAAAGGCAAAATCAACGTCCTGACCTCAGCTGTGGTGTGACTAAGAGATCTGTGCTAAAATAAATGCCCACAAACCTCAGTGAACTGAACTGAACGCTGAAAAAGAAGGATGCCCCAAAACTCCTCCACAACGATGGAGGAGACTGATAAGGTCGCACACAAAATGTCATGCTTCATACTTAACTTAAGTTATTCTGGTAAATAGAGTTCTATATTCTATTAGATCATGTTTAGGTATATTTAGGTTTTCACACTGCTTTGGCATTTTTAACTTCATTTTTGTTAAATGCTTGAACTTGTTTTTTGTGGGGGGTTTTATACAGCAGGGCTTCAGTGAGTTGTCATTACAAAGTGCAGCACTGCCTAAGCCTCACAGTTCCGCTAAGACGGCTTTACACACTGAGTCTTGTCTGTTTTCATTTTTATTCTTTTAGCTTTTGAGACATAAAAAAGCAAAATAAATCTTTTGATTGGTTAGAACAACAAATCAAATGTAAATATCGATTGGGAAATATGTTTAAACCAATCCATTTGTGAATGTTAGGTAATTTCTTTGCAGGAAATGTCAGCCCACAGTTACTGTCACTTTGTGGTTCTTCTGTGTAGAGGAGGGCCTCCTGATACAGACTACTTCTGCAGCTGTTCAATGATGCTTCTTTACGTGATGTGGTTTATCAGCGCACTCACATGCATCCTTCCTGTGGAGCTAGGAATTCAACATCTGTAACTTAAACAAGACAACTTTAAATACACTGAAGCTTAGGTTATATTAAACTGAAACTTTGATCATACACGTACACAAATCTCTCCCATATTCAGCCTCTGTGTTCATCACACCCCAGACTGGGACTCTGGATCTTATTTCTTGATGACAGGTCCATGATAGAGGAGGCTCATTTTTTGGCTGCTGGGATGAGGATGAGAGGGGGGGTTGAGGACACAGGATGGACTGCCAGATTGACAGGCCAGTGGAGCTGTCACTGGGGGCCAAGGTGTAGAGATGTTCAGGGAGTTGGCATTTGTGGCTCAAAAGATAAGCATCAGTGAGAATACGAGAGGCTTGATGGTAATCTTTCACAGGAAGTCAGGCTATACCATTGCAGAAGAAACCACAGGAGAGAGACTGACCTTGTGCGCTCATGCTCTGCTGCATCGCTTTTTAGAGGGGACCAGGCCTCTTACCCTCTGCAGACAGGAAGACACTTTGCTGTAGCATTACTCTGTTTAAACAGAAAGGCAGGTCAGCTCTAGAATGGATTTGCTGATCGCTGAGAAGTCGTCTGAAACTTCAGTATAATTTTTTTTTCCAGTTTTTCATAAAGGCAGCATTAAAAGCATTTAAATCCACAATACTGTATAATGTAATTTCGTTTTTACTCAGTTGCTATAGGTGGCTTCTTTAACCTGAGCAACTAAAATAAACTGCACAAAGGTTAGCAGTAAGGTTACCATGTGCCCACAGACTATGTGAACTAGTGTGAATGTGGGTGTTCAGCTCAGCCACTGCCAGCTTATTAACCGAACTCACCAGAAACAAAAAACATAAGTTATTTTTCTTTCATGTCTCCCTTCCATTCTTTCCTTTTGTGTTTACTTTTAAACAAAATCAAATTACATTCATAAATTATGTGTAACCAGATCTGTTTTGTTAAAATTACGCTGATCATGGCCAAGTTTTCTTTAGCATGACCCAGTGACTGACAGGATGGTAAATATGATTAGAAACATTATACACAGGGACCCTACAGAGGAAGAACATGGGATCAGGAGTCAGGTGAGAAGCTCAGGGTAGAACACAGAGAAGGATAAAAATGGATTCATGAATACAAAGGGGGCAAGAAAAGGATCGAATGACTAAAGTAAACACATAGAAACTCTTCAAAATATAACAGGAAGTAACTTTAAAAAGACAGAAAACTACTTGCTCGCATGAACAGGAAGAACAGAAGAAGCTGGCCCGGAAAAGAAAAACATGTGAAAAAATATTTACGCTTCTATATTACATCTTTTAATATAACTACGATCTTTTAAAAAGTATTTATTTTGTAAAAGTCTTGGTTGTATTGCTTGTATTATCATAATACTTTACAAGTTAACTACTTAGATCCCTATAAAAAATATTTACTTGGATCAAAGTACATGAAAGTCATAATTAACAGAAAAATAGCAGTTATCATCTAAGAAAGAAGCAGAATTAACTTTGTGGGAAATGTCAGCAGTTCATTGATTCCAGGCTTTACCATTTACAGATGGACAAAGCAATAAAAGTGAAGCTCTAATAATGTGTGCAATCTTTGGACTGAAGGACCGAAAAGTTTTCCATTTCCCTTGAGCTAAAAGGTAATCTTAAGCACGCACACAGGTCACCACTTTCTGAAGGTGAGTGAATGAGGCTTTTAAAGAGAACATTAGTTATATACCTTCCTGGGTTTGTTCCAGATCAAGTTTTTAAAAAAGGAAAAAGACAGTAAGTACTGTCTGCACGTTTATCGTGAGTTATTCTCAGTGAGCTGTGTTAATAGGGCAATAAAGCTTCACTCCAATGTCACTTCATGGCCAACAATGAAGCATTTAGAACATGATTCAGCAGATTTCCTTCATTTGAGCTATTACATTACTAATATTAGTTAGTTACATGTTTACAGCTGTCCAGTTTGGGTTTCTGGGTTTATAACTATCACACTAAATGCTAAAGGGTTGAATGTGTGAACAAAAGCTTTTCTTTTGTTACGTATCCTAAGTATATCCTCAATACTTTATTAGGTGCTATAAAATGAGAAAATATTGCACTGAAGTCAAATTTTGTGCTAAAATATTTAGATTAGAATTTGGGTTCACCCCTATGGTTGTTACACAAATGAAGCCAGTTGATGAATGGGTAAATGTCACCGTGCTTCCTTTACCGCTTGGCAGAGCAGATGTCGAAATGTCACCATGTTCCTTTTAAAATCAACAGAAAAACTTACTTCAGTGAAGATTCATTTGACCCTGATTTACTGAGCATCTGGTGTAGTGTTGAGCTTTATACATGCTTTTAAAAAGTGTCAAACAATAAGTTGTCAAAATCACAGGGCGAAACAAAACAGGAAATAATTCACACAGAGCTAAAAGTTGCCACAGAAGTAAGAAAGAGACTTAAAAATACATAAACGAAGATTCGTGTTAGAAAGGATGCATCTACAAAATATTTTGTTCATTTTCTGAATTGACAGTTAAGTGTTAGTAAAGTCAGGGCAAAAATGCGCAAATAGAAACTGTCTGCAAAGAACCAGTTTATTATCTAAAACAGAGAAGACCTCGAGTTATAGGCCAGTTACTCACCACACAGGAAGTTATTTTAGGTTACAGTGGGCTGCTTAACTCTGAGACTTAGAGACTTGATGCAACCTCAGTGTCTTTGCGCATACACCGGGAAGGAAGACATACTGCAGACACGTTCTCTCTATAACCATACACAAACCAAAGAAGCACAAAACTGCTGGTCACTTACTGATGAAGGTGTGCTTGCTGTATAATCTTCAGAAAAGGTGGGTTCACTTTGAGTTGAACGTTGAAATTCTGCATTTGTGAGTGTGTAAATGCTACAAAAGAACAAAGTGCGGATGTTTCTCTGAGCTAAAAATAGATGAAAATGTGTGAATAGGAAAGGGGGTCTTTAAAAGGCAAGAACTGCTGCAAAAGATGAGAAACTCACTTTGATTAAAATTCAAAAACAAGATTTCAGTTGGTTTAAATTGCATTATAAAGTCATTTTATTTTGCATTATGAACATTTAAGTTCCTAAAACTGAAGTGTGAATGAAACTGTGTCAAGTTAATTATGGTAAATTCTAATAATACATATATATGTATGTATGTTAAAAATATAAGGTGCCTCTAATTGTGTTTCACAAAAATAATTACACAGAGCAAAATCGAAATATTTCACACTGCGTAACCAAATTAAAATGATAAAATGAAAAGTGTCAACGAGCGCTTTTATTGCACAACCTAAAACAGTCAAGTGTGCTAAGTGAATTTGATAAAAGATGCACAAAGACCGAACCAGTCTACTTGCTTCTAACTACCTGCAAATTGATACAAGTCGATTACGTGTGTCAACAGAGGGAAATAACTTTTAATGATAATCATCATAATTTGTTGATGGCGCTTCCTCACACTGAGCTTATTCTCGCTCTCTGCAGTTGATACGTTTTTGATCCCCGTAGCAAAGCCAGGTCACAAATCCTTAAGTAGTCTGGTGGTTTGAGTTGCCACAATCCTCTGCACCCAATTTCCATGGGGCACAAGTTTATTTTCCAGACTAAATGCTCAACCTCAGATGCTAGCTCCATGTATCTAATCTCCTTTTTCATATGTCTCGCCCCACCCCACTTCCCGTGGCCCAGTAAGCTCTGCAAAGTAGTCAGGCAGCCCCACAGAGTGTTAGACCACAGTGCCAAATCCAATACTGAGTTTGCTGTTACTTGAGTCGGTAGCCTCTAATGTCAGCTGGCATTTTCACAATCCCTCAAATTGCTGAAATGTCCTAAATTCTATTTTGGGCAGGTTTCCTTCCTGCTTTCTGTTTTGTTTTCCTTCATGGCCAAAGAAAACTATCAAAAGCTGTCAATCAAAGAGTGGTGGATAAATCCTGAGGATGTGGTTCTTTTCCTCTTTGTGCCCTTTTTGAAAACAGGATTTTAAAATTCATGGAATATTTTTAAAGTTTGAAAGTTACACAGGTGAAGGAACTGTGACTGCACGAGTCTGTCTCAGTGCAGCGTGCTAATGCAAAAGCGTAACAAATGTCTTTTTGCCCTTCAGTTGTTTCATTGTGAGATTGGATTTCAGTTCATTTGATCTGAGTGACAAAATGTGATCAAATTTTAAACGATTTCACTGCCACCTTTGTGATATTCACGATCATGTGGACCACTTAAAATCTGCTCACTTTTACTCACTGTAAACCCCACTTTTTGGCATGAAAGAGTGAAACCTCTAGAGCACCTAATTATTGAACTGTTAACGAGAAAACTGTCTGTGGCACATTGTGATTCAACAATTATGTGCCTCTAAATTACAGCAGAAGTAAAATTGCCTATTTTAGTTTGTACATACTCTTACTAGTGATGTGTTAACCATTTGAAATAACGGTTATCATGAGGATTTCTCTTTTCAAACAGTGTAAAAGTAATCAGATTGAATGCATATTAAGTTTATCCGATTCAAAATACACCAGCACCAGCGTGTTTGGGGTAAGGAGTGCTGACCGGTTAAATTATTCATGGATTAAATACTGACATTGTATATGGGTGTGAGTTTACATTTTATGGATTTTCAATTTTTCATGAATTAATTGTTACATTTTAAGACAAAAACTGTAAACAAAATTGAAAAATCAGCAACATTATCTTGAACATACAGAGAGATACTTTTAGACACATGCTGTGATATTACCGAGTTGCAGGGAAGGCTCACGTTTAATTGTGTTTGATCTGGTCTTATTTGGGTGATCTACAACTTGATCGGGATGCTAATTACTTTGCGTATTTAACCAAAATCTAATATCATGTTTCCTCTGCCTCCCATAATCCGCCAATACAGCCTTATTGCTCATTATGCTGATGACACTTGACCGAACCTTTTAGAAAAGTAAGTTATATAAAACAGTCACTGATGTTTAAGTATACTCATCTGTATGATTGAGCCCATGCAGATGAACACTTCTCCGTGAGTGTGTTACTTGATATTTCCAAGTCTAACAGGTTATGCTTTGGGTGCATAACTATACTGAAGAACTTAAATTTTAAAAAGAATACATGAGTGTTAGAGCAGCTCTGCATTGTCAGTTACAGTGACCATTTTTTCCCTCAGAGTACAAATAGCGGTTCAAACTCAGCAGGTTTGACCAGAGTAAATAAAGGGCTCATGACACTAGAATTACATCATCCACCAATTTATTGTAAAAATGAGTAATAACAGAAGGGTGGATACAGAAAAACGAAACTGCTCTAAATTAATCTGACCAGCTTCTCACTGTAAAGGCACGAGTGTGTAGCACTAACGCTGGTCTAGAAAAGTTATAAATTGAGTGTCCTCAGTTATTAATATGAGTTACCTCCATAAGCATCTCCATAAATCTAAACCAGGTCGCATCTCTTCCTTCAAATCCTGCAGAACCTCATTTTAAGTAGGAATAATGTGAATATGTGAACAATTATATTTAAAAAGTCAAATATAATCATTAGCAAACTTGATCATCATCGTGAATTTTAACTAATACAAGTTTTTTGGTTTGTTTCTTTGTCTTTTTGGGGGTTGGGGGGCATCAGAACTGTTGACCATAATTCAGCTATGACTAAGAAAAACTCGTTCTCAATGTTAATCTCAAAGACATTTTGTTACATGTAAACTCGGTGTGCTTAACATCAAGATAAAAACATAAATGAAGCGATACAAATCCTATCAGATAAGAATAACTGAATAGTTCTGGTATTTTTGTTTTGCTTGTTTGATTTTTGCTTTTTGGCATCATCAGTCCTTCCATTTGAAGAACAAACTCCGAAGCCAGGTGATAATGTCAAATTTCAAATGATCAACCTTCAATGGATGGATGGATGGATTGAGTTAACATTTTTTTTTTAAAAAGCGGTTAAAAAATTCCCAAACATTTTCTGTCATGTTAAAAATATAATTCAGACCCGAAAGAAAACCAGCGTGGCACCAAGTGACAGCAGCAGGAGGCCACAAACGGCTCTGTTTTGTTGTATATAATGACCTCATTCCTCTGCATGTGTAACTGTTGAGTAAGAAAAGTCCAAGGACAAACTGTATTGGAAGGCCACATTCTTTTGCTGAACACCCAACTAATGATGTTTTTCATTTTTGTTTCACCCCCTCGTTAGCTGCAGAGAGAGGGAACAGCCATGAGTCTGCTGTGATAATGGTGAGTTATGGCGGCCGTATCCACAGCGTTTCGCTGCTGGTTCCACATGAATGTTCCCAGGGGATACGTTGGGAGTCTGCAGCCCCCTGTGTAATTACCTTTTAGCACAGAAATGACTAAAGCGAGATTCTGCTTTGTCATTGTTAGTGCATGGTAAAAACAACACATTGTAGGCGACAAGGATTGTTCTCTGTGATTTAGTAATATTATTTCTAAATTGAAATTGTGAAATATTTTATATTAGTGTCACCAATTATACAATAATTTTCTCATAAGTTTACATGGACTCTGCTGACATGTGTTGGTTACTATTAATAATACATGATAATGAATGAATACATTATACGTCTATCATTTAAAAACATAAGAGGTTTAAAGAAATTAAAATAGTTGTTATATATTCTAGGTAAACGTATTGTTTGGGCTATTACTATATAATGTAACCGCCAAGGTATTACAAGGAAATGCTCTGTGTTTAGAGGAAAGCTTCTTCTGTACTTTCCTAAGCGCTTAGGTTCACGATGCTTCTCAGAAATGCAGAGCAGAACAATGTTGCATGGAACAAAGTGCTAACACTCAAACGTAATGACCAAAGTCCTCTGGAAAGAGGAAATGGCTTGCATGTACATCAGAAAGGGACGAAATCTGATCTTAACTTAAAAACCTAAACGTATGTTTTTGTTCTTTTCTTTTTCATCAGGATAACTCTATTGAACTCTATTGAACTCTATAACCTATATGATGATTCAAAGACTGAAAATGACAGAGTTAGTTGATTTCTATAACAAAAACATTATAGTTCAATCATATTCTAAAAACTATTTTGAACATTGTATCATGAACTACAGCAAACTACAAAAATGTGTAACAGACCTGAAGTAAACTCTAATGTTGCATATCTCAAATGTTTTCTTTTCATAAAAGTGTTTTTAGCTGAGTAGGGCTGATATCTGTTTAAAAAAACCTATATTGTTACAGTTTTTTAATTGGTTTAAACGTTGATTAAGGATTGTTTGCAATTTAATTTTCTGATTAATAAATACTGCGTTAGTTTAGATAGATTAGTTTAATAAATGGGGAATTTAAAAAAATACATATCCAGCCCAGTATTTTTAAAATAAAGTCTCAGGGTGCATCATTAGAGACAGAAAACATGGACACATGGTTTCCACTTTATTTCTGTGACAAAATATTCAGGTTGGGTGGTGCACACATGTCTAATGGTGACACTGCACCTGCTGGACACAAACATCAATTTCCTCTGTGGAAAAGAGGGTCTAGACTGTCCTCCTCATTAAAAGCAAAGCAGTTCTGATGTGGAGGTTTTTTTAACTAAAGGAGAGGAGCAGGTTTGATTCGGCACGATCAATGCGCCCGTTAACTGTGTATTCATCGTAATCTCACCCATCTTTCCAAATTTGTAACAGAAGGAACAAAATACCAAACATGGTCACAATGCACTTTGTGTCATATGTCATTAACTCCCAGAAATAGACAGTGCTGATTTTTAACACTGTGTCACAAGCTATCACCCCTTTTTCTATGATGTGTTGGCTTTGGTGCCTGTGTAATTGTAAATGAGGAAATCCCTGGGGGACAAGCAGCGGGTTATATCACCATACTAGCTTCCTGTGCTTAGTGTTGTATAGGTGCATCGAAACTGCAAAGAGTTGCCTGCTCAGAATATGTTACTTTATACTGATGTTAAGGACAAGAACAGGCAAGTTAAAATAAACTACAACAAAAAACCAAAATAATAATGGTAATAATAACTGCAGGCCAGCGTAATTTCCCACTCTAAAGAAGCTGCAATTTTCTTTTCACAGGATCGCAGCAGAGCAGACAGGAACAGAATTCAAAGATATGCTAACGACATAGAGGAACCTGAGTACGATGTGGTGGATAACCAGGAAGAAGTGCTTAGTGTACGCATTCTTCCTGCGAGGCCCATAAATGATGACCAAGAGTATGCAGGTAAAAAGAAAGTCTTTCATATCCATTTTAATGTTAGTTTTGTTAATACTAACATCTAGTACCACTAATACTATGTCAGCTATAGCTTGATTTTAATTTCATGAGTTGAAAATGTATTTAAAGTGTCTTTAATGAGACCACTGAGAAAATTTGTTTATTTGGTCCTAATAAAGCGCATTAAAACATGAAAGTAAGAGGAGCTTAGTGGATCGGCACTTTTAGTCATTATTATTATTATTATTATTATTATTATTATTATTATTATTATGTTTAATAGTGTTTTATTATTTCCTTTTTTCATTATTTCTTAAATGTATACATATACAGTGGATTAAGGTCATACGTCCACAAGTAATATTAAATGAATTGTCATGCAGTTACCTTAATCTAAACCACTAAAATGATTTTAATAATTCCCAAACTTCTACAAACTTGACTTAAAGTACTATTTGTACTTGACACAGGGACACTGAGTCTATTTTGCCTTCCTACACAGAAATGCTCTCATGAATGTAATTAGAATGAAGCTGAATGAGGTGCAGGGGGAGAAAAAAAAACAGATCTACCACAAACTGTGGTGAGAATGAAAGCAGCCTGGATCTGAGAAAGAGCTCATGCTGAGTGAGCATGATCTGCCAGTGGGTCTCCAGGGCCATCTGTTGGCTGAGTCAGACTGCGGGAGATTACAATTATCCAGCAGCTGAGGGGGAAGAGAGGGAAATATGCAGTGCGAACAAGCTTGCTTTACTCTCCTGCTTGGATGTGGCCCGCAGCCAGGGGCCTCACAGCTGCATGTCTACAACTTTATAGTGAATGTGGCTTTTAAATTTGTTCACACTTGGAGTATTCTCCCTCTGTAATCAATACAGTCTGCTGCTGCAGTGCACTACTGGGACTGACATCGACCGACTTACAGGAATGATACAAACTCACAGGGTGTTTAAACTGTCAGCTTACACTGGAACTGCTTAAAGTACTATCATCACAGTCATTGATGAGAGTGTTTCTTTGGCTCTTAAGACAGGGATCTCCCAAGGTCATCATCAGCTCACAACCTTTCATCACTCGCCCCTGTAAGGTTTCTTTTTTGGTCTTATTTAATAAATATACAGTTTGAATGAAACTACTTTACTGACCGTACTCCATATTCCGTTGTGCTCTTTAATCAATCAGGGTAACTCAAACATCCTCCCAAGATGTCCACCCAGAGAAACACCATTTACAACAGGTAAACCTACCTACCTTGAAAAACAAAACTATTAATTTACAGTTAATTAACAATTAAAAGAACTTAATTACATAATCACGCACATCCATACTTTGTCTGGTGACAGCAGCTTGTGCTGGCAAATATGATCAATGAAAATTAGAAAACCTTGGATAAATATTGAAGGTAACTTAGTCTTTGCAATGGCTTCATAATTTCTCTCTTCTTGGTTGCTGCTCATCAAAGCACAGAGTCACTCAGACGGCATTATTCATGCTGAAAACCCATATGCTGCAACTAACTTCATTAGTTAGTTGCTGTCTGCCCTTGCACCTTTGCACTGCCAGGGTAGGCAGCGACTAGCTAATGAACATAGTGAAGCAAATACTAGCTCTAATTGTTGCTTAAGATCAAAGAAGAATGAAAAGAAAGTGTTTCAAAAGAAATCTGAAGTTGTGTTTTACACTTGATTGTCAAAGCAGGAAAGCCAACTCCACCTAAACAACTTAGTGATTTAGTGGTGGGTGTCAATATTCAGCTAGTTTGTAACTCTCCCAACCAGATTACATGAAGTTGTATAGTTCATTTCATCAGTCTGTATGTCTTTTTGTTTTATTGTTAGTGGTAATGCTCAGAAATGAATGGATAGATTGACATGAAAAGTTTACCAGAGATGGCACAGAGGGCGACATAGAGGTGACTGCACCACTGGGAAGGACAAACATTTAAAATTAATAAACATTTCAAAAATGGGAGACATTGTCTTGACATTCTTAAGAAAATAAAAAAAAAAAAAAAATAAATAAAAACTAAGCAGGATCTAGATATATCTCATCCATGCATGGTGTGGTGAGAAATATTCAGCCTCTGGTAATGTGCAGTCTTTGGCTACTCTTTTTTTCTGTTTAACTTAATGCAGCTTAACATAAAAAGATTTTTTTTTCTCATAGATTTACAACTGATCTCAGTAGATTTGGCATCTCAGTAGATTAACTGAAGGATACTGGCTGCCTTTAGTTAAATGTACTGTAATGTTTTCCGTAAACTGAGTAAAAGCTGATTCTGTCCCAGAAGAAGAACCTTTTCACCTTTGTCTTCTGTGTTTGAAACACAGCACCTGTGATAAATAGAGATCTGAAGCCTGGCCGACAAAAGATGAAAACAGGTAACATCTCAGCTGACTGAAATTATTTTGCCTTTCTGGGTCACAGTTTAAATCTCATATTGTATATTCACGTGGTGTAGTTACAGATAGGAGGATCCCACCTGTGCCAAAGGGAGACCAGGTAACTTCACGTGCCAAACAATACAGTCTACTACTGTTTTTTTGTTTGTTATTTTTATCTTTCAATAAATTGTAATGCTGACAAACTATTAAAAAGGTGACCATCTTTTTCTCTTTCTAACATTACAGCACTCACAAAGGTAATTTGCTAAATTATTTTTTAAGTTACTCATTGTTGTATTTATCTGCCTTATGGATGCACTTACTGTTTGATTCTTTGTTCATGCAGGAGTTTGCAATCACCATCACCTTTTACCCTGGAGTTGGTCAATGTCTTGTCTGGAATGGCTGTACAGCAAGGTTGCAGGAGAGAGTGAGTACTGTTTTATTTTATATATAGAACCTGACACTTGTCCCAGTTCCCTGTGGTTTTAATTTGCTGGAGTTGACGATAACCCAGTGTGACTCTTTCCCCTGCAATAATGGTGTAAAGCTAAAACGATACCCCACAGTTTGTACAGTGTAGCGATGACACCATCTGCTGGTTGGAAAAGTTATCACAGAAAATGCTGGAGGCTCTTCTGACATGTTATTTAATGTCATTTGATTTCAGCAGAGAGCACGGGACCACTAGAAATGTAAGTAGCTAAAAATGCTGAACTTATTTAAGAAGATGTATTGTTGTTGTTTGCATTTTATTCACCATCTCTTAACAAACTAAGTCCTATGGGAAATATTGTAAAATAAACATGCTTTCCTTATTCATATATACATTTGATTTTATTCTAGAAATTTCACCATGCATTGTCGTTTAACTCAATTTTTATGCTTTTAACAGGCAGAGTTTAGTTCACATATGAAAGGTAAGATAAAAATCACAGCTTCTTGTTATAAAGTGTTACCAATAATTGTTTACAACTGTATTAACACATAAAGGGGTTTTTTTTTAGGTCCACTCAGTTCTGAAAGTCTTACACACGGCAATTACAGACATTCACTGGATTTGGAGTCTCACTTAGAAAGAAGGTCTGACTTTATATTTTCAGGCTTCTCAAGATGCTTTTTTAAATGTTATGTCTTATTTACATGCATCTTTTCTGTCTTTTATTTAGGAGCCATCAAAGTCTAGGTAAGTATCTTTGGGCTCATCATTAACAGTCATTATACAATTACTGACTTAATAAGTCCCCTCTGACATCTACTTAAAGAAAGGGTCCCATCAAAACGCCATCACCACGAATGGCCTCAGACGAAAGAAGACTTTGACCAGCACGACTTTGTCCCAATGGAAAAGCCTCAACAGGTAAATGTGCTGCTACAGTCATGTGAAAAAGAAAGTTTTTGTTAAACTATGTCTGTAAAGGTTCTCAGTCATCCAGGTCATCGTACTCTAAGGAGCTTGGAAAAAAGCGTCTGGACTTCTTTAAGTTTCCTTGAAGACTTTTCACCTCTCATCCAAGAAACATCTTCAGTTCTAAGAGCAATTGGTGGATAGTCCCAGATTCCCAGCCCTATGGGAGTGTCCCCAAGAGGGTCATGAGCCCCCTGTGGATCCTCTACCTAATCACATGAGCCAAGGTGTGAAAGTGTGTGTGAGTCACAATCAGCCAAGGTTTCAGGTGAACCCATTGTGAAACCTAGCCCAATGGGTTCACAACATAGAAGAGCCATCTCCACGGGACACAACTCGCCTGCATCTAAAGGACAAAGGTCATTGTTTCAAGGACGCCAATGTTCACATTTTGGACAGAGAAGACAGACGGTTTGAAAGAGGAGTGAAAGAAGCCATCTATGTCCACTGTGAACGACCATCTTTGAACAGAGAAGGTGGCTTAAGACACCAACTGTCTGACATCTATAATCCAGTTTTGAGATCCCTCCCCAGACACCTTAACACCCACTCACATCCTGGGCCATTTAACCTCAGTAAATCACATGATAGGGTGGGGCTAGGTTTCACAGTGGGTTCACCCGAAACCTTGGCCGTTTATCAATGCCCAAGTACGCGAGTACGTACTCGCGTTCTTGGTGAGTACGTACTCACCGAGAACGCATGGGAGTACGTACCCGCCGAGAACGTGAGCACGGACTCGTGATATGTACAATTGGAACACCTGCGTACGTGATGATGTCACAGGTCCAGAGTTTTTACTGCCGTCCCCTCCTAATTTAACTGTGAGTAACATGTTATGAAGCTTAACTTTAATCACAGCCAAACCGGTTTACTCAGGAACAAATAAAACACTGAAATAAACCAAACATTAACATTTAGAAGTGATCTAAGTGACTTATATATCATTTTTAACCTCAGTAGTGAAACCTCTATTAATAAAAATAGTGTACATGTACATACGTGTACATACCTTAATAAAAACAAGCAGGTGAGATGTTAGAACGCTTTTATTTCTATTTTAGTGGACACTCAATACTATAGACAGATGCTGGAGTTTCTTTAACCTGAGTAGTGAGAAGTCCGCGAGCAGGGGGGGATTGGGTTGAAAACGATGTGCCGGGAGTCCGCTGTTGAGTTTTGGACGAAATGCATTCTGGGATATATAGCTGTCCCAAGTCCACACCGATGCATGCTCGATAAAACGGGCGGATCGAGAACACATCCGGGACTTTTTCGCGTTCTCGGCTTGATGCGTACTTCGAATTGGAACAGTACTTGGTCTCCGACTGATGACGTATCACGAGTACACGAGAACGCAAGTACGCACAAGTACGCATATTGATAAACGCCCCTTGGCTGATTGTGACCCACACCCACTTTCACACCTTGGCTCGTGTGATTAGGTAGAGGATCAAGAGGGGGTCCATGGGGACACTCCCATAGGGCTTAAAATCTGGGACTCTCCAACAATTGCTCTTAGAACTTGCTTAGAACTCTCATTCTTGGATGAGAGGTGAAACGTCTTCAAGGAAACATAAAGAAGTCCAGACGCTTTTCTTTCCAAACTCCTTAAATTTTTCATAGAACTTTAAAAAAGACATGTGAAAGGTTAAGTGATTCAGGATTCAAGAATAACTTTAAATGACTTTACCAGTTCATTGCGTCATTGTGGAGGAATTTTGGCCCACTCTTCTTTACAACATTGCTTCAGTTCATTAAGGTTTGCAGGCATTTGTTCATGTGCAGCTTTCTTAGGGTCCCACCGTCTATTTTAATCAGGTTGAGGTCTGGACTTTGACTGGGTCATTCGTTGTAGATTTGCTGCTGTACTTGGGATCATTTTCCCAGTTGCATGATCCAGTTTCAGTCATGCTTTAGCTGTTGGACAGATGGCCTTACACTTCACTTAAGAATACTTTGGTATGCAGCGGAGTTTATGATCAACTAAATGACTGCGAAATGCACAGGTCCTGTGACTGCAAAACAAGCCCCAACCATCATACCTCCACCACCAGTTGGTAAGAGGTGTTTGCACTGACATGCTATGTTTAGAATGTGGCAGCAGCAAGTATCTTTGCTACTATGAGTCACTTCAGTATTGCATAGACACAGTTCTTAACACCTATTATTCAGTAGGAGAGCTGAATTAGCAGATGCACTATTATCTTCAGCTGGCACTTCTGCTCAAACCACTTTGCTCCACCTTTCCCTCCAGCAGCTGAGCCAAGAAATTACACCTCGCCACCACAGTAGCACAGTCCACTATAGCCAAATATCTCCACTTTGGTCCCATCTGTCCAAAGGAGACTGTTCCTGAGATGTTGTGGTTTGTTAAGATGCAACTTTGCAAACTTTAGCCATGCTACTACGTTTCTTCAGAAAGAATTAGCTTTCTACTGGTAACCCTTTCAAAAAAGCAAAACATGTTCATTCTTTTTCTAATTGTACATTCAAGAGCTTTAAGATTCAGCATGTTAACTGAGGCCTGTAGAGTCTAAGATGTAGCTCTTGAGTATTTTTCACTTATTTTGCAGCACCTAGCAATGCACAGTTTGACCTTGGGATGAATTTCTTGGGGGAATCCACTCCTGGGAAAACTGTAGTATTGTGTAAACAAACACCTGAATAATTATTTCCAGCAAAATGCCAAAGCTTCTGTGTTTTTAGAGATGATCACACGTGCTGATGATCAGGTAATCAAGTGTATTGGCATCACCTGGCTGCCAATTACCCCTTTAATTCCTATGGAAACAGTGGAGGTGTATTTAATTTTTCACAACTATCCATAATTAACCCAAATTAATCCTGTAATCAAGAATGATATCCGTCACAACGTGATATTAACTAGCTTTGAATGCACTGATCAATGAACTTTTCTGGCAGACCTGTGAGGAAGATTGGTACATCGGGACATGTAGTCGAGCAGATGCTGAGCACGCCTTGCACCTGGTGAACAAGGTATATCAATAAGGATTCCACTAAAAATATATCTGAACATGCCAAACATAGTTTTTTGGATCTATATCACTTGAAAGTGTAAAAACAACACACTGAAAGCACAGTTTAACAGGAATATTCTTTTCTTTTTGTAACTCCTCCCATTAGGATGGTGCATTTTTGGTACGAGACTGCTCCACCAACAGCAACTTTGAACCTTTGGTATTGGTTGTGTATCATGAGAAGAAGGTTTACAATGTCAAAATTCGGTTTGTCGAGAGCACAAAAAAGTATGCATTGGGCACCGGATATCGTTCAAATGATGTGAGTGAACAAATTTTAGAAAATGTTTCATTAAGAACCCTCAATCGCACTATATTTACTGTAATTCACCTTATTTTTCCTCAGATGTTTGACTCTGTGGCAGACATCATCAAGTTCCACTCCATATTTCCAATAACACTTGTCAGTGGGAGAACCGCGATGGGAAACAAGTACCCAGACAACTGTGTGCTGACATTTCCTATAACAAAAGGGGATGTTGAACGGTTGCTACAATAACATGTGAACCTTGCCAACAAAGATTTGTCAATGTGTTTCTTGTGTCATGTGTGTTCACAGTTCCATAAAAACTGTAGCGCTGTCATTCTGAGCAAGTTGGGGTGGATGGATTTTGTAAAAGAAAAATATATATGTTGATCAGAAGTACCTATATTTTCTGGTTATTTTGATAATAATGTGCTAATGGTTTTTCAATTAATTCCATAGACAAGTGGTTCTCAAATTCTTTGGGTCCAGTGACACAAAACCTCCTATAATCCTAATATCGATTTGGCTGGTTCTGCCACAGCATTTGAAAATCTCCCCACACCTGCTAGCTACCAGGCTAATAAACTAGCTAGTGATTTCATTGTTGCAGTGAGTCACAATCATATCAGTTCCTCCTGTTCCTCCATAATATGGTAGCAATTACTGGATATAATATGTTTTTGTTAATGAATCAAATGCTCCCCAATCTGTAAAATGCACTTTTTAATGATCTAGCGCAATTTAACAAATTATTTTACAGACCCCTTGAGGGTCCCCGGACCCGATTAGAGACCCACTTCTCTCTGACAGATAATAGTGATCTACCCTTATTATCCTAATTTAATGTCTTCAAATTGTATATTTTGTAGCAACAATCTAAAATAAAAAGTCTGTAACTGTACAATTATACAAACCAAAAAGCTGGAACCAAATAGCTTAATCTTTGGTCATTTTTTGCTTTATATGGATATGTGTATAAACATATACACATATCTACTGAGAAATAAAACAAATATTAAATATTAATCTCTTAAATACTAATCTGGTTTTTGGACAGTTGATTTGGAATTCAGTTAAACACTGATCATGCAAAGAATTGTGAGATATAGACCACTAAGCCTAAAATGGTTCGATAAATCCAAATGAAAAAGTTAGCATTTTCATGTGTTTCGCCTCCTTGTATAATTTTCTTGGCAGGAATGGACTTCCATACCTACTTCACATTTTCTTTTCTTTTTTTTTTCTTAAATCAGACTTACTTCCCTGTCCTTATTTTTAACCAGCACAATGCTGTTTTTCAGTCATGAACTACATGAAATGTTATAAAGATTATATTTTTATTTTATCACGATTTTATTGTAAATTATTACAAGAGTTAGGAAATTCCCAGTGCTAGGTTTCAGTTAGCTTGACTCAGTGCCATTCAGTGGCTCTGGCTTAAGTGCAGTGAATTGATTTAGAGAGTGCTCTGCAGGTAAGGTTTCTGTTGGTAACTTAACTAAAGATAGCAAGTGAAACCATTTATAACATTTAACTAAAGTTTACTAATTTTTACAATATAAGCGGAAAAATTGACAGATTGAAAGCCACTTTTACAAGCTAAATAGCAAATTTAAGGCTAAACAAACTACTTCAAGTCACGTGATTGATTGATTGATTGATTGATTGATTGATTGACAATACTTTATTTATCCCGAGCCATCATGAGCACCCTTTCTGACCATACATAGAATACACAAACATAACATTGGGAAGACACGTCAAAGAGGTACGAAAAAAACAATGGAAATACACAATACACGAGGAAAGAGGAGGAGAAAAAAGATATCCTCCCAGACTGAGCTCCTAGGGGAGAGCAGTTTGAGAACAAAAAAAGACACCAGAAACACAGGAAGCACATGACTTGCAGCGGGGGGGAGTCAGGAGTTAGTCCATGTACACAGCAGCCAGTCTTCCAGTGCTAGACAAATCCGCCTGCCTACTTCGGGTGGGAGTAAGCGTTCGGAGGCATTAGGAGGGGGGAGGGGGGCTAAGTGCGTGTCTGTGTACATGAGAGATTTGCGTGTGTGTGTGTATCCTGTGTTCAACTTGAGAGAGAGTTTCACCCGGTTAAGCAAAAAGTCAACAGTCCTCCAGCTGACCCATGTGGCCTTGAAGGATAGGAACAGATGGTCAAAAATAATGAACTGGTATGCATAATTACAGCCACACGCAGATAGTAAGCTCATGGAGAAATGCAGTCAAAGTTAAAAACATCGATTGATTGATAGATGGCAGAGTCAAAGCAGGAGAGAAACAAAGGTGCAGAAGTGGCTCAGTAAACTTGTGAGAGCATAATATTAACAATTTTTCCATTAGTTTTATAAAACCAGAGTGAGGTCATTTAAATCTATACCATGAAGCTCCCAGTGCACAGCATTTGTGCTGATGTTAAGGAGGGGGAGGTTTCGAGGCTCTGTGGTTATTGAGTCAGCAAACCCTGTTATGCATTGTATCCCTCAGCACTCCCCCACACTGGTCATGATTTTGGGAGGGTTCTAAACACTTCCCCTTTCCAATAGAGATTGAAAATGTGACGTCATTCAGGGGTAAAACCGCAAAGGATTCTGGGAACTCGTGGCAAGAGGTACTAGCGTATGCAGGCTTTCAATTGAAATCAGTCACACAGCGATAAAAAGAAACACAAAAAATGGCAAGAAGCTATTGTATTATTAACTGCAATAGCCAGTCGCATGACAGCCACGGGAAGCCGATGGGTAAAGAGATCGGTTGTTATCGGATTACGTCGTTGAAGAGAAATTGTTCAAGCCATGTTTCCGAAGTAACAGACGGATGGCCTGCATTGCAGCCATTCAAAGACCAAATATAACGTCCCAGAACACTCCAGCTCACATGTTAGTCTGCTCCAAGCATTCCCACAAAGGTCAGTGTTTTGTAGTAGTTAATACGTCATTTTTCATAACATAATTGGTGATATAGGTTACAAGCAAGTCTGGCGCTGAACAGAAATTGTCGCGCTATGCTCCTTTGTTTATTGTGCATAAATAGTGAATTGTCCTGACAGAATATTGCGTTTCGCTTCTGTTATTACCATGGTACATTGACAAAAACGTATACTTTTATTCACAGGATAAAACAGTTGTTTTGTATCACTAATTGCCCAGTACGATTACAGCATACAATATTATTGTCACTGCTACATTTCTGTAATGCGTACCAGAAATTATTTCCGCTACTAATTAATTACCGTTGAGCTTAAAGGTCCTATTAATAAACGGTTAACGAATGTGTATTTATGAAGACAATTTGTGAGACTGGTAAACTTAAGATACGTACGATGGTCTTTCGTTCTACACGGTGCATCTCAAGGTCCTGTACCCATCCGTCGGTAAACTGCACCCGGGCTTGTTGCAGTGACCTGAAGTTACTAATAATAATAATAATAATACATTTTATTTGAAAGCGTCTTTCAAAACACTCAAGGTCGCTGTACACAGTAGAGTAAAAAGCAACATAAAAGCAAAGAGTTTACACAATCATAAAACATAAACAAATTTAAAATAGCAAAGTGGAGAGGTTATGTGGGATAAGCTATTTTGAACAAGTGGGTTTTGAGTTGGGACTTAAAGAGAGAGAAGGTAGAGATATTTCTTAAATCAGGAGGTAGGGAATTCCAGAGTCGTGGAGCAGAGCAGCTGAAAGCCCTGCTCCCCATGGTGACAAGACGGGGGGAGGGGACGGAGAGTGAAAGGGAAGAAGAAGATCTGAGACAACGAGATGGGGCGGTGATGTTAACCAGATCAGAGAGATATGGAGGAGAGAGATGATGAATAGCTTTAAATGCGTACAAGAGTATTTTGAAATTGATACGATACTTGACCGGGAGCCAATGAAGCTGCTGCAGAACAGGAGTGATGTGATGGACAGAAGGGGTCCTGGTGATGATACGGGCAGCAGAATTCTGGATGCGTTGAAGCTTATGGATGGATTTTTGAGTAAGACCAAAAAGAAGTGAATTACAATAATCAATCCGGGAAGTAACAAGGCTGTGGACAAGAATGGCATTGGCATGTGGGGTGAGAAAAGGACGGAGACGATTAATGTTGCGCAATTGAAAATATGCAGACCGAGTGACATTATTAATGTGTGAATTGAAAGATAGAGTACTGTCGAGGATGACACCCAAACTTTTCACAGAGGAAGAAATGGAGACCGGCGAGGTATTGATAGTAATAGAGAAACTGTTGGTTCTGGATAATGTTGATTTAGTGCCTACTAAGAGGAGTTCGGATTTATTACTATTGAGTTTAAGAAGATTAGAAGAGAACCATGAATTTAGTTCAGCTAAGCAGAGGGTGAGGGAGGATGGGGGAAGAGCAGAATCAGGTTTAGTGGACAGATAAAGCTGGGTGGCATCGGCATAACAGTGAAAATGGATATTGTATTTACGGAAAATATGTCCAAGCGGTAGAAGGTAGATAATAAAAAGAAGGGGCCCCAGGACAGATCCCTGGGGCACGCCAGTGGTCAGAGGAAAGGGCTGAGAAGTAAAGGATTTGAGTTGAATGAACTGAATGCGATCAGACAGGTAAGATTTAAACCAGGCTAGTGGAGTATGGGAGAGACCGATGGAGGCTAGCCTACTGAGAAGAATGGAGTGAGAAATAGTGTCGAAGGCAGTGCTCAGATCGAGGAGGATAAGAATGGAAAGTAAACCGGAGTCAGCTGCCATAAGAAGATCATTGGTTATTTTTATAAGTGCTGTTTCAGTGCTATGGGAGGGGCGAAAACCAGACTGGAACTGTTCATACAGATTATTATTAGTTAAATGTGAGTGGAGTTGTGTGGCAACTATTTTCTCAAGAATTTTTGAAAGGAATGGTAGATTGGAAATAGGCCGAAAGTTCTCAAAATTATTGGGATCTAGACCAGTTTTTTTTAATATTGGGGTGATGGCGGCAATTTTGAGGGAAGCAGGAACAGTTCCAGTGGTACGTGAAGAGCAGATGATAGAAGATATGAGGGGAAGCAAAGAAGGTAGACATGCCTTAACCAAAACTGTAGGAATGGGGTCTAGCTGACAAGTAGAAGGTTTTGACTTACAGATGAAATCTGAAATATCAGTAACCGAGGGGAGCTGGAAAGCAGAAAAACAGTGTGATGGGAGAGGAATTACACAGGAGGAGCTAGATGGAACATCGGAAACCAGGTCTTGGTGTATTTTGTGAATTTTCTCGATGAAAAATAACATTAAAGAATCACAGAAAGAAGACGAGTAAAGGTGAGCAGGTAAAAAATCTGGTGACCTGAAAGAAGAGTTGAACAGTGAAAACAATATCTTGGTTGAGTCATCTTTTGAACAGATAATGGTGGAGTAGTAAGCAGATTTTGTTTGATTAATACACTCCTTATAATACATAATATGATTATTAAACATTTCCTTGTGGATATTCAGACCAGTTTTCTTATAAAGGCGTTCAAGTCGTCGTCCTTTTGCTTTCAGGAGCCTGAGTTCAGCTGTGAACCAGGGTGCTGACTGAGAGAATGATACAGATTTGGTTTTGAGTGGGGCAACAGAGTTTAGGATACTATTGAGACTAGAGTTAGGAAACTAAGTCCTCTTGGGTGAGCAGGTTATGAAAATGCAAATGGCTAGAGAAAGCAAAAGAAAGAGTATCAGGATTGATTTTCTTAATATTCCGAAAAGAAATGGTACGAAGGTTCTTGGTTATAGAAAAGGTCATTTTGACACTGAAAGAAAGAAGCAAGTGGTCAGAAATTAGCAGTTCATCAGCTTTGCAGTTAAAAGGAGTGAGTCCAGAGCAACAAACTAGGTCCAAAGTATGGCCCTTAGTATGAGTAGGAAAGTTTATGTGTTGTTTAAAGCCAAAACTATCGAGGCAGGATGAGAAGTCTTTGGTGAGAGGATGATCAGTGTTATCCATATGAATATTAAAGTCTCCCAGGAGTATTATATTAGGGAAAACAGTAGCTATGTGAGTCAGGAGATCAACAAAGTCATTCATGAAGAGAGAATTAGACTTTGGAGGGCGGTAAATAACAGTTATGACAGTTGGAACAGGTCCTGACAGTTGACAAACAATGGATTCAAAGGAACTGTAGACAGGTACAGACAACGGCGTGACTTTCCAGTTCTCGCGATAGATTACCGCGAGACCTCCACCACGGCCGGACTTACGAGGTTGGCAGGTGTAAACAAACCCCGGGGGGGTGCAGTCGTTGAGCGGCGAAAAGTCATTGGGCTGTTGCCACGTCTCGGTCAAACAGAAAAAGTCAAACTTACGATCTGTGAGTAGATCCCGAATTAGATGACCCTTGCTCGTAAGCGAGCGGATGTTAAGGAGGCCGAAGTTGACAACAGTGTTGTCTGACTGGTCAGAGGTGTAAGCCGACCTGGGCAGGGTGGCTAAAACACTGTGGTCAGCAGCCCTGTCGGAGTTCCGTGGAGGACGACGAGAAGTGGACCAGAGGGTCTGTATTGGGTTAGAGTCGTCATGGTGAAAATTCCGAGGAGAGCCTCGGTGAATGTACTTTCGGCGAGGGAGGAAGGCGATGTCTGTGTGGAGATGAAGCGCAGCCGGCGATGGAGAAGCCAGGTGAAAGCGGAGACGGAGAAGCTCGTCAGCTGAGTATTGGTGAAATCCAGCACTAGGTCGATAAGCCAATGACATAAAAATCCAGACCCACACGAGCAAGACGCAGAACCTGCCAGACCACATCATGCATAGTCAGGTAGGCCAAACAGTCAGGTGTACGGATCGGAGGGAGACAACGGCCAAAACAAACAGGCAGATGAACTAGACCCCAAAAAAAAACTCAGGCACTTGCAAAATTCGCTGGATCGCCAGTAGTATCAGCAGAAGGCAAGGTTTAAAATTTGTTAAGATGTATCAAAGAATATACAAAGAATATACAAATAAAGGATAAAAGATAAAAAGATACCGGTGAGTAGCGGCAGCAAGTCGCGCCAGCGTTCACTCAACCGGAAGTTGAGTGAAACTTCCGGTGCATACACTAAACTTCATGAGTGTATGCACTCACTCCAAGAACCGTATAATTATAAATATGAGCGTGGAGAAAGTTTGGCAGCACGCTAACGTCTTTTGTCCACTCTGTGTGCTCATAAGGGTCTAACCCTTTCACTCCTTTGATTTTTTCCTCGTGTCTTTTCTTTGACTCTTCATCAAGTCTGTCTTTGTACGGACCGGCATTGTTCTCCTTCGTTTTGTACATTCCTTTTTTGGGGGGCAAAGAAAAACCAAGAAGGTATTGGAACCGGAGAATGAACGTTTTGCGGTGCTGCAAATGCTTGCATTTGATGCTGTACTTGAATTGTTTTGCCACGAGTTCCCGGGATGCAATGCCCTATTATAGAGGTCTGTCAATCTCTATAATAGGGCTTTGGAGTTCACATAACACCGCAATGTATTGTGGGAGCGTGGCGCCATATTTCTGGGCCACAAATCAAAACAAACACACTGTGTTGGAAGGATGGTTGCTAGAAACATGCTTAAAATTAGTTTAAAAGAAAAAGGACAGTACAGAGACAGATTGCGTCTGGATGCAAAGAGACGGTACTTGCAGAAAATAGCGTGCATTGCAAATGTGGAATATCTGTGGAATATCTAGGAAGTTAGGAATTTCACAAACTTGTTGCAACAGTGACATCCTATTACATACCGATTTCAAATTCAGTGAGCTGTTTAGAAACAACCTATTATTTCACAAACGTTTATAACACACTGCATGGCTGCGTGCTTGCTTTTATACACCTATACTAATGTGATTGAAAACAAATTCAAAGATTAAGTGTTGTGGCCTAATAGTGTGGATGCACAATTTAATGAATGACTTCTTTTTAGGTCATATTCATATTTGAGAGGTACTTCCCAAAATCTGACCTGCATAAGTCCGGTCCAGAGTCTTCCTTAGTCGTGCTGGTTACATGATTGTTGCAGAACTATTGTTAACTGAATTAGCTTAAGCTTGAGCAGAAAAACTTCACTGGCAATGTATAAGTTTAATTCTTCATTACCATACTTATAAACTGATCATATAGTTGTAAAAGTGCATCGGCAGAAGTTGGTTGAGGGTCACAGTGATCTCTTTGGATGGCCCTGAACCCCGTATGTCTGTCCAAAATGCAGACACTGCATTTTGTAGATAGGAGATAACCCATTTAGGACTGTGATTATTAAGTGTACCAAGTGCCGTCAACTGCATGTGTCAGGAGTATCGGAACAGTTGAGACACATTTTTTCTAAATACCGCGTCTCTGTGGCTTTTAAACTACAAAATACAAAATTGGTCCACCCCAAGGATCGGGTCCCCCGACACAAACAGAGTAACATAGTGTACGCTGTTAAGTGCCAGGAGGATTGCCAGGATTTATACATCAGGGAAACCGAACAACCTCTGGCGAAGCAGATGGCACAACACAGAAGAGCCACATTGTCAGGTCAGGACTCTGCTGTCTATTCACACCTACAGGCCAGTGGACACTCTTTCAATGATGAGGACGTACACATCCTGGACAGGGAGGAACGCTGGTTTGAGCGCGGAGTCAAGGAGGCCATTTACGTTAAAAAGGAAAGACCATCTCTGAATCGAGGAGGGGGCCTAATGGTACATCTTTCACCATCTTACAATGCTGTGATTGCAGCCATTCCCCAACTCGCTAGGAATGGTACTCATGGCCATTGATCAGTGGTCTTTGATCAGTGAGCTTTGATCAGTGGTGGTTGATCAATGGTCATGAGAATTTGCATATTAATGATCAAGGAACTCACCTCCCAGCCCATTGTTCCTTCAGTGGGCTGGTTTCAGTCATTATGCAAATGTACTGTTTATAAGATTGGGGAAACCTGCAGTCAGCTGAGACTGAAGAAGTCACTTCACTTGGATGAGTGATGAAACGTTTCTCCCACAGAAAACGTTACGTCCAGAATCAACTTTTGGGGATTTACTTACCTGGATGATTGAGCATGCATCAAAATGTAACTTTTCACATGTTTAAGTAGGTTCATCAACCTCAGTAAAAATACACATGGTATATGAAAAAGAATACATATAGCAACAAATATCAACAACTGTCACAGGCTGGGTCTTGACCCATTTACGTGAAAAAGGAAAGACCATCTCTGAATCGAGGAGGTTTCTAAAAGTTAAAAAAGATCTCACTTTGTCTTGATAAGAGCGCTACTGAAGATCTGAAGCGTGAACCCCTAATGGAGAATTATTCATAGACAATGTTTGTAGCCCAGTTGATGCCAAAAATGAGCTCCATGCTTATTTGGACAGCCACAGTTTTTGTAATTTTTCCTCACTATGCTTCAATTCAAGCAGTTTAACAAAGGCATTGCATTCAATTTTTAGAAATTACAGCCATTTATATACATACTAACAAATTTCCCACGTGTGGGACTAATAAAGGTTATCTTATCTTATCTTACATAGTCCACCATTTTCAGGCTCAAGAATAATGAGCAATTGCCTGACAAGCAGTTTTATGGCCAGGTAAGATCTGCTTGTCAGTCAATTCCAAGACAAACCAGATAAAAGGTCATCAAAGAAAACATTCGCAAGCTGATTCCACTGGCAGCCATTCATGCCAGTGGCATAACAATACCTGCATGTCTTCATCATTTTTCTTCCCATGATTTCTGTAGATTAATCTTAGTTTATCTGCCCCACTGTGCAGGTTCTTTTATATGTTTTCTGGCAAAGTCTGATCTTATCTGGCCTTCTTGCTCGAGAGTGTCAACAGTGAGTAGCACCTTGTTGTAAAACCTCTGTATTTAAATTCATGAAAGTACCTATTGATTGTAAAAGTCTCACAGGAGGCAGCATGTGAAACTTGACACATTCTTTAGAATAGAATAGAATAGAATAGAATAGCCTTTATTGTCATTGTACAGGGTACAACGAAATTGGAGTGCCACTCCCTTGGTGCAAAAATACAGTAATAAATATAAATGTAGAATATAAAATTCTTGTGGAATTTTGGGGGAAGGGTTAGGCTTACATTTGGTTAACTGCCTGAACCTTTTCCAGATCAGTCGTTAGCTGAAAAGTGTTGTAGTCATTAAGTTTCTTCGAGTTTTTAAACATAGCCTTGACTTAGCCTTGAAACAGGGCTCGGCATTATTATAACTCACCCTGCTGTGTGATGGTATGCAGCTGTCATCACGGAAGCTGCAGTTGGACGTCACAGCATTTGTATACTAAATCAGACTGTTGGATCGCAGTTCTCCCATTCAGTGCAGTCCAGACACGCCTGCATATTCTTTACAGCCCTATTAATCCACTCCCTAAATGTCTTTGCAGCAAGTTTAGAAAGTTTTAGTTCATGCCTGTATGCAGTGATCAGTCCACCAGTCCCATGATCCAGCCATAACTGTAAGCTTTATTAAAGTTTTTAAATTTGAATTTAAGTTTGTCACCCAAACCCAAACTAAGGCTCCACAAGAGAGGGATTTGATAGTTGAACACTGCTTTTAGAATCTCTAGGAATCACAAAAGCCCTTTTCTATTACTCGGCACGGTCAGCAGGTTTTTGTACCGTTCGTGTTGCTTATTAATTACGTAAATGGACGCTTAGACGTGTTGCTATGACAACAACCACACAGGTTAAGTAGTACTGGATTGTAATAGAAAACCAGTCGATCGGAGTCGAATTATAACGACCCATGGCGAGTCAATCCGAGTAGGAACTAATAGGGCTTTGGAGCGTGATGTCACAGGGGTGGGCGTGGAAAGGATTTTGGCCCGATCCGCCATTTTCGGGGTCTAGCAAGTGAAAAGGGAGCGAAGGCACACGCAACAGCCATGGTTCGTATTTGCTGTGTGGTTGGCTGCAATGTTCGATCGCACGACCTGCAAGAGAATAAGCTTGAAAAGGGTTTATCTTTTCATTCTTTCCCAACCTGGAAGCAACATGAGGCAGCTTGTGTATCGATGTTACCAAACGAAGGCGTCTAGCCTGGATAGCAGCTGTGAGACGAGCTGATATCCAGTTCTCTTCCATCTCCAAATATCTGTTGGTGCTCCAGACATTTTCATTCCGGTAAGTTCTAAATATGTTCATATCACTCTTTATAGCCTATTAGTTTTATTTTAGATGCGCTTTGAGGTCATAGCAAATTAGTACAAACATCCTACTGAGTGATTTTGCAGAACTACCTTCTATTTATAGGGTTGCTAATTATTTGGCATTATTGCAACAAACCAGCCTATGAAATGGATGAAACACATCGTGACTGGGTCCCAGCGCTACATAACGGACCTGCTTCAAACATACCACCATGCCAATCAGATTACTTCTTCCATGTGAGGGCGAAGAGGTGACCCTTCTGGATAAGATGGTGAAGGTTTGCTGCGTTTGTTGAACAGTGTTGTAGTAAAACCAGGGAAAATGAAACTTGCTCCTGTTAAATATTCTTAAGTCTTTTGCTGTATAAATAGTGGGGGTTTTTTTTTCAAAAGATACAGTAAATAATGTTAGTAGTGTGTGATATCATGTAAACACTGTCATGATTTTATGTAAACATTTTGTCTTTTATAAACTATAAATGACATGGATTCTACACTGTAACTGATGTGATGTTCTATAAAGTGGTTTTAATAATAAAAAAGAGGCAAAAATTAGTTTGTTTCTTTATTCAATTTTTGAACAGTGGTACTCAGTCAGTACATATTCAGTAAATGCAAATTATTTACATGGCAGTGCACTTCAGGCATAAATCTAGACCCCTAGACAAAACATTATGGCATTATAGCAGTGACAACTCCTCCACAGTAGCAGGTGGGATTTTTCTTTTTTGAGGACGGCTCCTTTTACCTTTCACTACGGATGGTCTGTTTATGTTTTGATCAAGAGCCTTTTTTTGGGCAGCTGAAGAGGAGAAGTCTATCTTATGGCCAACCTCTGACTGTATCTTGGTCACATAACCCAGCAAAACCCAGTATGGAGGTTCATCTGTAACAGGCCTTGTGCCACGGATCAACACTGTTGCTTCTAGATTAAACAGAAGAGCAGCGACATGGGTGCAGGTCTCCACGACTCCGGCCGTGCAGGTCTCCACGACTCCGGCCATACAGGTGCAGTGGGCGGCTTCAACCTTCCCTGTGATGCTCACAGTGACCCATGGCTGCAATGCTGTTCATTCAGTCTTTGAGAGTGCAGCACCTGAAACACACACAGACGAAGTTCAATTAAAGACAAGAACTATGAGCCAAGGCCGACATAAATGTGTTTTATCTACTTTATCATAAATGTAACAAAGTGTTTAGAAAGTTAGCACATACATGTAATTTTTCATTTCTTTATGTGTCCATCTATAGAACGCTGCATTTTATAGGGTAAATCTGCCTGTTCTCTGTCAGAAACCTGCCTGCAGAAAATGAACCTAAAGTATGTAATGCAAGGATGTAATCACTTTAGAGATGGAGAAAGCATAAAGTGACAATTATGAATCACTTAATATGATAAGGAGATTCTGCAGGTCATTAATCAATGTATAAAATTAAAATAAAATGTATTTTTAGTGACACAAGATACAAATATTGAAGCAAGATCTATAATTAGAATTATTTATAATAAATATGAATAAATCAGTGCAATTTCTTTAACCATAAAGAATAACTAAGTCCTTCAGGACAATGTCACATCAATGCACTGAACTCACTATGTTATCCACCTAACAGCCTCCACATGTTCTCACTGTAATTTCCCCTCATGAATGAATTTATGCTGCACTAATCTGAATGTTTGCAGGGAAATCAAACGCATTTCACACGCAGTACTTGAGCTGACTTACCTTTGTTTGAATGACAACTTGTACGCGCTGACTCCACAGATAAGGTACGAAAATATGTCAGGCTATAGCGGTTGCTCTTCAGGGTTTCTACTCCACGGCAGTGTTTCATACGGGTCCACATTTCCAATGCACGCAATTTTCTGCAAGTACCGCTGCTTCGCCTCTGGACGCAATCGGTCTCTATACCGTCCGTTTTCTTTGGAGCTGCTTTTAAGCATGATTCTTGTCGTCGACATCGTTCCAACACTGTGTCTCTTTTGATTCGTAGACCCCGAAAATGGCGCCGCACTCCGCGGCGTGACGTCAACTCCAAAGCCCTATGGAAGAGGTGCTAAATAAACCTTCACTTAGATCAAAGTGTTCTGTTGAGATACTAAAATAACGTAAGGTCTTTAGGATATGATGTAGCCCCGTTACGTACAACTTTGTATGCGACAAGATTGGTTTTGAATTCAGCACTGTATAGCCATGTCTGTCTGAACAAAGCATTACTAACTCTTCAACAGAGTCACCACTGCCACACCAGAGAAAACAGGCCCACTGTATGCAAATGGAGAATGCATACAGGGTCACTCAGCTCCTGCCCCCTGCTGTGTTGGGAGACTGCAGTTGTTAACAGGTTGTTAAATGGCATCCTCTCCCCAAGTGTTGTTAAGAGGTGGAGTGACTTTACTTTTGACTGGCTACCATTACAAAATATATCAGATTTTGTGAGGCGAGGACTGCACGCTGCTTTGTGAACAAACCATGGATCACTAGCTACCTGAAAAAACTGTTTAATAAAAAAACGAAACCCTTCAGGTCTGGAAAAACAGAAAAAACTGAACATACAGCATACAAAAAAGGGGTGAGCCAACTCTGAAGCTGAAAGGCTTGAACATGAGGGCCAAAATGTTGAAGTTCTTCTTTTAGTCAGATTGCGGTGAGCTCGTAAGGGACAAGAATAAAAGCTGGTGAAACCAACATAATGATGTGACATCTTCTTACTTTGCTTGTGTAACCTGTAGGGTTCAACAAGGTTCAGTCCTGGGCAGTAGTGGTTTTTGATACAGGCGACACGGGCGGTTGCCCGGGGCGCCATCCTGGTGGGGGGCGGCATCACAGGCATCGGCGAAAAAAAAAAAATTTGCTTGTACTCATGCTGCCCCGACATCAGCTAGCGCATATTGGGAATGGCATAGGCACCGATCGGTTTTCTATCACCCATTTGCTGGGAGTAAGGGCGCCCTCCGTTTTGCGAGGTGCGCCTGCTGCTTGCGGCACAGGTAGGAGAGGGCGGGGCGGCGGGGGATTCTCTGGCTGGCTGGAGCAGCATCTAATAACCAACTCGCAAAATAAAACAAAATAAAAACAAAACAACAAACACGAAAACACCAGACATCATGATACAGACTTATAATTTGCACCGATGTTTTTTCGAAATTCTATACGAGAAAAGTGAGCGCGAGAGCCCTCGGTGCGCCTGCTCGCTGCTGAAGTCAAAGTAAACTTTATTGTCATCTCCGCTACATACAGTCCAGTATATAGAGAGACGAGACGACGAGGCTCCAGTTACAGCAGTGCAAGTAAACAAACAATAAATATAAGAAGAGTAAGAAAATAAATATTAACTTTAGGACCAGGGGTAAAGGGATCAATAACAATTTAAAATTTATAATTTACAGTTTGATGATTTAAAGTCTCACACACAACGCGTCGAAAGGGGAGGGGGGCCGGCTGCTTCCAAATAGAACACATTTCATTCATAATGTTGTAAATCCAAGCCCATTATGTATTCATGATTTGAATCCTTGGTTGTGCAAAATCCCAGAAATACACCTTAGACAAAATGAATCTGTGAAGGTGTAGGTCTATTAGGTTATGTTGTGGCGATCCTCGAGTTGGAGGATTTGTGTTCATACTGGAGTGCAAAATTAAAACTAATGGAAGCTGGACAAGAAAAGTTCAAAGCCATCAGGTACTCAGTTTAGAAAAAATAGAAAAGAAGAAGAGGAGAAACGAGCAAAAGATACAGGTAAGCAGATGTGTCATTGGATAATGGCAGGTCATCCTGAAACAATCAGAATCAGAATACTTTATTAATCTCTAAGGAAATTATGTGGATTACAGTTGCTCCAAAAAGAACTGGTAAAAATAGTGACAGTAACAGACGAAACTCCAAACAATACATTATGTTACAGATTTTAATATTAATTAGTCATTGTCAATTGTTGATTTGTCCTGTTCTCATTGTATGATGAATTATGATGGCTGTTTGGTAGCTGTTTGCATACAATGCATACTATCGCTCTCTTCATAATCCTTAATATGTTTTATGTGCATGTGTGTGTGTGTGTGTTGGGGAGGGGGGGCACCAGAGGGAGTGTTCGCCCGGGGCGCCAAACAGGCTAGGACCGCCACTGGTCCTGGGTCCATTATTATTTTCCTTTTATACATTTTTGCTAGCCAGTATCATTCAAACTTTTTCTGGCAATTCTTGTAATTTATATGCTGATGATATTCAGCTGTATACATCTTTTAAGCCTGATCAGCTGGACAGGTTGTCCACTCCAGTTGATGGTTTATCCTGGATTTCCCCAATAACCTGATTATTTTGAAGTCTGGCAAGATTGAGGCCATGTTTGGGATCTTTAGTGTCTAATTCATATTATGGCAAGAACCAATCAGCTAAGTAAAGAGAAACAACAGTCCATCATTGCTTTAGGAAGTGAAGGTCAGTCAGTCTGGAAAATTGCTAAGTGCAGCTGCCAAAAACCATCAAGCACTACGACAAAAGTGGCTCACGTGAGGTCTGCCCCAAGAAAGGAAGCCCAAGAGTCGCCTCTGCTGCTGAGGATAAACTCATTTGAGTCAGCAGCCTCAGAAATTGCAAGTTAACAGCATCTAGAGCCCAGATAAATGCCACACAGAGTTCCAGTGGCAGACACATCTCTACATCAACTGTTCAGAGGAGACTGCACCAATCAGGCCTTTATGGTCAAACAGATGCTAAAAGAACATTATTTAGGAAAAGCAACAAGTAGAAGAGATTTTTTTGGACAAAGAAACACAAGGAATGGACATTAGACCAGTGGGAATTTGTGCTTTGGTCTGATGAGTTCAAATTTGAGATCTTTGGCTCCACCCACCGTGTCTTTGTGCCACCCAGAAAAGGTGAACGGATGGTCATGACATTTATGGTTCCCACCGTGAAGAATGGAGGAGGAGGTGTGATGGTGTGGGGGGTGCTTTACTGGTGACACTGTTGGGGATTGATTCAAAATTGAAGGCTCACCAATCCAACATGGCTAGCACATGCCATCCCATCCAGTCTGCATTTAGTTGGACCATCATTTATTTTTCAACAGGACAATGACCCCAAACACACCTCCACGCTCTGCAAGGGCTATTTGACCAAGAAGGAGAGTACTCAATGGTCACTTGACCTGATCCCATGGACCACAGAGTGAAGGCAAAAGGGCTGAAAATTGCTCAGCATCTCTGGGAACTCCTGCAAGACTGTTGGAAAACCATTTCCGGTGACGAGCTCATGAAGGTCATCGGGAGAATGCCAAGAGTGTGCAAAGCAATAATCAAAGCAAAGATAAGATAACCTTTATTAGTCCCACACGTGGGAAATTTGTTAAAAGGGGTGGCTTTTTTGAAGAATCAAAAATATAAAACAGGTTTTCAGTTATTTCACTTTTTGTTTACTACATAATTTCATGCGTTCATTCAGTTTTGATGCCTTCACTGAGAATCTACAATGTAAATAGTCATGAAAATAAAGAGAAAACATTAAATGAAAATCCAAACTTTAATGTGGTTTGGACACGCATGTTTAATATAATCTGGTATAACCTTTTATAAAGGAATATCAGATGGATCCTCTGCTAAATAGGGTAATAAAGAAGTCATGTGTTTACGCTTGTTTAGCTCTTAATATGGATACCATCCATATACACCCAGGTAGCCAGGAGTGTTCCTAAGCAAATTTGACTATCTGAATGTTGCCTGGACCTTTGTACATTAAGATATTTGCAGAGATTAGTTTGATGTTGAGCACAGTGACCCAATGTCACAAACAGGACAATACAGGGTATCAAAAAACAAACAAAAAAAAAAAACTGAAAAAAAATTACCACGTATGCTTTAATAGATTTAAACTACTGTAGATCTTACAGTGAACTTTAAGTGATGGGTTTCAGTTGGTGGGAAAAAATGTACAAGTCAAACCGTTGTCAATTTTACTTTTTTTTAATAAAAGAGGAATTACACAATTGTTATTATAAAAGTATGGATCACAATGATAATGAACACTGAGAATGTAATAAAACATTCTCAGTGTTCAGTAATGGTCTCTGGCTTGCAATTGTAAATCCATTCGCATTGGAATTCAATCACCACAAAACTCTGAGCTCATAGAGGAGCAGAGAGGAGGATAGAGAGGAGAGAATACTTATCCATCTCCATCTCAGTATCACCAGACCATTAAAATAAAGCAGCTGGTTTTTTCTCTTGTTGGCTCAGTCTCAGGTGTCCAGATGTGAGGGGCTGCTGGGGTCAGAGCAGGCTGTGTGGTGGGGGGGCAGCGAGAGAAATTGGTGAGAGGAATGTGGGTGGTGGGATGGGTAACCTGGGGCAGGGGTGAAGACATGGGTTGAGGGAAGGTTGGGTGGGTTGCAGAAAAATCCTGTTACACCTGACTGCTTCACCCTTCCCTCCACCTCGACCCCACCCAACTCCCTGTGTCCTTCATGGCCACGTGCATGGCTGAGCAGTGCACTATGGGAGCACCAGTATTGTGGCAGGTAGCAGGCTGAGGCATCCTGATTTTCTCAAGGAGAGTAAGATCACCTCTGTTTCCCAAGTGTCAGCAAAAAGGGGAGGCAGTCCACAGTGAGACAGACATACCTATGACAGATATTTGTACATTCACATACAGTACATACACAGGTGTAAATATCATACACATTGTTGGGTCTGTGTTTCCACAAGCCCCGCTGATTTTAAAGACTTATTCGTCATGAAGAAAACAAGACAGTCAGCGATCGATCATTTTTACTTGCAAGGGAGGCCTCGTCTGTGTCCACCACGAAAATGACCCCCAAATCCGGCCTTTTATTGAGAAACAGTTCACACAAAACACATCACAACAAAGCAACACCCACGTGGTTCTAAGACAAGGCATTGTATGTATATGTGTGAACTTCTGTATGTAAGTAAGAATGTGTGTGTGTGTGTGTGTGTGTGTGTGTGTGTGTGTGCGCACTCTGGATGAGCTTAAGGCCGCTATCGAAGCATCCTGGGCCTCCATAACACCTCAGCAGTGCCACAGGCTTATTGCCTCCATGCCACGCCGCATTGAAGCAGTCATTTCTGCAAAAGGACTCCCGACCGAGTATTGAGTGCATAACTGAACATAATTATTTGAAGGTTGACTTTTTTTGTATTAAAAACACTTTTCTTTTATTGGTCGGATGAAATATGCTAATTTTTTGAGATAGGAATTTTGGGTTTTCATGAGTTATGTATGCCAAAATCATCAATATTAAAACAATGAAAGGCTTGAACTACTTCAGTTGTGTGTAATGAATCTAAAATATATGAAAGTCTAATGTTTATCAGTACATTACAGGAAATAATGAACTTTATAACAATATGCAAATTTTTTGAGAAGGACCTGTATGTGAAATTTCAGATGTTTATTTTGAGTCTGTATCTCTGACATTATCTGTCAAGATATTTATTCTAAAGACACTTCTTCAGCTAAGAGTCTAAGGGTAGAAACACACAGACGCTGCAGTTTTTACTTGCAAGGGCGGTCACAGAACGCTCACACCAGAGTGGGGGCCCTGTGATCAGCCCTCTGTTACCGCTCTGGTCTTTATTTATATACAAAAGTAATACAACAGTGAATACGTCTATTCATAGGCAGAGGAATGTTAGTGCGTAGGGAGTGAAGATAAGAGTGGTTCAGGTGTATGTGTGTGTGTTATGAGATTCAGAAGGACGTGGCCCCTCTTCTTGTTAGGGAGCGCAGATAAAAGTGTTCAGCTCTCCTCTTCCTGCTTGTTCAGCTATTATCGCTGTGAGAAAGAATTTATAAAACAGAAACAGGTCTTGTAGTGGACAACAGTCTAAGTCATCCAAAGGTCATCATGCAGTATTCTATCATATGTAGACTTATATCATTAAAAGCTTATACTGACTACTAAGTACAATTTTCTTTTGACATTATCTAAATTGTTTCCTCCACCCTCTGCCAGGAAAACAACCCAATAAACATCATGACTGGACACTTTTTGATCTGTTCAGGACGAACACCATCTACTGCATGTACTGGCATTAATGTGGCTTCATTCATTGATTCAAACCTTTATTTAAACCTGAAAAATCATGTGACCTTCTGTCATTTGCAGCAACATTGAGATAATAATCATAAAATACACAAAGTTTAAAAATTCAGACTGAAAGCAGTTACACACTGAGGTGGTTTGAGATAAGAACAGTGAGAGTGCATTCAGGATCATTTCATGTGTTTGATACACACAAGTCCAGTACAGTACTGTGGTCCAGTCCATCACAGATGTTATCTGTGTAAAGATGATCATGACATGAAAACCCCACTGGCTTTAGTTGTACTTCTTGTTTTATTTTGGAATCTCTGCCTGTTGTGTTTATGGTTGGTTTGTTTCCTGCCTGTGTGTGTCTTCTGCCATTTTTATTGTTTGATTAGTTTCACCTGTGTCACCAGAGTATTTAGACTCTGTGTCCCCTGTTGCTCTGTTTTGTTTCCCGGTGTTCTCCTGGTGTTCCTACCTGCTCATCGCCTCCTTTTTTCATCACTTTATCCATTAAGGGTTCCTCTTTACCTGCCCTTGGGTCTGTATTTGGGTTTTTTGCCCTGAGTTCTTTCTGCAGCAGCAACAAGTTTCTGTCTTTTAAAGTTGGTTTAAGACAGTCAGCTTTTCTCTGCTCCTGAATCCTTATTAGTTCTCAGAATCAGAATCAGACTTCACAACTCCTTCACATCTTTGACCTCAGGATGTTTTCCATCCAGATTGTGGATCAGGGGTTAAAGGAGAGTTTTGACTGTTTGACCTCAGTTCTGGTCCAATCATCCTCAGAGCCTAATTTTACGGGAATGTTTATGGAGTTGAAGTTAAAAATAGAGATAAAATAGAGTTTGAAGATTGAAAGAATATTAATGGAAACCTGTAAGTCTGAAATATCAATTAAATTATATATTACTGTGTGTATATATTATATTACTGTGAAGCACTTTGTGGTTTTTATCCTGTGAAAAGTGCTATATAAATAAATTGATTTGATTTGATTTTAAAGAGAAATTAAGAAGAAATGTTCTCAGCGATGATCAAAGATGCATGAAATATAATATAATCAGTGAAGAATTGATTTGTCATTAAATACAATTAAGATCAGATCAGTCAGTTATTTCTAAAAGACAAAACCTTTTTTTTTTGTCTTTTATTTTTTTTAGGTGTCACCAATCAAAGAATGGGTTTTTTATTTTTATCTTGTTCTATGCAGATAAAACCTGAACAGAAAGTAGATTTTACTGATAGTATATTTTCCTGGATAACATCTGAATTGCAGTATTTGTTCTTGTGATGATGTATTTTTCCGGGGCCCCGGTCTGGATGGGCCTGGGCCCCCCTTTCCCTGGCGGGTTGCAGAGTATGGGGGTGCCTACTGGGGTCAGCGGGGAGCTGACCCCAGGGAGGGGTCACTTGCCCCTCCCTTCCTTCCCTCCCCATCTCCAGCTGCCTCCCTCTTCCCGCTCCACCACAATCACCCACACATGTAGGGCCTTGGGGTAGGGGTGTGTCACCAGGGTGCAGAGGAGACATCCCCCCCCCTCTGTCCCCTTCTGGCTGCCTCTGCCTCAATTTTATCCCACAACTTAGACATTCACATTACTCACACTCTCATTACACATACATATAGGATCTTGGGGGTGGGCACGCTACACGGATTCCAATCACCATCAGGGTGTACACCTCACCCCTGGCGTCGCTGCCCACCTCTCAATTTTAAATACACGTAGACATTGAGGGCTAGCAGGAGGGGCTATACGCTTACCTGCTGCTCTGGCAGGTAGCTCCATGCCCTCCTGGGTTTTAAATGCACCTTAGAACACACATACATCAACACTACATATGAGCGGGTGGAGGGAGGTTTGGAGTCTTCCTACACCCCCGTTCTCTGCGGCCTGCTGGAGCGGGGGGGCTAGGAGGAGGAGTTGGCCGTCCGACTGGGGTCTGGAATGTGGGGCCTCCCTGCTGCTGCGGAGTCGGGGCGGTCTGCTTCTCCCCACCGCAGGGAAAAGGGTAACACCACCTGGGTCTGGGCGCAGTTTCCCCCTCCAGGGGCAAGGGTACCTAGACCCGGGGCTTAGAGTACGCATGGGGAGTGTGATTGTGTGTACAGTGTCTCTCTATGTCTGTCTCCACGTTGGGTGAGTGTTGAGAGCATGAGGGTGGGAATAGATGTTTGTATCTGTGTGTGCCTGTTTGTCTGTGTCTATATGTCAGGTTGGGTATCAGATGCCACCTCTCTGGGGACATCTCAGGCCCTCCAAGGTTTGGAGGCCCATCTCCCCCCACCACTTCCCCTGCCGGTGGCAGACGCCCTCAGACATCGGTGCATTGGTGGTTCTTTGTGTCCGGGGGTGGGCGCCCAGGTACCCACCGGCTCACTCCTTGGCGGCTGCTTATCGGGGCATGGAGCCTGGGGCTCGCTCGGGCCACTTCGGGGATGGGGTGCCCTCGGCCTCTCGGCCCAGGGCTCGGTCACTCAGGCACAGCTGGCTGGCGGCGGAGCTCATGGGCACGTCACTGCAACCCCCCTGGCTTCTGCTCCGCGGCTGCTGAGTGACCCCTCATCTGGGACTCTCCTCAGCTCTTTCTGGGATAGTGGCGCGGCTGCCCCTCTGTTGGTCTTCCTTGGTCTCTTGTGTTCTGGGGGCCTCTGGATGTCTGGAGTTTTGATCTCCTCCATACCTGCTTCATGCCCTGGAGGTCGGGGCTGTGGCCCCCCACACCCTCTAGCAGATCATTACATGAAGGAACCTTTTAAAAACAAGCGCGTTCATGCTCACAGGTGTACACACGGGTGATCATACACACAAACTACACCCTTTTGAGCTCCTACCTCAAAGCACACTGTGCGCTGTCGATCTCACGTGTTGCACCATAATGTTTAATATTTAGTATTTACTGTCATATTCCCATATATCATTGTGATCTTGTTTATTACTCTTGTCTTCTTCTGCTTGCTTTCTTTTTTCTTTCTCAACAGGTGATCCAGGTGATCGATATGTATTTTTTTTTTTTTTTGTCTGCTTATTCTGTTGGTCTTTGTTTTTTGCCCTTTTTCCCCGTCCCTCTTCTCAGGTTTTTTTTTCTTTTTTTTTCTTTCCCTCTTTCTTTCTCCCCTTTCTTTCCACCAGTCAAGTCTGTCCCGTATTCAGCAAGTGAAAATAAAATAAACAATAAAAAGTGAATCAGATGGACCATTACGGCAAGGCTGGGATGGTCCATTTGGTAAAGTAAATCCGTTGGGCATCTTTCTTCGCCTTTAGACAATAATTCTGATGGCAAAAGAACCAAACGGGACAGGTTAAAAAAAAAAAAAAAAAAAAGATGATGTATTTTTCCAGCGTTTTGTTGATTGGTGGAGCTGTGAGCCTGCCAGGCTGAACTGAGGGGAGCCTGATGTTGCTGTGCTGCCCCCTGCAGGCCACAAACTACACAAACTACAGACCTGATACTGTAAAACTGTTCATTATGAGTAAACAACACTGAGCTGAAAACTGACAGGATGACTCATTATAAAACTTCTTCATTTTAATGACGAGAATCAGAGTTTTTCCTGTTTTCATGTGTTGGAATCAAACTTCACTTTATCTTCAAAGTCAAACAGAAACAATGGAAACTCTCAGAATGAAGCTGGAGATGATTTTTAATAACATGACATCTGCTTCCTTTTACAATCACAGACAAGAGCAAAGAGGTGAAGCACATAAAGATGATGATGATTTGTGATTGACTGTAATTATAACTGATTTATTGATGTTTTATTCAGTTATTAATCCACATATTGATTTTCAGATGAGTCTGAGCTTTCTCTGGTTCCACATTTACAACCTGATGACCACACAAACTCTAACTTTCCCAGGTGAGTTAAAGTTAGAGTCTGCTCATCCCAGAAAAAAAATCCATTTGATTTTTGTGTGAAAATGATTCTCTTGTATACATATGTTATTTTTCCAATGAGGACAGGTTATTTTAAGGTTTGTTAACTTTGCAACAATTCTAGTTTAGTATTTTGATGTTTTGTAAAGTCAGAGCTGATCCTTTTTACCGCCTTTTTTAAACTCCTGAGGGTGAAACATGTAAACAATCTAACATCGTCACCACACTGAGTAATAAGTTCTTCCTTTGGCTCAACTTTCTGAACACACAGCAGATCATTCCACATGTTGTTGTGTTGCAGCTGCAAAGATTTAACTGGACAATTCTCAAAAAAACTCACAACATATGGATCCAAGATAATCACTTGTTGCAGTTTAAATTGATTTTATAAAGGATGTTTGCATGAGATCGTTGTGCACAACGTAGATCATGTTCATACAAAACATGTTGTTTTGAAAAGATGAATTTTTGTAAGCTAGATTTGGATTTTGTTAAAATAAGTTGTATTCACAACATCTGGATCTTTGTACAAGAAATGTAACACTCACAAGGCTAAAAGGAAACTTCAGGACTTGAGTCTCAGATTTTCAGCTCTAGTGAATCTCATGTGTCAGTCATGTCACTGAACTGAAGATGTTCAGTTGCTTCCATCTTCATTTGCAGGTTGTCCGGAGATAATATTTGGACTGTTTAGTGCTGTTGTCAGGTGCTCAATCACTTGATGGGTGGTTGGTTTTTGAGGTTTATCTTCTACTGACGGGGACGTTGCTCTTTGATAGTTTTGAGAACCTCCTCCAGTTTGGACTCCATCTTGACCAGTTTGTTGTCAATGGTGCTGATGTCAGGCACAGGATGGTTTATATCAGCCACTGGAGTCTTGTTGATTTTAAATATGTTTTCACATTTGTCTCCATAGAAACCATCTGGGCAGTTACACAGCCATTCATTCGAGTCCAGCAGCTTCTCACACTTTCCGTTGTTCTTACAGGGATTAGGAGTGCAGAGGGGTAAGGTTCTGGAGTAATAGATGTGGATCTCACCTATCTTTGGTATGATGTTGCTAGAAAGACAAGTGGAAGACTGCAGAGCATCTGGGACTTTAGCAATTTTCCCTTTATAGCTGGCGTGCATCACTTTAACAAACTGGCTCACAGGAGCATCACCAACCTTTCGACTACATCGTGGTATTTCCTGTGCGATATTATCACACGGTGTCTCAACCATCTGCTCGGTTAGTTTTTTGGATATTTGATGTGGTTGTGGTTGCATGTAACACGAGCTCAACTCTTTTATTACTTCTTCTTTTTTTTCTTCCTTTGTTTTCTGAGTGTAGCCCACAGCCACAGTGATTTTACCAACAGGGATATCCTGCATATTATAAAAGATGTGCTTTTTATCCTTGCCTGTGTCGTGTACCAGCACCACCCAGTTATACCAGTTATATTTCTTGTCCAGAGCCTTTTTCACCTGATCTGCGACAGCTTGTTTGTTGTCAGGATTCATTGCTTTGCTGATCTCCTCCACATCCTTCTCCATGTACTCCTTATAGTTGTCCAGGCAGAATTTTACAGCTGATATCTGAGCCTTGGAGACGGTCTTGAACATCTTGGTTTGTTCAGCTTCTTTGTCTGATGGGTTAAATCCAATCAGATTCCAGTAGAGCTGGTTGAGTACCATCCCCCTCCACAGCAAGCTGCTGAAATATATGTTAAATTTACCGATCTCACCAATGTTACATTTAAACTTCTTCCTCAGCAGGTCGTTGAGGTTTCCACTGAGAGACGTGCTGCTGACTGTCAGGTAATGGTAGAGGTTGGCCACACTGGCCTCAACTGCTGTGTTCTCATAGTAGTTGGTGAATATCTCTGCCAGTCGCAGTCTGTCTTCAGCAGTTTTTACCAACCCACTGTTCTCACGGAACTCTGTTAACTTCTTCCAGGCGTTGAGGATGCGGACCTCATCTTGAGAATAGACGCTGGCGTAGCTGAACCATTCTACATCTGTTGCCAGGTTGGAGATCTGGATGGAAAGAAGGTCCAGTTTCCTGTTCACCTCAGCAAACCCTTCCTTCAACGGGTCACGCTGAGGGATAAAAACCAAGACCAACATAATGATTGAAGAGACAAGACCTCCGATGACGGGCGCCAAGCTGGCAAAGCCAGAGATCCCCTTCAACACATCTGCTATTTTGTTAGTTTCAATGTAATCCACCACATCTTTCATTACAGTTAGAGTCTTTTACAACATTTAGGGCTTTTTCTGTTTTGTCTTTGGTGTCTTCAGGCAGGATTCTCTTGAACCTGTCGAGGGCTGAGAGATCGGTGGAGGTGAAGTCATGTGACTGAGCAGAGGAGGTCGACCAGTAAAGAAGAAGGATCAGTGAAGCCAACAGCATGGAGGTAGACCACCGTGGAGACGCCATGACTGCAACACAGATAACATAACAATGGATATTTTCCTTAATGCTGTACATTGAAGAGTAACTCACCCTCCCTTCACAACCTGCTGTTTTCTAGAAGTTTTCCTTATTCAAACTGACGGACTGAGAGTTTTGTTTGGTGCACAGACTGTGATTCTGTCCAGGACAAATTTGTGAAACTGGGCCATAAAACCAGCTCAGTATCCTGCTAATGAAGCCCATATTGGACAGTTCATTAAGATTTACATCATGTCTTTTGATGGATGTGTACGTCTAACCTTGTTTCCTCTGATCGGTCAGCTGTCGAAAGAGTCCTGGTTTTATCTGAACACAGTTTAAATGTGTGTTTGACCCTGTTTGTACCTGAAAGTAACATGTGACGCCAGACTCCTGTTCTATATGCAAATAAACATGTTGGAATATAGAAGGAGGGAGGGAGGTGTGAGGGAGATGGGGAGAGGGAGGGGAGGGAGAAACTAACCTGAACATCAATAATCTTTGGTAATATTTGGTCAGAAAAATTTTTGAACTTTATCAAAACAACATTTTCAGAACAAAGTTTAAATGATGTGTTGTAGAAACGACTGTGGAAAATGTTTTTGTGAGAAAAACATTAACATTTAAATATGGAACATTTTCACATCATTGGATGAACACTGTGAAGTAATGACACAGTTCATGACTGTGGACAGAGCCTGGACAGGTTAATAACATCACAGCCTCATTATACTGACCTCACTGGTGTGTAACATCTTTTCTCTGTAAGCTGACTGTATGAAGCAGGTGATGACAAATGGTTCTCTAACTATAACCAACATTAATATTCCATTGATTTTAAATGATCAAACAAAGATCAGGTTTAGTTTTACTTTAGTTTTAGTTTCTGTCTTATGAAAACGATCCTTGAAGGACCAGAGACCAGTGAAATGCAGCATTTTTATATCAAGTTCTCATTCAACAGTATTTAATATTTGTCCCATATAGCAGAACAAAGGAGTCATGAACAGAGGGGCAACAAGTGGTAAAAGAAGTGAACAACCTGTGGTCAGTCATGGAAAACCAGAATCACAATCAAAAAACCTGAAATTTCCACTACACAAGTGGAACAATGAGGTCGATCTGTGTCAAACCAGACAGAATCCAGGAAAGAGATTTCAGCACATCTCAGGTTTTGATCAGTTTAAATCTTTAATGTTCAGGTCCCAAAAATTAGGCCTGTAAAATATGTTTGGACTGTCACATGTTTAAAATTATTATTCACAGCCTTAACAACCTTTGTAGGATGGAAGACAAACATATTCTCAGTTTGACTGAACCATTAACAGATTGTACTGCAGCCTATTGATTTTCTATAGAGCCGCAGATTTGAGAGTGATACTGAAGGTATCATAAACCTGGACCTCTGTACATTATCTGTATATAACTATGTTTAACTGTACGATCCCTGTTAGATAAATAAATGTTAAAGACTCAGACCTGGGAAGAGGCTTGGAGAGCTGGATACTGGTCCAGAAAGGTGAGGCTGGTGGAGCTGATCAGCAGGTAGTCTGGATGGTTG